>NC_060120.1:34548329-35225914 GCF_021461395.2 Schistocerca americana
ACTTCTCCCTCTGAAATTAGGAAAATAATAAACTTGCTTAAAAGCAAAAACTCACATGGAATTGATGGCATTGCCAGCAAAATACTAAAAGCTTGTTCTCAACAGATAAGTAAGATTCTCAGCCACCTGTGTAATAGCTCTCTGGAACAGGGCATTTTCCCTGATAGACTGAAATATGCTATTGTTATACCTTTGCATAAAAAGGGGGGATAGATCTGATGTCAACAATTACCGTCCAATCTCCCTTCTAACAGCTTTATCCAAAATTTTTGAGAAAGTAATGTATTCAAGAGTAGCTTCACATATCTGTAAAAATGAAGTACTAACAAAATGTCAGTTTGGTTTCCAGAAAGGTTTTTCAACAGAAAATGCCATATATGCTTTCACCAATCAAATTTTGAATGATCTGAATAACCGAACACCACCCACTGGGATTTTTTGTGATCACTTAAAGGCTTTTGATTGTGTAAATCATGAAATTCTGCTAGACAAGCTCAAGTATTGTGGCATGAGTGGGACAGTGCACAAATGGTTTAATTCGTACCTAACTGGAAGAGTGCAGAAAGTTGAAATAAGTAGTTCTCATAACATGCAAAGATCAGCAAATTCCTCAAACTGGGGAACTATCAAGAATGGGGTTCCACAAGGGTCAGTCTTGGGTCCTTTGTTGTTCTTAATATATATTAATGACTTGCCATTCTATATTCATGAAGAGGCAAAGTTAGTTCTCTTTGCTGATGATACAAGTATAGTAATCACACCTGACAAACAAGAATTAACCAATGAAATTGTCAATACTGTCTTTCAGAAAATTACTAAGTGGTTCCTTGTAAACGGACTCTCACTGAATTTTGATAAGACACAGTACATACAGTTCCGTACAGTGAATGGTATGACGCCATTAATAAATATAGACCTTAATCAGAAGCATATAGCTAAGGTAGAATATTCCAAATTTTTAGGTGTGTCCATTGATGAGAGATTAAATTGGAAGAAACATATTGATGATCTGCTGAAACGTTTTAGTTCAGCTACTTATGCAATAAGGGTCATTGCAAATTTTGGTGATAAACATCTTAGTAAATTAGCTTACTACGCCTATTTTCACTCATTGCTTTCATATGGCATCATATTCTGGGGTAATTCATCACTGAGGAAAAAAGTATTTATTGCACAAAAGCGTGTAATCAGAATAATAGCTGGAGTCCACCCAAGATCATCCTGCAGACATTTATTTAAGGATCTAGGGATATTCACAGTAGCTTCTCAGTATATATACTCTCTTATGAAATTTGTTATTAACAACCAAACCCAATTCAAAAGTAATAGCAGTGTGCATAACTACAACACTAGGAGAAAGGATGATCTTCACTATTCAAGATTAAATCTAACTTTGGCACAGAAAGGGGTGAATTATACTGGCACTAAAGTCTTTGGTCACTTACCAAATAGAATCAAAAGTCTGACAGATAACCAACAAGTATTTAAGAAGAAATTAAAAGAACTTCTGAATGACAACTCCTTCTACTCCATAGAGGAATTTTTAGATATAAATTAAGAAAAAAAAAACAAAAAAAAAATATTTAAAAAATAAAAAAATAAAAAAAACACAAAAAAATAAAAAGTTGTTATACTAACTTAAGTATGTTGTTAAATTAACTTAATTATGTCATGTATTGGAAAATTTGACTCGTTCCACATCATTACGAAATATCGTATTCATGATCCATGGAACTAGTATTAATCTAATCTGTGCCTGTCTGCAACTTCACATTTCTTTATTATGGTAAGTAGCAATCTGTCCTACACTGTTAACGTCCAAAGGATATGGATATGAACATAATATTTTGTTGGAACTACAGTAGGTACTATCCAATGTTCTCTTGCACCTCAGCTTCTAGCACAGAACCATTGACAAACCTTTGTGTTATAATTTGTTACTTTCGTGAGAATGGTAATTATATTTGACAATAAGTACTATAATGTACTTAAGCCAATTTATAATAATATAATGAAAAGGATAGCTGCTACTCATCATACAGCGGAAATGCTGAGTCGCAGAAAGGCACAACAAAAAGACTGTTGGAATTTTTTCTCGCAGTCTTTCTGTTGTTCCTTTCTGTGACTCAGCATTTCTGCTATATGGTGAGTAGCAACTTCCCTTTTCATTATATTGTTACACTCCATCAGCTTGAGGAGACTGCAAAAAACTGCAGTGATCGTGCATGTCTCATTTGATTAAAAGCAATATGAATGAACAAATAAGTCTGACTAGTACAGCGATAATACCGGTACCAAATCACATGTCACAACAAAAAGGCTGTTGGAAAGTCTTTCTGACAGTCTTTTTGTTGAGCCTTTCTGTGACTCAGCATCTCTGTTGTATGGTAAGTAGCAACTATCCTTTTCATTATATTGTTATATTCCATCCTGGATTTTCCATTGTTCGATTTAGCCAATTGATAACACTATTCCATCTTAGATCACATGTTCATCATTTCTAGATGGCAGTTAATTTTGAAATATGCTCCAGAAATAATGTACTTACACTGCTCCATTCCTCATGACATTCTTAGCCTGTCAGTGATCTCTATTCCTAGACTTTTGCAGTCCTTTTCAAAATACCAAAGTATAAGTGTGTAGATAGCATAAGATCTGTTTCATATCATTATGGGCTGATAACATGTGATTTGTACCGGTATTGTCGCTGTATCAGTCAGAAACTTTATCTGTTCATTCATATTGCCTCTAATCGAATGAGACATGCACAATCACTACAGTTTTTTGCAGTCTCTGAGATTTGGGGATCTGTGGTACTTATAATATGTGGAGGAGAGCTGAATATGCAGTTCATGTTAGATGCAAAAAACAACTACACAGTATCACTGAGAGATGCTAACAATAGGCAATGTTACAGATACAAGGAGATCATGACTTGTTCAGAAGAGATGGCAATGTTGTTACTGTTAACAAGTCCCATACACAGAGCCTACACAAGTCACTGTGTCAAGGTTATCACAAATGTGACCTAAATATTTATATGATCAGAACCATTTTGAAAAATGACCTTTTCTCCAATGAACGGAAGCCATATTATATTTAATGATTTTTCCCTTAATATTATAACTGTGGAATGGAGCTTGCTGACACTACTTTGGCTCTGGCATGATGAAAACCAGGACTGCTTAACTATGTATTGTGGTCAGATGATGCTGCCTTTCAAACTGTCAGCTTTGTCAACAGACATAATTATCATTACTGGATGAGGAAGAATGTTTTTGTTGGAAAGTTGCATGGGTGTCAAAGGGTAACAGATTGGCATGGGCCTACTGCACATTCCATTTGCTGGTTCACTCCTTTTCCATACAGCTATGAGTGATGAAATATATCTGGAAATACTGTAGGTTTGTATTTGACCATTAACAGCTCAATGAGAGAATCTTTTATCCGCAAAATTGCATTCATGAAAGGTTACATAATTATTTTTCAGGTCAATGGATTTGCAGAAGTGGTCATACAGGTAGGCCAGTTTGATGTGAAACAGCCTAGATCTGATGTTCAATGATGATCTCCTTTGGGGATGGGAAAAGGAAATGACATACCAACAAGAACCAAAAATTATTGAGTGAACTGATGCAATGGTCACCCTTGTGGTCAAGAATATTCCAAGCAAATGTTAAAAGCAGCAGTTGCAAGTGAAATGGATCAGCTTCCTAAATTAGTTACCAATACAAGCACTTCCATGAAAATTTAGCGGGGGTATTAATAAAACCTCAACGCTGTGCCGGTGTGGCATGATCTGTCACAATGGTCGTGTGTTAATAAGGAAATATAATTCTGCAATTCTTTAGCTAAAAAGATTGTATGATTTGTTAGAACCAAGCAAAAAGAACTGTGCTGAATACACAAGCCATGGACTGCACTTAAACACGAAAGGAACCTCCAAGCCAGTTTCCCAGTTAAGTGAACTGTGGGACAAACCTATTAAAGAAGAGGATCCTATTGCTTTAGATTACAAGCATGAGGCTGTTTTAGGATAAAGGATCACCACACTAGTATCCAGGGATGTAGTTCAGATGTGTCTGAATCCATTTCACTTGAAGAAAATCCATACTATAAAATAAGTGACCAGCCATTGCAAAACAGTTCTAAAGACCCAGTTAAAGCTGCAGATTATTGTAAAAACTGTAACGTAAATAAATGTGATGCGTGAAAAGTGTTAAATCTACAAGACGCACAATTACAGATGATGCATTTAAATGTTCAATATCTCAGACACAAAGTAGGTTTATTGCAGATACTCATAGAGGAACACTAACCACATGTGGACATATGGACTAAAATTGAGCGAAATAATATATCACAGATTACAATGTTACCTATTAATAAATAGTTATTGCAGGCATTGCCATAAAGGTGGTGGTGGGGCAGTTTATGTTAATAAACAAACAGCAGTTGAAAAAATACCTTTTGTTGAACACCATACCGAAGAAGGTCAATTTGAAATGGCAGGTGTGCTCCACGGTAATGATCTGAAGTTAGCTAAGCATAAAGTGACTGGGATGTATCACCCACCAAATGCAGATGTAAAGTGTTTTACGGACAGACTTTCTAGGGTAGTTGGCCAGACTGGCCCTAATGACCTTGGTATATTTGGCAATTTCATATACATGCAAATTCTAATAGTACAGTAAATCTGAAGCTCATTGAAGTATTAAGCTCATATAATCTTGTAAATATAGTAAGCTCAGACACTACAGTAATGGACACATGCTCCGCTATAGTAGATATTCTAATATCAGCAATGTATTATAGATAAAATAAATCACAGTAGCCTAGATTTTCATCACTCTCCACTTTTGTCAGGTGATGACATATGATTTACACACATAAATTTAGCTGCACCACAAACAACAAAGATCATTCTGCAGAAACAAACTCTGAATAGATCAAATATTAATGGCTTTAAATATAAACTGGCAGAGGAAAAGTGAGAGTCGATGATTTAGGTGAAAGGGTCTGACAACAAATGGAATAGATTCCAGACAACCCTTTTGAGACATTATGACTGTTGCTACCCTGTCAGGGAAATCCAAAAGGTAGTTAAGCATCGCCAAAATGGAAGTAATCCTAGACTGAAGCTCCTACCAAATCTGATTAGGCTCATGCCAATTATATACAATCTAAACCTGCTTTATGAAGCTACTAATCGAAGATCTTTAAGGGAAAATACAATCATTCAAAGAAAAAAATAAAACATTAAACTGAAGTTACAAACCTTAAGAATCAGACTAATAGAAAATGAATAGCGCACTCTGATAATATAAGTAAAACATCCTGGGAGTTAATTGATAAATACCATAATGAATATGGAACCTTTCAGCGTAAGACATGACGGTAATACTGTGACTACTGGCCAACCAATCCCTATTGTAAAGGCAAAAGTTGAGACCTCATGCCATCTCACCCAGTGTACTAACTTTGAATTTATGGAGGTAAATAAGTAGGAAGTTGGCAAAGGTAATACACATTCTAAAGAAAAAGTTTTCATCTGTATGGGATGGCATATCCAGTGCAATTACTACGGGTTGCTTAAAAGAAATATCAGAACCTATTACCTACCTTGTTAATTGCAGCAATAGAGAAAACATGTATCCAGCTGTTCTAAAAATGAATGTTGTGAAACCAGTACATATAGAGGGAAGTAAGGAAGATGTTTCTAACTATAGACCATGCATTAATTACAGCCTTTAGTAAGATATTCGCCTGTCCCAGCTTAGTGCCTCTTACACAAAACACAAACTTCTTATAGAGTCCCAGCACAAAAAAGGGGTAAGCATGACCACAGCAGTTACACAGTTCTTCCATGAAGTGTACTGTCTGTTGGACAAGAGGATGCAAACTGCAGGTATATTTTTACACCTGACAAAAGCATTAAACACAGTAAACCATAGCTTACTTCTAAAAACACTGAAGTTCTCACCACATCAATGTAAGTAATGTATGTAACATCTCCACCAGTGGAACAGTTACACAAGGTGTTCCTCACACCTCAATCCTTGGTCCCTTTCTCTTCCTGATATTTACTAACGACATTGCACAACTTAATAACTCTCATATTATATGCTACACAGATAACACCTCAATTTTATTCTCTAGTAGAGAATATACGAAGTTAGACTCTTTTGCTACTAGTGGTATAAAAGTATTAAATACTTCAATGACCAGGGCCTCAAAGTGAATGTCACCAAATCTCAGTTATTGGCATTTAAAATAGACAGTTCTCACCACATAAATGTAAGTAATGTATGTAACATCTTAGCAACAGAAACAGACAGTTGTACCTTTTGGGTGTGTATGTCGATGAAAATCTGTGGTGTACAAACCACAAAATGGTTCAAATGGCTCTGAGCACTATGGGACTTAACATCTGTGGTCATCAGTCCCCTAGAACTTAGAACTACTTAAACCTAACTAACCTAAGGACATCACACACATCCATGCCCAAGGCAGGATTCGAACCTGCGACCGTAGCAGTCCCGCGGTTCCGGACTGAGCGCCTGAACTGCTAGACTACAAACCACATTAATTCTGTATGTGGAAAAGTCAGGGGTAGTTTATATACCCCTACCCACCTTAGACTGATAGTTCCTAGAAAAACATTAAAAATAGTTTACTATGGAACGATTTACCCCTTTCTAAACTCTTATGGGGCTGTGCAGCTGAGTCCATTTAGAAAGATTACTGCTTTTACAGAAATGAGGAATAAGACTTACATTTAGGATAGGCTGTAGAGAATCATGCCGTGAAGTATTTGTGCAACGCAAACAGTTACTGTAAACTGAGACAACTTTGCCAAATTTTTTTTTCCTTCAGCCTGATTTGTTGCCTAATAATGTAGAAAGGGTTTTGAAACCATCCTAAAACTTCAGTGCTGATCTCTAGTTTCATAATTCATGGACAGATGACAACTTACTTTCGTTATTTATATATTAAAAAAATAAAAACACGTTTGGCAAAGTTAGCTGGCAAACCAGACCTGGTTTGCCAGGTAACCTTGCCAGCTGTGTTAAAATTGGTGGAAATCAATAACAAAAATACCAAAAAAGAAGTTCAGAGCATTGAAAACAATTTACACAATAGTATTAAACACTTTAATCCAGTGGCATTATAATGTCAAAACTTTAATGCAAAGAGAAAGTGATACAAAAATGTAAACACAAAATTCAAATATTAAAAGTTAAAAGAATAGTTTAACGTATTCTTTAGAAAAGAAAAATTTGCCTTGGTTTTGATTATAAGGGTTATTAATTATGACACAATGTCTTTTACATTCAGGGATGCTTCATCTCACACATCTGGGAAGCAAAAATTTTCCCCCTGTCTATTTTACAAAGATACAACATCTCGAACTCCGCATCTCCATAGATCTGAATGAGTTTACCATCAAAATGCTTGACACTTTTTTTGTCAGGAATTTTTTTACAACAAAAATTCCAAGCTTTAGTTTTGTAAGATCCTGGGCCATTCTGGCACTAATTTCAATATGTTCACAAATGGCTGAACTACAATCCCCTTCACAGCAAAAAGTGAGATCAACAGATCATTTCCAACTACCTAGTTCTTCCATAGGTTTTGCATCATCTTCAGGTTCGGAGTCAGATGTGTCATGTAAAGAAAACACACAGTCAGATTCTTGATTGATGTGATGGTTATTCCTCTGAGTGTTCTTGCTTCTACCAGTCCCCTCAATTTGTTTCATTACACAGGTACTTGGAAGACTGGCAATTCATCAAGTGTGATTCATCATCACCAGCTACTCCGGGTGCCACACCAATTTTCCTTCTTCTCCTCTTCAGTGGATTCTGACTATTATGTCTGAGACAGGCTTGAAGGTCATTAACGAGTGAATCACTAATTCTTGTAGGTGTGCCATTATCATCAGCTCTCTCTGCATCTGGGATTGTAGAATAAACTTCTTCAGGATTGAATAAACTTCTTCAGGATTTAGTGGCACAATGCCACATTTCTTGAACCTTGATATGATGTTCAATTTCATTTTCTTTCCTTCATCCAAAACAATGAGAAGTTTTACCAACAGTCTGGGAAATGTTTGGAACTAGATGAGTTTCTCATCTTATAATCTGTAAGTATGGCTCTCCATTTCCTGTTACAGGGAGCAAAGACTGAAACATCCAGAGGTTGACACAGATGAGTGGCTGGGGGCAAGACCATAAAGCGAATGTTGTGAGTTTTTGCATGCCTTGATAACTCTTACATTCACTTGGCTACTAAGATTATCTCCTATTAAACATTTAGGGTCAGATAGATTTCTTGCCCGCAGAGTATCAAACAATCCACTTGCTGTATTGACATATTTTGTTTCTTTCGGTCCTCCTAAAATCCACATGTCCCATAACTGCTTTGGACGATAAAGACCCCAAAAGGGTGAAGCAGTTCTCATGATGAATGAAAGTGCTAACATTAAAGAAACACTTGTTTTGGTAGAATTTATAGTCCTTTGCATCCCCTATGAAATAACTTTTTTTTACCCTGGATCATCAGTCAAATTTGTCTTATCATAGTTTAGGAAATATTTTGGCACTTATGTAAAGAAAGTGTTTGTTTATGTCGTTTCACAAAAGAACAGTACCAGTCATTACCAGGTAAGTTATTTTTGAATTGTGAAATCTGCTTCCCCACTGAATCCAAGAAATTCTTCACAATCGCCCCTGAATCAAGGACATCAAGAGGCATTCCACAATCTGCACAAACAAGGGCTTGTTCGAGAATCTCCTTTTCTTCTTCTTCTTGTTCTTCTTCTTCTCCTTACTCTTCAGTGATCAGTGCAGTCTGACAGCATGGTATCTTTAAACAGAGAGTCTTCACTTTGTTCTCAGTTGTTCTCTGAGGAATATTGAACTCTTTTGCTGCTTTTCCACTGCTCATTTGCTTATTAATCACTGCAGAGTGTATCTGTAACACAGTGATACCTGTGTGCTCCCTGTATGATTGTAATGAGCCTCGGCATTTTAACAATCTGCACAGAGACCCAAAAATTCTTGAAAAGAAATTTACAGCATTGAGCAAAAGAAACAGTTTTCACTTACATTAGAATGAGAGGACAGGGTGTGAGACTTTTGTAGATCAAAAATGTGTGTTCAAGCCAAAAGAAAAAGCACTGACAAAAACCAGAAAACAATGAATAAATGTAAAACGTGTGCCAAATATGTCGTTCACTGTTGGCTAGCGCAGTGAGAGCATTTTTGCCTCTATTCAATGATCCAGGACCTCGGTAGGATGCCAGAGATATTCTTATTCAAAAAGTGGCAAAGTTGCCCTGCTTGACAAAGTTGTCCCACTCTACAATCATAATATATTCTTTACACATATTTAAATTACTTACATTTTTTATGAGTCACCCAATGGAAGTTATCTAGTGCAGTGACGGACAACAACACAACACCAGAATAAAATTTAACTACTTTGGGGAAAGAACAAAATTAAAAATGTCATACAGGAGCCCATACATCAATGGTTTGATTTGGTTTAATGAATTACCAAACAATTTAAGAACATATAAGGGGACTGATTTTAACAGTAGGTTATGAAGGGCATTCAGTAACTAATGCAACACTTTTTTTCTGAAAGCATTTGGTTTCATTGGAGATTTGAATAAGCCACATTATTCCCCACTCTTTTAGCTGCAGAATCCTATTTTTCAACACAATTTCCATTAAATGTGATGGTCTTATGCCACCTTACTGGGAGGGCCTGTATGGCTGCTAGGTACCACTCGTACTGTCTGATGTCAGAGCCAATGTCCTGCTGCATTAACAATCTCCCCACCATCAATGTACTGCTTCTCGCTGAGTGGATTCATCATATCTTGTAACCAGAAAAGGGAAATGTATCTGACAGCAAGAAAGAGTAGTGACCCAGAAACTATCAAAAATTATAAAAACTACTGTGTTATATTAAGAAAAGTTATTAAAAAATCCAGGAGTATGTGTATCATGTCTGAAATCAGCAACTCTGATAATAAAATTAAAACAATTTGGAATATTATTAAAAGAGAAACAGGTCAACCAAGAGCAGAGGAAGACAGTATTACCATCAAATTGAATGAAAACTTTACAAACAAAAAGTCAGAAGTTCAAAATATTTTTAATAATCATTTTCTAAATGTTGTGGATATGGTAGGATCCAGGTGTTCATTAGAAGATGCTAGGCTGTTAATGGAAGAAGCCATACCTATGCAATTTGATACAATTGAAATCTCACCCACTTCTCCCTCTGAAATTAGGAAAATAATAAACTTGCTTAAAAGCAAAAACTCACATGGAATTGATGGCATTGCCAGCAAAATACTAAAAGCTTGTTCTCAACAGATAAGTAAGATTCTCAGCCACCTGTGTAATAGCTCTCTGGAACAGGGTATTTTCCCTGATAGACTGAAATATGCTATTGTTATACCTTTGCATAAAAAGGGGGATAGATCTGATGTCAACAATTACCGTCCAATCTCCCTTCTAACAGCTTTATCCAAATTTTTTGAGAAAGTAATGTATTCAAGAGTAGCTTCACATATCTGTAAAAATGAAGTACTAACAAAATGTCAGTTTGGTTTCCAGAAAGGTTTTTCAACAGAAAATGCCATATATGCTTTCACCAGTCAAATTTTGAATGATCTGAATAACCGAACACCTGCCATTGGGATTTTTTGTGATCTCTCAAAGGCTTTTGATTGTGTAAATCATGAAATTCTGCTAGACAAGCTCAAGTATTGTGGCATGAGTGGGACAGTGCACAAATGGTTTAATTCGTACCTAACTGGAAGAGTACAGAAAGTTGAAATAAGTAGTTCTCGTAACATGCAAAGATCAGCACATTCCTCAAACTGGGGAACTATCAAGAATGGGGTTCCACAAGGGTCAGTCTTGGGTCCTTTGTTGTTCTTATTATATATTAATGACTTGCCATTCTATATTCATGAAGAGGCAAAGTTAGTTCTCTTTGCTGATGATACAAGTATAGTAATCACACCTGAGAAACAAGAATTAACTGATGAAATTGTCAATACTGTCTTTCAGAAAATTACTAAGTGGTTCCTTGTAAACGGACTCTCACTGAATTTTGATAAGACACAGTACATACAGTTCCGTACAGTGAATGGTATGACGCCATTAATAAATATAGACCTTAATCAGAAGCATATAGCTAAGGTAGAATATTCCAAATTTTTAGGTATGTCCATTGATGAGAGATTAAATTGGAAGAAACACATTGATGATCTGCTGAAACGTTTTAGTTCAGCTACTTATGCAATAAGGGTCATTGCAAATTTTGGTGATAAACATCTTAGTAAATTAGCTTACTACGCCTATTTTCACTCATTGCTTTCATATGGCATCATATTTTGGGGTAATTCATCACTGAGGAATAAAGTATTTATTGCACAGAAGCGTGTAATCAGAATAATAGCTGGAGTCCACCCAAGATCATCCTGCAGACATTTATTTAAGGATCTAGGGATATTCACAGTAGCTTCTCAGTATATATACTCTCTTATGAAATTTGTTATTAACAACCAAACCCAATTCAAAACTAATAGCAGCGTGCATAACTACAATACTAGGAGAGAGGACAATCTTCACTATTCAAGATTAAATCTAACTTTGGCACAGAAAGGGGTGAATTATACTGGCACTAAAGTCTTTGGTCACTTACCAAATAGTATCAAAAGTCTGACAGATAACCAACAAGTATTTAAGAAGAAATTAAAAGAATTTCTGAATGACAACTCCTTCTACTCCATAGAGGAATTTTTAGATATAAATTAAGAAAAAAAAAATATTTAAAAAAATAAAAATAAAAAAACACAAAAAAATAAAGTTGTTATATTAACTTAAGTATGTTGTTAAATTAACCTAATTATGTCATGTATTGGAAAATTTGACTCGTTCCACATCATTACGAAATATCGTATTCATGATCCATGGAACTAGTAGTAATCTAATCTAATCTAATCTAATCTAATCTAATCTTAGGTCAAAGAGGTGGAAGTAGGAATGTGCAGGACCCAGGTTGTAGGGTGGATGAGGAAGAACAGCCAACAAATTTTTGTGAGCTCCTCTTGGGTGCGCAAACTTGTGTAAGGCCCTTTGTTGTCATGGAGAAGGAGAAATTTGTCTGGATTTTTGTGGTGGTGAACACACTGGAGTCATTTCTTCAATTTCCTGAGGGTAGCACAATACACTTCAGAGCTGATCGCTGCACCATGAGGGAGAAGATCACACAGAAGAACACCTTCAGAGTCCCAGAAGATCATCACTGTGACATTACCAGCTGAAGGTGTGGCTTGGAACTTTTTCTTCAGAGCAGAACATTGCAGGAGTCACAGCTGTGTTTGGCCAGGTGGCACACTGAAGATTGGTCACGATTGTGTGACCTTGTTGAAATAATGACAGATGCCTCGCCCAACAACTCACCATGCTTTTGTTCACTGCCAGGTCTCCGTGGATATTCTGCAAGGGCCTAAGAATATCTGTAATGCTCTGATTTTATGCAAAAAGAAACTTAATAACAGCCCTCTGCTTGAAATGCACCTCCTTTACAGACACCATTTTTTGAAAGCTATGTATAGCACCGCCACCTATAAGAACTTCTTGAAACTATCAGAATTGAAGTGGGAATATTCCATGATGTCCCATAACAAATTCCACATTTTTTTCTACAGAATTCCCTGAGACAAAAATGCATTGCATAACTTATTGAACACTCCTAGATCTTTTATAATAGATAAATGTTTATATTCATTCAATGACTTATGATACACTAGTTGTAATATCAACCAGTGCATTTTACCCATAAAATAATAAATGTATAAAATAGATGTAACATGCAACTATTGTGGAGTGTAACATATTTTGTTTATACAATTTTTTGTCATATTATTATGTCTGAAATCTGCAAAAGCCATGATTGTTCTGGCCGTGCGGTCTAAGGCGCTGCAGTCATGGACTGTGCGGCTGGTCCTGGCGGAGGTTCGAGTCCTCCCTCGGGCATGGGTGTGTGTGTTTGTCTTTAGGATAATTGAGGTTAAATAGTGTGTAAGCTTAGGGACTGATAACCTTAGCAGTTAAGTCCCATAGTATTTCTCACACATTTGAACATGATTGTTCTGACTCAATGGAAAGAAAATGTAAATAAACAAATAAATAAGTCCACAGCCCAAACATCTATGGCACCCCTATTGTGATCGTTTACTGTACCCTCATTAAGAAAAGCTTTACCCTTGCCGATGAAGACCTTCAACTTATTTCCTCCAATCTCCTCTCGCACATCAGAGACATCAATGAATTCCTCCATTTGCTCTCTACAGCTCCTGACCCTTTAATAACTGCTGCTCTGACTATGCCAAAATCCCCAATGCCCATGGTCTTGCCACTGTTGAACATTACTTATCACAATGTCAGTTTGATTATAAATCCATAATTAACTTCCTGTTAATGATTAACAACTATAGCACTAGCTACAACTAATTCCCCTGTGTTAGTTTTATCCATAAACATATCTATGGTATTGTCGTGGGCATGTGAATAGCATAACCCCATGCCAAAGTTTTCTAGGGACCTCTTGAGTAATTATTTCTAGCAACCCAGAATACTAAATTTTTAAACTGTCCAATCAGACACTTCCCTGGTGGCATTGAGAAGATCCATCAAGCATCCCATGAGGCACTCCGCTGGATCGAGTCCATCAACATTCGAGTGTAGTCTGAACCGTTTTAAAAATTGTGTACTATACATAATTTCATTGTTTTGCTAAATGAGTATTACTGTAATTGATGCATATGATAATAATAATAATAATAATAATTTGTTCCAGATCATTGACAACATTTTTGATCTGGAATCTGGCCAGGAACACAGTCTACCACTGCTTCAAATCTCAAAACCTTATCTCCATTTGTTCTACGCGTGCCTCTTTGACTCAGTAAACCACAGTTCTTTGAAATTGACCTCTGCTTCACTGCTGACTCTGTAAGAACCTTTGTTCATGACAAACCTGTCAAAATTTTCCATAAGAATTCACTTCCCCCCTTCCCAGCAACCTCTTTCTTCTCTGGTCAGTCAATATCATCTGACACCACAACAGCTGAGCCATACCCTCCAGTAGAGGTTTTACTACCTCTCAATGTGACCTAAAATGAGAAATGTCCTACCAAATATAATTCCCACAACTCCTAAAGTGATTTTCCACCATTTCTCCCAACCTGAGCAATGTCTGTGTCCACACCAATGACACTCACGTTCCAAGTGAATCACAGATCGTCATCCTGTGGAAAAAGAAGGGTGCAGTGATGTCATATTCATTGATTGCACTCCTACTATTATACTCTACCACTATCCCACTAGATAGTGTGAAACCATTCATGTAACATATTAACCTAGGCACATTACCATGAACCAACACTCATCTTCGATGAACAGCATCCACCAAACTGTGGTTGAAATACTGAATTACCTCTTCCAAAATAGTTTCCTTGTGGAAGATTGTAACACAGTTTCTGCTTTCAGTCACCCCATGAATGAAAAAATGGCAGATATTGAGACAAGTAACTGTAGAACAGAAAATAAATTATTGTTGTTTTTATTGTTATTGTTGTGGTCTTCAGTCCAGAGACTGGTTTGGTGCAGCTTTCCATGCTAGTCTGTCCTGTGCAAGCATCTACACTTTAATTTCAGAGATAAAATAGTCCTCCGTCTGGATCGTCAGGTAGGATCTACTCAGAAGGATGTCATCATCAAGAAAAGCAAAACTGGTTTTCTACAGGTCAGATTGTAGAATCTCAGATCTCTTAGTTGGCTAGGTAGGTTAAAGAATTTAAACAGAGAAAATGGTTAGGTTGAAATTTGATGTAGTGGAATTAGTTAATTGTGGCAATAAAAAGAATAGGAATCCTGGTCAGGACAGTACAAGTTTTAATTCATCAGGCAGTCGGAACTTTATGCAGAAAGCCCTTCATTGTTGTATACCAGCACATCATTTAAGTTGCTAGTTGTTCGTCACAGCGTTTTGAAATCAGTGACTCCTGAAATTTGAAGAGTACAGTGTCTCACGGTAGACTGGATGACTGGATCTGTGCTTGCGTGATTCCAGCTAGGAAAACACATTTTTCTTGACACTAGCATAGTCAAGACTTTGCAACACAGTAGGCACTGATTGGCAACTCTATTATCATAACAGTGGTTTGCGGATGTGGGACTGAGTGATCCAGCTACATTCTTTTGACTTTTTCTTGTCATCTCAATGGCATATTCTGAATAATTCACACTTAAGGCATCACACTGAGTTAATATGGTAAACATTTTTGATTCCAGATAGGTGGCTAAGGTATCCATACTCTCATCTTTCAGGTTGTGAGTTATCTAATTCAGTTAGTGTTTTACCGGTAACAATATTCTGTTTGCATTCTTTTTTAAATCTTGAAATGTATGTACATGATCAAATTGCCAAAATGTAAAGTGGTTTTTTGTGAAGAAGAAAAGTAATACTTACTGCAACAAGTACTTCAATCTCAGTTCTGCTTTCATTGTTTTCTGGAAAGAATATCTTGTGCATTATTTTGTACTTTTGTTTTTTCAGTTTCAAATTCGTATTAATTTATAAAGGCTTCTCATCTCGTGCCCTTTCAATATTTTGTGTAAATGGTACAGGCCATTTTCACAGAAAACTTATATTTCACATTTTGCCCAAATCTATTAGGCATTCTATACTTTACCTAGGCGCTCTATAGAACACCAGCATTTCACACAATGCCAGTAACATATCGATAATACTTCAACTTTCTGTTGGTACTCCTGATATCATAGTTGCGTACGACACCATACCGGATGCAGATACAGTCTCTTTGAGTTCAACAGTGCATAGTATCTTATTGTTCCTTGACATTTTGGACATGGGTGTTTGTATGAAATTTTAATTCTGTTAAAATAAGCTTCAACACAAGCAGAAGAGTATAAAATGTGCAATTCATTTGTATTTTTCAATAGTGTAATCTGCTGTTGGTTTGAAGCCGTCCCTCAGATCAGCAGCTGGTAGCACAGCTACGCTAAGGGCTGGCTGGAGCAGGCTGTGGATAACAGTGAGGGCATTGCAAACTGTCCATGGAGTTCTTCTTGTTGCTAGTTCAGTTGACATTTGGCAATACTGCTGATGATTTTTGGCACCTAATGATCATTCACTCACTTTCGGCATTGCTGCTGATTGATCCTGCTAAATTCTCGTAATATTTTCTTTCCATATTGATGAATGAATCTGAATAGTCATCAGGTTTATATGACATCAAAATTGAAAATTTAATTTTTCAACCCTTGGAAGGTCATTTCACCCTAAAATTTCCACTGGTTTTGTATTTCTTGGTGTGAACTGGCAGCATTAACTACCAAACTTATTCTGAAAAATAATAGAAGCGATTATGAAAGACAGGTTAATGAATTACCTGAATAAATACAATCTTTTAAGCAAATCACAGTTTGATTTCTGAAGTGGCAAAAATACGGAGTCGGCTATAGTAGAATTCACAAAAGTTGTACTTGATGCTCTTGATATAGATGAGTGTGTCACAGGCATATTTTTGGATCTTTCTAAGGTGTCTGATACAGTCGACCACAAGATTCTATTAAATAAATCAGAAGCATTAGGAATAAGAGGGGTAGCTCATGACTGGTTTCGATCATACCTAGCAGATAGAGTACAAAGAGTAGAGATAACACATACTTCAAATAGATCTAAACATTTAGTAAAACACTTATCAGAACCAAAATACATTAATATAGGGGTTCCGCAAGGTAGCATATTAGGACCAATACTATTCCTGATATACATCAATGACTTTTCCACTAGTGTTACTCATAGGGAAAAAATTCCCTTCGCTTATGACAGCAATATTATAGTCATTGAGAAAAGAAGAGAACTCCTTGCCAAGAAAGCAAATGAAACTCTCGAGGAAGTTTATGACTGGTCAATGAGCAATAAAGTGACATTGAACATAAAGAAAACTAATGCCATGAATTTCAGTTTGACGAGGAAAAATGACTGTTAAATTAAATGTAGATGGCACCTCTATAGACTGTGTAACAAACGCAAAATTTCTATGAATGAATATTGATTCTCAGCTGAAGTAGTGTGAACATACAAAGGCAGTTGCAAACAGAATGCCATCAGCATGTTATGCCCTTGGAATCCTATCATCAGTGTGTAACATGCAGTGTCTTTTAGTTACATATTTTTCATATGTACACTCAATTCTACTCAATTCTTAGCTATGGCATTCTTTTTTGGGGAACAAACACACAAAATATGAACACAATTTTCAAACTCCAGAAATGAGCCATAAGAATAATAACCAAAAATACTAGTCGAGCTCATTGTAAAAATCTGTTCAAAACGCTGGGGATTTTAAATGCTTCACCTGAATACATCTACCAGTCAGTTATACACATCAAAAATAACATTGGCAATTACTGCACATACAGCTCTGTCCATGACCATGCAACAAGAGATAGACTCAACTTACATTTACCAAGAAAAAATAAACATAAAACTCAAAACAGCATTTTCTACCAAGGAATAAAACTGTACAATAAATTACAGAAAGAGATTAAAAAAATTGCAAAAATACACTTATGTAAAATGGCACTAAAAAGGACTTGTTATGCAATATATTTTATACATTGAAAGATTACTTAGATAAAACAGAGTACGGGTTTGATAAAAAATGTTGTACAAATAAATAATAATAATAATTATTATTATAAAACATCCAACATAACACATAACACCTTCACTTTATGTTTTTTCCCTCCTTTTTTCTTTTCTAGAAATACTTACCCCCAATCTATGCATAGCACAATACTAACACCTCTTCCTCTTTCTGAGCTCAACATCTTACTCATTATGGAGGGATGCTGACTCAGTTTTTCAGGATAGTGAATGGGAAGTTGCGGTACAGAAAATGGCCCAGAGATGAAACAATGTGTGTGTAGTGTGTGTAGTGACCGAAAGTGAGATATGAGTGTACAGTGTGGCATTACATTATTTTAATAAGTTATTTGTAAAAAAAAGTATTGTATACCAGGAGTAAATCTAATGATTATGTCTAACTAGAAGTCTGTAAATATGTGTGTATACCACAAGTACTGTTGCTGGTTTGGATCTCTGACTACTGGTGTGTATTGCTTTGCCTTTTTCTTTTTTCTCTGGAAACAGTCAAGACAGAATTCAGTAACAAAATGCTAAGAAAACACTTTCACTGCACCATCTGAACGATCAGTCTATTTTTATATTTAAATTGTCAAGCTACTTCTGTAATACAATAAATTACATTCAATAATGTTTTTTTATTGTTGGTATTATTATTGCCATTTATTCAGTCTCAAGAGCTTTCCTATCCCTGTTTACTAAGAATGCATATGACCAATGAGTCTGGAAGAATGGAATCCTGGATGTTTTGCCATGCAGAATACGCGTATTTACCTCGGTGTCTCATCTCCAGAGCAATAGGAAAAGACCAAAAGAAAAAAAAATGACAATATGAGGCTAGGGATGCAAGTAAAACTTTGCAATAATTTCAGTTGATTTAATAACATGATGACAGATAAATTTGTGTCACAGTATATTACTCAACAATTGAATATGTAATATAGATTCTGCCATTGGTTCTAGTGTTACAACCATAAATGGAACATTACATTTGATAGTTTTGTTCTTTAGAGTTTCTTCTTGCTTTTGTTTACACAGCTACGTAAACTAACATGGAAGTTCTGGGTAGTCAAGTGTGTATTTCACTTGTAACATTCGATTTCGAATATAGTTCATAAGTCTTCTGGGAATCTTGATCTAATCCCTCAAAGAGCAGGCATAGTGGTCTACATTACAAATATTTAACAACATTATACAGGGTGGCCAAGGAGGAATGATCAGTACACAGGGATATGGCTGGAACAATCATTTGAAGCAAAAAAGGCTATAAAATACATACATTAAGAGGTGTTTTTTGTTGCACCGAGCTCTTCTCATGAAATTTCAGTGACCAGCTTTCTCTTCTGAATGTAAAAATATTTTACTATTATCAACCTACATAGGGAGAAATGATCATTGTAACAAAATAACAGAAATCAGAGATCATACAGAAAGAGTTAAGTGTTTATTTCACCCACATGCTGTTAGAGAGAGGACTAGTAGAGAAATAGTTAGAAGGTGTTTTGAAGAACCCTCACAGTCAGGCAATGAAGTATGAATTGCAGAATAGTGATGTAGATGTAGATGTAGATGAAGAGCTATGAGCACTTCTTCATCTTCAGTACTGTGAGACAAATCTCTTCTACTGCAAACTCTTTGCTTTGCATGTTCTGAAATGTGGCAGTATGGACCAAAACAAGGAAATAATGTCCAGGAAATGTTGGCTCTAAGGTGCATACCTTAAGAGCTATGAGCATTTATTGATCTTCACTACTGTGAAACACAACTTGTATATTGAAAGAGTGGTCATTGCTCTTAAGGCACGCATTTTAGAACCCACTTTTACTAAGACATTTTTTCTTGCTTTGGTGTATACTACCGTCTCCCAAAATATGGAAAGCAAAGAGCATGCAGTAGAAGAGATTCGTTTTAAAATATTGAAGATGAAGAAGTGGTCATAAGTCTTATTAAAGTATCCATTTTTGGGCCTTTGTTTACTAGACTTCTTGCTTCAAATGATTGTTGGTGTCATATACCTAAATATTGACCATTCCTCCTGGGACACCCTGTATGTAAAGTGAAAAACATACGAAGGCACAGAATTACACATAGCACACATTTCATTTCTGTGTTAATGAATGTAATTTTCAGTTTCTTATCTTCTGAATCATGAAATGAATTGTGATTCTTCAGTTTCTCCTGGCGTATTTGTTGCTCGAACAGTCCACGGGTATACTGCCGGTTCATAGTGTCCAACGGGCACAATATTTCGGCTATCAGACATGTCGCCATTGTCAGGTGCGCAGACGAACTGAGCTCCTGAGGGCGGCCGGCTGATTTAAATACTCTCCCCCCGCGGACAAGAAGTACAAACTGGCGACCAGGGCGGACGTAGCAAGCACATCGACACTACGACAGATTCCGACACCCACGTCTTCACGACCGCCGGCACACGGGCGCAAGCTGCGAAGAGAGCCGCCCGCGGGGGGAGGGGATTTAAATCGGCCGCCCGCCCTCAGGAGCTCAGTTCGTCTGCGCACCTGACGATGGCGACATGTCTGATCGCTGAAATATTGTGCCCGTTGGACACTATGAACCGGCAGTATACCCGTGGACTGTTCGAGCATGAAATGAATTGATTACTGCATGGCATCAATTATTCAAAGGCCTTTGAATATGTCTGCTTGTGTCTGTATATGTGTGGATGGATGTGTGTGTGTACGAGTGTATACCCGTCCTTTTTTCCCCCTAAGGTAAGTCCTCCCGCTCCCGGGATTGGAATGACTCCTTACCCTCTCCCTTAAAACCCACATCCTTTCATCTTTCCCTCTCCTTCCCTCTTTCCTGATGAAGCAACCGTTGGTTGCGAAAGCTAGAATTTTGTGTGTATGTTTGTGTGTCTGTCGACCTGCCAGCGCTTTCGTTTGGTAAGTCACATCATCTTTTTCTAATAAATAAAATGTTATATAACACTTCCCACTCTTGGCAGTGTTATTACTTTATATGCTCTTTGCACTTGCTAGCATCTAGTGCACCATAATTATTTCAGTTTAGGGAAAGTTCGTGTGATGTAAATGCAACTAGAAAAGCAGCCTGTCCATTCAAAGATATAGACATCTGCGTTAAAATTACTATTCATTTCCACAATAAAGCAATCGCAAATATTTGGGCCTACAATACACAATCTTTTTGTGTTCCTTTTCCAGACAGTACCACTAGGTGCTGTCAAAAAGGCATAAATACAAACTGTCTATGCCTTATTAACTGAAAGAAAGCCACCTGATGGTGGAGGCATCATCCTCCATAATGCACAGTGAGAGGAACAATAACTGTGACTGACTGGTAATTTATATTTTCAATTTGTATGATTTCAACTCTGAACTCTTTTTTCCAAAGATTTATTAAGCCTTGTGTGTCACATATATCATGGACTGAACAATGTACCACATTTTGTGACTAGCAGATCTGCCAACACTTACGTTTCACAACTCATTCTGACCTGGCCTTCTCCTTTTCGTTCATCTGCAACCCACAAACTGTGAAGCATGTACTGAATATAAGACTCATTTGTATATTAATTACTCATCCCTATATGTGATACTGTTGTTAAGAAACTGCATTTCTTCTATATTGTAAAAAAAATCTGTAACACCTGAACTCATTCCCCTTTTCCTGGTTTTTATATTTAATATGATAAAGCAAGTCCAATTTCATGGTTAACTCCAGACAAAATACTACAAGAAAAGAAGATAAAGAGTTTGTTAAAACAGCTAACATGAAACTGATATGTACAGTAGAGGAAAAAAATTGTGGAGGCAGACAAAGATTAAAATATGAGGAGGACCAGGGCTGGGAGGGGGAGCGGTTAGTGGAAAGTAGGAAGTACAGACAGCTCCGAGCCAGATATGTCAAATTCCACATCTGAACATGGCGTTACCTGCTTGCAAAATTACTGTTCTTAAAAATAAATATTAACCAACCACCACCACTGACTATTAATACATCCTGATAACAATGAATGAAAACAAATTGCTCACCTTGGAAAAGGGTTGAGGAAAAGTGGTGTGTCATAGTAGCCAAGAGCTTTGGCTACAGTTGTATGTATATCACTGCTGTAAGTGCCTGCCATCCAGATTCTCAGACACACAGCGAGACTTGGTAGAGAGGTTGCCAACAGTTCACACATTATCGCATAGTGATCATACCTGGAAAAAAAAAAAAAAAAAAAAAAAAAAAAGCCAGAATGCTTACTCAGATTTTAAGTGATCACAATTCTATAATTAAAACTGACTTATACATAATATTAGACTTATGCACATACATCCAAGGTTTTCATTCACATATAATTTCATTTCATGCTCTCAATGTGATCACCGCTGGTGACACAAAAAAATATCCAAACACTACTCTGTCACAAGCCACACATTTTGCAGCATTTGAGGGATGATGCATTCAACATTTTGAATGGTTCTTTCATACAATGTGCAAATATCCCGTTTGGTGCAGCATACACCTTGGTCATAACATATCCGAAAAGGAAAGAATCCATCAGGGTGGTGTCTGGTGATCTCAATGGCCATGGTATTGAGCCGTCCCTTCCAATCCACCAAATCAGATATTCTTAACCCAATAACTCTTGGATACATGTTGCCCCATGTGGTGGTGATTCATCTAGCTGAAATATTAATGGGGCTGCATCTTCTGGAATTAGGGTATCGCATACTTCTGAAGAATATCCAAGTTAACTGCAACCAATAACATATATTTCCTGGGAGAATTAAATGAAATGTTGCTTCACTGGAACTGCTATCTTTCATTAAAAAAATCATTCACTTTGATATGGAATAATATGGTATTTGTAAATTCTTGTCATTGTTCAGAGATTGGAGAGAGTATAATGCCCATTCAACAGCAAGGTCATGAGAGATTCTGGTTGTTCATAATCATGTGATTTCAATTGTTGTAAAATACGAATTTTGTAAATGTACGGTTGTGTCTGTTTGTGCACCAAACAACTTTGTATTTTTCCTGTAACAACGCTATAATTTTAAGCGTATGTTGATGATGATGTTTCCAGCGACAGGTTCAGAAGCTGAAACACACTACGATGAAAACTGCATTTTTCAAGATACTAAAAAGAAACTATCATAAACATATAGCACAAGTCAATAGTAATAGCCGTTTAGAATCAGAGTAAATGTTCTGATATATAGCAAGTGATTCAAAAGTTTCTGCTCTTTACTCAGTGAAGTTGCTCCATTTCATTGAGCCAAAGTCCAAAACAAGTGGAAACAATTCATTTACACTAATTAATATTTCCATTTTTCTCCCAATACAGTATTCCATTCTCATATGTAAAAGAAAAACTTAATCGATTTACTAACAAACTTACTCAACTATACAACAAATATATCACAAATATATCCCCTCCCTCCCTAAACACCGGAAAAGTAAGAAAGAAACCTGCACTTTGGCTAACTGAGGAACTATAACATCTCATGACTCTCAATGCAAAACTTAAACATGGCCATACATTAACTGGCAACAGAAATAAACCGGCTGCCCTATGGAAAAACCTGCATGGTCTTGGTGTAGGCTTATTCTATTGTCCCTGCCAACAAACTGAACTGGTACTTCACACTACCTACAACCACAACTGAACCACAAATGAAACAGAGACTCTTTGATTACTTCATCTGTAGTCAGGTAGATACAGTATTTCTTGATTTCCGTTAAACACGTTTGACTCAGTACCACCTACATGCTTACAGACAAAAGTACGATCATACAGGATAACTGAAATTTGTAACTGGATTGAGAACTTTTTGGTAGGGAGGATGCAGCTTGTTATCTTGGATGGAGAATCACTGTCAGATCTAGAAGAAACTTAAGGTGTGCCACAGGGAGGTGTATTTGGACCCTTACTATTCATGTAGTATATTAGTCATCTTGCAGACAATACTAATAGTAACCCTAGACTTTTTGCAGATGATGCAGTTATCTATAATGAAGTAATGTCTGAAAGAAGCTGCAAAATATTCAGTAAGATCATGATAAGATTTGTACAGGGTGCAAAGACTGGCAAACTGCTTTAAATGTTCAGAAATGTAAATATGTTCACTTCACAGAAAGGAAAAAAATGTAGTGTCCTATGACTATAATGTCAATGAGTCCCAGTCAAAATCAGCCAACATGTAAAAATACCTGGGAGTAACACTTTGTATGGATATGAAATGGAATGATTCACATAGACTCTGTTGTGGGTAAAGTAGCTGGTAGACTTCAGCTTATTGGTAGAATACTGGGGAAGTGCAATAAGTCTACAGAGGATATTACTTACAAATCACTTGTGTGACCCATTCAAGACTACTGCTCAAGTGTGTGGGACCAGAACCAAAAAGGACTAAGAGGGGATATTGGACATATACAGAGAAGGGCAGTGCAAATTGTTCCAGATTTGTTTGACCTGTGGGAGAGTGTCACAGAGGCACTAAAGAAACTGAACTGGTAGACTCTTGAAGAAAGACTTAAACTATCATGAGAAAGTCTACTAACAAATTTTCAAGAACCACCTCTAAATGATGACTCTGGGAATATATTACAACCCTGTAAACATTAATCACATGTGAATCATGATGAAAAGATTAGATTAATTACAGCATGCAGAGAGACATTCAAACAATCATTCTTTCCGCACTTCATCACTCATTCTTTCCACACCCCATATATGAATGGAACGGGAAGAAACCCTACTAACTGGTACAATAGAATGTACCCTGCATCAAGCACTTCATGGTAGTTTGCAGAGTATAGATGTAGATACATGGGGATAAATGACTGTACAACAAAAATTCTATCTAAACCATGTTACATGCAATACCATCAAAAAATCTATCAAGCATATCAGATCGGTAACTACTGGACACAGGAGTATCACAGTTCAAATTATGAAGCTTATTACTGACCCGCTATAACAGATATGTTTACCCACTCCTTAACTGCAAGCATTTCCCCTGAGGCTCTCAAACAGGGACTAGTTAATCCATTACCAAAAAGGATGTAACCACTGCACCCTCTGATTACCAACTTACTTGCATTTTACCAGCACTGTCCAAGGCCTCAGAATATATAGCTAATGATCAGTAACAAACTACCAAACTACAAATGACCTACTAGACGAATACTGATCATGCTTCCATAAACATAACAGCAGAACATCTGCCTTAATAAAGGTAACAGATGGCTTGAAGCTTGCTGCTGATGCACAAGAGGCAACTACAATGTGCTTCTTAGGCTTCAACAAAGCCTTTGATACTGTCAACTATGACCAATGTGTCACATCTGGCATCAGAAAGTCACAGTGGAGGACATCCCTTCGGGCTAGGTATTAGGTCCTACGCCCTTTTCACTGTACGTAAATGATGTGTCATTAGTTTTTACCTACTACCTACTAATACCACATGTATGCTGATGATCTCGAGTTGTGTCTAAGGGCAAAACCAATAAACCTGAAGCCAGCTCTCAAGTATATCAATACTGACCTGTGTGCACTCCAAACAAAAGCGTTGGTATGTCGATAGAGACACAAACAAACACTAACACACACACAAAATTCAAGCTTTCGCAACCCACGGTTGCTTCATCCCTCTTTCCTGGGTTGTGAAAGCTTGAATTTTGTGTGCGTGTTCGTGTTTGTTTGTGTCTCTATCGACATACCAATGCTTTCGTTTGGTAACTTACATCATCTTATATAAACAGAGATTCTGTAACTTACCAAATGAAAGCATTGGTACGTTGATAGAAACAATAACAAACACAAACACACACACAAATTTCAAGCTTTCGCAACCCACCGTTGCTTCATCAGGAAAGAGGGAAGGAGAGGGAAAGACGAAAGGATGTGGGTTTTAAGGGAGAGGGTAAGGAGTCATTCCAATCCCGGGAGCAGAAAGACTTACCTTGGGGGGAAAAAGGGACAGGTATACACTCGCGCACACACACACATATCCATCCGCACATAACAGACACAAGCAGACATATGTAAAGGCAAAGAGTTAGGGTATAGACGTCAGTCGAGGCGGAAGTACAGAAGCAACGATGTTATTGAATTAGCGGAGGTTGAGCCCTGGTGGGTAATGGGAAGGAGTTCTGATAGGTTGGTGTCAGTGGGAAGTATCCAGATAACCCGGACGCTGTAACGCTGTGCCAAGATGTGCTGACCGTGCACCAAGGCATGTTTAGCCACAGGGTGATCCTCATTACCAACAAACACTGTCTGCCTGTGTCCGTTCATGCGAATGGACGGATTGTTGCTGGTCATTCCCACATAGAAAGCTTCACAGTGTAGGCACGTCAGTTGGTAAATCACATGGGTACTGTCACATGTGGCTCTGCCTTTGATCGTGTACACCTTCTGGGTTACAGGACTGGAGTAGGTGATGGTGGGAGGGTGCATGAGACAGGTTTTACACCAGGGGCGGTTACAAGGGTAGGAGCCAGAGGGTAGGGGAGGTGGTTTGGGGATTTCATAGGGATGAACCAAGAGGTTATGAAGGTTAGGTGGACGGCGGAAAGACACTCTTGGTGGAGTGGGGAGGATTTCGTGAAGGATGGATCTCATTTGAGGGCAGGATTTGAGGAAGTCGTATCCCTGCTGGAGAGCCACATTCAGAGTCTGATCCAGTCCCGGAAAATATCCTGTCACAAGTGGGGCACTTTTGGGATTCTTCTGTGGGAGGTTCTGGGTTTGGGGGGATGAGGAAGTGGCTCTGGTTATTTGCTTCTGTACCAGGTCGGGAGGGTAGTTGCGGGATGTGAAAGCTCTTTCAGGTTGTTGGTGTAATGGTTCAGGGATTCGGGACTGGAGCAGATTTGTTTGCCACGAAGACATAGGCTGCAGGGAAGGGACCGCTTGATATGGAATGGGTGGCAGCTGTCATAATGGAGGAACTGTTGCTTGTTGGTGGGTTTGATGTGGACGGATGTGTGAAGCTGGCCATTGGACAGATGGAGGTCAACGTCGAGGAAAGTGGCATGGGATTTGGAGTAGGACCAGGTGAATCTGATGGAACCAAAGGAGTTGAGGTTGGAGAGCTGAAATACTGCCAAACCAAGAAAACAAAGGCTATTTCGGCACAAAAGGCATTGAAGTTTTTGCAAAAGCAAACAATCCAATCAAAATTTTCCCAATCTCCACTTTTTTCAACAGTCAGTTTCAAACAACTAAGACTTTGTTCGTCTTCACTCAAGTAGCATGATAACATTTTATATTAGCACATCTAATCACTTACAAACACAAAAAAGATGCAAATTTTGCCAAAAGCAGATGCGAACAGATAAATGTGAATTTTGCCAAGAACAGAGGCTACATTTTCTGTCCCTAATAATGGGACTCATCCGCATTTCAATCATACTGCTCGTGATGCACTGTATGGTATTACTGAAGACAGATGGATAGAATGGGAGGGCCAGTTACACGGTCAGGGCATTCCCAAAAGTTCAGTCCTTTGTCATGTGAGCTGTGGAACCACCCAGGTCAACGTCGTGTGACTAGGGCCTTCCATCGGGTAGACCGTTCACCAGGTGCATGTCTTTCGATTGGACGCCACTTTCGGCAACTTGCGCATCGATGGGGATGAAATGATGATTAGGACAACACAACACCCAGTCCCTGAGCGGAGAAAATGTACGACCCAGCCAGGAATCAAACCCGGGTCCTGAGGATTGACATTCTGTCGCGCTGATCAGTCAGCTACCGGGGGCGGACACCCAAGTCAATTGGTTTATGGAACAGACATTCTTCATGTGGAGATGATTAATTAAAAAGTAATGAAAGTCTTCAAAACTATTTCCCACTTGTGAAATTAGAAATATGTTCTTTTGATAAAATCTCAAATATGAAGGCTTTTCAGATATACCTTTATATGATTCTTTTTCCTTTTTCAGTCAGAAACACCATCCTCCCCACTGAACTGTTGAACTTTTGTAAAAATATTTGCCACATCCAGAACAGCTCCTCCTTTCCTTGCAAAAATTCAAATATGACCCTATTAATACATTGACACATTAGTCCCAAGACTTCTATTTTTTCACATTGAACTACTTAGTTTAAAGTGGAACAAATGTGTGCTAAAAGCTGCATACTTTAGATTGGTGATGTAAAGTGTAATTCAGCTCTATAATACATCCATACTGCTGGCCATTAGAATTGCAGTATCACGGCGACGGTATACACGACCACCAAATTGCCATGAAGTGTACTACATATATCTGATTAGCATTTCAATGCAATTGCACGCAATAGGTAGGAGTAATGCCATTTATATACTGTATATAAGGAACAATTACACAGCAGGTATCTCATTAAAAATCACATTTTAATGTTGTTTGCTTGAGAGGTCACATTATGCTTCATGTAAGAATGACAAACGCCTGTCAGCAACTTAGCAACTTTTGCAACAGCAGCAGGACCACGAGCTGTTGAGACGGAAGATTTTTTTCCCACAATATGGGTGCTTGTGTTGTCAGCACTCATGACTGTCATGCGAATATGAGCTCTCAAAGGACCCATGTTACTAGTACCCAAGAGGCAAACCATACTGTTCACTCGTCTGCACAACATTGTACAGCCAGGTGACATATCTCGAGTCAGGAAATGGGATTATTTACAATGATACAAGTATCTACACACAAACATAGTGCAACAATGTCTGGAGCATCACAAACTGTCAAGATAGTGACCACTGTATCAGCTTCCTTTGACACGAGAGTAGAGAGAAAGCAGAGCTGACAGTGGAACATCCACTGACAATTCTGGACACAGCAGCAGTATCATATCAACTTTTCAGACAAGTTCTGGTTTCTACAACATATGGTCCCAGCACTGGTAAAGTTCATTGGGGACAACACTGGTCAAGTTTAGCATTGGGGCTAAGACTTTTTCTGACCATATGGAGTTGTGGCACTAGGTTTGTTACAGACATTCTGCAACTCTCAGTCTAAAATCAATCCGTCGCAGTATACAGTTGAGGTTGGAGGGACTTTGTTTCCACTGGGTGACACTACTGCCACAGAGACAATGTCAAAAGGTGCACTGATCATGAACGTGTTGCCAACTGCACTGTGTACATGCATACTAAAGGTGGGTTTTCACGATAATGTACTGTCACGTATATGGATATTAGTTCAGGTTTCTGTAGGTACACATTTATCACAAGAAATGTTATGTTTGGCTGGGCCACTTGAAAATAATGAGCATTTTCATTTAGTGCACCATTTTGTATGCAGAAGCATAGCAGGCATAACTATTGTGAATGGTGAATATATGGTTCCGGTTAGCCACAAGCATGCTGTCACTGAGTCTGCACTGCATGACAAATTGGGTCGTCTGCAGGGCAGTGGCCGGCAAGCTATGGAAGCAGTACTGTTAAGACATTACAGATTTCTTTAATGCCCAGAGTCTATTACCCATCACTCCTGTTATCCGACATTACATTATAATAATGCTCCAGTTATAGAAAGCCATACTGCATACCAAAGCTTTTGCAACCACTCATAGAAGAGTGCTGGTAGAGGGCTCCATAGAATTTAGTTATGGTCCTTGGGGCACCCATGGTCATGGTCCTAACAAAACTGACCAATGGCATCAAAAATTGTCACTTTTGTTGTGACAATAGATGCTTGAATGCTCAACCACCAACAACACCTACCAGATACCAAATATCATGGAGACGCTCTAACAGTTTCGATGACAAGAGAAGCGGTGCAAAACTGGATTGTGAACTTCACACTTTTCTTACTACAGTTGACTTACTTGAAACATTTAGCCAATCTTCTTCTCTGAATATATGGCCACGTCAATCTCCACAACTTTGTCTCCGAAGAAATAATGCTGGTTAAAGGAACTAACAAATACTCTCTCTCTCTCTCTCTCACCAGAAATAACTCGGTACCCTCATACTTTCAGTTCAGGTATATTTTCATCTCCACAAGTTTTACATAAACATACATATTCTTGCAAGTCAACTACGATGATACCCGTTACATACTATTAAATATAATTACATTCTGGTGGGTTTCATAACCACCAGAAATTCAAAACCAGGTCTTGCTACTCGCAAGTCTAACACCAAGATTAAGAAAGAGTCTCTAGACGAATCATATTTCATTTGTTCATAACAATTACAATCATTACACCGTCAAAGAATAACATTTGCTTGCCCCTTGTACGTCACATACAGCTTCTGTGGTCATAGCAGTAAACACTTGTCTACGCCGATCGACTGCCACAATTGCAGTATTCTCCCAATACATGTCAATCCTGCACACACAAAAACCAGTGGCGCAGTAGACGTATCTCCGCTCTTCCATACTCATACTTAAAATATCGAGTGTTTGAGATGGTGGAAGATGGAGTGTCTCTAGAATTTTATGATATTTTATACATATTCATTATATACGTTATCCCACAATGCTAATTCACATTTCAATCAGTATACATTATATTTCTTCTAGTACTCGTGTACTTGATATCTAGCTCTTCTTTCTTCATTTTGATAATAACTATCTGAGCATTTCACCTACTACTGGAGTTAGTACTTTTACATCTAGGAATCGTGTGAACAACATTCTTGATTTCCAATCACAAACTCCAGGTGTCACAGACACTTAATTATGTCATTCCTTACTCTACTTCTCTGTACTGTTTTTTCTTTAGAAGGTACTAGTTTCATTATCTACCATAGCTTGTAGTCTGGAGGAACTCTGGGAAAATGAACATGTTCTTTCTGACACTCATAAAACATAATAATGCTAGTGGTATATAGAATCCAAACTTACCAGAATAATCTCCACAAAATTTTGTGACTTTTCTCACGATACTGCCCTTTCCCCTCTAGGAACAGTACCTACATGTTACATATGGGTTGACCCTATGAGTGCACTCCCTCCTTCTGTTTCAGTAGGTATGTCCCTTTTGATTCCTATTTTCCTATGGAACAGGTCTGACCTATACTGTCTGCACAGTATAGGTCAGGCTTTCTTAGGCCTGCCTACCTGCCCTTTTATATCCAATAAATGCTGGGTGCGCCCTCCTTATCCTTCCTGAATAGGTATCATGGTTCATCTCGCTAGTATACATCTTTATGTACACTATAATTAAATATTGTCTGGAAACTAAATCTGTTTCACACTAAACACTCACTTCTTAATACTTCATTTAATCCTCTAGAGTCCTCCATTACATTTCCACTCCTATGTTTCCAGTATACACCACATATATATTATTCAATATATAATACCTTTACTTATGCTATACCTGTCCCACTATCCTACAAATCGTCAGAACAAATGTTGCGGTGGCCCGGTGTAGTGTTAAGCTCTCTCTATATAGCTTACGCATTTTCCGTGGACTTACTTGTTGAAGAATGCTGGTTCTGCTTTCTTGCAGCGCCGATGTCTTCTGCTAGCACCGGACGCTTCTCCGAAGATTTCACTGCTAGGAAGGGGAAATTTCCACTCTCTCTCACTCTCTCTCTTCTTATTTAAAAAATACGCTACTCTTGGAATATCATTCAGTGCACCAGAACATATTTATCTCCACTTTGTACAAAAAAACAACTAAACTTTATGATGTAAGACCACACATTACCGGGCACCCAGAATCAGTTAATTACACATTTTTGAACACAATTAATACATAAGCTTTTGTCGTGGCTGACTATCCACGTCCAGTCCATGTGCTCTCAACAGCAGTTCACCGTCTAATAAACAGTCACTATTTTGAGTATCTCCATTTGTTTTTTAACAATACAATGCTAATTTACTCTTTGCAGCCGGCCACGGAGCTTCCGGGCCGTATTTGCTTATTCTTGGCAGGTCGCGCTGAACACTTGCCAGCGCCGACGAATTATCTCCCTTCCAGTTTCGCCTGCACAAACAATAAATGGGTGCAGTATCCCATGCTCATCCTTATGCCCTGCTTTAAAATAACGCGTGTTCGAAATGGCTGGAACACAAGTGTCTCCAGACTTTCATAAAATTCTGGGGGCACTACAATGTTTGAGTGGTATTCCTGAGTAATTATCACAATTAGTTCCTCCCTGGCTTATGCTCATTAGTTCCTCCTTGGCTTGTGCTCTCCTTAACTACTCACACTACCTTCTTATGTATTCACTCACACTTCCTTTTTATGTAGCCCTGATGTGAAATTATCATAGTTTTTATATCCTTATGTACATATGCAATATAGAATCGTCATTGTTCTTATACATATATTTCCTATATATACATATTAATAAATATCTACTTGATAGTTTTCTCAAGTAACTGGGCGATGTAGAACCGTCACAATATACAGCCATGTGTACATATTTCTCCATGTGCACATTCTTTCCCCCTGCAACACTTGACAGTTCTTACATCATTTTTATCTGTACTTTCATTATTTGCGTCTTCATGTTTCGTTGTGTGTATGCATAAGTGTGTCTGTGTATCCTGATTCTTTGACCTACTTATATGAAATAAGTTGAAGGTTATTGGAAACCATAGAAAATAAGAAGGACTTCAGCAATAGAAGTATATGAATATGTAAAGAGGGAAAAATAGACTGCTACTAAGATGAGAAGTAAGAAAGGAAAAAGTAGAAATGGTTGCTAATATAAACCTTCCCATCTACATCACATTTCATAAAGTGTATAAAATATTCTATACTAAATACACAATTATACATTACAATCAAATAGTTATTTAGTTAATCACTTTACACTTTATTTTATACATACATAAAATACTCTGTTCAGTTTGTGTCATCTAGACATCACTCGGTTTAAACAGTATCATCATATTATACTTTTCACTCAAATAATATTTTATTCGTTTCATTTCCTGTCTGGAGATCACAGTTCATCTGCGATTCTCTTAAGTTTTCTACTTTACCATCATATCCAATTTTCTACGTAATAAAATTACAGGATAGTTTAAGAATTCAAGAATAGATTACAGAATAGTTTAAGATTTGAAGGGAATTTGGTGCAAGAAAAAACAGCACAGAATAAACACCGAAAACAACTAGGGATCCAACGGTCGTCACTCTGCCCATTAACACAGAACAGTAACATCCCTGGGAGACAGATGTGACCCCGCCATTTATGGACCAATACTTCTCATTAAATTTTGTGTGAAAGCCTGCCCACAACAAAACAATTACCACTTTACTAGGAAACACAACATTAAGTACAGTTATTCTATTTTCTACTCTGTCATGGACAATTCTGAATTCTTTGCACAAGTCATCTATAACACTGTTGTTATCATTAAGTTTGGAAAAAGCAACAGTCGAAAGTTTCCGGAGATTATCCTCACGGCAATGTTTCCATCGATTATTTCCTCTACCTGTTCCTCCAGATTACTTATATTTATTAAATCTGAAGTGACTGGCTTCGCTTTAACATTCCTTTCCATGTTATCAATTCGAGTGTTAATGCCTGCAATTTGCGACTGGACCATAGGTAGTAATTTATCCTGTTTTTCCAAACCCTCTCTTGCGTTGCGCAACTGCTGCTTCACAGCATCGAATGTAACATTGCTTACGCTTTGAAATGATCCTGACTTTACGCTAAGTTCAGTTTCTACATTATTACATTTATCTTCAATATCAAATTCTAGTTTTCTAGCTAAATTCTGAAATTCCTCATTCTGCCTCTGGTCAAAGTCAGTAAACAGTTGATTTACATGAGTCATGAGTATTCAAAGAACTAGTTAGTTCACTCTTTAAATCTAACTTCAGAGTTTTGACTTTATTATTTAGAGTGTCAAATTCAGTCTTTAATAAAGATATATTTGTTGCTTGACTGTTCAAGGTTCCACTCTGGTTACTTAAAGCTTCACTCTGAGCATCTAATTTAATATTTAATTGGGTAGTCACTGAATCTAATTTAAGACTCTGAGCATTTAAAACTGCGCTCTGTGCTTCTAAATGTTTACTTAAAGTAGTAATTTGGGCATTTGACTCTGTTATTTGGTTATATATTTAATAACTAAATTTGCTATTTCAAACCAGTCTGGCATTTCCCTAGTCACTTTAATAGCTGTGGCTGGTTCTGCTAGTTGCTGTTCTTGATCCATATTCTTTCTACTTTTAGATCGAGTTATCATTAAAAAAACACTTCTAAATATACTAACTACATTACTGCAGTCTTTGAATAGTTTCTGTAACTTTCTATTCAAACAATTATTCTCTCTCGCTCACCCGGCGTAGGGTTTCATGCTGTGTCAGTGAGCAGGTGTGGAATCAGCATCAGTGAACAGCATGGGCACCGGCGATGTCAAATGTTGGTTTCAGCGTCGGCGGGTGGATTTGGAGTCAGCACCGGTGAACAGCACGGGCGCTGGCAATGTCGAATGTTAGCTTCAGTGTTGGCATCGGCTGTGATGTGTGTGAGAGCTGTGTACTCTCCAAATCTCCTTAGATGAGGTATTCTCGGCATAGCTCTTCTCAGTCTAAAGATTGAGGTCTTCTCTCTGTTCTTTTGACGTTAGTACTTTCTTATGTCTTTTATTTTGTTGCATTTGCAACTTTCTTCCATTTAGTTTCTTGGACTCAACCCAATTACTTGAAACAGTTCTCGTATCTTGTTATGCCTGGTTGCTATGGCAACTCATAATATCTTCCTCCCTTTTCCATCTTAAAATTCCAGTTTTCTTCGGGTCCTGTCACTTAGGTCGCCACGTTCTAAAGGTTTCTGACGATAGAGCATGTGGAGTAAATACACAAACTTCATGTTTTCACCAATTAACAATGTATTGGATTATGCAGAATAACATTCTCGCATTTCACATGTAAATATTTTCGTCTTCTTGTATTTCACACGTACTTCGAGCTTTAGAAACACGCTTAATTATCACTTACAAATGAGTTTGGTTTTAGAACCACTCGGAAATTCAAAAAGCAGGTCTTGCTTCTCGCAAATCTAACACCAAGATTAAGAAAGAGTCTCTAGACAAATCATATTTCATTTGTTCATAACAATTATGACCATTACACCGTCAAAGAATAACGTGTGCTAGCTCCTTGTACACCACATACAGCTTTAATGGTGCGAGCAGCAAACACTTGTCTGTGCCGACTGACCGCCACAATTGCAGTATTCACCCGATACATGTCCATCCTGTACACACAAAAACCGGTGTCGCGGCAGACACATCTCCTCTCTCCCACAGTCATAATCAAAATATCGAGTGTTCGAGACAGTGGAAGACCGTGTGTCTCTAGAATTTACCCCAAAATTCTCGAGGCACTACAACGCTTGGATAACTTAGGCAGAGGCAAATATGTCTTCACAATGGATTTGTGGGGTGGCTGCCACCAGATGGAGGTAGTACCAGAGGACAGACCTAAAACAGCTTTTACGGTCCCATGATGGCATTTTCAATACTGCAGAATGCCATTCAGGTTTAAAAATACACCAGCCACTTTCAAAGATTGTCAGATGAGGTTTTGTATGGCCTAAATCCTAGAAAATGTATGGTATTTCTTGATGATATTATAGTTTTTTGAAAACCATGAATTAATATGTAAAACTGTTGGAGGAAATATCCAGCAGACTACGGGAAGAGCATCTTATGCTAAATATTGAAAAATGTAATTCTGCACAAACTCAAGTCAAGCACTTGGGCCAGGTTATTAGTAACAAGATCCACATTTAGTATCTGTAGTCTCTGAATTTTCAACCCTTCAAACAACAAAACAGACCTCTGTAACTATTAGCAAAAATTTGTCAAAAACTTTGTGCAAATTGCTCAACCATTAAATCATTTGCTGAAAAAAGGTATTGAACTTGAGTAGTCAACAGAATGTGAGCGTGCCTTTCAGGCATTGAAAAAAGCTTTAATCGAAGACACAGTATTGGTGTTTCCTGATTTTTATAAAGAATTTATCCTTTCCTGTAATGCTAGCAGTAGTGCACTTGGTTGTATTCTCAGTCAGAATACCAACAGAGTAACCTGTGGCATACTTTAACGAAGCAGAACTACAGAGAGCTTCAATCAACTGTACAATACAAAACTAAGCCAGTTTTACAAAATTTGTGATTCCACTCATTTTTCAGCTATGTTTAATCTAAAATTGCAAGTCTGAAGTTCAAAAGGAGAGGCAATGGGAACTGTGTATTGAATGGATATATTCATTTAATTTTCACTCTTTTTCCAAGTTTTTCTGTAATACTTTGGAACACTACTTTTTCTCTTTGATTTTAGGGAACATAATTGTCCTATAAATTCCATTTGTTTCAACTGACCATAATTGACATACATTTTGATTTTACAATATTTTTGTTACAAAATTTTCTCAAACATTTCATTGCCTATTAAACTAAGAACTGTTATAATTTTTCAAAGACAAGCTCTATTTTTCATAAAAATCAGTCAAATGAAAGAAAATGCAAACGTTTATTATTTTGGCAATGAGACATAGTCCACAAACTTTTCAAATATTCTATTTCAAAATCATCATATTAATATATAATTATTTTTATCATCATAAATTTTGCTAACATCAAGAAGCATATTTTCTTTGTAATTGTTTACTCATGTACATGACAAATGTGTACAAACGTTAATTTGACTCACTACAAATTCAGGAGAAATCTAGAACTTCAAGCTGTAATATATGTTTTGTCACACAGGCTAAAAGTCAGTCAGATTTTGTTTCAGTATTGAGTAGGACTGTCTTTGTCTAGATGCCTCATAGGAGACTGGTCCTTGTGCCATGCAGAAAAAGTGCGCCATGTATGTCTTTTATGTTGGAAACTGTGATTTGTAATTGAAAATGACCTCATATGTTTAATAAAATTGTCAATTGAGGACAATGAATATGTCAAAACCTTTGTAAGCTTGCAAGAAGACCCTTTAGTGCAGAAAGCTGATATATAGGTTCCATAGGTTGCCATGTGTGAATGAGAAATAAACCAAAATATCATAAAAATGTGAATAAGTATCTTCACTTACATTTAGACAGCTGGAGCTTTGACCATCCCCTAGATAACTAGAAGTGATGTTCAGTGCCACAATTATATCAACAAAGCAAGATGATTTTAAAAACTTTCTCTCATTGCAACAACCATTTTAGAAGTGTTTTTCTACATAGCTGTATCCCATTATGCACAACTACGCTTTTACAGAAACGATCAATTATTGATAATATAATATAAATGTAAATATAAAAAAATCTACTCACTAAGCGGCAGCAGGGGAACACACACACAAAAGGATTAACTTTTACAAGCTTTCAGAGCCAGCGTCTTTTTCTTCTGGCGGAAGAGTTGAAGGGGAAGGAAGAGGGATGAAGGAAAATGACTGGAGAGGGTTAGGGAAAGGGGTAAAGTTCAGAAAAGTCACCCAGAACCCCGGGTCAGGGGAGTCTTACCAGATGGGATGAGAAGGAAAGACTGACATTAATGATTATTGACCATTTTTCACAGTTCATATCGACAACAGCAATTCTTCATCAGCTGGCTGCATTTGCTTCAGCACGGGTTAATGACTGGATTCTTAAATTTGACACAGCAGAAACTTTTCTGACTTATCAGAGTACAAATTTTTTATATGATCTGATGAAACACCTGTGCCATGTGCTTTGCGTTCTCAATTACAGACAAGTCCCTTCGATTTGCAAGCAAACGGGCAAACAGAACGCATTAATTGAATGATCCTGAAAATGATGATTCATTATGCTGACAGCCAACATACAGGTTGGAATACGCATCTCTAATATGTGGTCTGCTCATATAGTTCCAAGACATGTACTAGTAATGGTCTTTCACCATATGACTTTGTCTATGGAAGGAAAATGAGGTTTGGCAAAGAGTAACACAAAAGTTCTGGAAATACAAGAACATTTGGGACAACATGTACATCAACTTCCACCTTGCAAAGTTGGACACTGTGTGTTGGTTACCAATTCTTACAGAGGAAAAGGGAAATATGATGGTCCATATCAAGTCATAGAAATGATCTACCCAGCCAATTTTCATATCTAGTTACCAACCAAAACTTCTACTGTATGTATCAGTAGAGTAAAGCTGTTTGATGGTGCAGATAAAGCCTTACAACAAATTCCAGTACCACTGCCACAGCAGAGCCAAAAAACTATGGAGAACTAGGAAAAATGAGCTGCCCAATACTCATGTTAAGCACAAGACACCGTATACATTAAGGTAATGAAACTAGCAGTTTATAATTATGTATTATTGCAGCGTATTTTCCACATTGTATTTTTTTCTCTCTTTGTTTCATATTATTACACTTACACTTATTAGTATGAAATTTCAGCAAGTCATTTGCTCATTTGTGTTGCGTGGGAACTCTTCTTTTTTCAAAGAAGACAGAGAGTTGATGGATGTTCTTTTCCCTCGTGTGGCATAATGGCGTGGATACCCCAAAGTATAATTGTAGCGTGGATACCCCAAAGTATAATTGTAGTCTTGACACTACTGCTTTCATCGAAGCAGGAATAGGAGGTGCAATCCTAAACCAACCACTGAACTCCAGGGCATTGTTTTCCAAGCAACTAGGTGCACTGTTCACCAGTCACCATTGGACACTGGGGCTAACTTTCACAGTATGTTAAGTTAGGAATGAAATTCACAGCCTACATGACACATTCGTAGAGTTACACAGGGAGACACAGAAAGAAGCCATTTTCTCAGATATTAGTTATGAGTATCAGGAATTGAAACTGTCTTATGAGAAACTATGGGCACAATTGATGCACATAACAGATGCAGTACTGCATTCATCTATATGGAGAAAGAGGGAATGGATCAACACAGGAGGGAACTTGTTAAAACCCTTGTTTGCATCGGGCAGAGAACCAAGTCCAGCTCATACCGTGTGTGGTAAACGGAATTTGAAGCACACAATGAGTGCCAGTGTAGCAGAAGGCAGGATGCCATTCGCAATGCATTGGACGAGGCACCTGACTACCGCCTCTGTAGTTGTATGTGGTACAGCCTCCGTGGCTGTACGTTATGCTGCCGACTGGGGTCCTGGGCTTCCACCTTCTCAACACCCACCATCTGTGTTACGCCGTTAGTACGTGCTCAGCCCTCATCTGTCTTTGAGAGCAATGGGGCATGTCGCAGTCGCTGTTGGTCAGCTGTTGTAGGCTTGCACTTGCAAATTCCTGGCCCAGCTACCAGCCCAACATTGTTGGTGGGTCATGACCTGCAGTATTACCAACAGCCTCCATAGTGCTGCATTCACATTCCTCACCATGCACAGACACATGACTCAGTGTTCTTTTCACTGCATCGGAGAAGACAACTCATGTTGTAAACAATAAATATGCTTCCAGACAATGCTGTTTAGCTGATGCCTTTGGGCATATGACAGTCATCCCCACCGGCTCCATGAGCTTGACATCCTGCAGCTGTAGTGTCACCACCTCACCTATTTAGCCTGCATGGCCACTAAAGTCCAGAAACTGTGAGGTGACTGCTAAACTACTCATAAAGTTTCAAGAACCAGCTTTAAATTATGGCTACAAATGTACTGCAAAACCTTACATATTGCTTCTGTAGGGATTCTGAGGACAAGATTAGATTAATTGCAGCTTTCATCGAGGCATAACAATAATTTTTCTTACACTTCATACATGGGAAAAAAAACTGTCATGCACTTCACAGTGCTGTGCAGAGGATAGAAGTTGCTGTCTCGATCAACAATGTTGCACACAGCTGGCAAGAGAGTACACAGGGTAGTACAGATCCATTCGCACAAGTGATTGGGTTCAGTGTGGAATGGAATGTTGTGATTGACAATATGGTCACGTCCATCAGCTGTGAAAAGAAAGGAATTAATATACTACTATTCAGCTTGTGTAACAGATGTGGGTAACATATAGTTTCCTCTATATGTCCATAAAAAGATTGGCATATAAGAATGTCATGTGAGTGACCACAGCCATTATGTGGATTTGTTTCTACATATTTGACTTGAAAGAGAAATAGTTATAGATAAGTTGTTGAGCCGTAACAGGAATGAGGTGGTGTATAAGGAATAAGGAGCTGGAACAAATACACTATGAGGAAAAACTCAATGCAAACACATGAAATTAACTTGAAGCATGAAGCAGAGAAAAATAAACATGTGTGATGACTGTACATTATCTAGGAATGTGTTTGTGCAATGAAAATGCAAAAGGGCTGTACACTGTGGGCTACAGGATGGTCGTGCAGTGTTAGGGTAATCCATTGCACATCTGTGATTTGCTGTGATCACCTGCAGTGGTATGGTGGGAAGGAGATGTCAAAATAGTCTAAAGTTAGTGGTATTAATGTTTAACCCATAAGGTAAGTTTTGGAGTTCCTAGGCCAGTTGATGAAGTTCCCAATGACATTAAGCCTACGTTTGATTGGATAAAATAAATAGAACAAAGGAGAACTGTCTGGAAACCTTAACAAATCAATAGAATTTTGTGGAACCTTCACGGAAAACCTTAACTTGCAAGAAATCATTTCCCTCTGTCTCAGTTTCCTGATAAATCATATGCATATAAATAAAAATACTAGAATTAAAAAAAAAAAAAAAATTGAAGGAGTCAGGAAAAGGAAAATGAGTGATAGGGGGTGGAGGAGGGGCAGAAATACCTAACCGGACAAAGGAGAGTAATTTGTTAGTGATACAATAATAACTCTATGATGAAGCCCAAGTGATGATTTGCCGATGGTTGACTGATACATTATCCTCTGGTAACAATTTCCTTAATGGTCTGGAAGATGATACGGTACAATGCACTCATTCAAAGTAACAAAAATAACTGGCAGAATAGATGTAGGATTTTGTGCATTACTTTCTTAATTAAGCTATTTTGTGTATTTTTAAAAATCCTAATTAACTACATTCATATGACCAGAATCTTTGTGGAACAACGAATATATGTAACCATTCACAAATGTATGTAAAATGTAAACATACCTAGACCAGCCCGTGAGAGCAACACCACGAAAGTTGGGAAATTTGTTGACAACCTGGCTGAGCACAGTAAGCCACTGTTCGTGATTGCTGATATGGTGCTGTATGACTGGCAGATTTTGTGAGCTACCTGTTGCTCCTTTGAAAGCTGTTGCTACCCATAACGTGTTGAAGACACTTGCGTATCTTTCCCACATATCTGAAATAAATTTTTCTGGGTGCTATAGTTGCAAACAAATTACACAATATTTTACTTAACACTGGGATTCATGCACTTAAATCAATCACCCATGTTATTATAAACCAACATACAGCCACTCCATTGCATTCTTTTTTCTTCCAACATTTCTCTTTGTACACAAATTGTTGAAAACCATAATTCCCTTCATTACTTGGGGGGTGGGGGAGGGGGAAGAGTGCTGCCAGCAGAACATACTTCTATGTTGTCTGAGAGTAAAGCAAATGTCAATGAATAAAGCAGGCACATTATTTGGAATTTCACACAATGAAGAAAGAAAAAGCAGAACCATGAAAGAGTGAAATCAGAGCTTCCTCCAGGCAGGCTTTCACTCTTTCTTAAAGAACACAAGTGTTTATTATCTTTTCTTCATTAACTTGCATCTTACCTTGGTACTGCAGCTAGCCCATAAATATTAAATGCTTAGTTAGAAACACAGTCCATGTTGCAAAATTATTAAGATACTGTCTCTTGTTGTCTGCAGATAACTTATTGTCAGCTCATGGAACAATAGTATTTATACTGGTCTAGCAGCTGATAATGGACATTAGTTGACGACTTATTAAAGTTGCCAATAATACTCTGTAGATATAGATTTTTTTGTGGAATGTAGTACTATGTTTTATAATACATCAAAAGTTATAAAATGTTACTATCTCCCCTCCCTATAATCCTTTTTTCACTGAAGATAGGCCTTTGGTATACAATACTTATTAAACAGAATGCAGTTCATAAGTAACGAGCTACATTATAACAAATTTTGAAGACAGTTACCACTTGTAAAACTTTAGTTATCTGCTGAGTATTGTAGTGTAGTATGCCCATTCGTTCTAGTCTTCCTGTTCATAAGTGTAAGTTGAAGTGGATTGAAATTGGAACCTATTGCACTTTTTTACAAATAATTTCCATCTATTATATTCTATCAGTGTTACTCTGATGTTAATTGAACTCAAAGATAATACAGGGTTATTCTAAATGATGGACCCATTTTCAAAACTTTGTATTTATTCAAGTACAAATCCACAATGAACTAGCTTTATACCAATGAAAAGTGGAAGTTTCAAAGTTTTTTTTCTTAGTGTTTGATATCAATTTAATAGATGTAAAAATTTGTAATTACCTAGTTTTAATAATTATTTCATGATAAGAAATGTGATAAATGTTATAAATGTTCAATGTAGCCACCATTGGCTGCACAGCAAATATCAACGTTTTAACCAAACTTGTCCCACATGCGAGAAAGCATATCTGCTGTTACTGAGTGCACAGCAGCAGTGATCTGGTTCTGAAGATCATTCAGAGTGGTCGATAGAGGTGGGATGTAAACAGCTTCCTTTACATAATCCCATAAGAAATAGTTGCAGAGTGTGAGATCCGGAGATCTTGGTGGGCAGAAGTGCAGAGGCAGGTCCTCACGTCCCCTGTGACTAATCCAGCACTGAGGAAAGAAGTCATTCATAAAGCCTTGTATGTCACAGTGTCAATGGGGCAGAGCTCCATCCTGTTGGAAAATGAAGTCCTGGGAATTGTCCATAACTTGAAGGAACAGCCATTGTTCCAACATGTCCAGGTACGTGATCCCCGTTACAGTTCTTTCTGCAAAGAAAAATGGTCCATGGGAAACAGTACAGAACACATTGATCTTCAGTGAGTCTCTTTCATGTTGCAATGGTGAATGTGGATTTTCCAAACCACATATGTGAACAATGCATCTGTTGACTTTTCCACTAAGGAGGAACGTCACTTTATCGCTAAAAATTACATGCTGTAAAAATGTGTCATGCTCTTTCTTTGCTAGCACATAACCACAAAATGTGAGATGCTTCTGTTTGTCAATGGGGTTGACAGCCTGCACAAGTTGTAGTTGATGTGTCTTGTACAGCAAACACCATCTCAGAACTTTCCATAAAGTTGGTTGGGGTATTCCAAGTTTTCGACTGGCTCTATTGGTAGACTTACTGGGACTGCGCACAAAACTTTCTTGAATCCATTGGACATCATCATCTAACACAAACGGTTGGCCTGTGCTTTTTCTTTTCCACACACTCCCAGTTTATTTAAATTCTTTAAACCAACGACTACTGCTTTTGCAAGTAGGTGGTTGAATACCGAATCGGGTACGAAATGCCTGCTGCACTGCAATTTGTGACTCACTTTTCACAAACTCAAGAAAGCAAAAAACCTTATGCTCCACAGTCACCATCTCCCTCACAACTGACAGTGAAACAGAATGCCCAGCCCTACTGCTGCACAAACTCCACTGCCTGCTTCTGAAACCATCACCGCTCGCCCGCCAATACTCACTAAAAACTTTGAAACTTCATCTTTTCATTGGTATGAAGCTTGTTCATTTTGAATTTGTACTTGAATTTTTGAAAATGGGTCCATCATTTAGAATAACCCTGTACATAGGTAGTAGAAACCCACCAACTCTGAGCAACACATAGTGGTGATACGTATGTCCAAAGTGAAAATCATCTACTTGAGTTCAAGTCCACAGCAAAGTATTTTGTCAGATTGTTCCTTATTCATGCACAGGTCATTGTAGTAGAGAGTTTGTGGAAATAATTAGAGCAGAAGGTTACCAGTAGATACGAATGACACTTGGTGCAGCTCTGCAGCTGTTAATTTACAACCGCAGTGGATGAGGAACTCTGCTCAGGTGACCCGTAGAATACCATGTGACTGGCAAATGAGGCAAGCTCTGTTCTGCACTGCCTCCTGGCAAGACAGCACCACTTATAACATAGGCATCTCTGGCTACTGATTGCTATCAATACCATGGATGGCCTCTGTATACATCAGGTGACAATGGGTTGTTTCCAGGATGGTGAGCATCCAAGGGGTATCTTTCTCAAAATATCATGCCAACATTAGTGTGTCATGGCAAAAGCATGTGCTGTTATGTGTAACATGCCCATAGTTCAGTGTTTTCAGTGCTTTTCTTGGTCAGCCTGTCTAAGACAGGTATGATGACCTGTGAAAGAGGGCTGTTGGTATGAGTGGTTTGGGCCATGGTTCAAGTGATGATAGGGAACCCGTCTATGGTGTTCTGCAGGTCCTCATCCAGATGAAAACCCATGACTCAGTTTTGTCTAAACCCAAGACTTGCCTAATTGGTAAATGTGATACCATGTGTATGTTAGCACATTTTCCAGGGTGATTGTCAGAGCCTCTTTTACAATCTGAATAACTCTACTGATAAGCTCTGATAGTCCTTGAATTGTAGGATATTGCTTGCTATGAATTCCTGTGTGCCTGTCCATGAGAACTGTTGCAGAAAATAGTCCAAAGTGTCAACTGCCACAATAAGAAGATGACCTGGTAAAGAAGTCACCAGACTGGTTGCTCACAGGAACTTGTGTTTTGGTGTTTAAAAAGTATGTTCACAATAATCTGGCCACATATATGATACACTGTTTCAGTGAAGTTTGTTAAGTGAGTAACGTCAGCAGTCAATAGTATAAATTTAGCACAGTAATTTACTTTGCTTAAAAACACTTCCTTTTTCATTAGGTTGGCAGATCAGGGAAGGGCATCACACACTGTAAAATGCTGTTCTGTAAGCGTAAGTACTTTCGACTGGAGTACAATAGTCGTAGTCCGATCTTAGACGATTCAAAAGTCGAGGACATAACAGTCACTGCACTTATCAGTCGTAGATCTATGATGCTGAGAATTGGAAAGGAGGCACATATTGCTGTAGAAACAATATGTGCATGTGTATGGTTATTATCAAAGCAAGAAAAAGTCCATTAAAAATTTATTTTTAGCTTATCTTTGAAACAGTCTTCATGAGATTGGTTTTTGGCACAATCATTTTTCATCTCAGAAGTGACATAGTGCCAAAGAGATACCAGTTTTTGTGTGCTGTGAAGTTCATTTCCTTTGAAGACATTGTGTGGCTTGACAAGTCGTGAGTTAATGCATGTCACAGACTGACTGAAAACTGAACAAACTGCACAGCTGAAGTGACAACAGCAGTAATAGCAAAGGCTAGCACACTTATCATCCTTCATGATGACTTGGCTTGTGGCTTCATTCCAAACTATTTATTGCCACTCAGTTACAGAAAGCAAGGCAATTATTATTACAAAAAAGTGACACAATTTTCACAAATTGTTTTCCTGATTTTCTGTTCCAAAAATTTCCTTTCAATTCACCGATAGTAATGGACAATGTGACATATCACTATGTTGTGGTATATAAAGCTCTGACAATGTAGTGGAGGAAGGTGGATATACTTTCTGGGTGAAGAAAAATGATCTTCAGAAAAACCTGACATGAATAAGGTGGGATTAATGGGAAATATAAAGCTCTGGTATCAATTAACTGGCTATGGTGACAAGGGATATCTTAATAATGTTTTTCCTGTACCATGCTCAGTCCAATTAGATTGAACTTGGGCCCAGGAGAAAAGTAACATGGCAGGAAACAATACAAAGTTTATCCTCAAATAGGTGGAAATGCTGACAAGAGAAGCTACTGAGAAGTTACCCAACACAACTGGCCTCATGTTGTGAGCAACACCAAGATGGCTGCTCAGGAAATACGGATCTGCGAAGATTTACTGGAGCTGCTGGAGGCATAAGCCACATTCTTACATGGTTAGTTCTGCATGAGTAGAAACTTTATCCACATCACTTACAGCACATGCAATCTTTCATGCCAAAAGACCACTATGTCAGGTTACAGTCCTGCCACTGGATTCTACAATACAGTACTGAAGATCCAAAGGTCACAGCTTGCATTTCTATTATGTATGAGCCATGGTTTGCATTGAGTGAGAGGCCAAATTACCACAATAACCACACCTAGGCAGATGCAAATACTTGAGTGATCATGGAAGCAAGGCTTTGGATTTACTTTACTATTAATGTGGGGCCAGAATAATAGGTAACAGTCTCGCAGGTCCACACAATGTACTGGATAAGTAACAGGTTCTGTGTATTATCAATATCTGCATGACAAATTACCTGCACTACTGGAGAATACAATCCTTGTAGAAATACAAAGAATTTAGTTTATGTGCAATGGGTATCAACAAATTTTCTACCACTCATATGACAATACGTAACACAGACATTTATGACAGTTAGTGAGCAATGGATTGCTCGGCAAGGTCCAGTTGTGTGGCCTCCCTCTTCACTACATTTTAATCCCTTAGTTTTCTGGCTAAGGCAACATTTTACAGCATTGGTGTATTCCACATCAATTGACAACGCACACACATTACAGAAGCATGTGTGTCTTGCACGTAACAAAATTAGAGCAGGAAAGTTTGCTCTCACAAGTCTGTGATTCTTCAACATGGAGGAAGGATGAATAAAAATAAATGGCAACCGCATCAAGCACTTCCCATAGTGTCAACAGAAGATGTCTATCACAGGACAGAATGGCCCATATATCAACAAGTATTTGTTCCTGGACATAAGAATATATGAAATAAAATGGTATTTTAAAAGTGCTGTGTAAGGTGGTCCTCTCCCTCCCACCCTCCACCCCCTCCCCCTCATGACAAAAAAAATGGTTCAAATTGCTCTTAGCACTATGGGACTTAACAGCTGAGGTCATCAGTCCCCTAGAACCTAGAACTACTTAAACCTAACTAACCTAAGGACACCACACACATCCATGCCCAAGGCAAGATTTGAACCTGCGACCGCAGTGGTCGCGCGGTTCCAGACTGAAGCGCCTAGAATCACTCGGCCACTCCGGCCGGCCCCTCATGACAATACCAGTTTTTAAATGTACTGCTCTGGTGGTTCTCAGAGGAAAAAGGATTAACAAAGGCAGACACAGTGAAATCACATTACACTGCCAGCATTGGCTCATGAAAAAATGCTACAAAAATTGCATGTATTTTCACTGTATAAGAGGGTTCTTAAGGAACTTACGGCAGTCTAAAACTGTGTGCAGGATCCAGACTCATGCCCTGACCTCTGTCTTTTATCTACAATGCTCTTACCAAATGGGAATATATGCATCACCCCATGACCTGCCTCACTATTTTAGTTATGCAATAGCTCCATCCCGCTTTCAAAATTCTGGAGAGGTCCACCAATACAATTTCTTGGCTACCCCCTCCCTCCTTTCCCTCTCCCAGCTTTCAAAGTGAGAGGATGCTGTGGAGAATATCAGTAGCTAAGACCTGCGGGCATGGTTTCTTAACATAAAACAATGCAAAATCCATGAGCTGCTTGTTAAGAAGTTAATTTTGGTACTGCAATGCATGAAGTCATGGCTGCTCGTTCTCACACTAGTTGAGAAAAAAACAATAAATTACTTTCATGATCAGCCATAAAAGGAGATGCATGCAACATGAGAGTCATATTTTTTTTAAGCTATCAATTTTATAGTTATTTTAAACAGAGCACCTTTTATAATCCTGACAAGCAGCACAATAAAAATGGAGATGTTTATAGCTGCTGATGGACATGTGACATTGATATGGAGTCCACAGAGATACATTAACACCACCTTCTTAAAAGAAGCTGAATTTTTAGCAATAACAGAAGACTTGTAGTCTCTCTTCATCACTTCATTCTTCAATATTTTATCCAGACTGCTGATGGAATATTAAAACATGCCAAAAAGACTCAAATATATTTTAAGGCAAACAGGGAGGTAAAAAGCTGGTAACGTAGCATTATGCATATGACAATACAATGAGTCAATAGAAAAATTGTTCTCTATGCACCACATTTAACAAATCCATTCTTTGGATGAAAGGACATGACATACCACTTCTTGGTATTTTCACCACAGTACCATACCTTTACAATAAACTTTACTTAATTGATACAAATGTACTCAAAACTGAAATATCAAATCTATCATTCAATCACTCATGTGAATATGTAAATGCAGAAAAAATCTGAAACTAACAGATTTATCACTCTTACGGAAAGGATAGATTGCTATTCACAGTAAAGATGAAATGTTGAGTTGCACACAGACACAATAAAAATATTGTTACTCATTAAGCCTTCACTCAAAGCCTGCATGAAAAGAAAAACGTACATTCATTCACTCAAGCAAGCATGCCTCACACATAAATGACAGTTATCTCTGGCTCCCAGGCCAGAATAAAGCTAAAACATATCAAATGAGAGTAACAATCCATAATGGACTGGAGAAGAGGGAGAGATAGCAGGGTATGGGTGGGGGAAGAGGAAACAATGCTTACTGACAGAGCATGCGAGGACTAAAGGTTTCAGACAAGGCTACCCACTGCAGGGTCAGGAGGCTGTGGGGAAGGGAGGGAAGGGAAAAAGTGAGCAGAAGGGAGAGGATCAGAGAAGGGAAAATATCAATGGGAGCATCAACAAAGAGGAGTGCACAATGTAGGTGAGGAGACATGAGGTGGGTGGAGATGATAGGACAGAGGAGGCAGAAAGTGTTGGGTGGAGAGTGTGGGGAAAATAGGTTACCACAGGTTGAGGCCAGGATGATTTCAGGAGCGGAGTATGTGTTGTTAGGATAATTGCCATTTGCTCAGTTCAGAAAAGCTGTTGGTTTAGGGTAGGGTCCAGATGTCCCACGTTGTGAAGCAGTCACTTAAGCAGACGTGTTATGTACAGCTGCATCTTGTGTGACAGGGTGGTCCACTTTGCTCTTGGTGACAGTTTGGCAGTGGCTATTCTTCCTGGTGGATAGCAGGTTGGTAGTCATACCAATACAAAAATCTGAGCAATGATTGCAGCAGAGCTGGTACATGACATGGCTGCTTTTACAGGTGGCCCGGCCTGTGACATGGTAGGATAAGCCTGTGCCAAGAATGGAAAAGGAAGGGCTGCGTGGGTGGAATGGGCTGGTCTTGAACCTGGGTCTTCCACAGGGATATGATTCCTGTGGCAAGTGGTTGGGTTTGAGAGTGGCATATGGATGGACCAGGATGTTTTGAAGGTTAGGTGGGTCATGGAACACCACTTTAGGAGGGATTGGAAGGATCTCAGGTCTGATATACATCAAAACAGAGCAAGGTGATAGATAATGAAAGCCCTGACAAAGGATGTGGTTCAGTTGTTCCACTTCAAGGTGGTACTGGGTCACGAGAGGGGTACTCCTTCATAGCTGGTTCTTGGGGGTGATTGAAGGATTCGGGGTGTGTGGAGATATGGCATGGGAAGTCTGTTTATGGACTGAAGGCCTTTGTGAGACCTTCAGCATATTGGGAAAGGGAGCTTCCATCACATCTGATACCCAATATCCTTCTGACCCCTCCTAAAGTGATTTTCCATCATCCACTCAACCTCCACAACATCCTAGTTCATCCCTATGCCACTCCCAATCCCAACCACTTGCAAATGGGATCATATTCCTGTGGAAGACGCAGGTGCAAGTCCTGCCCAATTCACCCATCCGGCACTTCCTATTCCAGTCCTGCCACTGACTTATCCCACCCTATCAGAAAATGAGCCACCAGTGAAAGCAGCCACGTCATATTCCACGTCTGCTGCTATCGCTGATCACCTTTTTATATTGGTATGATTACCAACCAGCTATCCATGAGGTTGAATGGCCAAGGCCAAACTGTGACCAAGAGCAAAGTGGACGACCAGTTGCACCACTTAACAGCCGAACATACCATGCTTGATTTCAATGGTTGCTTTGCAACCCAAGTCATCTGGATCCCTCCCTCCACTACCAGCTTTTCTGAATTGCAAAGATCCTGTAGCGTGTGCCGAACAACAATCCGCACCGCTGTGGAAATTCTTTGCATGGCCGAAAGTCACTTCCCCTTGGCAACGCTTGCACATCGATTTTGCTGGTCCATTCTGGAATGATCGATGGTTGGTTGTGGTCGATTCTTTCAGTAATTTTCCTTTTGTTGTCCGGATGTCTTCCACGACGTCATCTGCCACCATCCCAGCGTTATCTGCTATCTTTTGCATAGAAGGTATTCCACAGACTATTGTTTCCGACAATGGCCCACAATTCATGTCCGCAGAATTTCAGTCTTTCTGCAAGGCCAATGGTATTCAACATCTGACATCCGCGCCATTTTTTCCCTCAGTCAAACGGTGCCGCTGAACAATTGGTCCGGTCTTTCAAGTCACAGATGTTGAAGTTGAAAAAGTCGCATTCTCGGGAGGACGCGTTGTTGCTCTTTTTGTCTTCGTATCGCTCTCAGCCCCGAGATGGTCGCTCGCCGGCTGAGTTGTTGCACGGTCGTCCTCATCGAACCTTGATGTCTTTGCTGCATCTGCCGCATCAGGTTCCTGTGCAGCGGCAGACTCCTGCTTTTGCTCCAGGCGACGTTGTATACTATAGCAACTATCGCGGTTCACGGCGTTGGCTCGCAGGGCGCCTTCTTCGCTGCCTCGGCCGCGCGATGTATTTGGTTTTGGGGGCCTCTGGCGAGGTGCGTCGGCATCTCAATCAGCTGCGCCTCTGTCGTCGCACGGGTTCTGCCGCTCCCCGTCTGCTTTCAGCGACGGTGCCGTCCGGTCAACGCCCTGGGGACCCATCTACTGGCTCGCCTCATCCCCAGGTGTTACCGACGCTGCCTTCCATTTTGCCCCATGGCGACGCGCCGCCGCCGCCGCCTGTTCTCCCGCCGGCGCCGCCCGCAGTGGACGCGTCGCTGCAACCGCCTGGCGCCTCCCTGGGTCACGCGCCGCCGATCGCTTCCCGTGACCAGCTGTCCACCGCCATGGAACTCTTGCCCGCTCCGACCACATGGCGTCTTCGCATGTCGGGTACCCCAACGCAATGGAGGTCGACCCTTCGGCCCCTCCTGTCTCTTTACGGGCGCATACACCGCATGTTGACGTGCACCTTGGACTAGGTTTTCAGGCGTTTCCTAGCTCCCCTCGGACCGAATGGCCGGGTGCGGGTGGCACAGCCTCGCCTGTTGTTAAGCTCCCCACCTCATCGCATACGTCAACATGGGGTCCTCCCCACGGCAGGCGGAAGCCTTATAACACGACCGTTCGCCGATTTGCGGGGGAGGAATGTGGTGTCACCGCCAGACACCACACTTGCTAGGTGGTAGCTTTAAATCGGCCGCGGTCCATTAGTACATGTCAAACCCGCGTGTCGCCACTGTTAGTGATCGCAGACCGAGCGCCACCACACGGCAGGTCTCGAGAGACGGACTAGCACTCGCCCCAGTTGTACGGATGACTTTGCTAGCGACTACACTGACGAAGCCTCGCTCCTTTGCCGAGCAGATAGTTGGAATAGCCTTCAGCTAAGTCCATGGCTACGACCTAGCAAGGCACCATTAGCCTTACATAGCAATTGATACTTATCGTATAAAGCATGTCTCATCAAGAACGATGTATACAACAAGGATGGATTAAAGTTAAGTATTCCAAAAGCTACGTACTTTTCTTTATAGCATTCATTACGTATTCTGTTTCAGACCTCACGCCATCCTTCGTGTGTTTATAGCGTGCATTGCGGTCCCCTCAAATCACACTGTGTTGGCACTTCTGTCGACACATCAGATCCTTACAACACATTCTCCACTCCTGAAATCATCCTGGCCTGAGTCTCTGGTAACCTAATGTCCTCACACCCTCCACCCAACAGTCCCCACACCCTCCACCCAACATTCCCCCCCCCCCCCCCCCCCCCCCCTCCATCTGCCCTATCATCTCCTCCCAACTGACATCCCCTCACCCTCACTGTGCACTGCTCTCTGTCAACACACCCACAAATTATTTCCCCTTCTCCACTTCTCTCATTTCCACTACAATTTTTTTTCTCTTCCCTCATCCCCACAGCCTCCTGGTGCTGCACCAGGTAGCCTTGTCTGCCAACTTTAGTCCCTGCATGCTATAATGAATCATCTTCCTCTAACATTACCTTTTTTTTTGGTTATAATAGAGGGAAACATTCCACGTAGGAAAAATATATCTAAAAACAAAGATGATGTGACTTACCAAATGAAAGCGCTGGCAGGTCGACAGACACACAAACAAACACAAACATACACACAAAATTCAAGTTTTCGCAACCAACGGTTGCTTCATCAGGAAAGAGGGAAGGAGAGGGAAAGACGAAAGGATGTGGGTTTTAAGGGAGAGGGTAAGGAGTCATTCCAATCCCGGGAGCGGAAAGACTTACCTTAGGGGGAAAAAAGGACGGGTATACACTCGCGCACACACACACATATCCATCCACACATATACAGCAGTAAGTCTTTCCGCTCCCGGGATTGGAATGACTCCTTACCCTCTCCCTTAAAACCCACATCCTTTCGTCTTTCCCTCTCCTTCCTTCTTTCCTGATGAGGCAACAGTTTGTTGCGAAAGCTTGAATTTTGTGTGTATGTTTGTGTTTGTTTGTGTGTCTGTCGACCTGCCAGCACTTTCATTTGGTAAGTCACATCATCTTTGTTTTTAGATATATTTTTCCTACGTGGAATGTTTCCCTCTATTATAACCATATCATTAATTTGAACCCAACAATTACGTTTGTTATTGTCGCTGTTGCATTTCGAAATCTTTCCTGTCGTCTTATTTTCTCTTTATTTTCTCTATCTGTTTTTACCAGTAGCCTCACTTTGTATTCACCTTCCCCTTTTTACCGTAATACAATTTTATCCCGCCTATATATACTCAATAATACGTAACCCACTTCCAAACCATAACCAAAAAAGCTGTATATGTGTGGATGGATATGTGTGTGTGTGCGAGTGTATACCCGTCCTTTTTCCCCCCTAAGGTAAGTCTTTCCGCTCCCGGGATTGGAATGACTCCTTACCCTCTCCCTTAAAACCCACATCCTTTCGTCTTTCCCTCTCCTTCCTTCTTTCCTGATGAGGCAACAGTTTGTTGCGAAAGCTTGAATTTTGTGTGTATGTTTGTGTTTGTTTGTGTGTCTGTCGACCTGCCAGCACTTTCATTTGGTAAGTCACATCATCTTTGTTTTTAGATTATCTTTTTTTTTTTTTTTATAGAGATAACCAATACCATGTATACTATCGATTCTTGCGTAGGCTAAAATTATCTCAGCTGTTTCATTAAAAGATTTCATATGATTTTGTATACAATGTATTATATTTCAGGCTAAAATGTATAAAAAAGGAATTAATGTGTTACAATTGATACGTACTAACAGTTAAAATTACTATTCTTTTAAAAATAATTGAAATTACAAAATTTGTGGTATACTTAAAATTCATATTATTAATTGCACAATCTAACACTAATTATTAAATTTATTTATCCATTGATTTACAAAATAATGATATATTTTAGCGAAGATTCTTCTTTGGTAAAGAAAGTTTGTAAGCTCTTTGGAATAATGTGAGTACCGCAGAATGTAAGTAGTGATGGGCATGCTTCTGATCGGAGTAGACGTTTTCTAAGTTTGTCACCAAAAATGTTATTATTTTTTTCTTTTTTTTTTTTTTTAATGTGGAAAATGTAAAAATGGTGTGATATTGACAGATGTGACAACGAATAAAATTCAAGAATAATATAGGCAAATCTTCATCAGTTATTTAGTCATCAAGAACCTACAAAACTGAAATTTCAGCTGCAAGAATGTACCCATAGACAAGACTTTGAGCCATTGATAACAAAAATGAGAAAATGAAGATCAGTAAAAAGTTATTCTTTTGTATATCTTACACTTCTCGAAGCTTTCAAAATTAGTGCAAAGAATGAGAATTTAATAGTGATATGTGGGAGGTTAAGATTACAAATCTCCACCAGGAAGCACTGTTTCCTCTTCCCCAAATCATACCCTGCCATCCCTCCCTCTTCCCTGCTCCATTATGGATTCTTGCTCTCATTCAACATGTTTCAGTTTCAGTCTGGCCTCGTGTGCTTGCTTGTGTGAATGCATGTGAGTTTCTCTTTTCTGATGCAGGCTTTGAGCGAAAGCTTCTTTTGTTATGCCTGTCTGCCAATCAACATGTCGTCTTTACTGCAAGTAGCAACCATCCTTTCGATAACTGTTGATATTCCGACCTGGAGGTTCCACTGTTAGATTTATCACTCTGATGTAAGACCCAAGCATTTAAAATTAGTTCAATAAGTTTATACCAAAAGTACATATATAGTTAAAATCCTACCTGTTGAAAGCTGAAAAGCTTCAGCTGGAAGGTAATGCCATACCATTGGCTCCACAAATTTTCCAAGATTGTATTCTGTAAAAAATGAATGGGTACACATTAGAAACCACAAAATTTACAAATGAAAAACATACAATGGTTAAAATGATTAGGATGTGAGAAGTATTAGGATTTAATGTTCTGATGACACTAAGGTCAAATCAGCTGTCTTTTCAAATGAACTGTTCCAGTATTTGCTTTACGTGGTCTAAGAAACCCACAAAAAACCTAAATCAGGATGGCTGTACCTGTGTTTGAAGGCACACCCTTCCAACATTTCCAAAATAAAAACAATTACGGGATCATTGAAAGTATTCAATTATTTCCTGGTACTAACGCTGTATAAGAGATACGTAAGAGTGCAATGTCTCTTTACTATTACAGGAAGCAGAAAAAAACAACCTAATCACTTGGATACATGATATTTAAATGGGAATCACTCATTAACTGAACCCCAAGCTTTAGTGTTAATGTTCATTTTTTGTTCCCCTTAAAGAAGCAGTGTGATGTCTCAAAAACTTGATTTAGTGGAATTTTCTGCTTGAAATGCCATTGATAAGATGGAATTTGATGAATTTTTTGTGGTAAATACAGACAGAGTAGTCGAAAATGTAGTTTTCACAACTGTGAACAGTGAGATATGTTTGAAAAAGATTAGGGTAGGAGCATCTGTAAGGATGTACAGCTAGAGACAATTATTCCCCATCAATTACAGTACAATGGAAAAGGTGATACAATGCAACTATTGGCTGTGAGTATTGTAAACCGCAACAAGTCAAAGAATGAAAATGCAAACTGCCTGCATTTAACTCTGAAAGCATGGACTTTTTGCATGGTGTATATTGCATTAATAATGTGGTATCACAATGTATGTAGACACTGGACATTAGGGATGGAGGAACATGAATGGAGCCAGGTTTCACTTTCTGATGACTAACAATAACAAAAATTCCTGGATGCAACAATACGTAAAACAAGGGGAAAACACCTACTCGCTTACAGTGAATCAATGCATGGAGCACAGTAACACATAATAGAAAACAGCATACACACCATCTTTCACACATTAGCCACTTTACTGACAACAGAACACACATTCACACACACAGACACCCAAAGACACACTTCTGTAGTGCCTTTGGGTGTCTGGTGGTTGTGTGTGTTAATATGTGTACTATTGCAGAAAAAAAGCTAATGCTCAAACACTAGTGTGAAAGCTGTTTTCTGTTATGTGTTATGGATCAATAAGCTGTAGGTGAGTGGCTGCCTTTCCCTTGTTTTACATATTTCTGATGCTCTGACGTGAACACGTTTACGGCTGGAAACAGCATGGAACATGGATGCTTATCTGTGGGGGAAATATCCTAATATCCTAATACTACGTCCCTGCCATCGTTGGATAAGCAGCTGCAGCAGCAAGTCGTATACTCCTAGCTCACTCATTTGTTACATAGTTTAATTCTTAATTTCTTTGCGTGTTTTTGGTACTTGCATTGTTTAATTCATAAATTTCGGGCGTATTATAGTATTTGAGAGTTGTAGCATCGCGTTTTAGTACCTGAATAGCATAAATTCGCGTAGTCGTTTGTCTTCTGTTTTTGTTTTGAACGGCCAGTGTCGGTTGGTCACGGTCAGTGTGCTCCCTGCCGTCGTTGGATAAGCAGCTGCAGCAGCAAGTCGTATACTCCTAGCTCACTCATTTGTTACATAGTTTAATTCTTAATTTCTTTGTGTGTTTTTGGTACTTGCATTGTTTAATTCATAAATTTCGGGCGTATTATAGTATTTGAGAGTTGTAGCATCGCGTTTTAGTACCTGAATAGTGTAAATTCGCGTAGTCGTTTGTCTTCTGTTTTTGTTTTGAACGGCCAGTGTCGGTTGGTCACAGTCAGTGTGCTCCCTTACGTCGTTGGATAAGCAGCTGCAGCAGCAAGTCGTATACTCCTAGCTCACTCATTTGTTACATAGTTTTTCTTAATTTCTTTGCGTGTTTTTGGTACTTGCATTGTTTAATTCATAAATTTCGGGCGTATTATAGTATTTGAGAGTTGTAGCATCGCGTTTTAGTACCTGAATAGTGCAAAATCGCGTAGTCTCCTTCCGCCGCCGAGCAGTGTGTCAGCAGTGCGCAAGTAGCAGCATTACTGCATTTACTAGGCAATCTTGTAGTTTAATAACCGCTTAAATTTTGTATCGATTTGTTTGCGCTCTCTGTAGATTAGTTCAGACGTTCTTTGCACAACAGTTTTTAGCATGGATAGGGCCTGCGACTGCTGTGTTTGGATGCAGGCTGAGTTGGCATCCCTTCGCTCCCAGCTTCAGGCAGTGTTGGCTTCGGTCACACAGCTTGAGGCTGTTGCCAATGGGCATCACTGTGGGGTTCCGGATGGGGGTTTGTCGGGGACGGCCAGCTCGTCCCACGCATCCCCCGATCGGACTATGACTGTGGTTGTCCGGGATACTGCCCGCATTGAGGCTGATCCCTCACCTGTGGTAGAGTGGGAGGTCGTCTCAAGGAGTGGCAGGGGGCGAAAGACATTCCGGAGGGCTGAACGGAAGGCCTCTCCAGTTTGTCTAACGAACCGGTTTCAGGCTCTGTCTCAGGCTGTTACTGATCTTCGGCCTGACATGGCTGCTTGTCCTGTTCCAGAGGTTGCCCCTCAGTCTGCAAGATCCAGGCGGTCGCAGAGGGTGGGCTTACTGGTAGTTGGGAGCTCCAACGTCAGGCGCGTAATGGGGCCCCTTAGGGATATGGCAGCAAGAGAGGGGAAGAAAACCAATGTGCACTCCGTGTGCATACCGGGGGGAGTCATTCCAGATGTGAAAAGGGTCCTACCGGATGCCATGAAGGGTACAGGGTACACCCATCTGCAGGTGGTCGCTCATGTCGGCACCAATGATGTGTGTCACTATGGATCCGAGGAAATCCTCTCTGGCTTCCGGCGGCTATCTGATTTGGTGAAGACTGCCAGTCTTGCTAGCGGGATGAAAGCAGAGCTCACCATCTGCAGCATCGTCAACAGGACTGACTGCGGACCTTTGGTACAGAGCCGAGTGGAGGGTCTGAATCAGAGGCTGAGACGGTTCTGCGACCGTGTGGGCTGCAGATTCCTCGACTTGCGCCATAGGGTGGTGGGGTTTCGCTGGATAGGTCAGGAGTCCACTACACCCAACAAGCGGCTACACGGGCAGCAGGGGTTGTGTGGCGTGGGCTGGGCAGTGTTTTAGGTTAGATGGCCTTGGGCAAGTACAGAAAGGGCAACAGCCTCAACGAGTGTGGGGCAAAGTCAGAACATGTGGGGACCAAGCAGCAATCGGTATTGTAATTGTAAACTGTCGAAGCTGCATTGGTAAAGTACCGGAACTTCAAGCGCTGATAGAAAGCACCGAAGCCGAAATCGTTATAGGTACAGAAAGCTGGTTGAAGCCAGAGATAAATTCTGCCGAAATTTTTACAAAGGTACAAACGGTGTTTAGAAAGGATAGATTGCATGCAACCGGTGGTGGAGTGTTCGTCGCTGTTAGTAGTAGTTTATCCTGTAGTGAAATAGAAGTGGATAGTTCCTGTGAATTATTATGGGTGGAGGTTACACTCAACAACCAAGCTTGGCTCCTTTTACCGACCTCCCGACTCAGCAGCATTAGTGGCAGAACAACTGAGAGAAAATTTGGAATGCATTTCACATAAATTTTCTCAGCATGTTATAGTCTTAGGTGGAGATTTCAATTTACCAGATATAGACTGGGACACTCAGATGTTTAGGACGGGTGGTAGGGACAGAGCATCGAGTGACACTATACTGAGTGCACTATCCAAAAATTACCTCGAGCAATTAAACAGAGAACCGACTCGTGGAGATAACATCTTGGACCTACTGATAACAAACAGACCCGAACTTTTCGACTCTGTATGTACAGAACAGGGAATCAGTGATCATAAGGCCGTTGCAGCATCCCTGAACATGGAAGTTAGTAGGAATGTAAAAAAAGGGAGGAAGGTTTATCTGTTTAGCAAGAGTAATAGAAGGCAGATTTCAGACTACCTAACAGATCAATACGAAAATTTCTGTTCCGACACTGACAATGTTGAGTGTTTATGGAAAAAGTTCAAGGCAATCGTGAAATGCATTTTAGACAGGTACGTGCCGAGTAAAACTGTGATGGACGGGAAAAACCCACCGTGGTACAACAACAAAGTTAGGAAACTACTGCGAAAGCAAAGAGAGCTTCACTCTAAGTTTAAACGCAGCCAAAACCTCTCAGACAAACAGAAGCTAAACGATGTCAAAGTTAGCGTAAGGAGGGCTATGCGTGAAGTGTTCAGTGAATTCGAAAGTAAAATTCTATGTACCGACTTGACAGAAAATCCTAGGAATTTCTGGTCTTACGTTAAATCAGTAAGTGGCTCGAAACAGCATATCCAGACACTCCGGGATGATGATGGCATTGAAACAGAGGATGACACGCGTAAAACTGAAATACTAAACACCTTTTTCCAAAGCTGTTTCACAGAGGAAGACCGCACTGCAATTCCTTCTCTAAATCCTCGCACAAACGAAAAAATGGCTGACATCGAAATAAGTGTCCAGGGAATAGAAAAGCAACTGGAATCACTCAACAGAGGAAAGTCCACTGGACCTGACGGGATACCAATTCGATTCTACACAGAGTATGCGAAAGAATTTGCCCCCCTTCTAACAGCCATGTACCGCAAGTCTCTAGAGGAACGGAAGGTTCCAAATGATCGGAAAAGAGCACAGGTAGTCCCAGTCTTCAAGAAGGGTCGTCGAGCAGATGCGCAAAACTATAGACCTATATCTCTGACGTCGATCTGTTGTAGAATTTTAGAACATATTTTTTGCTCGAGTATCATGTCGTTTTTGGAAACCCAGAATCTACTATGTAGGAATCAACATGGATTCCAGAAACAGCGATCGTGTGAGACCCAACTCGCTTTATTTGTTCATGAGACCCAGAAAATATTAGATACAGGCTCCCAGGTAGATGCTATTTTTCTTGACTTCCGGAAGGCGTTCGATACAGTTCTGCACTGTCGCCTGATAAACAAAGTAAGAGCCTACGGAATATCAGACCAGCTGTGTGGCTGGATCGAAGAGTTTTTAGCAAACAGAACACAGCATGTTGTTATCAATGGAGAGACGTCTACAGACGTTAAAGTAACCTCTGGCCTGGCACAGGGGAGTGTTATGGGACCATTGCTTTTCACAATATATATAAATGACCTAGTAGATAGTGTCGGAAGTCCCATGCGGCTTTTCGCGGATGATGCTGTAGTATACAGAGAAGTTGCAGCATTAGAAAATTGTAGCGAAATGCAGGAAGATCTGCAGCGGATAGGCACTTGGTGCAGGGAGTGGCAACTGACCCTTAACATAGACAAATGTAATGTATTGCGAATACATAGAAAGAAGGATCCTTTATTGTATGACTATTTGATAGCAGAACAAACACTGGTAGCAGTTACTTCTGTAAAATATCTGGGAGTATGCGTGCGGAACGATTTGAATTTTTTGAGATTCATTGGGAGAGTCCTTAGAAAATGTAGTCCATCAACAAAGGAGGTGGCTTACAAAACACTCGTTCGACCTATACTTGAGTATTGCTCATCAGTGTGGGATCCGTACCAGATCGGGTTGACGGAGGAGATAGAGAAGATCCAAAGAAGAGCGGCGCGTTTCGTCACAGGGTTATTTGGTAACCGTGATAGCGTTACGGAGATGTTTAACAAACTCAAGTGGCAGACTCTGCAAGAGAGGCGCTCTGCATCGCGGTGTAGCTTGCTCGCCAGGTTTCGAGAGGGTGCGTTTCTGGATGAGGTATCGAATATATTGCTTCCCCCTACTTATACCTCCCGAGGAGATCACGAATGTAAAATTAGAGAGATTAGAGTGCGCACGGAGGCTTTCAGACAGTCGTTCTTCCCGCGAACCATACGCGACTGGAACAGGAAAGGGAGGTAATGACAGTGGCACGTAAAGTGCCCTCCGCCACACACCGTTGGGTGGCTTGCGGAGTATAAATGTAGATGTAGATGTAGAACCAACTGATGGTGTGGGCAAGATTCAGCATTACTGGACATATTGCCTAAAATTGTCCTTTCAGAGCTCAAAGGTATAGGGACAAAAAGCTCCAGATTCTTTTTCTGTTGTATGCTGGTGCTGCTTGTACCTTTTTGGCACAGCAACGTTCATCCCCTTAGCATTCACTCATTGTAAGCTAAAAATTCAGAACACTGCAATCATAGTCCTCAGGACTGAATGTTCTCATGTCTGAACTGCACAAAGAAGAGATACAGTATGTGATGCAAAAGTATCCGGACACCCGACTGAAAATGACTTATAAGTTCATGGCGTCCTCCAACAGTAATGCTGGAATTCAATATAGTGTAGGGCCACCCTTAGCCTTAATGACAGCTTCCACTCTTGCAGACATACGTTCAATCAGGTGCTGGGAAGTTTCTTGGGGAATGGCAACCCATTCTTCACAGAGTGCTGTACTGATGAGAGGTATCGATGTCGGTCGGTGAGGTCTGGCATGAAGTCGACGTTCCAAAACATCCCAAAGGTGTTCTGTAGGATTCAGGTCAGGACTCTGTGCAGGCCAGTCCATTACAGGGATGTTACTGTCGTGTAACTACTCTGTCACAGGCAGTACATTATGAACAGCAGCTTTATCGTGTTGAAAGATGTAATCACCATCCCCAAATTGCTCTTCAACAGTGGGAAGCAAGAAGGTGCTTAAAATATCAACTGTGATAGTCCCATGCAAAACAACAAGGGGTGCAAGCCCCTTCCATGAAAAACATGACCACACCATGGTACCACCGCCTCCGAATTTTACGGTTGGCACTACACACGGTGGCAGATGACATTCACCAGGCATTTGCCATACTCACACCCTGACATCACGTCACCACATTGTGAACTGTGATTCGTCACTCTACACAACGTTTCTCCATTGTTTAATCATCCAATGTTTACACTCCTTTCACCAAGTGAGGTGTTATTTGGCATTTACTGGCATGATGTGTGGCTTATGAGCAGCCACTCGACCATGAAATCCAAGTTTTCTCACCTCCTACGTAACTGTCATAGTACTTGCAGTGGATACTGATGCAGTTTGGAATTCCTGTGTGATGGTCTGGGTAGATGTCTGCCTATTACACATTATGACTCTCTTCGACTGTGGGCAGTCTCTGTCAGTCAACAGACGAGGTCGGCCTGTACGCTTTTGTGCTGTATGTGTCCCTTCACATTTCCACTTCACTAGCACATCAGAAACAGTGGACGTAGGGATGTTTAGGAGCATGGAAGTCTCACTTACAGATGTATGCCATAAGTGACACGCAATCCCCTGACCACATTTGAAGTCTGTGAGTTCTGCAGAATGCCCCATTCTGCTCTCTCACAATGTCTAAAGACTACTGAGGTCACTGATATGGAGTACCTGGCAGTAGGTGGCAGCACAATGCACCCAATATGAAAAACGTATGTTTTTGGGGGTGTCCGGATACTTTTGATCACATAGTGTACTTTACATATAAGCCAGATCATTCACTCCAGACTGTACCTGAGCAGAAGACAGCTTCTTTAGTAGTAGCATAATGCCCCACAAGAACTACGTAATAATTTCATTGAAACCATGTTTTTATGACAACAATATGTCATATTAGTATCAGTATTTATTTCAGATGTTTCCGAACTATTCGAGTGGTGCTAAAAACTACCCTCACATACCTTAGGTCACACGGGCAATAATTACAGTGTAGTGCAATGTCCTTAAATCATATCTGCCTGTGTATGATTATGTGAAAATCTGTAGATACTTCTTAATTGTTTTGACCACTGTTTAATGAAAGAACTGGAGTATACAAACAATTTAGATTTAAGTATAAGTAACACTTGCAATTTATGAATTTCTAAAAGGCATAAAATTTTTATTGTTGCTGTCAAACACAATAACAAGAACTATTAACAAAATATATGACAGAAGAGGAGCTTACAAATTCTAGTTGCCAAAATAGAGGCAACTGGATCACGGCTCATAGACACACATACATTTTAACAACATATCTGATCTTCTGTTTACTGCAATTCAGAAATTCAAATGAAAGTGAATGACAGGATGTGGTAAGAAGTAATAAGTACATACATATATTCTGAATGGAAATAACAATCACTGCAAACTCTTAACAAGTCAAGAAATTAGGTAGAGAAAAGCCATGCTCCAACTTTAAGGTTGCATTACTACTGTGCAACACTGTGGCAGGTTAAGACACTACATATATACAAGTCACTCCATGGGAGATTTAAATTACAATTTCTGAAGGTGCTAAAAAACACAAAATGCTGTAACATTGAAAATCATTAGGAAATTGGAAACTATGCACAATGCTTAAGACAATCTCTAGAGAAGAATGAATCTGTTTGATTTTAATGTAAAAACACAGCTGATTTTCTATCAGTGGTGTCTGAAACTAATTAAAACTAATGACATAATGAATTTTTTATGGAAAGATGGAAATAAAAGGTATTGATTTTACAAGGAAACCTATTCAACAATCCCACAACCTTTTTCAGACTGTTCTCAGTTTCCTTGTAATGTTGTTTCACCTATTGGAGACAGTCCTTAAATATACCTTCAGGCAATTACCAAAAGTTGCAGCACTAATTTATGTTCAGTTTTAAAGTTTGTGTAATAATTTATATTCACAAGACACAAAAGTCAATATAGCTAAGGCAGAAATATGCTGTGGGTGTATAGCAACAGTCATTGTTTGCTTTGTGGAAAAGATTTTAGTAATCATGAGAGCACCCAAATTGTTACTATCAACAGATATTAGAGATTTATTTAAATATTTGCAGACAATAATAATAATTGAAAAATGCCTCAAAAAATTTACAGTAGGCTAACTAATAGAATAACTATGAAAAAAATACTGTATATTGCCAGCATCATGGCAATGATGTTCCAAACTTTACAAGTTTTTCTGGTTTTCAGATTGTTTAAGTTTTTGCTATGTGAGGTTTTGCTCAGTGAATATGTAGTTTCGGTTTCTTTGTGTATTTAGCTGGGTATAATCATTGACACTATTTGAGTTCTCACCAACAAAACCTGGTGCTGTCTTCAGATGCCTATTGAGGACAACTCCTTAGTACTCACCTGAAGATGACAGCAAGCCCCATTGCAGAAAATTATGCAGTATTAATCACTATGCCCTACTGAAAATCTAAGTTTACTGAGCTTTAGATTTGATGTCATATCATGCAATTGTGTGTTATAACCTGTCACCAGTGAACCATATTTTATCTCCATAACTTATGATTAAAAGAAACCACTGACCGAAAAGCAGGAGTGTTAAGCTGTCAATAGGCATACACAAAACAAAGGAAACTAGCTAGATTTTGGAGTTATCCTTTGTTGAGCTAGCAGACACACACACATACACGCATACACACTCCTGTGCCCTTACATGGTGTCAGCTAGACTAACAGTACAAAGCCATTTTTCAGCTGGAGGACTGGTTGTGGTGGGGTTATTATTGGGTGGGGCAGGCAGAGGGTGGGGGAGGCATGGAGAAGGACTGGAGATGGGTGGTTAACAGCTGAGGGAGTAGCCAGTTTGCCAGCTAGGAGTGCAGGAGGGAGGGTGGGAGGTACATGGGCTGGCACAATTGTAGTGGCTGATTGCAAGCAGCACATGCTGAATACAATGTGAATTGGGAATGACAGGACAGAGGAAGTGGAAACTGTTTGGTGGAGGATGCGGGGACAGTGGGTTACCCAAGACTGACTCCAGGACAATTACAAGAGTGTAGGGTGTGCTGTAAGGATAACTCCCATCTGCATAGTTCAGAGAAGCTGGTGGTGGAGGGACGGGTCCAGATGGCTCAGATTGTGAACCAGTCATTGAAATTGTGCATGTTATGCTCAGCTGCATGTTGTGCAATCAAGTGGCCAAGTTTGTTCTTGACAACAGTTTTACAGTGTTCATTCATTCTGGTGGACAGCTGGTTGGTAGTCGTTGTTGTTGTTGTTGTTGTTGTTGTCTTTTCAGCCCTGAGACTGGTTTGATGGAGCTCTCCATGCTACCCTATCCTGTGCAAGCTTCTTCATCTCCCAGTACTTACTGCAACCTACATCCTTCTGAATCTGCTTAGTCTATTCATCTCTTGATCTCCCTATAAGATTTTTGCCCACCACGCTGCCCTCCAATGCTAAATTTGTGATCCCTTGATGCCTCAGAACATGTCCTACCAACCGGTCCCTTCTTCTTGTCATGTTGTGCCACAAACACCTCTTCTCCCCAATTCTATTCAATACCTCCTCATTAGTTACGTGATCTACCCATCTAATCTCCAGCATTCTTCTGTAGCACCACATTGCAAAAGCTTCTATTATCTTCTTGTCCAAACTATTTATCGTCCATGTTTCACTTCCATACATGGCTACACTCCATACAAATACTTTCGGAAACGACTTCCTGACACTAAAATCTATACTCGATGTTAACAAATTTCTCTTCTTCAGAAACGCTTTCCTTGCCATTGCCAGTCTACATTTTATATCCTCTCTACTTCGAACATCATCAGTTATTTTGCTCCCCAAATAGCAGAACTCCTTTACTACTTTAAGCGTCTCATTTCCTAATCTAATTCCCTCAGCATCACTCGACTTGATTCGACTACATTCCATTATCCTTGTTTTGCTTTTGTTGATGTTCATCTTATAGCCTCCTTTCAAGACACTGTCCATTCCGTTCAACTGCTCTTCCAAGTCCTTTGCTGTCTCTGACAGAATTACAATGTCATCGGCGAACCTCAAAGTTTTTATTTCTTCTCCATGGATTTTAATAACTACTCCAAATTTTTCTTTTGTTTCCTTTACTGCTTGCTCAATATACAGATTGAATAACATCAGGGACAGGCTACAACCCTGTCTCACTCCCTTCCCAACCACTGCTTCCCTTTCATGTCCCTCGACTCTTATAACTGCCATCTGGTTTCTGTACAAATTGTAAATAGCCTTTCGCTCCCTCTATTTTATCCTTGCCATCTTTAGAATTTGAAAGAGAGTATTCCAGTCAACATTGTCGAAAGCTTTCTCTAAGTCCACAAATGCTATAAATGTAGGTTTGGCATTCCTTAATCTAGCTTCTAAGATAAGTCATAGGGTCAGTATTGCCTCACGTTCTACCGTATCTTCCTTCGCCGTCGGCGTTGTCGTGGTTACTGTGAGACACCGTTATACCAAGAGGAAAGGCGCGTCGATCTTAGAGCATGAGATATGAGGACCTTAAGCCATTGACAACACACAACGGTCACGGTAGCACCTGATTCCAGAACAGCTGCAGTAGTTAAGATCTACGAACTATCCCCTGTTGACCAGGTCCCCAAAACTTAACTCGTAACGAGATCCCTTCAAAGCAAATTGTCATAACGATCGTCTATAAAGGCTTCGTACGACGAGAAGAAACGTTATAGTTTATGGAATAATAACAGATACGACCAAACTGTCTTGTCTCTTCTGCTTTATTTAACATAACTTCGTTCACAGTTTCATTTCGCATTCACCACTCATTCACCGAAACCCTTTGATGAACAGTTTTGGTTGCTTGACACCAACAGTCAATGATAATGATACAGCTTTTCTCCTTTTTATAAATTGAAGCCTGCTCTCCGCGATATAATTTAAAATAAAAAACGGTCTCAATACCGCGCCCCTCGTGAGATGCGAATAGACTTATCCCGGAATTGACTGCCCTGTAGTTGTACTCAGTTTAATGACCACACTTCACTGTCCGCTATTTCGCGTAACTGAATGTCCATTTGTTAGTCTGATTATACACTGTAGCTATTTAAAATTCGACCCTATATTTTTCACAACGCACAATTAGCACTTCGTTACTTATTTTCTTTTTTTTTTTTTTCCCCTAAGAGTAAACGGAAAAAAAAAGACGCCGTATCATCGGCTTAGTCGATATAAAGCAAAACACCTTAATATGCCCAATTTTACCTCTTCTTATAGGATCGGCTACCTTACTCATTAATTTATTACATATTATTTCCAATAACGCTAAACAGGTATCGCCGTTATATTTTAATTGTATTCGAAAGCATGTTACTACTATTATGACCGACCAAATCGTAACAAATCACGCGGCGTGCGTTTTTAACGATAACTTTACGCTATTCAAGTTCCGTTACAGCTGTCTTGACTCGTAATGTTACACGGCCCCCCAGACTGTGATGTCTTGAAGAGGGTTCCAGACAGAACAGGCTTATTTTTTTTTGTGTACTGTGACAGGAGAGGGTATTTGTTTCGGAGAATACACTCACTCTCAGATTCACTCAACAAGTCAGTACATACATTCTACAATATTTAAGTTGAGTTAATGGGCCTAGACTAAATGCCCTTAACTAAATTCCACATTTGTTTATAGGTTGTCTTAGAAACACTTCGCACTAATCACTTCATATTCACACCACATTTTTTTTTTCTTGGATGAAGCCCTCAGTTCTTCAACCGTCTGTGCAAGGAAGGGATCACAGCCGGGTTCGACGATTGGCATCCTAGGCCAAAACCCTTATCAGGCCACTTGTTTAACCTGAGAGGATTTGGTCCTTTTCTTTTCCTCTTAATTCCACTTTTAAATCATCCATCCTCGCTGTTCGGTGAGAGGATAAATCGTATTTCAGCGTCGTCATTGTTGCTGATACAAAGAAGGTATCTCATGGAAATCGTCGGTACATTCTTTAATTTTCTTTGTAAGTTAGTATAAGTACGTATTTATCCATTGGTGCTTTTATTTAGTCCACTGGGTGTAGTCTTGGTATGATTCAGTGTTTCTTGAATCTATATTTTGCTCATTATTGATAATACTTCTTCAGGTCTATGTGAGGGAACAAGCCTTTAATTACATCAGTATCACAATCTGCCAGGAGGTAGCTCCCTTCATGAGGTATTTTCATTATTTTATATGGACTTGTATATAAATATTGCCATTTTTTATTCAGTCTTTTCCTGGTTGATGCTTTTGGGTGATTTCTCAATAAAATTTCTTCACCTACATCATATGTGACTACTTTCTTCACATTTTTATCAAAACGGGTTTTTCTCAATTGTGCTTGATGCTTCAGGTTTTCGTAGACCTTCTTCACCATATCTTCTTTCTTGGTAATCTTTTGTTCTATCGCAGGTAATTTCTTCATCCATTCTGGCACAATACTTTCACCAAATACTATTTGGTTAGGTGAATAACCTGTCGATAAGTGTGGTAAGTCATTATACACTTTCTCAAATTCATAAATCCAATCGATCCATTTATAATGTTGTTTGGGTATGTACGTCCGTAAAAATCGGTTCAACTCTCGGAAGATTCTTGCAACCGGATTTCCACAAGGGTAAAATCTTGAGATGTAAATGTGCTGGATTCCTTGTTCTTTCATAGTGTCTCTCCATACTTTGCTTGTATAATAAGCACCATTGGCTGTCAAGATCATTATAGGTTTGCCAAGCTCAGTTATATAGTTGTTGATAAATTCGCGTAACATGGGTCGAACGTGGAGATTTTTCAAAGGATATAATTTCACATATTTTGAAAAGAGATCATAGAAAGCCAATACATATTTGAACCGTCCACGTGTCATGAGACATGGCCCACAGACATCACATGACACCAACATTAAAGGTTGTTGTGGGATGATAGGATGTAATTCTATCTTCCGACAATAGTTTATGGGTTTAGCCTTCTGACATATTTTGCACTTCTTAATAATATTTGTAGCTATACGTCCCAAATTTGGATGATAGCAGTATTGTGCTATTTTGGCTGTACATTTAGCGGAACCAAAATGACCCCAATTCAAGTGAGTGTACCATACTAGTGATTCTAAATATTTATTTGGAACACAAACTTTCCAAACATCTTCTTCATCCTTCCTCCGATACAGTATTCCGGATTTTAATTGATACTGTTCTTGAAAGTGACTTAGCGTTTTGCTTTCAACAGCATGCCTAATGGCTTTCCACAACTTATCATCTTCTTGCAGTTGTGGAAGACTTCGAGATAGCTGTGAAATCTGCCTCTCACAATATTGCCTTGATAAATTCATGACTTATGATGTTGTCTTTCCCTCTGATGTATTTGAGCGTAATATCATATTCTTGCAGTAGCAAGGCCCACCGGGTTAAACGTGAATGGAACATCCTTCCTGTTAAAATAAAAGATAAAGCTTTGTGGTCGCAGAATACAATGATCTTCTTTCCATATACAAAATAGCGAAACTTTCTAAGTGACCAGACCACGGCCAGTACTTCCAATTCAGTAGTACAATATGCATGTTCACAGCTAGAGAGTGTTCTGCTGGCAAACCCAATTATCTTGATTGTACTGATATCTTCTGGATTGTCCATCTGGAAAAGAGTGGCACCCAATCCTGTTTCAGAAGCATCCGCAGCAATATAAAAATCTTGATCAAGTCTCGGATGATGTAACAGCGGAGCATTAGTCAAAGCATTGCGGATGTTATCAAAAGCTTGCGTGCATTCGGAATTCCACTCCCACATGACATTTTTTCTTAACAGCTGTAACAAACAGTCTTGGCTTCCTAACTGATTGGGTAAAAATCGTCGAAAAAATGAAACTAAGCCGACAAATGACTTTAATTCCGTTCTATTCTTTGGATAAGCACATCTGTTAATCGCATCCATCTTTTTAGGATTTGGTTTTATCCCTTCAGGAGTGATTATATGTCCAAGAAATTTCAATTGGTTATCAGCAAACTTGGATTTGCTCAAATTTACAGTAACTCCGTATTCCAAAAATTTCGCAAAAACTCTTCTTAATAAGTCTAAATGTTCCTCCCAAGTTTCAGAAGCAATTAGCAAATCATCCACATATAAAGTAACTTCATTCAAAAGGTCTCTGCCCAGTACGGTATCTAATGCCGATATGAAAACACCACCGCTTATTTTCAACCCAAATGGCATGACAGTAAACTGGTAACTTCGGCCCAGAAAAACGAATGCAGTATATTTTCTAGATTCTTTCGATATTCTAGTTTGCCAATATGAACTACGCATATCCAAAGAAGTTAAGAAGCGGGCACCATAAAACTTTTGTACTAACTCTTCTAGGTTCTCCGGTCGTGTTTGTACAGGTATAATGATCTTATTGATCTCTCTGGCATCCAACACCAATCTGATGTCACCATTGGGTTTAATTACCGCCACAAGAGGGTTACAATATTCAGAATCTAAGGGCTCAATAATACCCCATTCTAACATTTTATTGATTTCCTTTCCGACTACTTCTTTCTTTGTCCATGGGATAGAATAGGAAGTACGACAAAAGGGTTTATGTGCATACGTCTTTATATGGTATTCAAAGTCTTTTATTATACCCGGACGTTTACTAAAAATTGACTGATATGCTTCCAACAAGTACTACAGTTCATCCCTTTGGATAACAGATAAATATTCTGATTCTAACACCTTTTCCTGCAATGACATTTTATCCATCATTTCTTCAGAACATTCAATAAGGCATATATCATACACATTTTCATCATCAATACTGACGTATTTTACCATTAGATTCATACACAATTGATTTGGAATTACTCGGCCCTTTCTCAGGGTGGTTGTCAAAACATTACCATTGGAATTAAATATACATTCACCTTTCTCTAAATTAATGATTGCACCGGTCTCACATAAAAAATCCAAACCCCAGATACATGGTACTGTCATTTTAGGAACAACCAGGAATGTACTTTCTATTTGAGCCCCCTGTATTGTAACGTCAACACGTACCTGTTTCACAACTTTTTGCATTTTTGCGCTGAACGCGCCAGACACGGTACATCCTGTGATAGGAAAAGTGGGCATTTTTACCCCTCGGCTTATCTGTTTTAAACAGTCCAATGTCATGACACTAATAGTTGCTCCAGTATCAATTAATATTTCAACATCAACATTATTTATACTTGTTGGAATTATTGCCTGTAAAATTTGTCCGCATTTATTAGAAACTTCAGGTTTTTCTTCAATTAACTCATTCCTTATATCCTGATCATTATTGTACCTTAATACTCTCACTTCAAATTGATGCCTGCCTTCCTTCTCCTTTCCAGTCATCCTAGGAAGGCATTTGGTGACTGGTATTAGTTTAATCTATCTCGTTGAGTCATCGGTGGGGGTTCATGAACTTCCACAATCCGTACAGTATGATCCGAGTTATGGTATTCACCCCGTTGCACATTGGAGGCTCCTTCGCCCATTGGTATAACTCCTTGTGCTGGATGAATGCAATTGGGTTCATCACTTGGGTACCTGTTACTCTTATTAATATCACTACTATGCACATTCGCGTCACCATATCGAGGTTTACCTCTAGCACAGTAAGTATCTCTTCTATATTTATTATAATCATTGTTTTTATTGCAACCATAGGATGAAGATTGTCCACGCTCCTGTGATGCGGGTTTGACCTGGTTTTCGGTATTATTATTATCATAAGTTAAATTATTATTATAATTATTCGTATTACTATGAGTGTGAGTCGACATTTGATTACTACTCATTTGTCTTGCGTCTTCCATAATCATATCTATAGAGTCAATCACCGACAAGAATTGTTCTACATCGTGGTCAGGAACATTTATTAACTTTTCACGTATATTTATGGGCAACCTTCCCTTCAAAATTCTGATCACTTCCTTGTGAGAAATTGGATCACTCCAATAACGTGTCTTATTTATGTACTTTTCAAAATATTGCCTTAAAGTACTCCTTTTACTGTTAAAATACTCAGGTTGGTAAACCTCTTTTCTTAATTTCTCTTGTTTACTCGACGACCAGTATTTAGCCAAAAAAAGTTGTTCAAACTCAGCGCAAGTATGGCAACTTTCACTTACTTCGGCGGCCCATAATGCAGCTTCTCCGGTAATTTTGGATACTATAAATTGAAGTCGGTCATGTTCTGACCAGCTACGCGGAAATATTCTTTTGAAATTATTGATAAAGATTTTCGGATGCAGGTTGTTCTTTTCAATGGAGAATGTTGGGAATTGTCTACTTTTAAAAATGCTGTTCTCCACCTTTAAAGAAGACAAATATCCTCGCTGACCAAAAGAATTATCATCTTTACCAACCGAATCATCAACTTCCCAATGCAAAATTTCACCACAATTGTACTTCGTATTATCACATGTTCGGTTGTTTTTCGACCTATTCTCCGAACGTTCGTCCTCTGTCAACAAATTTTGTGATGACTTTCGTTCTAACTCTGCCAATTTATGATTGGTTTCCTTTTGCCATTTAGGTAACTCATCAACTATTTTCTCTTTTATTTTCTGAATTTCGCTAGTGAAGAGCTTAATTAATTCATCATTTCTTCTTAGGTGCTCATTGATATTTTCATTTGGCTGGGATCCAATAGTAGTCTTAACCTTGTCTACAATTTCATTTCCTTTTATTTCTATCCATTCAGTTAGATCTTCGTCAAGTCTTTTAGTTTGATCTACTAAATACTTGTCAATCTCCTTACGAGCATCAGACTCAAACTCGACTGTTTGTTTCGAAAGCTCTTCTATCTGTGCGCTAGCATTGAAACAGCTGCTTTCACACTTAACCATCCTATTGGACAGGCCATCGTAACTCTTCGAAACTACCTCATATTTCTTTTCTACGTCATGAAGTTTTCCCATTAAATTATTATATTGCCTTTCTAAGGTGTTAGAAAACTCTACATCTAGTTCTCCAAATTTCGCATTTAATTGAGTCTCCCAGTCTGCCTTTAATTCTTTCTTAGTATTTTCCAGTTTATAATCAAAGGTGTTCAGTTTGCTTTCCAAAGAATCCATTTTAACTTCTAATGAACCAAATTTGGCCTCAAATTTTTCATTTAACTTTTGATTGTCCTCTTTTAATTGCTTATTATCTTTTTCTAGTGAACCAAGTCTTCCATTCATTACACCCATTTGAGTATTTATTGATACCAGCATATCAAACATTTTTTGATTAATATTTCCATTTTGAGGATCAACTTGCTGATCTACTTCCGAAACCTCAAGATCTTTATGTTCTCCCACGCTGCTTACCTTACTTATCATTGTATTTGAATCTCCTAACGGCTCTAAATCAATAACTGTATTATTATCTGTACATGTCTCCTGTCCCACATTGAGCTCATGGGATGCATCATCCCTATCCTCTTCAATTTCCTCTCTCTCTCTACTCATTACTCTACTCAACTGCACATTATCATGTATTCTTTTAGTTCGTTTTGACATGATTATTCACTACCAAGACATACACTTATTTTCACTATGTATTTATATATATTTATCTACCGAAATCACAAGTCTCAACTTCCCTTTTTTTTTATAATTATACAGTTATTTTAATCATACCTGGTAGTATCGCTCACTTTTAGCGATTATTGAAGAATACCTCTTTCATTGGACAGACTCACTGGCTGCTACAATATTTTCCAACTCTAGGGTTCGTGAATCCGGATGACACTCGACTCGATGCAGCAATCCTCCTCGATCGAGCCCCACGTTGGGCGCCACTTCTATCGTATCTTCCTTCGCCGTCGGCGTTGTCGTGGTTACCGTGAGACACCGTTATACCAAGAGGAAAGGCGCGTCGATCTTAGAGCATGAGATATGATGACCTCAAGCCATTGACAACACACAACGGTCACGGTAGCACCTGATTCCAGAATAGCTGCAGTAGTTAAGATCTACGAACTATCCCCTGTTGACCAGGTCCCCAAAACTTAACTCGTAACGAGATCCCTTCAAAGCAAATTGTCATAACGATCGTCTATAAAGGCTTCGTACGACGAGAAGAAATGTTACAGTTTATGGAATAATAACAGATACGACCAAACTGTCTTGTCTCTTCTGCTTTATTTAACATAACTTCGTTCACAGTTTCATTTCGCATTCACCACTCATTCACCGAAACCCTTTGATGAACAGTTTTGGTTGCTTGACACCAACAGTCAATGATAATGATACAGCTTTTCTCCTTTTTATAAATTGAAGCCCGCTCTCCGCGATATAATTTAAAATAAAAAATGGTCTCAATACCGCGTCCCTCGTGAGATGCGAATAGACTTATCCCGGAATTGACTGCCCTGTAGTTGTACTCAGTTTAATGACCACACTTCACTGTCCGCTATTTCGCGTAACTGAATGTCCATTTGTTAGTCTGATTATACACTGTAGCTATTTAAAATTCGACCCTATATTTTTCACAACGCACAATTAGCACTTCGTTACTTATTTTCTTTTTTTTTTTTTTCCCCTAAGAGTAAACGGAAAAAAAAGACGCCGTATCATCGGCTTAGTCGATATAAAGCAAAACACCTTAATATGCCCAATTTTACCTCTTCTTATAGGATCGGCTACCTTACTCATTAATTTATTACATATTATTTCCAATAACGCTAAACAGGTATCGCCGTTATACTTTAATTGTATTCAAAAGCATGTTACTACTATTATGACCGACCAAATCGTAACAAATCGCGCAGCGTGCGTTTTTAACGATAACTTTACGCTATTCAAGTTCCGTTACAGCTGCCTTGACTCGTAATGTTACAACGTGTTCCAACATTTCTGCGGAATCCAAACTGATCTTCCCCGAGGTCGGCTTCTACCAGTTTTTCCATTTGTCTGTAAATAATTCGCGTTAGTATTTTGCAGCTGTGACTTATTAAACTGATAGTTCGGTAATTTTCACATCTGTCAACACCTGCTTTCTTTGGGATTGGAATTATTATATTCTTCTTGAAGTCTGAGGGTATTTCACCTGTCTCAACACATCTTCCTCACCAGATGGTAGAGTTTTGTCAGGACTGGCTCTCCCAAGGCCGTCAGTAGTTCTAATGGAATGTTGTCTACTCCCGGGGCCTTGTTTCAACTCAGGTTTTTCAGTGCTCTGTCAAACTCTTCATGCAGTATCGTGTCTCCCATTTCATCTTCATCTAAATCCTCTTCCATTTCCATAACATTGTCCTCAAGTACATGGCCCTTGTATAGACCCTCTATATACTCCTTCCACCTTTCTGCTTTCCCTTCTTTGCTTAGAACTGGGTTTCCATCTGAGCTCTTGATATTCATACAAGTGGCTCTCTTTTCTCCAAAGGTCTCTTTAATTTTCCTGTAGGCAGTATCTATCTTAGCCCTGGTGAGATAAGCCTCTACACCCTTACATTTGTCCTCTAGCGGTCCCTGCTTAGCCATTTTGCACTTCCTGTCAATCTCATTTTTGAGGCGTTTGTATTCCTTTTTGCCTGCTTCATTTACTGCATTTTCATATTTTCTCCTTTCATCAATTAAATTCAATATTTCTTCTGTTACACAAGGATTTCTACTAGCCCTCGTCTTTTTACCTAGTTGATCCTCTGCTGCCTTCACCACTTCATCCCTCGGAGCTACCCATTCGTCTTCTACTGTATTTCTTTCTCCCATTCCTGTCAATTGTTCCCTTATGCTGTCCCTGAAACTCTGTACAACCTCTGGTTCAGTCAGTTCATCCAGGTCCCATCTCCTTAAATTTCCACCTTTTTGCAGCTTCTTCAGTTTTAATCTACAGTCCATAACCAATAGATTGTGGTCAGAGTCCACATCTGCCCCTGGAAATGTCTTACAATTTAAAACTTGGTTCCTAAATCTCTGTCTTACCATTATATAATCTATCTGATACCTTCTAGTATCTCCAGGATTTTTCCATGTATATAACCTTCTTTTATGATTCTTGAACCAAGTGTTAGCTATGATTAAGTTATGGCCTGTGCAAAATTCTACCAGATGGCTTCCTCTTTCATTTCTCTCCCCCAGTCCATATTCACCCACTATGTTTCCTTCTCTCCCTTTTCCTACTCTCGAATTCCAGTCACCCATGACTATTAAATTTTCGTTTCCCTTCACTACCTGAATAATTTCTTTTATCTCATCATATATTTCATCAATTTCTTCAATATCTGAAGAGCCAATGGGCATATAAACTTGTACTACTGTAGTAGGCATGGGCTTCATGTCTATCTTGGCCACAATAATGCGTTCACTGTGCTGTTTGTAGTAGCTTACCCGCACCATACTAATATTAAAGGCTGTGCAGAGTTTGCAGCAGAGTTGGCAACGATGTGGCTGCTTTCACATGTGGCCCGGTCTCTGATGGGGTAGCATAAGCTTCTGACAGGGCAAGAGTAGAAAGTGCTGGGTAGGCCTCACACCTTGGTCTGCCACAGGGATATGATCCCTCTGGCAAGGAGTTGGGAATGGAAGTGGCATAGGGATGATGTTGTAGAGGTTTGGTGGACAACGGAAAACTACTTTAGGAGGGGGTGAGAAGGATCTTGGGTAGGTTGTCCCTCATCTCAGGGCAGGATGAGAGATAATCAAAGCCCTGGCGAGGGATGTGGTTCAGTTCTTCCAGTCCAGGGTAATACTGGATGATAGAAGGGGGCACTTCTTTGTAGCTGATTCTTGGGAGGTGGTGGGAGGATTGGAATGTGTAAGTATATGGATGGGAAATCCATTTGTGGACTAGATTTGCAGGGTACTGCCTGTCTGTGAATGTCTTTGTGAGACCTTCGGCATACTGGGCAAAGGAGTCCTTGTCACTGCTGATACGACATCCTTTAGTGGGGTTAATGTGGAGAGCAATGTGGACAGAGTCATCCAAGAGATGGAAGTCAGCATCCGGGAAGATGGCTAGTTGGGTAGAGGAGTACCAGCTGAAGCAGATGTAGGGGCATATGAATGTGTGTATTTGTGTGTGTGTGTGTGGGGGGGGGGGGGGGGGGGGGGTCGTGCATGTGCACACACACCCATTTCATTTTACTCTACCTCATCAAAGGATAACTCTGAAATCTAACAAGTTTTCAGTTTTCTTGCATGCCTATTGACCACTCAATGCTTCTGCTTTTTGGTGAGTTATCTTTAATAATAAGGTATTTATATTCTACAAGACCTTTCCTACAACATTTATATTTTACCTTCCTCCACCTGTAACAAAAAGAGAGCAAAATATTTCAAACAGAATTCATGCAAAGTTAATGATGTTTCAAGTAAAATATCAAAAGCCTCTCCTCTCATAGCTGTTATACCGTGTCACATTTGTAACATTCATTTTCACAACATCTATCTCCAGGCAGGCTACATAAGCTATTGTTACACTCCTCTACCAGAAAGATATTTAGAGGTATATTAATACTCATCGACCAGTTAAAGTAAAAATATTTTTCTTCAAAGGTTGGGAAGAAGAAATGTACTTAATGGCTGGGCATTGCTGAACAAGTGAGAAACTATTTGGATTTCAGAACAGGCTTATTGTTTAATGTGTCACCTATCAATTCATCAACTACAAACAAAATGTTTAACACTTTGGTGACGAAGTCCAAGCAGAGCAGTGTGTGAACCTACATCTACATAGCCAACAGACGATGGCTGCATTTTTCAAACCATAAAAGAAGCACTGGAAGCTGTTTGGAGGATTTTGTTATCTGTTTTGCATGTGATAAATGTACAGTTTGACATCGTGTGTCTTCAAGGTGGGATGGCAATCACAGTATTACCAAGAGTTGTAGTACCTGTGTGGTCTTTATGTATTCTCCTTGACTCATTGTCCTAGATTGGAGTACCATGGTGCACCATCGAGTAAAAGTAAATGCTGTAACAATGCGACATATCTTCAGGGCAAGCCGGAAGATATCGACTGAAATGTTAACTAATGTCATTCTTATGTTTGAGCTTGTTATGAGTGGACAAGCAATGTCCCCTGTTCTGTAATGTTTAGAATGCAAGAATTTATTGTACACTGGGACAAACTATATATGAAGTTGGTTACACAAGAAACACTTTGTATTCATTTAAATAAAGATGAATGTTTGTTGAAGCGTTTTCGATTCCAGCATGAGTTGACCGCATTGGTGAAGAAGTCCATCAAATCTGTACCAGCACTGTTCAAAGACGATTCGATTTTAGGTGGAGAAGTTCAAAGATACAAAAAGTAACAAGCTAAACTCTGGACGCATGTATATTCATATAAGGGGACACTGCATTCTGGTGCCCTGTGAACAGGTTCCAGAATAATTTCTGCTGGAAATCGATAAAAGCTAAGAAAACAGTCTTATATTACATGAAAGTTAAGAAGAAATTAACATTTTAGCTTAAGTTTTATCAAAGATTATCACTGTAGTCATTACCAACCAAGTCATCAACACAACACTGTGGTGAAGTGAATAAGTAATTACATGCAAAGAAGATATAGAAATTTGAGAATCAATAATTTGTCAATGAATAATAATTACATTAACTGAAAATAATTATGTCTCAGAGGAATTTATAAAATCCATGAGTCGCAAGATCAACGGCTGGGACTAATAAGAGCTACGACTGGTTTCATCACGTCTAGAACTATCCCACAGTGATCAGTGGTGTCCATGCCAGCTGCTCACCAAGCAGTGGCAGTCCGGGTTCATTGAGTACAGTGATAAGGTTTCTCATTAGCATCACAATGCAGTGAGACATGCAGGTGACCTCTGGCGAGTTGTCTTGAAGCTAAATAAGATGGTTTTTTAAATGTGTTTTGCAGTAAGTAAGGTGCATTTGAGTTCAAAAGATGATTTTTTTTAAAATACAGATTTATCTCGAACACTTTGATGGTTGTTAGTAGAAGATTAATTTCAAGCTGAATACTGCTTCAACAACAGGTCCATATTGCCATATTGACTCAAAATATGGAAGAGGTTTTGAAGATTTTTGTGGAATCAAAAGAACAACTGAATGCTCACAATTTTAGACTGAATAATACTAATGCAAACATACTCAAGTTGTTAGATTAAAAAAAGCTCTTGCTGAGACAAATCCTCAAATGATCACTGAATTAAATGATTTACAGCACAGATGCTGGCTTACTAACAGAATTAAAAGCAGATTTAAAGAGTCAAAGTGATGGTTTCAAATCTGAATTACAACCAACTAACCAGAAATTAAATGAGCATATTATTCATTCCAGCAACAAAATACAGAAATAAATAATAAAATGTAACAATCAGATCAAATATCATAAATATAAAATGTTGGTGGTGTGGTCTTCAGTCCTGAGACTGGTTTGATGCAGCTCTCCATGCTAATCTATCCTGTGCAAGCTCCTTCATCTCCCAGTACCTACTACAACCTACAGCCTTCTGAATCTGCTTAGTGTATTCATCTCTTGGTCTCCCTCTACGATTTTTACCCTCCATGCTGCCCTCCAATGCTAAATTTGTGATCCCCTGAAGCCTCAGGACATGTCCTACCAATCGATCCCTTCTTCTAGTCAAGTTGTGCCACGAACTTCTCTTCTCCCCAATCCTATTCAATACCTCCTCATTAGTTACATGATCTACCCACCTAATCTTCAACATTCTTCTGTAGCACCACATTTCGAAAGCTTCTATTCTCTTCTTGTCCGAACAATTTATTGTCCATGTTTCACTTCCATACATGGTTACACTCCATACAAATACTTTCAGAAACGACTTCCTGACACTTAAATCTATACTCGATGTTAACAAATTTCTCTTCTTCAGAAACGCTTTCCTCGCCATTGCCAGTCTACATTTTATATCCTCTCTACTTCGACCATCATCAGTTATTTTGCTCCCCAAATAGCAAAACTCCTTTACTACTTTAAGCGTCTCATTTCCTAATCTAATTCCCTCAGTATCACTCGACTTAATTCGACTACATTCCATTATCCTCGTTTTGCTTTTGTTGATGTTCATCTTATAGCCTCCTTTCAAGACACTGTCCATTCCGTTCAACAACTCTTCCAAGTCCTTTGCTGTCTCTGGCAGAATTACAATGTCATCGGCGAACCTCAAAGTTTTTATTTCTTCTCCCTGGATTTTAATACCTACTCCAAATTTTTCTTCTGTTTCCTTTACTGCTTGCTCAATATACAGATTGAATAACATAGGGAAGAGGCTACAACTCTGTCTCACTCCCTTCCCAACCACTGCTTCCCTTTCATGCCCCTCGACTCTTATAACTGCCATCTGGTTTCTGTACAAATTGTAAATAGCTTTTCGCTCCCTGTATTTTACCCCTGACACCTTAAGAATTTGAAAAAGAGTATTCAAGTCAACATTGTCAAAAGCTTTCTCTAAGTCTACAAATGCTAGAAACGTAGGTTTGCCTTTCCTTGATCTTTCTTCTAAGATAAGTCATAAGGTCAGTATTGCCTCACGTGTTCCAACATATCTACGGAATCCCAACTGATCTTCCCCGAGGTTGGCTTCTACCAGTTTTTCCATTTGTCTGTAAATAATTCGCGTTAGTATTTTGCAGCTGTGACTTATTAAACTGATAGTTCGGTAATTTTCACATCTGCCAACACCTGCTTTCTTTGGGATTGGAATTATTATATTCTTCTTGAAGTCTGAGGGTATTTCGCCTGTCTCGTACATCTTGCTCACCAGATGGTAGAGTTTTGTCAGGACTGGCTCTCCCAAGGCCGCCAGTAGTTCTAACAGAATGTTGTCTACTCCCGGGGCCTTGTTTCGACTCAGGTCTTTCAGTGCTCTGTCGAACTCTTCACGCAGTATCGTGTCTCCCATTTCATCTTCATCTACATCCTCTTCCATTTCCATAATATTGTCCTCAAGTACATGGCCCTTGTATAGACCCTCTATATACTCCTTCCACCTTTCTGCTTTCCCTTCTTTGCTTAGAACTGGGTTTCCATCTGAGCTCTTGATATTCATACAAGTGGCTCTCTTTTCTCCAAAGGTCTCTTTAATTTTCCTGTAGGCAGTATCTATCTTACCCCTAGTGAGATAAGCCTCTACATCCTTACATTTGTCCTCTAGCCATGCCTGCTTAGCCATTTTGCACTTCCTGTCAATCTCATTTTTGAGGCATTTGTATTCCTTTTTGCCTGCTTCATTTACTGCATTTTCATATTTTCTCCTTTCATCAATTAAATTCAATATTTCTTCTGTTACCCAAGGATTTCTACTAGCCCTTGTCTTTTTACCTAGTTGATCCTCTGCTGCCTTCACTACTTCATCCCTCAGAGCTACCCATTCGTCTTCTACTGTATTTCTTTCCCCCATTCCTGTCAATTGTTCCCTTATGCTGTCCCTGAAACTCTGTACAACCTCTGGTTCTTTCAGTTTATCCAGGTCCCATCTCCTTAAATTCCCACCTTTTTGCAATTTCTTCAGTTTTAATCTACAGTTCATAACCAACAGATTGTGGTCAGAGTCCATATCTGCCCCTGGAAATGTCCTACAATTTAAAACCTGGTTCCTAAATCTCTGTCTTACCATTATATAATCTATCTGATACCTTTTAGTATCTCCAGGATTCTTCCATGTATACAACCTTCTTTTATGTTTCTTGAACCAAGTGTTAGCTATGATTAAGTTTTGCTCTGTGCAAAATTCTACCAGACGGCTTCCTCTTTCACTTTTTAGCCCCAATCCATATTCACCTACTATGTTTCCTTCTCTCCCTTTTCCCACTGTCGAATTCCAGTCACCCATGACTATTAAATTTTCGTCTCCCTTCACTACCTCAATAATTTCTTTTATCTCATCAGATATTTCTTCAATTACTTCGTCATCTGCAGGGCTAGTTGGCTTATAAACTTGTACTACTGTAGTAGGCATGGGCTTCGTGTCTATCTTGGCCACTATAGTACATTCACTATGCTGTTTGTAGTAGCTTACCCGCACTCCTATTTTTTTATTCATTATTAAACATACTCCTGCAATACCCCTATTTGATTTTGTATTTATAACCCTGTATTCACCTGACCAAAAGTCTTGTTCCTCCTGGCACCAAACTTCACTAATTCCCACTATATCTAACTTTAACCTATGCATTTCCCTTTTTAAATTTTCTAACCTACCTGCCTGATTAAGGGATCTGACATTCCACACTCCGATCCGTAGAATGCCAGTTTTTCTTTCTCCTGATAATGACGTCCTTTTGAGTAGTCCCCGCCCGGAGATCCGAATGGGGGACTATTTTACCTCCAGAATATTTTATCCAAGAGGACGCCATCATCATTTAACCATACAGTAAAGCTGCATGCCCTCGGGAAAAATTACGGCTGTAGTTTCCCCTTGCTTTCAGCCATTCACAGTACCACAACAGCAAGGCCGTTTTGGTTAGTGTTACAAGGCCAGATCAGTCAATCACCCAGACTGTTGCCCCTGCAACTACTGAAAAGGCTGCTGCCCTTCTTCAGGAACCACACATTTGTCCAATATAAAATGAGAGTTATATTTTGGAGTATCTGAACACCTGAATTTTGTTAGAGACATATTCTGTCAAAGCAAATATTAAATTTACACAAATTCCAGTCATTAATGTCAGTTTTAATACATCAACATAAGGAAAATATATAAGTGACGTTCAGAGGGCACAACCCTGTAAGAAATATTGCAAGCTGTCAAAAAGGCAGATGTGGACATACATTTGATTCCTGTTGGGACATTATGAGCATGCACAGCCAGGCTGGTGTGTTTTTGACAGCTGATGTATGGAGGCCATGCTTAGCTGAACTCAAAGAACTGCATGAGCCTCATGGTATCACCAACAGGTGGGGGGCATCCTTACACTGCAAGTATGAGAATTATCTTGTCTGCAAGATAGCAGCCAGGTGAACACACGCTCTGGATGCACGATTAAGAAAACCCGTGCATCCAGGCTACTGGCGAGAAACGCGAGAGGGAGACTGTCGTGGCTAAACTGAAAGACTAGCATAAATGTTAAATAAGACTAAATTCAATAAAAACTGAACCTGACTAGTTACTAAAGAGCCAGTAACATGCTAATAAAGACGAAATTGAGGTGAGTGCATGGGTAAATACACCCTGTCATTTGGAATAGTGGTTCTTAAGTTATTTATTGTTAAATGTTTTGTGTATAAAATGAATTTTGAAAATTAATATCTTGACAATGCCTTAAATCATTTACACAAACAAAATGACTATGGATAAGTCTCAATGAGCACTATTAGGAGACTTTTACATATATTTTAAAATAAAGGCTGGATGTTTACCTAAATAATAAATGAAACACTGAAATTAGCGACAGCATTATGAAGTAAACACACAGAGGGATGTATCTCTAAATCTACATATACACCTATACTTTGCAAAGAAGTGTGACATGCATGGCACAGATTATATCCCATTGTACCAGTTACTAGGGTTTCTTCACATTCCATTCATGTAAGAAGCGCAGGAAGAATGATTGTCTGAATGCCTCTGGGGGTGCTGTAATTATTCTCCTCTTGTCCGCATGATTCCTATGCAAGTGATACGTAGAGGGTTGTAGTATACTCCTAGGGTCATCATTGAAAGCTGATTCATGAAACTTTATTAGTAGGCTTTCTCAGAATAGTTTATGTCTATCTTCAAGAGCCTTTCAGTTTAATTTCTTCAGCACCTCTGTGAGACTCTCCCACGAGTCACACAAACCTGCAACCATTCAAACCGCCCTTCTCTGTATACGTTCAATATCTTCTGTTAGTACTATCTGGTACGGGTCCCACACACTTGAGCAATAGTCTAGAATGGGTCGCATGAGTGATTTGTAAGCAACCTATTTTCTAGACTGATTGCACTCCCCCAGTATTCTATCAATAAACTGAAGTCTACCACCTGCTTTACCCCTGACTGAGACTATGTGATCATTACATATCATATCCCTACAAAGTGGTAACCCACAAATTGTATGAGTCTGCTAATTCCAACTGTGACTCACTGATATTACAGTCATAGGGTACAACATTTTTTTGTTTTGTGAAGTGCACAATTTTACATTTCTGAACATCTCAAGCAAGTTGCCAATCTTTGCACCACATTGAAATCTTATCACGAGCTGACTGAATATTTATGCAATTTCTTTCTGACACTACTTCATTATAGATAGCTGCATAATCTACAGTAAGTGTGATGTTACTATTCATATTGTCCACAGGATCATTAATATACAGCATGAACTGCATAGGTCCCAACACACTTTCCTGGGCACACCTGATGTTACTTCCACATCTGACAATGACTCACCATCCAAGATATCATGCCATGTCCTCTCTACTGAAAAGTCCTCAATCCAGTCACAAATGTCACTTGATACACCATATGATCATACTTTTGACAATAAGCGTAGCTCTGCTACTGAGTCAAACACATTTTGGAAATCAAGAACACCGCATTTATCTGACTGCCTCGATCCAAAGCTTTCAGTATGTCATGTGATAAAAGTGTGAGCTGGGTTTCACATTTGACGTTTCCGGAATCCATGCCGGTTGGCTTGGAGATGGTCATACTTCATAATGTCTGAGCTCTGAATATGTTCTAAGATTCTACAACAAATTGATGTCAATGATATTGGATGGCAGTTTTGTGGATCACTTCTTATAGTCGGGTGTAACCAGTGCTTTCTTCCAACTACTAGGCATTGTTCGTTGTTTGAGGAATCTACATATAGATTATAGATAGAAGAGGGGCTAACTCAGCCACAAATTCAGTATAGAATTTGACAGAGATTCCATCAGGCCCCAGAGTTTTATTCAGTTTTAATGATTTCAGATGTTTCTCAACACCACTGACACTAATATTTATTTTACTCACCTTTTCAGTGGTATGAAGATGAAATTGTAGCAATGCTCCAGGGATTCAATGTACTTACTTTTAACTATTTATATTTATTAGAAACAAAACAGCATAAAGTAGTGTTTGCTTTAACAAAATTGATGTTTCTCAATAAACTATTTAACTCAGAGAAAACTCAAGAACGGCTCCAGAAAGCTTAGGAAATTTACAAACAAAGAGATATATGATGTGTATTACATTAAATTTATATTTTTGACACACTCAAGATGAGACCTAACACTGTTCATGCATACTATCCCTCCTAGATCTCAGTGCCAACTATTCCTTGAATGTCCAAAATGCACTGCACAAGATGGCTTCCACATATTTAAGCCCGAACTCTGAAATGAGTCAAGTACACACACTTCTGAATTAGAAGCAATATTTATAGATTAAATTTATAGTTTATAAATATGTCTTGACATTCGAGAGTGTATGCGCTTGACTCATGTCAAAGTGAGGGTTTAAACATGTCGAAGCCATCTTGCGCAGTGCATTTCAGGCTTTCAAAGAGTAGTTGGCTTTGAGATTTAGGTGAGGCAGTAGGTATGAACAGCGTAGGCTGTGTCAAAACTTTTCCAAGCGCTAAATGCAGACTTGTAATATTTACATAAGGAGCTACCAAATTCTCTGAAATATTTTCAACTTGTGAGCTTAGAATATTTCGCATTAGGCAAACTAGTTCAAATGGTTCAAATGGCTCTAAACACTATGGGACTTAACATCTGAGGTCATCAGTCCCCTAGACTTAGAACTATTTAAACCTAACTAACCTAAGGACATCACACACATCCATGCCCGAGGCAGGATTTGAAACTGCAATCGTAGCAGCAGCACGGTTCTGGACTGAAGCAAACTAGTCTGAACTCTAAAACTTCACTGCAGTTATTTGTACATGATCTGCAGTCATAATTTAACTAGGTTACAATTGTGGCACTTTAAATTTATACAAGTGCTAAACAAACTTTTTTTTTGGAGAAAGTTTTTGCGAACCGTAACATGAGATACTGCCCCAGTCTGGTTTAAGCTCTCGCTCAAACATTTATTAATTCAGTCATAAACAATTATTAAACTGTGTTATATGTAAAAAAAGTGACTAAACACCATTCTGATAAATCTTACAAATATCATGACTAATTAACATTATTTTGGACTGCAAATTCCAGCCTGCATACATTTCAAACTTTGTGACCATAGTTTTAGGATAAATGCAGCAAATGCATTGGTTGGCCCATAGACTTCAGTACAGTCAACTCTTAGAAATCCAACCATCTATTCAGAGAGAAGCCTTATGAAGAGTGACTTTAATTTGAATTTCAGTTCATTATTTGTGCAGGTGAATGTGGGGGATTATAAGCTAAATTTTTGTGGTATCGCCATGTAGCGTAAGGGGGGCTCATCCAGGGTAGCTCACAGTGAACTGACTCTGTAGGTAGTGCAGAATTGTGGAAGATTTCAACAATCTGTGAGAAATAAGACGGAGAAGCCAGCAGTTAAATGCTTGATGATCGTCCCATCACCAACCAGCCAACCAGGAGTTACCACTGCCATGCACATCACACTTTGCTGGCACATGACAAACAGTGCTCCAATCCACAGCTGCTCCACATGTACAGGAGTTACATAAGACTGCAGCAGAGCAGCCTGATACAGCAGCAACAACAGCAGCAGCAGCAGCAGAGTCACAACAGCCAAAGTCAAGTGTTGGCAGCAGGCACATTATTTTGTGATTTTCAGCTCTCTTGTAAGGTGGAGTGTTGGAGCATGAAATTAAGAGGCCACTCAGTGCTTGTGAGTGCATGGCTAGCAGGAGTCAGTCTGTTACATCCCAGAGGGTTGTAAAAGTAGGCAAAATCAGGAAGAATGACTAACTTTCATTTTTGAGCCAATTTGATGCCACTTTAAAGACTTATGTAGGGGAATTGAAACACGAAATTATGGGTGTGCAAGTAAAGCAGTAATTGTAGGGTCCAATTGGAAAGCGGTTCAAACAAAAAACTAGGGATATAGATACAAAATCAGTGGGAGTCAGCATTACCACAATTATGTGCAGGCAAAGGAGCCGGCATCCAGTGTTTTTGTGGGTGGAGATATTTAAAAGGCACATGCTCCAGTGATGTAGCTGTGAGCAGGCAGTGATTCATGTATCAGATTTTTTGGTGGTGATTGTTGTGATGTGCAGAATACAGCCGCAGTGAATGATGTGTTTGTTGCAGAAACTGTCAGTGGTATATTAAATATTAAAGAAGTAAATTCTGTTGCAAATAACAGTGAAGTTGGCCAGACACACACACACACACACACACACACACACACACACACACACACACACACAAAGTAATTTAAAATTGTGCTGTGTTTCTGGAAATGAGGTAGCCTGTGATGCAGACAGCCAATAGAAAAACCTTTGCAGGGGTAAGTGAATGCCATGCAGTAAATTTTCATGATGCATATATCGATTGTTTTGTGCAAGGTATGAATGGGCAGTAAAAAATGAAGTTTTTGACAATTAATAAAGGGTTCCAAATATCTTGGAAAATAAAAGTGTAGATCATTTTTTTTAAAAAAAATGGGAAAGTGTTTCTGGCTAGAGACTGCTGGCATCCTAAATAAATCAGGTTTCAAAACTGAGTTCTAAATGTACTAGTGTATAGGGAAGAAAGATTCACAACAAGGGGGTTTTCAGCAGGAAGAAGTGAGAAAATCTGCACATCTAAAAAGGCTATGTAAGTACAAAATGAACAGGGACGTACAGCAGGTAGAAAATTTGAAAAACTGAAATCTGTTCCATCTGGCATGTAATTTAACATTAACTCAGCAAAGAAATAGGATCAAAAGTTGGAATAATTGTAGGCAGAATAATGCTAGGAAGTAGTTAAGAAACAGGATATTTTGAATGGAACAGATAGTGATGGGAAGAAATTAATATTGGGGGTTCATTTGATGAACATAATAGTGGGATTGAAAGTGTTGACAAGAGTGTGTGGATTTGACACTATTAATACACAGTTGTAGGTCAGAATCAGAATTCAGCTGTGGTACGTGGGAGAATAAGTGCATGGTGTGATAAGATATATGTAAGTGTGAATGACAGCATTAATAAGTTAATTTAGGTGAAGTGAAATCCAGCTATGAGGAGGTTGATGTTATTTATGTGCATGCAGCAAGGCCTGTGGTTGAAGTTACTTTGTGGATGGGAATATACGTAGATGGAGATATTCATTCCAGTTATGATTATGTTGTTTTTGTGTACATGTAGCAGGGTGTATGGTCGATGTTTTAATGGCTGGAGATATACAAGGACATACTCCAGTTACTGAGGTTACTTGTGTGTAGGTAGGAAGGCCTATGATTAATGTGGTTGAAGGTAATCACGAGAGGGCAATGGTTCCTGTATCGGGAGTATTAACTTATGGTGTTCCTGTTGTGCAGATAATGTTTCACTGTTGGAACCTGAGAAGGCTACACTGAATGCTACTGAAGTGAAATTGTGTTCATAATTGTATGAGTGGAGAGGTTATACAGGTATTGTCTTTTATTGATAGTGCCCAGCATTTAGGTGTGATGATGAAATATTTTCAGGGATAATGATTTTAATCTTTTTTTGTGGAAAGGGGGAGAGACAGATGAGTTGATGAAAAAACTTTTTACATGGATAGTGAAATGAACAATGCAAGTGCTAGTTTTAATACGGTGAAAGTAGTAATGTTGATAATGAGATATAAATTTTTACACTCAGTTAATGGTGAGCAACAGACAGTTGTGGGTAGTGCAGTAAATTAGGCAGTAATTGAATGGAAGTGATAAGTTTATTTACAGCTTTTAATGATGCCATAAAAGTGAAGGATCATGCAAGCAGCAGATGTTAACAGTCAATATGGTGGTGAATTACGATGGTATACGTGAAGTGTACAATTAAATGTGTGTTGTATAATACTTTGGGGATTATTTTTTGTCATGGGGTATATATGTTGGGATAAGGTTTCAGGGCTTCAATTTGTTGTAAATATATTACGTTTAGTTCAAAATTTTTGAAGGGGCATTTTGCTGTGGCATTGCGTATATTCTGGAGGTACATTTATTGTGGGCTGTTAAATTTACGTTTTTCTGGATGAGTTAACTAGGTGTATCTTGCATAACTGTGGGGTGATAAATTATGAATTACTGATGACAAAGAAAGTAAAATTGTAATCCAACAAGCTGCAACAGGTGAAATTATTGCACAGCATCTACATGTTCATAATTTGATATGAAAAGGTAGTAAGAGACATGTAATTTTACCTACTGTTGTTGCATAAGTGCTGATTTTGTTTTGGCCACACACCAAGCATATTTTTGATGTGTGATGGTCCAGGTATTAGCTACAAAAGGTGAGCTGATTATGAGTAAATGGAATTAATGTGGTCTGAGATTGTAACATAAGCTGTCACAGCTTTTAGTCGGTTTTGTGGGGTTATTTATTCTTTGGGGTATGATTAGTGTCCTGTTCAATATTCTTTAATACATTTCTAATTCTCATCTTTAAGCTTGTGGTAAACTACTCCAGTCAATTCTGTTTGTTAACAGAACAATTATTTTGTTTGCCGGCGCTTGTTCAGAACACCAGCCATTTAGTTAACATTCTGAGCATTATTTACACTACATCTTGATTTCATATTGGTTGGAGAACCTTTGTTTCAATGCAGTACAGTTACAGCTACTATGGGCCATTCTGACTTTGAACAGAACAAGTCGCTGTTACTGAAACGAAAAGGCTGTACTTAGCAAGCGTTCCTTGCTAACACTACTATTTCATTTCAACCTGTCATGGTATTCAGATGCATGTAAATAATAGGTGACACATTAAGTGATTTTTGTTTCTTGCTAATGCCATGTCAGCTGGCTGACAGGAGAGTCTGAAAACAGCACCAATGATCAAAGCTGCATCATTTTAATGAGCCTGGGAGGCACGTAAGAAGACAGGAAAGGTGTTGTGATCAGTGTTTTGTATGTGCTAAAAACATAAAATAAAATAAAAAATAATAAAAAACAGAAAGTGTAATGATACAAATGACCAAACTGATAAGCTAATACAAAAAGAAAAATATAATACATAGAGAATTTTAAGTAATTTGATGATGATACTGTGAACACAGAATTTTAATTTCGATTTTATTTGTTTGTTGTGTTTGACAGATAAGTTGTAAATACATGCAAACAAAAACAATGTGGGGGGTTTAGAAGCCTAAGATCTAAGTTGTTCATGTTTTTATTTACAAATTTATGTACATCTTGGTCTGCACACAGATAAAGATGTTTAAATATGTTTACAATAATGTTTGGCATAGAATATGTCGACACGTACCGCATTTACTCTAATCTAAGCCGCATTTTTTCCGGTTTTTGTAATCCAAAAAACTGCCTGCGGCTTAGAATCGAGTGCAAAGTAAGTGGAAGTTCTGAAAAATGTTGGTAGGTGCAACCACAACTAACTTCTGCCGTCGAATATACGTAGTGCTACACAGGCTTGCTTTGCAGGCACAAAGATAAATACTGGCGCCAAAACCTCTGCGTCAGTAAATAAATTTTTTAAAAAAAAGGTGGAAGACGAGCTTTTTTCTCCGCCCCGAGTTTCGACCACTGCATTTTCATACATTATCCAACGAAGTAAATACAAATTAAGTATTGTTCATCTTCAAATTTAGCAGCATTTCAATGTACTACGAATATCCGACTGGCAAGACTGTTTGGGGTTTTTGTCAATATGGCCAACTCTACATTCTGAATTTTTTCCTACCTGTGAGAAGAGATGGTTGCTAATAGGAACTTTTATGAATTGTGAATCACATGCAGTATTCTCTTCACCATAAGAATAATACGAATATAAACATTTTGCCATGTATTCTTTCGTGTTTGCTGCTACCTCATTTAAATCCTGTCTGCCTAATAAACTACGAAACTAGAGTGAGACAACAGCAAACGCGGAAGAATATACATATCATGTCATGAAACTTCCTGGCAGATTAAAACTGCGTGCCCGACCGAGACTCGAACTCGGGACCTTTGCCTTTCGCGGGCAAGCGGGCAAGCGCTTGCCGGCGAAAGGCAAAGGTCCCGAGTTCGAGTCTCGGTCGGGCACGCAGTTTTAATCTGCCAGGAAGTTTCATATCAGTGCACACTCCGCTGCAGAGTGAAAATCTCATTCTGGAAACATCCCCCAGGCTGTGGCTAAGCCATGTCTCCGCTATATCCTTTCTTTCAGGAGTGCTAGTTCTGCAAGGTTCGCAGGAGAGCTTCTGTAAAGTTTGGAAGGTAGGAGACGAGATACTGGCAGAAGTAAAGCTGTGAGTACCGGCCGTGAGTCGTGCTTCGGTAGCTCAGATGGTAGAGCGCTTGCCCGCGAAAGGCAAAGGTCCCGAGTTCGAGTCTCGGTCGGGCACGCAGTTTTAATCTGCCAGGAAGTTTCATATCAGCGCACACTCAGCTGCAGAGTGAAAATCTCATTCTGGAAATATCATGTCATGTTTATATTCGTATTATTCTTATGCCTAATAGTGATACAGTCAGAAATGAAGCACGGCAATTGACTAGATTTTTAAATCTAAGATGACTAATTTCTGTGCGGAAAGTAATGTGCTAAAGAGGCGTCTGCAAAGATTTTCAAACGGAGAAAATTTTTCGCTAAACTCTTGTTCAGAACATCTTCTATCATACGCAGTCTGTTATTTGGTTCTTGTTGATCATTATCAAAGAAAGCAGCAGTGTAAGTAACAACAAATAGCAGTCTCTTTGCCATTGTTTTTTTTTTCCATTGTAAGCGGCGGTAGCGCGCACAAAAGTAAACCATGCCGCGAGCGGCGACAGGCCGTAAACACTCATTATCAGAATGCGACAAACAATGCATGACACAGTACAGTAATGCATTTTCAGCTTAGAGTGACGTTAACACCTATAACGAAGAGAACGGCACACGTTAACACCTATAACGAAGAGAACGGCACACGTTAACACCTATAACGAAGAGAACGGCACTTATGAGATCAAAGTAAAATAAGCAATCAATTCAAATCAGACGAAGCACGTGAAAAAGGAAGGGTACCCGAATAAATACGGATGGAGTGTCTGACGCATAGCAATGGCTACCTGGTAAAGCTTAACTGCTAAGCTTACGACTCGAACCAAACTACTGTAGCTGTATCGTCATTCATTCGACCTAAATTGTGTCTCATATTAAAATGGACCAACTTTGTTTTGATTTGGAGGTGCGGCCTAAAACTTTTCTCTCCCCTCGAATTTCGAGTCTCAAATTTCAGGTGCGGCTTAGATTAAGGAAAATTTTTTTTCCTTGATTTCGAGTCTCATTTTTCAGGTGCGGCTTAGATTCGAGTGCGGCTTAGATTCGAGTAAATACTGTGAATTAGATGATAGGTAGACTATTCATTTTCCCCTTTTACAATCTTTAAGGGGTATAGTATTGATTTGTTTGAACAAAAGTTTATGCAAAATATTGTGCTACACATTGACACATGTCTTTCACCAGATGATGTCTGCTGTGAATCTATTTGGGAGAAAGTATTTAATTTTAATACGCAGCTTCAGCTGAATAGGTGGAACATTTATGTGACAGATTAAAGTCGACAGTTCACATATAACTGCTTAGGCTTTTTCTGTCCAGTAGCATTTCATTTCTACTTGTCTAACATGTCTCATGTTTATGTAAGAATATGTACAAATGACTCAGTGTTAACATTAAGTGAAGAAATTACTTATTATTAGTACAAAGTGAGATTTAGTAGTATCTTTAAGTTTGAACTTTATGCTAGGTACAATGAGGACTTAAAATATCTCAAGAAAATCAAAAAGAAATGAAAAAGCAGATTTGTGTGACCTCATGCCCAGATTCAGCAAGCTGAGGTACGTGGGTAGATAAGGGTATCAAAAAATACGAATTGGGATACACTTTTCAATGTCGCAGGCATTCCTTACAGATGTGTCACAAGTCCTCTGGGAATTCACATTCTCCGTGAATTTGTGGAGTGAGAACCTGAGCTGATTCCTTCATATCTTAGTTTCTGTACAGCGACCTTACCCTTTTACTATTCTATCAGCTTTAAACTATATTTGCTACTACTACCCTTCTTCATTAGGCTGGACCTACGAGTCACTGGCATTTGTGTTAAGAGAACAGTTCAACTGGTTATAGAGACTTCAGTTACAACAGAGAGATTAGCTTTCTCTTGCAGGCATTATTCACCATATTTCAGTACAAATAATAGATACCAAATAACTGTAACTTCATATTTTTTGTTGAATGTCTGCTACCTGTGATGAATTAATGTTGCATATATCACTTATGACTTTCCCACCACTGATTGGTATGCTATTGTTGTGGCCTTCAGTCCAAAGACTGATTTGATGCAGGTCTCCACAACACTCTATCCAGTGCAAGCTTCTTCATCTCTGTAAAACTACTGCAACCTACATCATTCTGAACCTGCTTCCTGTACTCATCTTGGTCTCTCTTTATAATTTTTACTCCTGACAGTTCTTTCTAATAGTAATTTGAGGTCTGAGAATGTGTCCTATCAACTGGTCCCTTCTTTTAGTCAAGTTATTCAACAAACATCTTTTCTCCTCAATTTCATTCAGTACCTCCTCATTAGTTTCAAGAACTGCCCTTCTAACCTTCAGTTTTCTTCAGTAGCACCACATTTCAGAAGCTTCTATTCTCTTCTTGTCTGAACTGTTTATTGTCCATGTTTTAGTTCCATACAGGGATACACTCCAACTGTGGAGAATCACTGTCTATTGAGATTCAGTGAAACCACAATAAGCTGATCTATGATGGTCCACCTGCCTCTCGCTCGCTGACAGGTATCATCAGGTATAATTTTTCAGCAACAGCAGGAAAAACAGGAGCTACATAGGCAGGCTGAAGTATTACAGGCTGTGGTTCAGCAATTGCAATCGGGATCAAAGGAAGCTAAGGCAGTAGTGAGTGTACCTTCTTCTCCCCCTCCAGAACAATCAGCAGCTGCCTTGATAATGTCGTTTCCTAATTTATAACTGATAGGCAAAGCTAAAATATTCCTGCAGCACCAAAAAGTTCTCAGTAAGGCTCAGACATTCCAACAGTTAGCCGACAGCTTATGACAGCCTTACCTGAAGCAAAATAGCACAAGTTTATTCTGAGAAAAATAGATCATCTTAATGCAGCAGCATAATGAATAAGTGGAGGCCTTTTCAGACTGGAACTAGAAGATCAATGCACAGACTCAGCAACTGATGCAAATGCAGAAGCAAATAGAATCTTGTTGTGGGAAGCTGAAAATAGGGCTTTGGATGTTTTCCTATGTGGTATCTCTGCCAAGATGTCACTTAGTATGAGGGAGGAAAGTCCTGGTAACTTGGCAGCAGCTCTTAAGATCACTACACAATTATAAGAAACTGACACTGCGACAGGAGTACATATGGACTGCCTCGTTTTTGCTTCAGAGGTGAAGTGTTATAGACGTGGGCATCAAGGTCACATACAGAAGCCATGTCAGCAACCTGAATGCTACAAGTGCAGACAAGTTTGACACCAAGCACAGGATTGTGGGAATCAAAGGCAGGAAAAACAACGTCAGTCGAAACAGCCATTGCAAACATAAGTGTGTAGGCATCCACTCAACTGGTCATAACACTGCACAGATAGATGCATACATGGTATACTACAAGCTGCAGGCTTTGTGTGAAGCTAGGAACATAAATTTCTGGTAGACACGGGTGCGCACGTGTCAGTTGTCCTCGGAGGCAGGCAGAGTCTCGGGTCTCCACATTACAAATTGCATGCAATTGGGGCGATAGCATAGAGTCATTAGGTATGACACTGCTCAGTATCTGTATCAGAACTAAAAATTTAATTTAGCATACGGAAGTGATATTATATGTGGGTTACGGGTATTCAGCGATTTTTGGTTTAGATTTTCTCAGCAAACAACATGCCAAAATCAATCTCTCACAGTATATAGTAGAATTCAGTGGGACTTCATTCCCAATGGAGGATATAGCTGCAAGTGAGTCAATGTCACAAGGCACATCTGTCACGATGGTGTCGCCAACTAAACTGCGAACATGTAAGATAAAATGAAAAGTTAGACATAGCGCAATGGTTTGTGCGCAGAAGCGTAGTGTGTGCAAGTAGTACTACTGGTGAATGGTGAAGTTATGATTCCTGTAAACTTAGATAACTCTGGTGAGGGCGCATTTAGTCTTTCGAAAGGCTTAATGATTGTCACTTTAGAGGTAGAAAACCACCAATACAGCAGCGTTACATGAAAAAGTGGGTCACTAGCAAGGCAGAGACTTGCAGGCAATGGAAGTTTTGCTACTATGGTTTACGGATTTATTTAACGTGAAGGGTCCTTTACCAGCAACAACTGTTACCCTGCACCACTACCTTCAAGTAATACTGCACCAGTATACAGAAAGCAAGGCTACTCCAACCCATAATGGAGTAGTTTACAGATCAACAGCTGACAAAGAGCATAATACAGCACAGTGATGAGAGGCAAACATCATCATTGTTCTGAAAAAGTTACCAGATAATACTAAGATGTACAGATTCTGTTGCAATTACCACTACCTGAATGTGAAAACTATGACGTATACTTATCCCATTCACAATATTATGGAAATATTAGAAAACCTAGGACAGTGTCAGTACTTTACAACACTGGATCTAAGAAATGAGTGTCATCAGCTAGAAGCAGTCCCAGAAGATAGAATGAAGATTGGAGACATTACCAGCATAAAAGGATGCCATTCAGGCTGAAAAAATCACCAACCGTGCTCCATTGGTTATTAGATGGGGTCCTGCATGATTTAAAGCTGAAAACATGTATGGTATATCTGTACAATATTTCTGTCTTCTTGAAGACAGAGCATGTGAAGCACTCGGAAGACATATTCACCAGGCTACGATCAGCGTGTTTCGTGCTTAGCTTAGACGAGTGCCATTCTGTTGAGATGCAGGTGAACTACCTCAGGCTTCTGATTAGTGGGAACCGTGTTCAGATTGATCCTCACCTAATACAGGCAATCTGTAACTTTGCAATGTCACACACTGTGAAACAACTACAGCCATTCCTGGGTTTATGCAATTTGAAGAATTTTGCACAGGTCGCAGAACCTTTGAATTGATTGATAAGAATGAGTGTGAAATTCCAGTGGTCAGTAGAATGTCAAACAGCATTTTAAACACTGAAGACAACATTACTTTCTCATCCAGTACTGATCTTCCCCAATTTTGAGAAGGAATTTATCCTCTCTTGTGATGCCGGCAACGGAATGGCTGGTTGTATTCTGAGCCAGAATATCATTGGGCAGCAACATCCAGCAGTATTTGCATCAAGGCAACTGAACAAAACAGAATGTAACTACTTCACTACAGAAAAGAAAATACTAGCAGTTAATAGGGGATCACGTACTTTCATTTTTATATGACTGGAAGTTCAAGGCTGTAAAAGACTATGCATCGTTAAAATGTCATTGGGACTTAAAAACCATTTCAGGTGGTTAATGAGGTGGGCACTCAAACTCAGTAAGTTTGATTATGAGTTGATCCATAAACTGGGTAGGATACCCATAAACTGGGTAGGATACATTGGGCAGAAAGGTTGCACTGTTGAACAAACTGAGGAAAAATGTAACAATGTGGCAGAGAGCACAGGGGACCAAAAAAGACCTGTCAGGCATTCAGCTACAGCTACATGTGCATGAATACTCTGCAATTCACACTTACATGCTGGCAGACAACTGAACAACCTTCAGATTATTCCAGACCCTAACAGCGCAAGGGAAAAATGAATACTTAAAACTTTCTGTAAAAGCTCAGACTTCTCTTATATTATGATGATGATCATTTCTCTATACATAGGCTTGTGACAATAAAACATTTTCATATTCACTTCACAACTACAGTTCATGATGCATAAGGGCTTACTTTGCACAATGACAAAATATGGACCATGCTTAGTAGTACCAACACAGAGGACACAGAATGATGGCCAGTCAGGTCACAGAAAGGTTCTGGTGGAGAACCAGAATGCATGACATTGAGCTTTACACAAAAGACTGTGTACCTTGTGAACAAATAGCCAATCTCAGTCATCAAAAAATTCCTTTGCATATACTGTCAGAGGCATCAACACCTCTTAAGATGATTGGACTTGATATCTTGGGACCACTAAAATTATAGATCATTTTTTCAAGGTTCACGGCAATGGTGGTGATTCCCAATCAGCAGGCTAGTACAGTAGCTAGTTAATACCTGGATACTTATGAACTTCCAGAAAAAAATAGTGATCCGATGATGGAATATGCCCCCTGGGGGACAGCAGATGTACTGATAATGGTTTCAACATTGTCCGACAACAGACAGGGCAGTGGCAAAGCTGCCAGAGAATCATCTCTGTTTACCCTTTAATAGGAATGCTCACAGCCAGAAGGCTTAGTGTGGCGCAAATGTGTAAAGCAATCAGGTAACTACGCCTCGGAGATACACTTGTGCTTCCTACAGCCAAGTGCCCGAGTTTGAAAGGGGTTAAATTGTGGGCCTTCCCTGTATAATAGCTGTGGTTCAATAGCTGTTAGTCACTAATAATTACACACTTTATGGAAAGGCAAAGAAGTTCTTGACTATGTATCAGGGTCCTCATCAAGTTATTGATATGACTTCTCCAGAGAACGTTTAAGTGCAGTTTATGACTGAAACATCTACTGTCCATGTCAGTGTGGTTAAACATTTTACAGGAATGGTGGCTGCATTACCACAAATATTGACAACAGAGTCAGGGCACATGTACACAACTCAGATAGTCAAGAAGCATGTACCAGAGTACCACATACAATGAGCTCATGTGACAAATAGCAATTTTCAGCTTTCGTTGCATTATTCTAAGAGCTATTTGATCCATGCATGAGTTATTTTTCTATTCTTGAGTGTCTTCTGAATTTGTATTAGTTACCACAAGTCATTACAGCTGTATTTTGGTTGTGAGTTGTTTCTTACTTGTTTTGTTTTGTATATGCATTTTTGAGGGAGGGAGGAAGAGATTCAGGTTCCAATCGTTGCCTGCTACACACCTGCAGAGCAGCGAGTTACATATTTAGCTTTTTCTGTGTTTCCTTAGTAATGTATTTCTTAAATGTCATGTGTGTTTTTCTATTTAAGAAATGTAAATTTGCATTTTGTAGCTTTAAAGTGCAAATACAGGCAGTCTGTAGCATAGTTGTTATTCATATGTTTGTTTTGAAGAGCCAGCATTCGTTCATTTCCATTGTGTTCCAACTGTCACCTGCTATGACCTGCAGAGCAGCAAGTTGCATATTTACCTTTTTCTGTGTTATTAGTGTTGCGGGGCGGGTAGGATGTTTGTATCCTGTGTGAGGATGCAAGAGGAGCTGGTAGTAGCTCTTGAACAGCTGAAGGCACTTTTGGCTATGGTCAGCTATCTTTAGGCCTGCCATCGGGCCTTGCCCATTAACCCTGTGAGTGGACAGGTGGCCGCTCCTTCAGCAGGGTCCGAGCAGGCACATGAGGGGAAGGGTCTGCTAGTTATCAGGAGCTCCAATGTTAAGCACATTATGGAGCCTATTAGGGAAATAGCATTCCATGCCAGGAATAAAGCCAATGTGCACTAGGTACATCTGCTGGGAGGCCTCATCTGAGGTGTGGAGGAGGCCTTGCCTTGGGTTCTGAGGCCATCCTCAGTTCACACGGGTGGCTGGTGGAAGTGGTGAAGGCTGCTGGCCTCACACTCAGGATGCAAGCAGAGCTTGCAATCTGCAGCTTTGTTCCCAGAATTTATCAGTATCCTTTGGTTTGGAGCTGAGTGGAGGGTCTCAACCAAAGGTTTAATCAACTCTGTGACGGTCTTGGCTGTAGATTTCTGGACCGACATTATCGGGTGGACAGTTGTAGGACTCCCTATAATGGGTCACAAAGGAAGTAGTTAACGGGAAACTGAGTACTAGTGGAGTGCTTTTGAGGCTAGGAGGTAGTCTGAGGTACTCTGATGTCACTCACCAATTGACACGCAGATAGCAAAATCAATTCGACTGTCAAAATGTTATAAGTACATTGTCAAAGCATTCATACCAAGTTCCCGAATTTACTGCACTCCAGGAAATTTCTCATGTTTAGATTATTCCTGGGACTGAGAGCTGGGTGAATAATGAAGTATAAAGCTCCAAGGTATTTAGCAATTCATGGAGCATATATCGAGAAGACAGATTAGACATCATAGGAGGGGGAGTGTTCATTGTAGATAACAAATATATTCTCTCTGTTGAGGTTGAATTTGAGTCTGACAGTGAAGTTATTTTGTCACAAACAACTGGGCTATGTGAAATCAAGTTAATTGTTTTAGAGTCATTCAAGTAGTGTGGAAATACTCAGGTCATGAAATACTAGTTGGAGGCAACTTTAACATATCGAGTATAGACTGGGATGTCTATGAACCCATTGCAGAGGGTGCCGACAGACAGTCTTGCGAAGCAAATTTTGAATATATTTTCCAAAAACTGTCTTGAGCAGCTAGTTAGAAAGTCCATGTGTAATGGAAATATTTTAGAGCTTGTAGTTACAAACAGGCCTGGCTTATCAATAGTGTCAGTATAAAGACAGGGATTAGCGATCCTGACATCATCATAGCCATGATGGTTACTAAAGTTATCAAAACAATAAAGAAGGCTAGGACAGTATTATTGCTAGAAAGAGCTGATAAGCAGTTGCTAGCATCCACTTAGACAATGAATGGACATTGGTATGATGGAAGTAGAGGAATTATGGGAAAAGTTTAAATGGATTGTAAGCTGTGTTCTAGAGAAGTATGTGATGAGTACATGGATTAAGGGCAGAAAAGACCCACTGTGGTTTAAAAACAAAATTTGGAAAATTCTGAGGAAGCAAAGACTGTTAAACCCTTGGTTAAGAGAACATGCAAATGACAACAGGCAAAAGTTGGTGGGGATTTGTCGATCTGTAAAAAGATCAATGCATCAAGCATACAGCAACTACCATCATCATACAACAGCAAAGTATCTAGTTGAGACCCCAAGAAAATTCTGGCCCTTTGTAAAATTGCTACTAAGATGGTCAAAGGTTTCTATCAAGTCACTTGTTGACCAATCCCGTAAGGCGACTGAAGACAGCAAAAGGAAAACTGAAGTTTTAAATTTGACACTGAAGAAATCATTCACACAGGAGGATCGTACAAGCATACTATCGTCTGAACATCACACAGATTCCTGTATGGAGAACACACTAACAGGCATCCCTGCATAGAGAAGCAACTGAGTTGAAAACAAATAAGTCACAAGGTACGTATGGAATCCCAATTTGGTTAAAGAAAGAGTACTCTATGGCACTGAGCCCTTACTTAGCTTGCATTTATTGTGAGTCTCTCACCCAGTCCAAAGTCCCAAGTGAATGGAAATAAGTGCAGGTGACTAGTATACAAGGGAAGGCTAAAAGAACAGACCCACAAATTTGCAGGCCACTATCCCTAATAACAGTTTTCTGCACAATCCTTGAATATATTCTCTGTTCAAATACAATAAAATGTCTTGAGACGAAGACACTTACACCTATGAGTCAGCATGGTTTTAGAAAACATTGTCCGTGCGAAAGTCAGCTTGCCCTTTTCTCATATAATTTACTGTGAACTATGGATGAAGGGCAATAGGCAGATTCCGTATTTCTAGATTTCTGGAAAACAGGAGTGCTCCAGGGAAGTGTAAAGGACCACTATATTTCCTTTATATGAAAATGATTTGAAGGGCATGGTGGGTAGCAATCTGAGGTTGTTTGCTAATGATGCTGTATGAAAATGATTTGGTGGACATGGTGGGCAGCAATCTGAGGTTGTTTGCTAATGATGCTGTATTGTATGGGAAGGTGTCAAAGTAGTGTGACTGTTGGAGGCTACAAGATGACTTGGAGAAAATTTCTACTTGATGTGACATATGGCAGCTAGCTCTAAATTAAGAAAAATGTAAGTTAATGCAGATGATTAAGTAAAACAATCCCATAATGTTCAAATACAGCATCAGTAGTGTGCTACAGAACACAGTCAGATCGATTAAATATCTAGGTATAACATTCTACCTGAGTGGATCACATGTAAAGGAGATTACATACAGGAGACTATTGCTGTCCATTCTTGAGTACTGCTTGAGTGTTTGCAATCCCTACTAGGCTGGATTACAGGAAAACATCAGAGCAAATCAGAGGCAGACTGCTAAATTTATTACCGGTAGGTCTGATCAGCACATAAAGATTATGGAGATGCTTCAGGAATTGAAATGGGAATCCATGGTGGGAAGAAGATGTTCTTTTTGAGGAAGACTGCTGAGAAAATTTAAAGAACTAGCTGAGCCGTGCTCTCTCCTAACTATGCATTTTTGTGAACTTCGCTTTCTATCTGTGTTTGTTTTCCTGCCCTTGTTGCGGTTACATCATGGTTCTTCTTCCTTCTACGTGTGGCAGCAGTGATGTGTTTCGATATTTGCGCTGTGTACCATCTTTGGTTAGGTGCATACAGTTTCCGGCTAGGGGGTCCGCAGGTAGTCGGTCGGTTGTTGCAGACGAGGGAAGTTATCTCCTCGTGGTGCAGTCGACTGGGTCAACTGGCAGTCCCCGCACAGTGTTGGAGCGTGTGTGGAGCTGTCCGATCATTACAGGCTTCGTGGTTCACCGACCCAGGACGTCAAAGTTGAGTAGTGGTTTCAACTACCCAAGCCACGTCCATTCATGTTGTGGTGGTTCATTTCGGTGGTTTGCTGTTGGGGAAGTTTTCCTATGAGCAACACCGAGCATTTCTGCTGCTGAATTTTAGTCGCCATGCAGTGCAATTAACTATTTTGGTTGTCTACAATTTGAGTGCGCCAGTGGAATTTTCTGCCTTATGGCCGTTAGTGTTCTGGTTACCTGTCCTGGGCACTGACGTAAATTCGGGCAGTGTTCTTTTGGGTGAAGTTAACTATATTACTGTGTTTCAAATTCAAGTGTACCAGCAGAATTTTCTGCCTAGTGGCCGTTCATGTTCCAGTTACCTGCCCTGGCCACTAATGTAATTTCAGGCAGCGTCCTTTCCTCACCTGTCCAACATGGTGTGTAATTTTGACAGCTAATACATACTACATTGTGGATTATCATGTTTGTAACCTTTTCTGTTTGAGTTCTCATGTACTGATTGATGGGAAGCAAGTCATTGTGTCGGTCGGTCCGTGGCTGTCCCCTGGTTGGGTCCCGACGCATCAGGTGTAGTTGGGCTCACCACCTATCTCGCCTAAGTGAACGAGGGCAGATCGACATCCCTGGAGGCTTCTGAGTGCCGTTGTCTTTATTGTCTCTCCCACTGGTGTTTAATTATCTGTTGTCTTTATTGACTCTCCCACTGGTGTTTAATCATCTGTTTTCAGCTACTGAAAATTTAAGGCTTATGGTTATTTTTTTCTTTTTTTCTTAAAAATTTTGCAAAATTAATTGTGGGCTTTGTCTTGCAACCTTATTTTTAAAATTATCTTTCAAGGTTAAACATTGCGGCCTTCTGCCTTTAAAAGATTATTTTAAAACTTTGAAACTTAATTGTGGCCTTCAGCCATTTGTATTGCACCTTGCAAATGTTTGTCCTATCTACTTTGCCTTGAGACTTTTCACCTAGCTGTGACAGATGATTTTTTTAATTATTTTATTGCTATTTTAGTTGGATTTTTATCTTGTTGATTTGTTAAGATTTTTTGTTTGCAGGCCTTCATCCATGGAACAGTTGCATTTGGTAAAGGTTTGGCTATGTGCCACTTTGGTTGTAAATGTGTTATTAAATTACAATTAGCAGGTGAAACTGACCCCAACCTTATTTGGCCCTTTCCACACTCCTAATTAACTGTTCTGCCGAGCGGGTTAGCAGGCGTATCACTAGCATTTGCAGTTGACTGCAGAATCCTACTGCTCCCAACATACATTTTGTGTGAGGACCACAAACAAAAGATATGAGAAATTTGGTCTCGTGCGGAGGCATACAGATGGTCGTTTTCTTTTATCTCTATTTGTGAGTGGAACAGGGAGGGAAATGACTAGTAGTAGTACAATGTAACTTTTGCCATGTACCACATGGTGGCTTTCAGAGTATGTACAAAGATGTGGATGTAGATGGAAGTTCCTTTTATCAGTTGGCAGATCAGGATGGACAACTGGATGGGTAGCGGTAGTCCTGAAGACCAACAGAGGAGCAATTAATGCATACAGTTCACATTCAACTATCAGAGTCAGGTGTGTTTGCTAGTCACCCAGAAGTGCTACTAACCAGGCTGTGGTTGATGGTTGATGTGAGAGAGATAAGGAATGAAGGTCACAGGTTGCAAGATGCATTCATAGAATAACATAGGGAAGTGCAATCGAACAAAATTCTCATCATGGTGCAGGGTAAGTACAAGGAATTGAGGTTATCATCTGGCAGACTGAGAACTTGATTGATGCAAGTTGCTGACACTATACCATTGGCACTATTTTGCAGGGAAAGAGGGTGGTTGGGCATATGAGAAAAAAATTAAAAGACAGTGTTTTGAACGGTGGATAATGAAGATATTCAGGAGTTGAATAACACAACTGGACAAGTGCAACTGATGACAAGTGCTACCAAAACCATAGCATTTAAACAGTGATTTGGGAGAAATACAGAACCAATTGAGCTTACTACACAGCAAAATTGCAGTAGCCAGACTACTGCAGACAACAGATGGACTCAATTATGCAAGACTAGAAGAAGAACCTTTATAAGATGCAGTTTACTATGTGGTAATCAGACAACTGGGTTCAGTATTATTACTGCCACACCAGTTTCTCACATGGTTGAGACTAGCAGAAACTACAACACATGATGGAGAGGACCTATAGGAGTGTCTAAAGGAAACCATCCCTATTTGTCCAGCCAGAGAAGTGAAGACTGACATGCAGACATGTGGAGTGCAACTGTTTCTAGTGAAAGCAGAGGCAACGAAATTCCAGAAGGAAATATTGGCCACAGAACATCATTTTAAGAAGGTTGGAGCATACTGGGGCTGCTCAGCTTTTGCACAAGAAACTGTGATGATGAATTGCTGTGAGAATGGGAAACCTACAGGCATGGTAAAATTAGAGTTATGTAACAGCAGTAATTTGGTGAACGGCACAACTTGTGAATAGCCGGGATGAAATTCTGCCTCTCTGCTACACTCACAGGAATTACTGTACTCCAACTGATTGATTCTGCTTTGTCTTGGCCACAGAAACTGCTGCAAGTACAGCCAACACAAAATCTAACCCAACTTAGCAACACCCTAAATTCTGACCTCATACATTCTTTAGATACACTAATAACATCTCAGCATGGAAAAATTTCCATGACTCAAATGTTTCAATACATTCAGCGACAACATGTCAAGAGAACTGACATTGGAATATGATAACTATAAGCATTACAAAAACACCAGACTTGCCATGTTCATGGCAGCAGTTTGTGTACTTTACTTTTGTTTCTGATGTAGAGATATCCATTCTCCGGACCTATTGACTCACCAGATGCCCATCAAGTGATTAACGGACATAACCTGGAAAGCATAGACTAAGAAAATTTATAAATCTGGGATAGCTTGTAATGAGAGGCATGGGAATAATATAGCATAATTCTGAAAAGGGTTCAGTACACAAAAGCTTAAGAACAATAGCAGCAAATTAAAGGGACAAAAGAAAGACCAATATGGGTCAGCTTACATGATCAAAAAAGTTGGTGCAATGAGTACAATGTACAATTATATATGTACATGTCAAGACTGTTGCAGAGGATATCAGAGGCAAAATTTGGGATGACCTTTTTTTTGCATAAGGAAGCAGTATTACACTGCAGAATAATTTTGTGTACATGTCTAAATTTTTTTGAAAGTTGTACGTGGTGAGCTCAGAGCCGAGGTGGCCAGCTTGGGTGCCAATTGGAATGTCAACATGGCATACCACCAATAGAGCGGAAGACAGCACACCATGCAAACATTATCACACAACCTCTAAGTGAGGGAAGTCAAAGAGCAAATACCACAAAACGACATAATAGGACAGTATGAATTAACTCTCCATAACTTCAAGCATGAGAGTGCCATTGCAATAGAAAAATCTTGCAGAAGACCCATGCTCCACAACTGAGAATAATTATTGAACCATAAAAGTGAGACAGGGAGAGCTGACGGAACCAATAAAAGAGGATCTGCAAGCTCTCATCTCCACACTATCTACGTGTGGCACACTCCTGCAGCCCCCTGGCGGAGTCGTGAACACCTGCTCCAGTCTCGGTTGATCCATGGTAGATGTCCAGAGCCTGACCTTCATGACAACTTACATCCCGGACCACACAGCCAGCCATCCTCACCTAACTGCAATACAGGTTATCTATGAGAGTGGTGAGGTGTAGGGCCGCACTGTACTGCAGAACCTCGAGGGCAAGCAATGCCTACCCAGCTCCATGCTGCTGCCTGCATTACAATACGTGGCTGCAACACACTGACCTGTGGTTTCAACATAAAGACTCACTGATGGGGCGCATCAGCAATTCTTCATGGCATGCTCTGATGCCTGGCTACCAAACAACACACTGAGCCAGTTCAAACTCTGTACACTCATCCTGGCAAATAAATGTAATCACAGATACTGCTATCTCTCTCACACCTGTGGGTGTTACTCTGGACCACTCTCCACACCCTGTGCTTGACCTCCTGCACACAAAGCAATCCCAGCTCCCTACACCTTTCATGGCCTTTCCCTTCTATAACTGCTGTCTTGTTTCTGTACAAGCTGTAATTAGCATTTTGTTCCCTGTATTTTACTCCCACTACCTTCAGAGTTTCAAAAAGAGTATTCCAGTCAACACTGTCAAAAGCTTTCTATAAGTCTATAAATGCTACAAATGTACATTTACCTTTCCTTAACCAATCTTCTATGGGAAGACCCGATCTTCTGTTAGGTTGACTTTCACAAGATTTTCCTTCTGAAAATAATTCATGTCAGTATTTTGCAACCATGACTTATTAAACTGGTAGTTTGGTAATATTCACACCTGTCTGCATCTGCTGCTGCTCAGCCAATAACTAGCATCAAAACGGATACAGGGATTACTAAACACAGGGTTGTCATAGAGAGAATGAATACCATAACCACCGAATCCTGCAAAACTAAGGGAAAAATACACCTACTCAAAAAAGCAGATAAAAATTTTCTTGGTGCCTTCCTGAGAGACAATCTCCGCTCCTTCCAAATTACCATATGTGGCTTGAATTCAAAGAAATAGCATCGACAGAAACTGAGACATTCCTACCAAACAAATTAACAAACAATGAAGCTGGTCTCCCTTGGATCATAAAACGGGTCAGGACACTGTTGCAGAAACAACAAAAAAGCATGCCAAATTTAAATGACTGCAAAATCCCCAAGATTGGGGATTGCACAACAAAACTTTGTCTCAACACCTGGCAGAAAATCTGAAGAGATTCAGGTTGTATGTAAAACATGCTAGTGGCAAGACACAATCAATGCCTTTTTTGCATGATAGCAATGGAAATACTTTGATTAGAGTGCTCCTAAAGCAGAGTTACTAAACACAGCCTTCCAAAATTCCTTCACTAAATACGATGAAGTAAATATTAAAGAATTCAAATCTAGAACAGCTGCAAACATGAGTAACTTGGAAGTAGATATCCTCAGAGCAGTGACACAACTTAAATCACTTAGTAAAAGCAAGTCTTCTGTTCCAGATTGTAAACCAATTAGGTTCCTTTCACAGTACACTGATGCAGTAGCACCATGCTTAACAATAATATACAATCGCTCGCTCAATGAAACACCTGTACCCAAAGACTGGAAAGTTGCAGTGGTCACACCAATATTCCACAAAGGAAATAGGAGTAATCCACTAAATTACATCCCCACATCATTAATGTCAATGTGCAGCTCGATTTTGAAACACATAATGTGTTCGAACATCCTGAATTACATCTAAGAGAACAGTCTATTGACACAAAGTCAACAAGGATTCAGAAAACATAGTTCTTGTGAAGCACAACTAGCTCTTTATTCACATGAAGTACTGAGTACTATTGACATGGGTTTTCAAATTGATTCTGTATTTCTAGGTTTCCAGAAGGCTTTTGACACTGTACCTTAAAAGCGGCTTGTAATTGAATTGCATGCTTATGACGTATTGTCTCAGTTATGTGACTGGATTCATCCTGTCAGAGGGGTCACAATTCATAGTAATTGATGGAAAGCCATCAAGTAAAACAGTAGTGATTTCTGGTATTCCCCAAGGTAGTGTTATAGGCCCTCTGCTGTTCCTTATCTACATAAACAATTTAGGAGACAATCTGAGGAGCTGTCTTGGGCTGTCTACTAAAGTCATCAAAAGAACAGAAAAAATTGCAAAATGATTTAGAAGAGATATCTGTATGATTTGGAAATTGACAATTGACCCTAAGTAATGAAAAGCGTGACATCATCCACATGAATGCTAAAAGGAATACAACAAATCAAGCAAATCTGAAGACTATAAATTCAATTAAATACCTAGGAATTACAATTATGAGCAACTTAAATTGGAAAGAACTCACAAAAAATGCTGTGGGGAAAGTGAACCAAAGATTGCAATTTAATGGCAGAACACTTATAAGATGCAACAGATCTACTAAAGAGACTGCCTACACTATGCTTGTCCATCCTCTTTTGGAGTAATTCTGTGTGGTGTGGGATCCTGAGCAGATAGGATTAATGGAGTATTTCACGAAAGTTCAAAGAAGAGCAAGACAGTCTATATTATCAAGAAACAGGGGAGTGAGTGTCAGGGACATGATACAGGTTATGGAGTTTGATGTCATTAAAACAAAGGTGTTTCTCATTGTGACAGGATCTTCTCATGAGATTTCAAGCACCAACTTTCTCCTCCAAATGCAAAAATATTTTGTTGACACCAAAATACATAGGGAGAAACAATCATCATAATAACATAAGGGAAAACAGAGCTCGTGCGGAAAGATATAGGTGCTCTTTTTTTCTGCATGCCATTTGCGAGTGGAATAATAGATAATTATTGTGAAAGTAGTCAATGAACCCTCTGCCAGGCACTTAAGTGTGACTTCCAGAGTATCCATGTAGAGGTAGATGTTATCTTTGGAATTTGAATCAATACAATCTTCTTGAAGTCTGAGGGTATTTTGCTGTTTCAAAGATCTTGCATCCCACATGGAATAATTTTGTCAGGGGTGGCCTCCCAAGGATATGAGTAGTTCTGACAGTTTATTGTTTACTTTAGAGGCCATGTTTCAACTTGGCTTTTCCAGTGCTCTGACAAATTCTTCTAGCAGTATCATGTATCCCATCTCATCTTCATCTACATCCTCTCCCCCCATTCATAATATTACCTTCAAGTTCGTCTCCCTCGAATAGGCCATCCATATACTCCTTCAAGCTTTCTGCCCCCTCCCCCACCCCCTACCCCTTCTCTGCTTGTTGCTGGTTTTCCATCTGAGCTCTTGATATTCATACAACTGCTTCTGCTTTCTCCAAATAAGTTTTTAATTTTCCTATAAGTGGTATCTATCTTTCCCTTGTTTATATGTGCTTCTATATCCCAATATTAGTCCTTTAGCCATTCCTGCTTGCGCAATTTGCACTTCCTGTCAATCTCATCTTTCTCACTTTGTATTCCCTTTTATCTTCTTCACTTGTTGCATTTTTATATTTCCCCTTTCATCAATTAAATCCAGTATCTCATGTGATATCCATGAATTTCTACTAGGCCTCGTCTTTGTACCTATCTGATCCTCTGCTGCCTTCACTATTTCATATCTTAAGGTTAATTTGTCTTCTATTGTATTCTTTTCGCCTGTTCCAATCAATTGTTGCCTAATGCTCCCTCCGAAACTCCCAACAACCTCTGGTCCTTTCAACTTATCAAGGTTCCAGCTCCTCAATTTCATACTTTTTTTTTCAATTTCTTCAGTTTTGATCTACAGTTCATAACCAACAGAGTCCACATCTGGCCCTCGATAGACTCTTAAACCAAATGTTAGCAATGATAAAATTACACTCTTTGCAAAGTTCTACCAGACACTCTTTGCAAAGTTCTACGGTGATAGCTTCCTGTTTCACTCCTTTTCCTTAGTCCACATTCACCCACTATTTTTTATTCTCTTTCTTTTCCTACTATCAAATTTCAGTTCCCCAACACAGTTAAATTTTCCTCTCTCTTAACTACCTCAATAATTTCTTTTATCTCACCATACATTTTTACAATCTCGTCATTTTGACTATGATAATGCATTCACTGTGCTGTTCATAGTAGCTTACATGCATTCCTATTTCATTACTCATTATTGAGACTACTCCTGCAATACCCATATTTGATTCTGTATTTATAACCTTCTGACCAGAAGTCCTGTTCCTCCAGCCACCAAATTTCACTAATTCCCACTATACCTAATATCAACCTATCTATTTGCCTTTTTTTAAAATTTTCTGGCCTACATGCCCAGTTAAGGGCTCTAACATTGCACGCTCAAACCTGTAGAATGCCAGTTTTGCTTCTCTCAATGTTGACATCCTCCTTAGCGGTCCCTGCTGGGAGGTCCGAATGGGGACTATTCTACATCCAGAATATTTTACCCAAGCGCATACCATCAGCATTTAATCATACAGCAGAGCTGGATGCCCCTGGGAAAAAATGGTGGCTCTAGTTTGCCCTTGCTTTCAGCCATTTACAGTACCAGCACAGCAACACCATGCTGGCTGATGTTACAATGGCATGTCAGTCAATCATCCAGACTGTTGCCCCTGCAACTACTGAACAGGATACTGCCTTTCTTCAGGAACCTCTCAGCAGATACTCTTCAGTTATGCTTGCACCTACAGTGTCACTATTGTATCACTGGGGCGCACAAGCCACCCCACCAAGGGAAAGTTCAAGATTCATAGGGTTGGTGGGCTGCTTAGCACAGCATGGTAATAATACTACACAGGGAATACTTGCTAACATTATGTAATATTATATTTATTTGGTCATGAACAAGATACAAAATCATTTACTTTCACATCACTATTGTATCACTGGGGCGCACAAGCCACCCCACCAAGGGAAAGTTCAAGATTCATAAGGTTGGTGGGCTGCTTGGCACAGCATGGTAATAATACTACACAGGGAATACTTGCTAACATTATGTAATATTATATTTATTTGGTCATGAATAAGATACAAAATCATTTACTTTCACACTAAATATCATATAATTAGAGTACATTCATATGGGGCTTCTGTAAAATGAATCTCCCTAGAAAATCATACACTGATACTTATTTTATTATTATACACTGTAGCGTTTCGAGAATTCCTGCGTAAATTCTAGAACCACTCAGCCTTCTACCATCTCGAACACACAATAATTTAGATATGAGTGTGAGAGAGCGGAATCCTACCTACGGCACGTCACATGTCTGTGTGTGTGCAGATTTAAATTCAGTCGCAGGAAGAATGTAGACGTGGCAGTTGAACGGCACCGACAAGTACCTGTCGGGCAGTCCATGGATGTTTAGTGAGTGCATAAGAGGACCATGGAGTATTTATGTAACTCTGTGATAATAGTGTCAGTGGCTATTGTTAGTGAAAACAGAGCTCTTAAAAAACTCTTATTCCAGCCTTGCTAGAGGCACGATGTATTTCATGAATCCTGTGATATAGAGTTATGGTTATTAAGCCAACTATTTCATGGATGTAATTAGATTTGTTTCTGACATGAGGTGATACGGGTGACTTACAAGAAGTCAGATGTTTATGTGAGAAGGGAGAAGTTCGTTCTGTAGGACATTTTAATATATCGTTAGTTGATGAAAAGTAACCTTTGAGTATCTACTTATTTCACAAGTAGAGGGAGAATTTTAAATATTCCTGTATCTAGTATCACTCTTCGGAGAAGAAGTTTGAAGAGATTCCAGAAGCGAGCGAAGAAGATTGGCTGTGGAAAACAAGTAAGTCATCTCGAAAAAGTAGTGAAAGTTAGTATATCTACTTCACACTTAAATCATCGTCCAAAGCGTTAGAACTACCTATAATATGATTACAACACATCTACAAAGACATTCATCTGAACTGTCATTCATAGTCAAAGATGACTTAGGAAGTTTAAGAATAGGAGTACAGTATGGCATACCTTTGGAGACATTAAACAGTATTGTGTTTTCTTAGAAGTAATGCATCCACAACGATATCTGAATACAACAGTCCACCTATGTGTGAAAAATATTTTCTACATTCCATTTGTCTTCATATTTACTCTTATCATTTCATTACTAATATGCTATTACTGATGGATTTGTGTCACACAGGTTACATATATTGTTTGTAACTTATTGATAATATTTCATTACAAGATAGGAAGCTGGTACCCATGTAAATAGGTGTCTCAGCAATTGTGAAGCTTGGGTTATTTCCCATTTGTTATACTCACTATTCATTACTTGTTTTTTTTAAAATGGACGGGAGACTACATACAAAAAATTAAAAGCAAGGTAAATAAAGAAACGCTTAGGATGCTTTACTATCGGACTAGGAGATGATATATCTCTGTAGAGGCTACACGTTTGCCTTTCGATGATGGTTTATGTAATCCTCCGTACAAGAGGAGATAAACTATCTTTATGCACTTCATTAACCTATAAAATATGTGTGATGAATTAAAATCATGTATAACACTTATGTTTCTTTGCATATTTCATCCACCACTGAAGGACATTATGGTACTTTATATACTTCATTCAGCGTTTAGCTACCTTTGATGAATTCAGATCACAATGAATTTGTATAATGTAAAACAATTACGACAATTTATCCAAAATCATTCACTGAGAGCTATCTATGATGATTCACAGTCGCTCATGAATAGTTTTATATAAAAAACTCTCATTTTTATGATACCTATAGTAATTGAAGATCAAATACGGCACTTGTGATATCTGGCTGAAATCATTCGCTATTCTATTACCTGGGATGAAGGGAGCTCACATACATCATTAATGAAATTCACAATGATTTGATATTATGAATGATGGTTTACAGAAATCATGCACTGTTATGATACCAAAAACAGATGAGGAACAAATCTTGATTTAACTGAGAGATGAGCAGAAGTGATGCACTAATTTAAGGATATATTTCACACTTGACTCCTTATTTCTCAATAGTTAAAGAATGATTTTGAGGTAAATATGGAGCTAATACACCTATGTTACATGCAATGGTGAATGACAATAAATATTAAAGAGTTATAAAGATTTGTGACTCAGATTTAGGTTCTAAAGATGGTTGTGCTTATTGGATGAGATAGTATGCAGCTGGAGGTACCAATCACACCAGAAATGGATTCTCTATTGAGTTATTAACACACAGAAAATGTCCTAGAAGATAAATATTATATTGATATGATATCCAAAACCATGAAAGAAAGGTTGGTTGTGCAATTCAATCCATTAATTTTTTTAGCAAAAACATATTGTTGAAGGTCATGTAATCTTCATTAATATGAAATAGCAGGATGTTGAGGCCATTTTTGGGGGCCTTTGAGGGTGAAGCTGGTAATGAATGTTCTGTAGAACAGAGAGCCACCATCATCCTCTGAGCCACCAGTGATGCACCACCAGTAAGGGAACACGAGATGGGATGTGCGAAGGGTATCTGTTTTCGGCTGTCGCCTTTCCTTCCTCTCCTCAACATACCTCATGTTTTATTTCCTTTTACGATTCCCTCAATGGATACCAGTTCTATCCTCCCTCTTTCAATGTTCACTAGTTCTGATAGCAGGACTCTTATCTTTTCTGCTAGTTTGATTCCCAGTGAATTTATTCTTTTGGACAAATTTACCAGGATTACAATTTCACAGATAGACATGTTTACAGGGACAAATGGGATTTTTGCACTACAGTGATATACCATCATGCATACACTCAGAGAAGACCTAAATATGATTAATTATATGTCAGAAGAATAACTTTATTACTTTCACAAATGTACCCTGCAAAATAATGCGCAGATGTTAGCAATGTCACGCTGGAGAGGGAAATTATATTTATTTACTTTATATTTGCTAATATGCTAACATCCAGCTTAGAGCCAAAAGGTATCATGAACATCCATAGCAGCAAAAGTTGCCATCAGTTTTGACTAACCTAATATAAGTGTCGAATAAATAACTGAAAGTCAATAAATGTTAAAAATAGCAAGGTACTGCTAAGTTAAATAACTGACCGCAGAGGAGGACAGAGACGTATTTGAGAACCACAAAGAAGGAAAGTCAAACAATCAGATATGGGCAAGTTCATCTTAAACACATGATTAGGGAGGAGAGAACAGAGGTGTAAATTGGTAAGCAGGATACTGCACCCTTATGTACGAAGTATCGAATGAATAGCGTAGATATACCATGGATGGGGGACCTACATCTGTAGAGAGGAAAGGGAGAAATAATATAGGAATACCATCACTGAGAGAAATGTTAAATGATGTGCGAGAAGTCTTTCTTAACAAAGACATGCTGTGTGAATAGTTTCGTGAGAGATGGAATACTGAAGATTTTGAGCCTTACTCTAAGGCCATATATTAATGGTCTAGTACTTAAGAAATTATGAAGAATGGCACCAGAGTCTGATTTCTGCATGCAGACCACAAGCACAGTTCAACAGATTAAAGAATTCTGCTATGCAAAACTCAAAAGTTACTAAGTACTCAAAATGTACCTCCATCTGCACGGCTGCAGTTACCACAAAGGGATAAACTTGTTATATTTAGAGCTGAAAAAGAGACTTACTGAAAATGTTGTAATTCTGAACAAAGAAAAATATACAGAGCACACAAATATTAAGTAACTTTTGATGACTAGGGATATACTCTAGGTACGAGACAGAGCCCACATTATGTACTCACAAAACAATATACCCTAATGTTGAGGGTAAATTGTAAAATTTAACTGAGAGTGAAAACTTGTGAGACGTCAAGAGGGTCCAATACTGATTGTCATTGTCGTCGTCGTCGTCATGGTCTTCAGTCCTACGACTGGTTTGATGCAGCTCTCCATGCTACTCTATCCTGTGCAAGCTTCTTCATCTCCCAGTAGTTACTGCAACCTACGTCCTTCTGAATCTGCTTAGTGTATTCATCTCTTGGTCTCCCTCTACAATTTTTACCCTCCACACTGCCCTCCAATGTTAAATTTGTGATCCCCTGATGCCTCAGAACATGTCCTACCAACCGGTCCCTTCTTCCTGTCAAGTTGTGCCACAAACTCCTCTTCTCCCCAATTCTATTCAATATCTCCTCATTAGTTATGTGATCTACCCATCTAATCTTTGGCATTCTTCTGTAGTACCACATTTCGAAAGCTTCTATTCTCTTCTTGTCTAAACTATTTATCGTCCATGTTTCACTTCCATACATGGCTACACTCCATACAAATACTTTCAGAAACGACTTCCTGACACTTAAATCTATACTTGATGTTAACAAATTTCTCTTCTTCAGAAACGCTTTCCTTCCCATTCCCAGTCTACATTTTATATCCTCTCTACTTCGAACATCATCAGTTATTTTGCTCCCCAAATAGCAAAACTCCTTTACTACTTTAAGTGTCTCATTTCCTAATCTAATTCCCTCAGCATCACCCGACTTAATTCGACTACATTCCATTATCCTCGTTATGATTTTGTTGATGTTCATCTTATATCCTCCTTTCAAGACACTGTCCATTCCGTTCAACTGCTCTTCGAAGTCCTTTGCTGTCTCTGACAGAATTACAATATCATCGGCTAACCTCAAAGTCTTTATTTCTTCTCCATGGATTTTACTACCTACTACAAATTTTTCTTTTGTTTTCAATACTGATATAAGCAGTTAAAACCTGGGAATATGGTGTTAACTATAAGATTAATATAGAAAATCTAACAACATTGCCTTGGAAGCTGAGCAGAGATGTTATGCATGATACAATAAATAACTGTGAAAGGGTTTTGTGGCATCTCATAACAGACATTTAATTGCTTAAGTTTATGTAATAACAGCAGCATCATTCATCTGAGTGGGGAAATTTGTGGTGTTACATATCCCTACCCCGTGTGGGGTTGCTAGTCCCCCATCGGGTGCCTCCCCAGGTGGTGGATAGGGGAAAGCCTCTCAGATATGGGTGGCACTGGGGAAATGAAATACCCTGGGTGGACCAAATCTAGTAGTGTGGTGGCGTCTGTACTCTAATGGAGCGGCCTACCAAAGGCGTCTGTACCCCATGTCAGGGGCGGCCTGGAAATTATATCGCCAATCCATTCTGAAGCAAGCGTGGCGATTATGCTTCTCACCTTCGAGTTATGTTGTGTGACATTAATGTTAAATTTTCCGGATTAATAGCCCCACAGTCGGATCCCCGGATGGGAGCAACTTTGATGTCCCAAACACCAAGTGGTGCTGAGAAGAAGATACAGACTCTTCAAGTCTGTACATATAACTGTCGCTCTCTAATAGGCAATGACAGACTAGAAGAGATAGAGAAAGAGCTTACAAAAATCAACTGGAGTATTGTTGGTTTAAGCGAAGTATGCCGAAAAGGGGATGGCTGTCTCCGTTTGCAGTCTGGCAACTTGTTTTACTTTTGTGGCGACCCAGAAGGAAAACTCAATGGAGTTGGGTTCTTAATCAACAAGAATATTGCTGATAGAGTATCTGTCTTAGAAGGAACTTCCAGCAGGACAGTTCGAATGGTCCTGAAGGTGTCGAATAGGTATAAAATACAGATTGTTCAGGTGTACGCTCCCACCTCAAGTCACCCTGACAAAGAAATTGAATCCTTTTATGAAAGTCTGGATAGCACCTGTAAAAAAGGTAGCGATTGTCACTTCCGGAGGGTCATTGGCGATTTCAATGCAAAAGTTGGCACCAAGAAACAAGGCGACACAGTGGTGGGCAACTATGGGATTGAAACTTCCTGGCAGATTAAAACTGTGTGCCCGACCGAGACTCGAACTCGGGACCTTTGCCTTTCACGGGCAAGTGTTCTACCATCTGTGCTACCAAAGCACAACTCACGCCCGGTACTCACAGCTTTACTTCTGCCAGTATCTTGTCTCCTACCTTCCAAACTTTACAGAAGCTCTCCTGCGAACCTTGCAGAACTAGCACTCCTGAAAGAAAGGATATAGCGGAGACATGGCTTAGCCACAGCCTGGAGGCTGTTTCCAGAATGAGATTTTCACTCTGCAGCGGAGTGTGCGCTGATATGAAACTTTCTGGCAGATTAAAACTGTGTGCCTGACCGAGACTCGAACTCAGGACCTTTGCCTTTCGCGGGCAAGTGCTCTACCATCTGAGCTACCAAAGCACGACTCACGCCCGGTACTCACAGCTTTACTTCTGCCAGTATCTCGTCTCCTACCTTCCAAACTTTACAGAAGCTCTCCTGCGAACCTTGCAGAACTAGCACTCCTGAAAGAAAGGATATTGCGGAGACATGGCTTAGCCACAGCCTAGGGGATGTTTCCAGAATGAGATTTTCACTCTGCAGCGGAGTGTGCGCTGATATGAAACTTCTTGGCAGATTAAAACTGTGTGCCCGACCGAGACTCGAACTCGGACCATTGCCTTTCGCGGGCAAGTGCTCTACCATCTGAGCTACCGAAGCACGACTCACGCCCAATACTCACAGCTTTACTTCTGCCAGTATCTCGTCTCCTACCTTCCAAACTTTACAGAAGCTCTCCTGCGAACCTTGCAGAACTAGCACTCCTGAAAGAAAGGATATAGCGGAGACTCACAGCTGTGAGTACCGGGCGTGAGTCGTGCTTCGGTAGCCCAGATGGTAGAGCACTTGCCCGCGAAAGGCAAAGGTCCCGAGTTCGAGTCTCGGTCGGGCACACAGATTTAATCTGCCAGGAAGTTTCATATCAGCGCACACTCCGCTGCAGAGTGAAAATCTCATTCTGGGAACTATGGGATTGACAACCAAAACGTTAGAGGTGAGAGATTAGTCCAGTTCGCTGAGTACACCAGTATGTCCATCATGAACACGTTCTTTAAGAAGCACCCTGACCGAAAATGGACTTGGAGGAGCCCAAATTTCAGTGTCAAAAATGAGATAGACTTTATTCTATCAAACATTCCGCAGATTGTAAAAGACGTATCAGTGCTAAATCAGTTCAACACTGGCAGTGATCACCGTCTTGTGAGAGCAAGGGTCGAACTCAATGTAAGAAATGAAAGGAATAAACTTTTGAAAGGGAAGAGAAGGGTAATCAACCTCAAAAATCTGGAAGAACGTTCCTCGAAATTCCAAGAAGTCCTCCAAACCAAGTTCCACGTAACTAAAGATGGTGATTTGGAGGAAATGATTGTTTCAAGCGCACAAGAAGTCGGTGGCCTATGCCAAAACAATAAACAACCAAAGAAATTCAGTGCCAAAACTGAAACCCTTTTACAACAGAGGAGAGAAATGAAAATCCAAACCGATCGTACATGGTAGCGTATTCTGAACTATGTAAAACAGTGCGAAGAGAAATGAAAACTGAGATACAGAAATTCACTGAAGACACCTTACGAGCAAGCTTGGAGAACAAGACAAGTTTAAAGTCAGCCAAATGCAAACTCACAATCGGTAAAAAGCAGATTATCACACTCGATGGAAATGACAGTCGAATCACTGAATAGGAGGAGGTTTTGAAGTTCATCAGAAGCTTTTATAGCAATTTGTATAGCAATCCAAGGGAAAATTTGAGTGTATCTAAATTAAATGATGTACCTAGTGTTCCAGCTATACTCCCTTCGGAAGTCAAGTGTGCTCTAGATACCATGAAGAAGGGAACAGTGCCGGGTGATGATGAGCTCAGCGTTGACATCGTCAAACTGGCAGGAGAGGTAACAATAAATCACTTGGCAAAAGTATTTACTTCCTGCCTGCACTATGCTTCAATTCCGTTATCGTGGAACAAGGCTAAGATTATATTGATACACAAGAAAGGAAATATTCACAATATTAAAAACTACCGTCCTGTCAGCTTGCTCTCAATTTTGTACAAAATTTTCACAAACATCTTGTTAAACCGAATTAGTTCCGCCCTAGACTCAGCCCAACCTATAGAACAAGCAGGATTCCGAAGCAATTTTAGCACTATTGACCACATTCTGACCTTTAGTGAAGTGATAAGCAGAGCGAATGAATACCAACTGCCTCTCTGCATTGCCTTTGTTGACTTTGAAAAGGCATTTGACTCTGTTAGCCATGTAGCTGTCCTCCAAGCTTTGAGTGAGCAAGGAGTGGGAGCAGCATACACTGAAGTGCTCAGGAAAATCTACGAGAATTCTTCAGCTTATGTTAACATCGGCGAATCAACTAAAGAATTCCGCATCATGAGGGGTGTCAAGTAAGGCGATCCCATCTCCCCAAAACTGTTCTCTGCTGTATTGGAAATGGCTATGTCAAAGCTCAGCTGGGAAGGTAAGGGAATTAGAGTTAATGGAAGAAGGCTTACCAACTTGAGATTTGCTGATGATATTGCCTTACTGACAAAAGACTTCACAGAGCTCCAAAACTTAGTTACAGATCTTGCATTGGAATGTCAGCTGGTTGGCTTGAACATGAACCTTTCCAAAACAAAAGTAATGTCCAACAAATGGGTCCCAGCTGGAGATGTGAAAGTCAAGGACAGTCTACTAGAAGAGGTCAGTGAATATGTCTACCTTGGCCAGATTATAAATATGAAGAGAGACATAAGGCCAGAAATCTATCGACGCATCAAGCTTGGCTGGCAAGCATTTGGGAAGAATTCAAAAGTATTCAGATCAAAAATGCCAGTAAATCTGAAGAAAGCAGTATTTGATCAATGCATTCTTCCTGTGATGACGTATGACTGCGAGACATGGACACTGAGCTCATTTACAAAAGGGAAACTTAGGACAGCACAGAGAGCCATGGAGAGATCAATGCTGGGCTATACAAGAAAGGACAGGAAAAGGGCAGATAACATCCGACCTGTGACGAAGGTTAATGACATCTTAGAGAGAGTAGGTTCCTTAAAATGGCAGTGGGCTGGCCACGTCGCAAGAAGAAAAGACAACAGATGGACGAAGCTAGTACTGGAGTGGAGTCCGAGGGAGCACCGGAGGCCTAGAGGAGGACCACCAGACAGATGGGACAAAGACATCAAGAAGATCGCTGGTAACACCTGGCAGAGAACTGCCCAAGACCGTCCCACTTGGAGAAGACTGCTGAAAGCCTACCTGAATCCACGACTCGAAGAGGCCACATCACTTAATGATTGAATTGGCTGATGATGATGATGATGATGATGATGATGACATATCCCTACAGGAGAGTGGTGTGTAACCTATATGTACCTACTGAACGAATGATAGTTGTGAATGAAAACCATATAATAGTTTAGTGGTTAAGAATAAAAAGCTATGTAGATGTTTCTGTTGTCTGCTTTACAATTGCTGTATGTACGTATGGATGCTGCTAGTCTTTGAGGTGAGTAGGTGATCACAATCCTACAATGAGATGCAGTATCTGTGTAAGCTTAGTGTATCCTTCTTGAGCCAACAGCCCAGGCTGGAGTCATGTAATGCACTGCCAAGTAAAGGCACCTGCCATAACAATGCAGTTAGATATCAGGGCAAGACAGAAAAAATTCAATTGAAATGTTAACTAACCCTTGCAATATCAAGGAGGGGGGAGTATGTTGCACACACCTTATGAAAATATTGTAATATACTCTGGAACTTTATATTTTAAAATACTGAAAAAAATATTTATTGTTTTTAATGAAGTCTTCTAAAAGATTCCATAAATATTTTAAATTTTTCGGTTAAACTTAACCCATAAATTTAAGTCTCAGTAGTAGATGTGACTTTTCACAATGAATGCCATATTCAATATTTTCAAACAATGGAAAATCCAGGATGGAATGTAACAGTATTATGAAAAGGAAAGTTGCTACTCACCATATAGCAGGGATGCTGAGTAGCAGATAGGCACAACAAAAAGCTTTCGGCCAGTAAGGCCTTCTTCAACAATAGAGATCAATCTCACACACACACACACACACACACACACACACACACACACATGCAACTGCAGTCTCAGGCAGCACCAGTGCATGATGGGACTGGGTGGGGGTAAGGAGGAGGCTGGGGAGAGATAGTATGGTAGGGGTGGCAGATAGTGAATTGCTGCAGATTACGCAGGTTAGACAGTGGGCAGGGAAGAGGTGGGGGGTGGGGTAGGGGAAAAGGAGAGAAGTGAAAAGACTAGGTGTGAAGGTGGAATGATGGCTGTGTAGTGCTGGAATGGGAACAGGGAAGGGACTGGATGGGTGAGGACAGTGACTAATGAAGGTTGAGGCTAGGAGAGTTATGGGAACATATGATGTATTGCAGGGAAAGTTCCCACCTGCGCAATTCAGAAAATATCACATGACTGGTTTCACATATAGCCCTGCCCTTGACAGGATAGGTGATGTTTGTAACCAGACTGCAGTAGGCTGTGGTGGGAGGATGTATGGGACAGGTCTTGCATCTAGGTCTATAACCCAGGTATGAGCAATGAGGTATGGGGTTCAGAGCAAGGGTTGTGTAAGGATGGATGAGTCTATTGTGTAGGTTCAGTGGACAGTAGAATACCACTGTGAGAGGGGTGGAAAGGATAGTGGGCACGACATTTCACATTTCAGAGCACAACGAGAGGTAGTCGAAACCCTGGCAGAGAATGTAATTCAGTTGCTCCAGTCCTGGGTTATGAGGGGAATGCTCCTCTGTGGCCAGGCAATGGGACTACCTGTGAAACCAGTCTTGTGATCTACAAGTTAAGCTGCAACCACTGTACTGCATTCTATGTGGGCATGACAACCAACAAGCTATCTGTCCGCATGAACTGCCTCCAACAAACTGTGGCCAAGGAAAAAATGGACCACCCTGTTGCTGAGCATGCTGCCAAACATGACATCCTTCATTTCAATGACTGCTTCACAGCCTGTACCATATGGATCCTTCACACTGACATCAGCTTTTCTGAATCGTGCAGGTGGGAACTTTCCCTACAATACATCCTATGTTCCCATAATCCTCCTGGCCTCAACCTCCTATAGTCACTGTCCTCACCCATCCAGTCCCTTCCCTGTTACCATTCCAGCATTACACAGCCGTCATTCCACTATCACACCCAGTCCTTTTACTTCTCTCTTTTTCCGCCCCCCCCCCCCTTCCCCCTGCACTCCGTCTAATCTGCAACACTTCACAGTCTGCCACCCATACCATACTATCCCTCCCCCTCCCCACCCCAGCCACCTCCTTACCCCCAGCCAGTCACCACTCCCATCATGCACTGGTGCTCCTGCTCGCAGTGTGGTTTCAGTTGCCTGAGACTGCAGTTGTGTGTGAGAGCTGCATTTGTGTGTGTGTGTGTGTGTGTGTGTGTGTGTGTGTGTGTGTCATCTATTGTTGATGACGACCTTACTGGCTAAAAGCTTTATTTGTGAAAGTCTTTTTGTTGTGTCTATCTGCAACTCAGCATCTCCGCTATATGGCAAGTATTCTAGATTTTCACGATCAGGACCCTACTTATACATCAATATCACTTTAGAAAGTATTTGGTGCATCAAAGCCAACAATTAATAACGAAATTAATATTTAAATTTTTTATGTCCACTGCAGACATAATTCACCATACATCCCTAGCCCCATGTGGTTGTTGGCAGATACAGATATGTCCATGCAAAGACGAGAGTAAAATACGTGACTATCAGGCACTGTGTCTGTGTTTGTCTGTGTGTGTGTGTGTGTGTGAGAGAGAGAGAGAGAGAGAGAGAGAGAGAGAGAGAGAGATGCCGAGTCACAGAAAGGCACAACAGAAAGACTACTTTTTCGTTGTGCCTTTCAGCGATTCAACATCTCCGCTATTTGGTGAGTAGCAGCTATTCTTTTCATTATATCGTTACACTCCGTCCTGGGTTTTCCATTGTGTGTGTTATATATGTCTACATACACAGGCACACACAAACAAACAAACACACACACACACACACACACACACACACACACACAAACACACACACAGAGAGAGAGAGAGAGAGAGAGAGAGAGAGAGAGAGAGAGAGAGAGAGAGAGAGAATTGATATGCTCATTGTTGCACAAGATGAGTAATTTCCACTGAAATTACTTGAGGCATATTTAATACTGAAATACTTAATATGAATGAGTGAGCAGTGGCCATTGTCGATATGTTTTTGGGTTGATCACTGTCATATTACATGTATTAAGGTGAGGAAAGACCTCAATTCCAACCAATATGAGCATGTAATTCATCCACAAGAAAGATTAGCAATGAGCGGTCACAGCTGTCATTATTTTCTCTGGAAGAAAATCAAGTAATATCTGAAAGAAAAAATTATTATTAATTTATATCGATAACCAGCTTGATGATTTTGTTACATAGGTAACATTTGTTCTGGATATATCAGTAGCCTATCAGCATATTACTTCTTAATAAGAACTATGTTTTTAAATAGTAAAGTGAAATAAAGAATGAAATAACTGGTGCAATAGGTGGATTTTTAATTTGACTACTTTGACAGATCCTTTAAAATTTTCTGTCTTTTAGTTTAAAAATTAAAAAAAAAAAAAGGATTGAGAAAAACAACTAAAATCGCACTTACCATTCATAACAGAAGAATCAATACTACGAAGCATGTCATCCCACATTATGACACGTAATGTGGGGTAGGTATCTCGAACAAACTGGGCAACTCCCAGAATGTGTTCCAGGAATAACTGTGCTTTTCCATGTTTACTTGTTTCTACTCTTCGAATGCATGTTGGACATATGCCTAGGTGCCAAACCTGAAATTATACAGGTATGAGTAACAATGTTCTTACACTACGCATGAAAAGATATAAAAAGCATGTAACAAACAGATAAAACCAAACACACCTCATCGGCACCAATATGTATGTATTGAATGTCAGGGTGAAATTCAACAATTTGTTTAATCAAAGTTGTAACAAGTTTCAGTGCTCCTGGATGAGATGGACACATAGAGCTTGGGTAAGCAGCCACTTCTCGCAGAGATACCCATTCTTTGTGTTTTAGAACAAACTGTAAAATGACACACAGTTGTTGATTTCAGCATGATAATAATTGTCACAAAGAAACATAACATGCTTAAATCAATTAAAAAATAATTCACCAGTTACTGAACCAGTAAATGTTATGTTGTCATCACAACCATTTAGACAAAAATGTAGAAAAAGCCATCATAGTGATTATTATAGTGATGGCACTTTAATTCACTACTGTTTTAGAATTGATGAACCTATGTACCAAATAAATGGTGTATGCAACCTACATCAATATAAATGTCTAATCTTGATCAAAATAAATCTAACATGATGAAAATGCATGCTCACCATGTATATGTAGTCAATTTGGTCTGCATTTGTTTACGTGTTACACACACATTAAATGTTAAATCTCTATGATACTACTACACAAATACATACTTTGTAATACATCATTTATTGAAATACTTTGGTCCACAGCCAAATATACCTTCACGAATTTCTAAAATACTTACAAAATTGTGAAAGCCAATTTCATTATTATGGGAGTCCCAACAATCTCTAAGGGCTTCATCTTGCGTACTACAATGAAACGTCACCATATTCACCTGATGATTGAGCTAACTTTCTACATATAGAATTTACAGCAGATTTGGTGTCTTGGTCCATCTTTTTTGTTGTATGCACTTTAGCCCATACACAAAAATGATTTGCCCTTTTCTACATACATCTGTTGATTGTTTGAGGGTGGATCGAAAAGTAATTTCACCTGTATCTTAAAAATTTAATAATGAACATACAACAGCAAAATTAATAAAAATCATAGCCTGCACTGCTCTCTATAAGACACTACTGTTCAACATAGTCACCATGCATTTCTACACATTTGCACCTCTGCTGAACCCAGGTGTAAAAACCAGTTTGGGAAAATTCAGGGTTTTGCTTCTTGACTCATTTTTCTCAGAATAATTTTAAAGCTGTTGACTGTGAATTATGAACCATCTGCCTCTTCAAATCACCTTGACCGGTGTCTGTGGCAGAGGTTGTTGGCTGTCTGTTGTGCAGCTCACCTGCATGTTTGTTTTATCTGTTACCAAACTTCTTCACGCAACCTTGCACATTGCTGATGTCCATTACAGCATCCCCATATGCTTTCTTTATGGACAAGGTCAAAATCTTAGATCAAAAAATCAAACCCTGAATTTTTCCAAACTATTTTTGACACCTGAGTTTAATGATGGCGCAAATGTTTACAAATGTACAGTAACTATTTTAAATGGTAGTGTTGTATAGAGCCAATGGCCTTGACACAGTGATAACACCAGTTCCCGTCAGATCATCGAAGTTAAGCACAGTAAGGTTGGCTAGCACTTGGATGGGTGACCGTTCGGTCTGCCGAGCACTGTTGGCTAGCAGGATGCAACTGACGCGCTACTTGATGGGGAAGTAGCGCTCTGGTCATGAAAACTGACAATGGCTGGGAGAGCAGTGTGTTGACCACATGCCCTGCCATATCCGCATCCAGTGATGCCTGTGGGCTGATGAAAACAAAGCAGTCGGACAGTGCTGTTAGGACAGAGTTTAGTTTAGTTTAGGTTTTTAGTGTTATGTAGAGGACAGTTAAGGCTATGATCTGTACTAACTCTGCTGTTATATGTTCATTATTGGAATTTTTATAAAAGAGGCATTACTTTTCGATTCCCCCCCCCCCCCCCCCCCCCCCAATATTAATACGAAATTGGAAATCCTGAGTGAAATAAAATAATGCAAAGAGTAAAGGTAATTGCTCACCATACACTTGAGGCATTTGTACTATCCCACTTGTACAAGCACCCACACCGTAGTATGCACCAAATGTAACACCGCTAAGACAGTTACTACACTACACTTAATATTACTGCATATTGGAACTTCTTCACCTGTGTAGACTGTAAAACATGAACAATAAAAATGGCAAAACAAGCTGGTGTTATAAAAACGTGACAGTCCGTGTAGCAGTCCAGGTGTCTTGTGGATAGAAGTTTGTTCTATACATGGGTATGGAAGCTCAGAGGAGTTTGACATAAAATGATGAGCAAGCAGCATACGCCATCATCAAGTGCAATTCCACCACATTATCAAGTGCAATACCATCACTGTGCAGAAGTTGCTGTCTCATATTATACTCACTGAGGACACCAGAATTAACTGAGGGGAAGCAAGAGTTAGAAAGGTCAAAATGTCACTGTTAACTGTGGTAAAGATATGAGGTAAAACATTCCAGTACAATATTACAATGTTTGTGGTAAGTGGCTCTTTTTCTACAGTACAGTGAATGAGTTGAATATATTCTGTTCCTGTGCATAAATGTTTGATGTAGTTGCACTTTACAGACACACAATTTGAAGCAACAGTCCACAAAAACTACTTTCCATGGTGCTGAAACTGTACTCTCTTTTCAACCAATCTCCCCCCCCCCCCCTCTCTCTCTCTCTCTCTTATCTATCTGTCTTTTCTTTTTTAGAAGGAGTGGGTCAATGTTATCTCTTTCAGTTTGGTACTCAACTGACTGTAACACAGTACACTGCCACAATCTCAAAAAAAAACTTTCTTAGCCATGCATGTTTAGTGTGACTAAAATGCTTTTAATGCAATTCCAAAGAAAGTTCCTTATAAATCCATACCTCAATTCTCATATTTAATGATTCCTAAGGATAAAATTCCTCCTAAACAGGTTGACCACTGTCCAAACTAAGTCTGAACAGAGCTTCAGTTGATCTGCAGATTGCAATTTGGTGTACTAAGATTAATGATAGTGACACCATTTGAAATGCAAACCACAAAGGCCAGTAAACTGCACATATATCTTTCAACAACTCACTATCATAAAGAGGATCCTATAGCTGCTGGATCGACTTTTAATACTATTAATTCCGCCATGTACAAAATTGATGATCTTGCTATGTGATTTCCTGAGTATCTGGTTTCATACCATTGCAGTGCAGATAGCATGTCTCATATGACAGTGCAGAATTTGTTATTATACCTGGGAATAGGTGGTCTCTTAAGACATTTCAAGACTTCAGTGTGGATGTATCAGCCGCATGATGGATATGTGTAGCATAGTCCACATAGTCTTGCATACTGTCTTTCTAGCTAACTAATTATACAGTGCCAGTTCATTCAGCTGAGCATCCATTTTGGTGGCTTCTGTCTAGGAAGTGTATCCAGATAGGGAAGTGGATATCTGAGTGCAGAGCAGTGTCCACTTCCCACTCTGCAGATGGTGCTCAGGAGCCCTGTCTCTGCACTCTCTGTTCTGATTATGAAGGCAGTAAGTGTGCTGAGTTTAGAAATGAAGAGTGTTTGCAGCAGTCAGTCTAGGGTACAATCATTCTACACTGATAAGTATGTATTCCTGTTAAACAACTTCAGCCATTGGAACAGGGTCCCACTGTAGGCCTGCAGGACACCAGATAGATGAGTCGACAGACTGCTGCACATGCTGGGAGCAATCTATTGGTAGTGTGAGTCGACTGGGGAATGGAATGGTATTCTGTTGTTTGCAGTGATGAAAGTAGGTTCTGTCTGGATGGCTATTCTGGATGCACAAGTGTATAGTGTAGATGTGTTGAGCAGCCTATTCTGGATTGCATTCACCCATGACACGAAGGTTCTACACCAGGATTGTCAGTGTGGGGAGAGGAGGGGCATCAATTACAACTCATGGTCACATTTGGCATTTCTACAAGGTAAAGTAACCAGTGCCTGGTACATTGGACAGACTGGTACCACCTTGCTATGGTAATTTTTCAACAGGAAGGTGATGTGCTTTTTCAGCAAGACAGTGCACATCCACATGCAGCTGATGTGATACAACATACTCTTTGTGGTGTACAACAACTGCCCTGGCCACCAAGATAACCACATATCTCACCAATTGAACACATATGGGACATGATGAAGCAGGAACCTACTCATTCTCCAGGGCCTGTAAGAACCGTTGCCAAGTTGCAACAAATGGCACAAGATGTCTGGGCAGTCTGTCACAATGCACCACCTACCACCTTTACAATCTCATGTACATCTACATCTACAGCTACATCACACTCTGCAAGCCACCTAATGGTGTGTGACGGAGGGTACTTTCGGAACCACTGTCTGATCCCTCAATCCCTGTTCCACTCGCAAATAGTGCATGGGAAAAATGATTGTCGCTAAACCTCTGTATTGGCTCTGATTTCTTGAATTTTCTCCTCGTGGTCAATACACGAGATGTATGTGTGGGTAAGTAATATGTTGTTCGACTCCTCCTGAAAAGTGCTGTCCTGAAATTTCAATACTAAATCTGTCCATGATGCACATCACCTCTCTTGTAATGTCTGCCAATGGAGATTGCTTAGCATCTCAGTAACACTCTCTCGCCAGCTAAATGATGCTGTGACGAAACACACTGCTCTCCATTGGATCTTCTCTATCTCTTTTTATCAGTCCTACCTGAGAGGGATCCCAGATAGATAGATGAACAATACTCAAGAATCGGGCGAACAAGTGCCTTATAAGCCACTTCTTTTGTGGACGAGTTACATTCCCTTGAGATTTTGGGTCTGGTATCTGCTTTTCCCACTATCTGTTTTATGTGGTCATTACAATTGCAGTCGTTCTGGATAGTTACGCCTAGATATTTGCGACAGACGCTGTCTCCAACTGTTTGTCATCGATAGTGTAAATGTACAGTAGTGGATTTCTTTTCCTATGTATGTGCAATATGTTACATTTATTTATGTTCAGGGTCAACTGCCAGAGCCTGCACCACTCATCAGTTCTCTGCAGGTCATTCTGCAAATCCTTACTATCTTCTGGCATTGCTACTTTGGTATAGACAACTACATCATCTGCAAATAGCCTTAAAGAGCATCAGAAGCTTTCTACTATATCATTTATTCATTTATATATACTGTATCACGCTTCCCTGTGGTACTCCAGATATTACTTTTACATCTGTCGATTTTGTTCCATTAAGAGCAATGTGTTGAGTTCTATCAGCAAGAAAGTCTTGAATCCAATCGCAAGTCTGCTCCGATACTAAATAAGCATTACTGAAATCAAGGAACACGGCATCAACCTGAGCGTTGTTGTCCATTGCACTTCTCATGGAGGAACAGAGTGAGCTGAGTTTCGCAGGATCTCTGTTTGTGAAATCCATAATGATTTATATAGAGGAAACGTTCATTTTCCAAAAAAGTCATAATTCTTGAACATATCTGGTCTACACTTACACAATTAGCTTGGAAGGAATGGAGACTCTCTCTTGTGAAGGCATCAAGCAAATTTTTATCTGCTGTTTTAAATAGATATTATTTGCGTTTATTTATAGTGGTTTTGGTTGATATGGTTTTGAGCCTCGCTACAATGACCTTGTGTTCACTAATCCCTGTATCTGTCACGACGCTCTCTATTAGATATATACGTACACCTTTATTACCACCTGAATGCATACATTATGTACTGATGCAACTGTCTGGGCACCCTTTGCTGTGAAATGCGTGTTTCACTTGGTCTGAATTTGCTATCATATACACCCACTATGAGGAATTACTTGTCAGCTCACTTGTCAATAAAATGACCTTGTCCTTGAGGGTGCTACATTTTTATTTTCTGGCAGTGTATGTCTATGTTAAAAAGCAGATAAAAATTTGCTTCACATATTCCTTCCAAACTATGTACAAGTAGACCAGGTGCAGTGTGATTTCAAAGAAACAGTACTGATAGCAATTGAAAGTTTCATGTAAATTAATAAGAGATGGGACAAATCTCCCATGATACATAAAACAGATCAGGAACCTGCTGAAAAAAAAGAAGAAAAAAACCCACCCACACACGCACCCACACACACACACACACACACACACACACACACACACACACACAGTATGGAAGAATGCAAAATCTCCAAGACTGGTGCTCTTTTACAGAACATTGAAATTTGGTGTGGACTTCAATGCAAGATGCTTTTCACAATTTGCACAATGAAGCTCCTTCTCAAAAAAAGGCAGGTAATCCAAAGGGATTCTGACCGTATGTAAAGCATATCTTCACTGCATGAAAGCAATTGTAGTGTTACCAATAACAGTGCCACTAAAGTAGAATTGCCAAACATGGTTTTCTGATATTCCTCTACCAAAGACGATGCAGTAAATATTCCAGAATTTGAATTAAGAACAGCTGTCAGCAAGAGTAATTTGGAAATAGATACCATGGTGTAATGAAGCACCTGATGTCACTTCATAAAGACAAGTATTTCAGTTAAGAGGTGCACAAATTAGGTTCCTTTGAGAGTGTACTGATGAAATGGCTCCACTTTTAGCAATTACCTACACCTGCTTGCTTGACTGGAAATTTACACTTGTCTCAAAAATTCCAAAGAAAGGAAATAGAAGTAATCTGCTGAATTATAAATCCATTTCCTACTGATATCATTTTGCAATAGATTTCAGATATTATGAAATAACTAAAATGAAACATTGACTGACACATGGATTCAAAAAATATCATTCTTTTGAAACACAACTGGCTCTTCATTCACATGGAGTAATGAGTGTTATTGACAGGGGATCTGAAGCTGACTCCGTACTTCTAGACTCGCCTTCTCCCCACAGCTTTCCTCACGTCCACATTTGACATGCATATTGCACACATCTCCTCCTTGGCCCTCTCTTTGCTAACCTCTGCCTCCCCGTCTCTCTGTGCAACTCATCCTCCCACCTCTACCTGTCCACCCCCTTCTTGCCCATCTCTTTGTCCATCTCCTGTGTTCCCCTCTCTCTGCCCATCCCATCCTCCTTCACACTCGCTCTGTCCACGTCCTCCTCCTCCTCCTCTTTCAGTTAATTAGTCAGATTAATATCACAGATCATTTGAATAATTCTTTTATCCAAATTATGCACAACGAGACAGTTTATAGGATACATACACATAATTACATGATTAGTTTTAACATTACTGGACACATTATGTTTTTACTCTTACTCTTACTCATGCAACTATACTTAAAAAGAAAGGGTTTTAAAACAGAAATTTGTCCATGGTACAGAAGCAGTTGTCCAGGAGAAATGATTTCACTTAAACTTCAAAACTTGCTTTGCTACCTGTCAAACTTTTATGTTATTGGGCAAATGATCACAACTTTTTGTTTCTACATACTGAAACCCTCTCTATGTAATGTTTTCCCACTAGTACTGTAGGTATGGACATCAGCATTCTCCAAAAATTGTGAAGGATTATTTATAATGAATTTCATTAGTGAATACATGTACTGTGGCACTGTAGTTAAAATGCCTAGCACCTTCCATAGGTATCTACATCTTGTCAGTGTGCGAACACCACATATTATTCTTACTGCTTCCTTTTGTGCAATCAATACTTTCTTTGTAGCTGAACTAAACTGTCTGAGAAGCTCATTAATATGCATCTTCCACTTCAAGTTTTCATCAGTTAGTACACCCTTAAATTTGGGGCATTCTATCCTATTTACTGACTGCCGCCCATGTCCTACATCAGCTGTCTTTATGACTATTTGTTGCACAGAATTGAATATAGATTATTTTTTCGAAATTAGGTAGAGTCAATTTTTGGAGGATCATTAAATAATTCTTTAAAAAACATCATTAACAATCTCTTCTGCTGCTTTCTCTTTGATAGAATTTATTATAACACTAGTATTATCTGCAAATAGTAATAAATATGCTTGTTGAATATTACCTGGAAGGTCATTCACATACATACGGAACAGGAGTGGACCCAAAATTGAGCCCGTGGGACTCCCTTTGTTATTTCACCCCAGTCTCTGAAATTTTATACCTTTCCAATACAGTCTGAATTATCCAGCACAACCATTTTGCACTCTGATGGTCAAATATGATTCAAACCAGCTATGAATAAAGCCATCAGTTTCATACAACTTGAGTTTTTCTGATAGAGTGTCATGATCTACGCAATTAAAGCCCTTGGAGAGATCACAAAAAATACCAACAGGTGATATATTATTATATAAGGCTCGTGCTATTTGATGAGTGAATGTACAAATAGCATTCTTCGTGAAGTAACCTTTCTGAAATCCAAACTGTGACATGCTAATTAAACTTTTTCCACTTAAGTGTGCAACTGCTTTTGAATACACTACTTTTTCAAACATTTTGGAAAAATGTGTCAGTAAGAAAACTGAATGATACTTGTTTGTCTTGTCACACTTCTTATGAAGTGGTTTAATGCACAGTTTAACTAGTCTGGAAAAATTCTCTGTGCAGGTGATGCATTACATATATCACTTAGGACATTACTTATTGAGTTAGATAAAGTTTACAGAATTCTGAATTCTATTAATTCCACTGAAGGATGTTGGTGCTGCTTCAAATTGCTTAATATTTTAAATATACTCTTTTGCTTCTTTAACTGAACCATTTAAACCTTTAGAAAGTGATTGGCAAAAGTAATCTTAAGTTGTAAATTATCAGTTTAGTTTAATTGTTATGGTATCTTGAAGACTGGCTGGTTGTCCTGTCTTCCATCTGACAGTATCCCATATAGTTTTAGTCTTATTATCTGCATTAACAATTTCTGTCAGGATGTACATACTTGGCATTTTATTGACTTTCCTTAAAATATTGCTTTATTTTTTATAGTATGCAAGTAATGTCAGATCTTGACTTATTTTGGTCTTTATATTAACTTCCCTTTTCCTCTTACATGTCATTTTAATTCCCTAGGTTACCCAGAGTTTACTTTTTTAAAAATACATCTTGTGGATAAGTTTTAAGGAAAGCAATTTTCAAATATTGACACAAATTTATGATGGAACAGATTAAAGTTGAGATTATCGATCTACTTCCACCCGCCCCTTCTCTGCTCAGTTGTACCCATCAGCATGTGTGGCCTCTGCGAGGCATACTAATACTAACTGCACAACGTGTTTCTTCTCCCCTTCTGGTCGTCTCCTCCTCCCCCTCTCTGTCCATCTCCTCCCTCTCTCTCTGTCCATCTCATCCTCCTTAACACTCTCTCTGTGCATGTCCTTCTCTCCCTTCCTCTACCTACCTCATCCTTCTCTGTCTCTCACTATCCATCTCTTCCTGCACAATCTCTGCTCAGACAAGCCCATCTGCCTGTGTAGCCCCTGCAAAACAGATTGATAAAGCAGCCCGATATCACTTCCATAACATTCCTGTTGTGCAGTGCAGCCTACACATTAAGGGCTTGAGAAGCGCTTTTCTGCTCCTGGGCTGTAGGCTGTCCTGCAAATCAGGTTGATATAGCAGGCGGTGACCACTCCAACAACACACCTGTCTTGGAGGACAGCCTACATGTCGGGTGCTGGAAAACTGTTTGTTACACCTGACGTGTTGGTTGTCCTGCACAGCAGATCAATAAGGCAGGCCGATACTATTGCCACGCAACATCCCTTTCATATATGGCAGCCTACACAGCATGTGTTGAAATACTTTTTTTGTCTCCCTCCTCTGGGAGCTGGGAGTTTCTAACCACACAGTCCTGATACTCGTGAAGTGCACTGTTTCTGTGCCAAATTTGGTTGAAATTGCTCCAAAATTTTGGGAGGAGATGCTGGACATACATACGCACATGATGCTTTTTGTGTGTGGGGTGGGGAGGGGGGAGGGTGGAAGGGGGGGGGGCTTAATGAAAGAACAACCAATGGTCAGAAATCTTATTTGTGGGAATTGAGCATTGAAGTTAGACAAAATACGGTTAATATTTTATTCTGTAATTTCTTATTGGGTACTAATAAATATGATTACAAATGCTATTATCTGTGCTATGTAAAATTCTCTAGCACTGACATTGGCCATTTGTGTACTGAATTAGTTTCAGTAGCTTTTAGACAATGGTGGTTGTTTACATTTATTAATTACAAAATGTGCCTCTCCTTGCTCTTTCCTGCAATACAATAAAATCAGGTACTTGTATAATTAAGTCAGCACATGCATTATTCATTATTTCTTTACCATTTATTACAGGGGACATTAAAAATGTTCCAAGAAGGACAGCTGTTTTGTATTGTCATGTATATGAAACATGAGTTGGAGTGGAAATCATTAAAATTAAATTTTTCATAGCAGTGATATCTTTTCATGCAATTTCAATCACTGACTTTTTCCTCCAAATGCCAAAATATTTTGCTGGTGCCCTCCTGCATAGGGGGAAATGACATTGTAATAATGGTCATTTCTCCTGTATAGGGAGAAATGACCATTATTACAATGGTAATTTCCCCCCTATGTAGGTATTAATAAGAGAATTCAAAGTTCACACAGAAAGATTTAGGTGTTATTTTTCCCATGTGTTATTCAAGAGTGGAATGATTGAGATGTACTCTTACATGATTCTATGAATACGCTGTCAGTCACTTAAAATGTGGAGCAACCATGTAGTAAGCAGCCAGTCCCATCACTGAGCAGAAGTTGAACTCAAATTGCTGACTCAGGTTAGAGATGTCACTGAAGACATCAGTGTTAATTGAGAGAGAACAAGAGAGTTGGTCATGTCAAACTTTGCACAAAGATTATTCCAAAATACTTTTAAAGTGAATAAAGGGAAAATTGCGTGTGAATTGAAAAGAAATGACCAAGACAGTAAAATTAGACAAATTTAAGTTCACTTAGAGATAGTCATATCCCCACACACCATTCATGAATGGAACAAAAGAAATGGGGAGTTGGTCATAGTATATGTAGTATTTTCCACACACTGTAATGTCACTTCTGAAAATTTAGGAGTAGGTATAGAGAACGTAACCAAATTCTCAAGCAGAACAACATGATAAAAAACTTGAATATGTTAGTATGACCCTAAGATAAACAGGCAAAGTATGGAGCAGAAAAAAGTCACCAACAGAAAAGTTAGAATGCTAAAATATAAATTCAGTGCCATTTAGGTTTTTCCATAGGTCAGTCATTTCAGTGTATGACCTAAAGGCAATGAATAATAATAATAATAATAATGTTTATTTGTCCATGTTAACTTTACAGTCTTGGACATTGTAAACACATGTGAAACATTTCACAGAAAGGAGTGTGATCTGTGGCAAGAGAAGTTGTCAGTGCTTCACTACAACAATACATTCTCCCACATGGCCTTAACTGTCAGTTAGTGTTTTTGCTTCTGGACAGGAACCACTGTCTCTGAACATTCACCCTACGCATTGGACTAAGTGTGTATCCTGCTGATGTTGAGTAAGTGTTTAATGAGACCAAACACCAAACAGCTAAGAGGTGGTCAATCTCCTATTCACCCCCCCCCCCTTTCCCCACACATGCAGGACGGAAGCGGTGTACTCAATCTGTCTGCGTACAGAGCAAAATCTGTGTGCAAGTGTGATTAAGTGTTCGAAATGTTTGTGTAATGTGTATCTGAGACAGAATGTGGGTGCCAGCCTGCTATACACCTAGCAGGATGTGAGCAACCACCTGAAACCACATCAAGGCTCTTGTCATTAATACACCAGGTGGATTCGATCAGAGGACAGCATACCAACCCACCCTGGAGGCGGCCATGTTAGCATGTGGCTACCTGAGTGTGTACTGCATATCCTCTCCCACACTGTCTGCACAACATACTTTTATTTTTACTAATTAAAGAGAATATGTAAGAAGAACTGTTCAAGATTTTAGGGGCCATCATCATAGGCATTGTCATTGTAGAAAAAATAACAACTGTGCCAATTTTAATTTTAATCAGTCAAGTTCTGTGGGACTATTTGAGCCAAAGCTACTTGGTCACAAACCAAGTCCCTTCATAATTAAAAGCTATGTATGTTATAACCCAAGAAAACTGTAACTTATTACTAGAATAGTACACACACGTGGAAGATAAGATACAATACAATCAGTAATACAAGGGGGGTCAGCAAAGCCTTGCATTCCCACAGCTGCTGTTATATTAGCAGGCCTCTATTGGATGAATCAAGCACAAACTTCACTTGGAAACCATGAAGTGGCGGACACACAAAATTGGTAATTACAGCACTCCTCTTCCTTCAAGAAGAAGTGAGTGCCATGCTCACGTTGATTTTTTCTGTGGCCAACATAGGGTGTTGAGTCATGTGATGCACTATCACCAGTGTGAAGGGTCGGAAGTGGCACAAGTGCAGACAGGTGTGCTGCCTGCCCCCTGTGAGAGTCCATATGGTAGGATAGGCGATGTTGGCACAGTGTCCATTTTCGCAGTGGAGACACACCCTGTGTGCAGCTGCCCATGTGAGGTCATAGCTCATCAACATTTCACGATGCCCTCCCCTAAGCCATCCAGACAATGCAAACACATTAGCCATGAGTACTCTCAGTGTCTGCCAGCACCCATTTTGGCCAGCAGTCAAACTTGTGAGTCCAAACAGCTGTAGCAGACTGGAAGCATTGTGGCACTTTTGCCGGCTGACAGCCTGGTATCGACTGAAGAAGATGCAGCGGAGTCCAGGGCTGAGACCGTGCAACAACTCTGCCGGACTCTTGTCACCAACAGAGGTGAACTATATGAACTGAGGAACTGGTCAAGAACTACTTCCAGTGACACATCTAAAATGCGTTTTTTCATCTGAGTCTCAAACATTTGTACTAGTCATTCTGCTTCCCGATTTGAATCAACAAATTCCTGAGATATGAACTGAGGGCCATTGCTGGTAACTAACATATACAAAAAAACTTCCATTGCAAAAATTTTTAACAAAGCAGACCACATTCAGAAACTTAGAATAAGCATGAATTACAATAAGCCAGTAGAAATTCAAAAAAGGTCCCAGAAAATCTACATGAATTAATTCCCAAGGCTGTTGTGGATATGGCCACAGTGGCAAATAAGCACGGGGAGCTTCCTGATAGATGGCACGCTGTGGACAGGCTGCAACAGCTTGTGCTATTTCCCCATCAATGCCTGGCCGAAAAATATGTCTATGCACTAATGCTTTTGTACATGATACACCCTTGTGGTCCACAGGTAATAAACGCATAACCTCACGCCAAAGGGTAGACGGGACTACAATCCAAGGAGCAGTGTCCTCTGTAGTTAACAGCAGCATACCATCCCAAACGGAAAGATGATTATGTAAAGCAAAATAATTATTTAAAGGATCAGAAGCACAGAGTGGAGGTTGTATGAAAGAAACAACTTTACTTCAAACATGATCCACAGCTACTGCAACTTCAATATTAGTGCTAGTAGTAGAAACACCACCAACAACACTTTGAACCTCTGTGTCTAAATGAAAACAAAGCAATTAATCTTTATCAAACTCTGGATCCAAACCAATCAGCAAATACAATAAGGCATCAGGATTTGCATGTTGCACTGTTGGTTAAAAGTGTATCTCGTAATTGTATCGCGACAAGAAAAGAGCCCACCCCTGTAAGCAATGTGTTGCTTTGTCTGGCAAGGGTGTTAAAGAGATAAAAAAAGAGATGCCAGTGGGTTTTAGTCTGTCATCAGGTGAAACTTAGACCCTTACAGAAAAACATGCAATTTTTTTACAGCATACACGAATGCTAAAGCTTCTTTTTCTATCTAATAATAATGCTGTTGTGCTAAATTTTGGGTTTAAGGGGCAGATGCAATACGGCATTCTGATCCATCCACACATTTATGAGCAAGGATGGTGATAAGGCCAAACTGAAATATGTCCATGGCTATCACAAGGTGCTGGCCTGGCTGAAAAGTGACCAAAGAAGGGGCCGACTGCAACTTAGATTTCAACAACTTGAATGCCCGGGTCACTTGCAGGGGACCACTGGAACAGAACATCTTTACATAATAATGCATGGGGTGGTTGTGACACAGTAGCAACGTCTGGTATGAATTTGTGGTGGTACATGATTTTGCCTAAAAGAGCGTGTAATTCTTTGACAGACACGGGATGTGGCAATCTGACAACCTGCAGCCCTTGGAAATTCAAACGACTGAGCTATGTTCGATACTTCTGTAAGTCTAAGATTTTCCCACTGTAGAGCTTGCTCTTGAACTTCCCTATCTGGAGCAAAATGTTTAATTGCATCATGAACCATCTGATCAGCATAGGATTACTTATGTACATTTGTCACAAAATTGCAATGACAGCTAAGTCCATGTAGTTCTGCTGTCCATGCCCTGTATCACTGTTTTGGCCGCTCTTGGCAGCAGTAAAACTCCAAATGAGCAGCGTTAATGTGAGTATGTTTACAGCAATAGGTAGAACAAACCTCACACACGTGATTTAAAAAAAGTGAAGGTTCATGTAAGGGGTGAGCTGATACATCAACTGATACCTGCAAGGTGATATCCACAACAAAAAGAGGGCCATGCACAAGTATACGTCTGTTATCCCAAATTCCTGGAAATGTTGACACAGGTGTTTTTTGTAATCATCCCAGTCTTTTGCTGCATTGCCATATGCAGGGTATGTCAGTGGATATGTTGTTGTCAGGGCCACAGGTTGTGCAAATGTAGTCACATTAAATTGTCCATAGCAACATCAGCACCTGATGCTGTTTGAGAAGAGATTTAAGCACTGCCTCCATGGCAATCAGAGTCAAAGGACTAGTGACTGATTTGGAACACATGGAATCAAATACCATACTCATCCCCAAAAGGAGTTCTAACCCACGAACACTGTGACTTACTGCTCAGATGGTACAGGGTGTTTCAAAAATGACCGGTATATTTGAAACGGCAATAAAAACTAAACGAGCAGCGATAGAAATACTTCGTTTGTTGCAATATGCTTGGGACAACAGTACATTTTCAGGCAGACAAACTTTCGAAATTACAGTAGTTACAATTTTCAACAACAGATGGCGCTGCGGTCTGGGAAACACTATAGTACGATATTTTCCACATATCCACCATGCGTAGCAATAATATGGCGTAGTCTCTGAATGAAATTACCCGAAACCTTTGACAACGTGTCTGGCGGAATGGCTTCACATGCAGATGAGATGTACTGCTTCAGCTGTTCAATTGTTTCTGGATTCTGGCGGTACACCTGGTCTTTCAAGTGTCCCCACAGAAAGAAGTCACAGGGGTTCATGTCTGGCAAATAGGGAGGCCAATCCACGCCGCCTCCTGTATGTTTCGGATAGCCCAAAGCAATCACACGATCATCGAAATATTCATTCAGGAAATTAAAGACGTCGGCCGTGCGATGTGGCCGGGCACCATCTTGCATAAACCACGAGGTGTTTGCAGTGTCGTCTAAGGCAGTTTGTACCGCCACAAATTCACGAAGAACGTCCAGATAGCGTGATGCAGTAATCGTTTCGGATCTGAAAAATGGGCCAATGATTCCTTTGGAAGAAATGGCGGCCCAGATCAGTACTTTTTGAGGATGCAGGGACGATGGGACTGCAACATGGGGCTTTTCGGTTCCCCATATGCGCCAGTTCTGTTTATTGACGAAGCCGTCCAGGTAAAAATAAGCTTCGTCAGTAAACCAAATGCTGCCCACATGCATATCGCCGTCATCAATCCTGTGCACTATATCGTTAGCGAATGTCTCTCGTGCAGCAATCGTAGCGGCGCTGAGGGGTTGCCGCGTTTGAATTTTGTATGGATAGAGGTGTAAACTCTGGCGCACGAGACGATACGTGGACGTTGGCGTCATTTGGACCGCAGCTGCAACATGGCGAACGGAAACCCGAGGCCGCTGTTGGATCACCTGCTGCACTAGCTGCGCGTTGCCCTCTGTGGTTGCCGTACGTGGTCGCCCTACCTTTCCAGCACGTTCATCCGTCACATTCCCAGTCCGTTGAAATTTTTCAAACAGATCCTTTATTGTATCGCTTTTCGGTCCTTTGGTTACATTAAACCTCCGTTGAAAACTTCGTCTTGTTGCAACAACACTGTGTACTAGGCGGTGGAATTCCAACACCAGAAAAACCCTCTGTTCTAAGGAATAAACCATGTTGTCTACAGCACACTTGCACGTTGTGAACAGCACACGCTTACAGCAGAAAGACGACGTACAGAATGGCGCACCCACAGACTGCGTTGTCTTCTATATCTTTCACATCACTTGCAGCGCCATCTGTTGTTGAAAATTGTAACTACTGTAATTTCAAAAGTTTGTCCGCCTGAAAATGTACTGTTGTCCCACGCATATTGCAACAAACGGTGTATTTCTATCGCTGCTCGTTTAGTTTTTATTGCCGTTTCAAATATACCGGTCATTTTTGAAACACCCTGTACATACACACATGGAAGACAAGATACAATCCAATCGGCAATACACAGGTGGCAGGCAGAGCCTTGCACTCCAACCTATATATTCATTAGTTCCAGCAGAGGGCACAACTAACAGGCCTTTAGTGGCAAATCAAGCACAAACTTCACACACACACTATGAAGTGGTGCACACACAAAATTGGTAATTAAACCAATAAGCAAATTTAAAAAGCAAAAAAACTTATAAAAATTGAAAAAAGTAAAAGATTTACAATACTGTACAGGCAAATAAGACTCAACTAGTCTCCTTAAGAGAGCACATTCATCACTATTAAGTGCTGTAGATGTTCTAGAACTGATACCAGGTGGTCCTGTAAACTCCACCACCAATAATATAAGTCATGGCAGTGAGTGGTGCGTACGGGCTAGTCAGTTGTATGGAATCAGTACAATAATGTGGATTGACATTGAGACTTGAGAAAATAATGAAAAGGAGCTACCACTTTTAGTCATGGCTGTAACCACACTGTGAATAAAGTTGCCCAATTTGATGATTTATCAATGCGGATTGTAAGATGTGTTTACAAGAAATGGTGTACCACTCACAGACATGTGACTCAGCATAATCACAGTGATCATAAAAAGATCCTAATCCACAGAGATTGAAAACTACTGTCACACTTCGTCAGAGACTAACAGTTTTGAATTTGGCAGGAATTGCTGTTGCCAGTCAATGAAGGTCCATCTCAACCATTTTCCAAGCAAACACTGCAGACAACTGCATGCATGGGACATTTGGAGTCATCTCGCAAAAGGCAATTGCGGAAGGCAGCACACAGAACTGCATGTTTTCAATGGGCCAAATGGCACAGAAAATAGACAGTAGCTAATTGGAGGCATGTAGTGTTGTCCAACAGGTAACTATTTTACCTCTTTTCAAATGATGCAAGGCACTAAGTTTACCAACAGCCGGAAGAAGCATTCCACTTGCAGTGTGAGGAAAACGATTTTCAGGCTGGATGTTTTGGGAATGTGTTTTGAACCCTGATTTGGGCTCCCTCATTCATGAACCAGGGTGTTTATTTCAGTATTCTTAGTGACCAAATGCTGCACCTTCTTCCACACCTTTATGATGAGCATGCTACAGATGTTTCTGTCTCCCAACATGATAACAACAGAGTCGACAGGACTGCATGCACACATAGCTGGTTTGGTGAACACTTGGGCACGCTATAGTACTTTGACTGGCCTGATAAACAGCAAAAAATATCTCCACTATATGGTAGGTTTAATAATCAATGAATTGCTTCAGTTAGATACAGCTTACCAGAAGGAACTTATAAACTTTCTTCCTCTCAAACCGATTCCATTGTCAATGCCAGATGCAACATTACACATGGCATTAGCATGACGTTGTTATATTTGAAAATCTGCGGTTCATAACTGAAATTTTACAGTTCTGCTTTAGGAACAGTGAAAATTAAACCAACTGAATGAAGCCCATATCTCTCCATATTACATTTAAAGTAATGTTGACAAAGTGCAAATCATTTTTCTGTCTATGGCTCACCAAGTGAGTGTGGCCACTCTTTTTGAATTAGTCCAAATCATTGACCACATATTCTGTGAGGTAGTATATATTATACACTGAGACGACAAAAGTCATGGGATAGCGATCTGCACACACACAGATGGCGGCAGTATCATGTACACAACATATAAAACGGCAGTGCATTGGTGGAGCTGACATTTGCGCTATGATGATTCATGTGAAAAGGTTTTCAACTTGATTACAGCTGCACAAAGGAAATAACCAGACTTTCAACACAGAATGTTAGTTGGAGCTAGAAGCACGGAACATTCTATTTCGGAAATCATTAAGGAATTCAATATTCCGATATTCACAGTGTTAAGAGTGTGCCGAGAATATCAAATTTCAGGCATCACCTCTCATCATGGACAACGCAGTGGCCGACAGCCTTTACTTAATGACCAAGAGCGGAGGAGTTTACGTAGAATTTTCAGTGCTAACAGACAAGCAACAGTGCATGAAATAACCACAGAAATCAATGTAGGATATATAATGAAGCAATGGAAAATCCTAGATGGAAGTAACAATACAATGAAGAGGATAGTTGCTACTCACCACATAGTGGAGGTGCTGAATTGCAGAAAGGCACAAAAAAAGAATGTAGGAAAGTTAGCTTTCAGTTAACAAGGACTTTGTCGAAAACAGACAACATATACTCACGCAAACACAACTCACACATACAACCACAGTTCTGGCAGCTGGAGCCAGACTGCAACTCAGCATCTCCACTATATCGTGAGTAGAAAATGTACTTTTCATTAGGATGTACAATGAATGTATCCATCAGGACAGTGTAGCAACATTTGGCATTAATGGGCTATGGTAGCAGACGACCGACACGAGTGCCTTTGCTAACGCCACGACACTACCTGCAGCGCCTCTCCTGGGCACTTGACCATACTGGTTGGACCCTAGATGAATGGAAAACCATGTCCTGTTCAGATGAGTCCCAATTTCAGTTGGTAAGCACTGATGGTAGGGCTCGAGTGTGGCGCAGACTCCACGAAGCTAAGGACTGAAGTTGTCAACAGGGCGCTGTGCAAGCTGCCATATATCAGGCAGCCCTACTGGTCAAATGCCTTCCTACCAGCTGCTGCCGATGCCACACTCTGGCCCATTGGCCTCACTGCATCCAGGTGGTTGCTGTGGATCCAGAGCTGCCTCGCCAGCAGCTGTCACTGCCCCTGTTGACAGCTGCCTGCGGCGCTGACGACTCTTCGAGCTACAAACGCTGCCACTCTCGCTGGGCACCAGTCACACTTCTCTTGTTCCAGCATCAATCGCCAGACATCTACCACTGCCACCTTTCCCCAAAGCCACACCACCATCACCAATCAATGCTGCTGCTGGCTCATCAAGCTATTGATGCTGCCAGCTTCGCTGGGTGTCAATCGTACCCATCTTATCACAATGTCTGCATGTACATCTACATCTACATGATTACCCTTCAATTCACATTTAAGTGTTTGGCAGAGGGTTCATCGAACCAAAATCATACTATCTCTCTACCATTCCACTCCCGAACAGCGCGCGGGAAATACAAACACCTAAACCTTTCTGTTTGAGCTCTTATTTCTCTTATTTTATTTTGATGATCATTCCTACCTATGTAGGTTGGGCTCAACAAAATATTTTCGCATTCGGAAGAGAAAGTTGGTGACTAAAATTTTGTAAATAGATCTCGCCGCGACAAAAAACGTCTTTGCTTTAATGACTTCCATCCCAACTCGCGTATCATATCTGCCACACTCTCTCCCCTATTACGTGATAATACAAAACGAGCTGCCCTTTTTTGCACCCTTTCGATGTCCTCCGTCAATCCCACCTGGTAAGGATCCCACACCGCGCAGCAATATTCTAACAGAGGACAAACGAGTGTAGTGTAAGCTGTCTCTTTAGTGGACTTGTTGCATCTTCTAAGTGTCCTGCCAATGAAACGCAACCTTTGGCTCACCTTTGCCACAATATTATCTATGTGGTCTTTCCAACTGAAGTTGTTTGTAATTTTAACACCCAGGTACTTAGTAGAATTGCCAGCCTTGCGAATTGTACTATTTATCGAGTAATCGAATTCCAACGGATTTCTTTTGGAACTCATGTGGATCACCTCACACTTTTCGTTATTTAGCGTCAACTGCCACCTGCCACACCATACAGTAATCTTTTCTAAATTGCTTTGCAACTGATACTGGTCTTCGGATGACCTTACTAGACGGTAAATTACAGCATCATCTGCGAACAACCTAAGAGAACTGCTCAGATTGTCACCCAGGTCATTTATATAGATCAGGAACAGCAGAGGTCCCAGGACGCTTCCCTGGGGAACACCTGATATCACTTCAGTTTTACTCGGTGATTTGCCGTATATTACTATGAACTGCGACCTTCCTGACAGAAAATCGCGAATCCAGTCGCACAACTGAGACAATACCCCATAGGTCCGCAGCATGATTAGAAGTCGCTTGTGAGGAACGGTGTCAAAAGCTTTCCGGAAATCTAGAAATACGGAATCAACTTGAGATCCCCTGTCGATAGTGGCCACTACTTCGTGCGAATAAAGAGCTAGCTGTGTTGCACAAGAACGATGTTTTCTGAAACCATGCTGATTAGGTATCAATAGATCGTTCCCTTCAAGGTGATTCATAATGTTTGAATACAGTATATGCTCCAAAACCCTACTGCAAACCGACGTCAATGATATAGGTCTGTAATTCGATGGATTACTCCTACTACCCTTCTTAAACACTGGTGCGACCTGCGCAATTTTCCAATCTGTAGGTACAGATATATCGGTGAGTGAGCAGTTGTATACGATTGCTAAGTAGGGAGCTATTGTATCAGCATAATCTGAAAGGAACCTAATTGGTATACAATCTGACCCTGAAGACTTGCCCGTATCAAGCGATTTGAGTTGCTTCGCAACCCCTAAGGTATCTACTTCTAAGAAACTCATGCTAGCAGCTGTTCGTGTTTCAAATTCTGGAATATTCCATTCATCTCCCCTGGTGAAGGAATTTCGGAAAACTGTGTTCAATAACTCCGCTTTAGCAGCACAGTCGTCGATAACAGTACCATCGGCACTGTGCAGCAAAGGTATTGACCGCATCTTGCCGCTTGTGTACTTTACATACGACCAGAATTTCTTTGGATTTTCCACCAAATTTCGAGACAATGTTTCGTTGTGGAACCTATTAAAGGCATATAGCATTGAAGTGCGTGCCAAATTTCGCACGCCTGTAAATTTTAGCCAATCTTCGGGATTTCACATTCTTCTGAACTTCGCATGCTTTTCCGTTGCCTCTGCAACAGCGTTCGGACCTGTTTTGTGTACCATGGGGAATCAGTTCCATCTCTTACCAATTTATGAGGTATGAATCTCTCAATTGCTGTTGCTACTATATCTTTGAATTTGAGCCACATCTCATCTACATTTGCATAGTCAGTTCGGAAGGAATGGAGATTGTCTCTTAGGAAGGCTTCTGGTGACACTTTATCCGCTTTTTTAAATAAAATTATTTTGCGTTTGTTTCTGGTGGATTTGGAAGAAACGGTATTGAGCCTAGCTACAATGACCTTGTGATTACTAATCCCTGTATCAGTCATGATGCTCTCTATTAGCTCTGGATTGTTTGTGGCTAAGAGGTCACGTGTGTTTTCGCAACCATTTACAATTCGTGTGGGTTCGTGGACTAACTGCTCGAAATAATTTTCGGAGAAAGCATTTAGGACAATCTCGGAAGATGTTTTCTGCCTACCACTGGTTTTGAACAAGTATTTTTGCCAACATATCGAGGGAAGGTTGAAATCCCCACCAACTATAACCGTATGAGTGGGGTATTTATTTGTTACGAGACTCAAATTTTCTCTGAACTGTTCAGCAACTATATCATCAGAGTCTGGGGGTCGGTAGAAGGAGCCAATTATTAACTTAGTTCAGCTGTTAAGTATAACCTCCACCCATACCAATTCGCACGGAGTATCTACTTCGACTTCACTACAAGATAAACCACTACTGACAGACACAAACACTCCACCACCAATTCTGCCTAATCTATCTTTCCTGAACACCGTCTGAGGCTTCGTAAAAATTTCTGCAGAACTTATTACAGGCTTTAGCCAGCTTTCTGTACCTATGATCATTTCAGCTTCTGTGCTTTCTATTAGCACTTGAAGCTCAGGGATTTTCCCAGCACAACTATAACAATTTACAACTACAATTCCGACTGTTCCTTGATCCAAGCACGTCCTGTATTTGCCATGCACCCTTTGAGATTGCAGCCCACCCCGTACTCTCCCGAGGCCTTCTAACCTAAAAAACCGCCCCGTCCACGCCACACAGCCTCCACTACCCGTGTAGCCGCCAGCTGAGTGTAGTGAACTCCTGATCTATTCAGCGGAACCCGAAACCCAACCACCCTATGGTGCAAGTCAAGAAATCTGCAGCCAACACAGTCGCAAAACCGTCTGAGCCTCTGATTCAGACCCTCCAACCGGAGGTCAAATCACCAGGTGCCTGCCACGTCCTACAGAGCGAGGTTCAGTCTACTGTAATACCAGACATTATGTATTGTTAACCACTGTGCAATAAACTCTTGCAGATATCATCCTGGGAACTTTTGTTTGCTTCCTGTGTCTTTGTCACAATGCAAGGACGTAAAAGCTGACAACAAGTCCATCTATGGATCCAAGCACCTCATGCAGTCTTTTGTGTACCAGCTGTTGATGAGATGTTCCAACTCCACTGCAATCCATTGGTTTTGGGGATGGCTTTTGACTCCAATTCCACATACCTCGTCTCACCTCACTTGCCACCATTACCCCCCTCAGACTTGACACCCACCGCCACTCCGGCTGCTGCCACGGGTGGTATGTCGCTATCGTCAGCTGCCCCTGCCCGCTTTTCAGGTGTTGCAGCTTTCTCACTGTAGATTGCACCGTGTCCTACTTGGCCACTGATCCCAAAGTTTCTGGAGACCGAGTTGTCCCACCAGTGCTGCTATGGTTCAAGCTAAGCTCCCCTCAACTGCTGAAGCCCACCATCTCAGAACCCGTGTCTTCCTGTGGCCACTGCAGGTTGAGCCTTGCTTCGACTGGCTGCTGCAGCCTGCTGCCCCGGGGCTGCCAGTGTCCTTGTAGTCGCTCCTGGCAGCTTGTCTGCCTATGGTCAAAAGCTGGTGAAGCTACACCACACACATCACCTCAACTACCCTTCAGTTCTGTGCTCTTGTTATAATGCAGGGGAGCTAGGACAGGCAACAAGGCACTTCCAGCATTCCCAGCATCTAGGCAGTGCCCGTCGGCACCCCCGTCAGTGTCACACTGATTCGTCAGCATCCATCTGAGCTCCCAGCACCTTGTTGCACGACTCACTGCTGGGTCAATGTCCTGCTGGTATCTTCTTGTCTCCAGCGACCATTGATGGTCAAGTTCATGCCTCCCAGCAGCCAATGGTGACCCTTCAATGCTTCTTTGGCCCATTGCCATTCTTGTGCCTTGGGTGGCTGCAGTTGGTTGAGCTTCTGCCTTCCATTAGTCAACAAAGCTTTCTCAATGTCCTGCCAACACTGCCTCGTCATTTCCCACTTTTGCAGGAAGCCTGTTTGTATTTCCAGCCCACATATCTTTCTGGGTGCCTGGACATTGTGCTGTCTCTCTTTTCGGTAGTTGTACTCTTGGTGCTACCCTTGCCTTGTTCTCTTGTACATGGCATACCCAACAACGTTTTTTTCTGTCACTTGGGCCACCCTCCCAAACCTCCTTTTTATTTTTATTTATTTATTTATTTATTTTTGCAGGTTTTCCATGCCATGCATTTCTGGATAGCAGTCACAGCTGTTAAAGATGCATCTGGAGAAAAGAGACACAGCTTGAATATCGAGAGCTCAGGTGGGAAATTAGTAATAAGCAAAGAAGGGAGAGCTGAAAGGTGCAAAGAGTATATGGAGAGCCTACACAAGGAAGATGAACTCGAAGGTAATATTTTGAAAGTGGGAAGCGGACAGAGATGAACATGAGATGGGAGATATGATACTGTGAGAAGAATTTCACAGAGCACTGAAAGACCCAAGTCGAGACAAGGCCTCTAAAGTACATGACATCCTGTCAGAACTACTGATATTCTTTGGAGAACCACCCCTACAAAATTATTTCATCTAGTGTGCGAGTTATATGAGACAGGCAAAATACCCTCGGACTTCATGAAGAATGTATCAATTCCAATTCCAAAGATAGCAGATGCTGACAGGTGTGTATACTACCAAACTATCAGTTTAACAAGTCATGGCTGCAAAATACTGACAGGAACTATTTTCAGAAAAATGGAAAAACTGGTGAAAGCTGATCTACCTGAAGATCAGTTTGGATTCCACAGAAATGTAGGTACACCTAAGGCAATACTGATCCTATAAATTATCTTAGAAGATAGTTAATGAAAGGCAAACACGAATTTATAGCATTTGCAGACTTGGAGAAAGCTTTTGACATCATTGATTGGAATACTCTCTTTGAAATTCTGAAGGTAGCTGGGGCAGAATACAGGTACTCAAAGGCTATTTAAAACTTATGCAGAAACCAGACGACAATTATAAGAGTTGAAGGGCATGAAAGGGAAGCTGTGGTTGAGAAGGCATTGGGACAGAGTTGTAGCCTATCCCTGACGTTATTCAATCTGTACCCTAAGCAAGCAGCAAAGGGAACCAAAGAAAAATTTGGAGTAGGAATTAAAGTTCAGGGAGAAGAAATAAAAGCTTTCCGGTCTGTCAACAATTTTGTATTTCTGTCAGACAGTAAAGGACTCGGAAGGGCAGTTGAATGGAATGAACAGTGTCCTGAAATGAGTATATATAATGAACATCACCAAAATCAAAACAAGGATAATGGAATGTAGTCAAATTAAATCGGGTGATGCTGTGGAAATTAGGTTACGAAACGAGGCATTTAAAGTAGGGGGCACCCCTTCCCCGATTACTCTACAGAATGAAATTGCCGTTATAAAATTTATTGCTATTAACAATGGATGTGATCAAAATTTACTTGATCACATCATCAACAAGAAAATCTCTAAAAAAGATGTACCACATTACAGAGAAATAAACCCAGAGCCAACAAAGCAAAAAATAGTACATAAAAATCCTTTTCCTTTCCTAGGAAATGTATCCTATAGGATAAAATGGTCTGACTTCAAAGAAATGCGCTTGGGGGGTTCATGAAAATGGGGGTTTGGATTGTGTGCATGTTTTTGAGTAGATGTTTGTTGTGTGTCAGTGTTTGTGTTTTCTAAATGTCCCTATAGTGGTGTGTAAGTGTTAATTTTGGGCATTTATGCTGAAATTATGGGGGTTCACAGCCTAAGTTTTGGATGGGGAGGTGGTGTGATGTTTAGTGTCTTTTCATAAAGTTTGACAAATTTTTCCTTCATGAGGGAATAGATGGTGGGTTGTCCTAAAAATTCTCTCATTTCTGTGTTGCGGATGTATTTGTCAGCACCTGTGATGACACAGAATGTCTTGTTTTGCAACTGTTGCAGACGAATGAGGGTGGTGTCTGACGCCATTGACCACACTTCTGAGCCATATACTATGACCAGGAGCATGAGTTGGCGCCAGAGAAGAATTTTGCAGTTTAGAGTGAGTCCTTCACCCTTCAGATGGGTGTATAGCTGTGAGAGGAGTGCGCAACTTTTCTTTGCTGCTTTAATAATATGTTGTCACCATGTGAGGCGCCTACCAATCTCCAGTCCAAGATAAGTAATACAGTTACGTCAGGCTAGATCCCAACCACCAATGGTTAGTTGCTAGTCTGGGAGATTTAGTCCGGTTGTAAAGTATGCTGCTTGGCTATTAGTTAGTTGATTTTAATTTTCCATAGATTACACCACTGTGTTATGGAATGTAGGTGTCCTTGTAGCTTTTGGTGTATGAATTCAAGGTCGCGGCAACTCCTGTAGATTGCTGTGTGATCAGCGTAGAGAGCGATCTCCCCACTGACCTGCTTAGGCATGTTGTTCATGTAGATTGAGTACAGGACGAGACCTAAAACTGAACCTTGCGGAACTCCAGCTGCAATCGGTCGCATCTGGCTCGATCTTGATCCACTTCTTACGAAGAATTGACACTACGCAAGAAATGAATCAATGATCTTTATGAGATGTTCTGAACACCCTATTTGATCCAGCTTGTATTATTACGCCATCGTGCCAAATGCAGTCGAATGCCTTCTCTATATCCAGGAACACTGCTCCTGCAGATTCTCTCTTTGCCATGGCCAGACAAATGTGCTATACCAAGGGCAGGCATTGCTGGATGTGGAGTGCTCAGCGCAGAATCCAAACTGTTCAGGCATCAGGATGCTGTTCTCGGTAAGGAATTGTTGGAGGGGTGAGAGGATGAGCAAGTTGAGGATTTTACTCACTCCAGTGAGTAGGCAAATTGGTCTGTAACTTTCTGGTAGGAGCAGGTTTTTATTAGGTTTGGGGAAGGTGATTACCTTAGCAGTTTTCCACGCTGAGGGGAAGTAGATGAGTTTTAGGCAAGGATTGAAGACGCTTGCCAGAAATGTTATGGCGGGAGCTGGAAGGTGCTTTAGGAGTGGGGTGTGGATGCAGTTAGGGCCAGGAGCCTTGTAGTTTCCTTGTCGCTTGATAAGTGCACTTATTGTCAGCTCATTAACGGGCATGAATTCTATGTTTGGGTGCGTATTTCTTATCTGAGTCACTCGTCCAATGACTATTCTTTCCTGCCTATCACTCTTGTCATCATCAATGATGTGAGTTCGGAATTGTGACTCTAATGACTGTGCCATTACTTCTGCCTTATCTTGTTCTTCATACATTAGACTGTTCTTGCTGTGGAGTGGCCTGTTCTTTCTGGTGGGGGCTTTCCGCTGCCGGGCTATCTGCCAGATCTTGCATCAGAGATGCTGTGTCGCAATAGGCACAACAAAAAGATTCACCCAATTATATCTTTTGGCCATTAGGGTCTTTGTTAGCAATAGTCACACATACAAACATGCACACACACTCACGCAAACGCAACTTGCACACACGTCTGCAGTCTCAGACAACTGAAACCACACTGCGAGCAACAGCACCAGTGCATGATGAGAGTGGTGACTATGTGAGTGTAAGGATGAGGCTGGGGTGGGGAGGGGGAGGGATAGTATGGTGGGGGTGGCAGACTGTGAATTGTTCCAGTTTAGACAGAGGGCAGGAGGGGAGATGGGGAGAGGGGGGGGGATGTAAGTAATGGAAAGGAGAGAAAGAAACAGAAATTAAAAGACTAGGTGTGGTTGTGAAATGATGGCTGTGTAGTGCTGGAATGGGAACAGGGAGGAGGCTGGATGGGTGAGGACAGTGACTTACTAAGGATGAGGCCAGGAGGGTTACGGGAATGTAGGATGTATTGCAGGGAAAGTTCCCACCTGCACAATTCAGAAAAGCTGATATTGGTGGGAAGTATCCATATGGCAGAGGCTGTGAAGCAGTCATTGAGATGAGGGGTATCATGTTTGGCAGCGTGTTTAGCAACAGGGTGGTCCACTTGTTTTTTGGCCACAGTTTGTCTGTGGCCGTTCATGTGGACAGACAGCTTGTTGGTTGCCATGCCTACACAGAATGCAGCACAGTGATTGCAGCTTAGCTTGTAAATCACTTGACTGGTTTCACAGGTAGCCCTGCCTTTGATGGGATAGGTTAGGTTAATGACTGGACTGGAGTAGGTGGTGGTAAGAAGATGTATGGGACAGGTCTTGCATCTAGGTCTATTACAAGGGTATGAGCCATGAGGTAAGGGACTGGGAGCAAGGGTTGTGTATGGATGGACGAGTATATTGTGTACGTTAGGTGGACGGTAGGATACCACTGTGGGAGGGGTGGGAAGAATAGTGGGCAGGACATTTCTCATTTCAGGACATGATGAGAAGTAATCAAAACTCTGGCAGAGAATGTAATTCAGTTGCTCCAGTCCTGGATGGTACTGAGTTACGAGGGGAATGCTCCTCTGTGGCTGGACTATGGGACTTTGTGGGGTGGTGGGAGACTGGAAAGATAACGCATGGGAGACTTGTTTTTGTACAAGGTTGGGAGGATAATTATGGTCAGTGAAGGCTTCAGAGAGATCCTCGGTATATTTTGAGAGGGACTGCTCGTCACTGCAGATGCGATGACCATGGTGGCTAGGCTATTCGGAAGAGACTTCTTAGTATGGAATGGGTGGCAGCTGTCGAAATGGAGGTATTGCTGGTGGTTAGCAGGTTTGATATGGACGGAGGTACTGATGTAGCCATCTCTGAGGTGAAGGTCTATGTCTAGGAAGGGGGCTTGTTGGGTTGAGTGGACCAGGTGAAGCAAATGGGGAAGAAGTCGTTGAGGTCCTGGAGGAATGTGGATAGGGTGTCCTCACCTTCAATCCAGATAGCAAAGATGTCATCAATGAATCTGAACCAGATGAGAGGTTTAGGATTCTAGGTTTTAGGAAGGATTCCTCTAGATGGTCCATGAATAGGTTGGCATAGGATGGTGCCATGTGGGTGCCCGTAGCCATACCCCGGATTTGTTTGTAGGTAATGCCTTCAAAGGAGAAGCAATTGTGGGTGAGTATATAGTTGGTCATGGCGTCTAGGAAGGAGGTTGTTGGTTTGGAATCCATGGGGCGTCTGGAAAGGTAGTGTTCAATAGCAGTTAGGCCATGGGCATTAGGAATGTTAGTGTACAGGGAGGTGGCATCAATAGTGACGAGCAGGGCACCATGTGGTAAAGGGACAGGAACTGTGGAGAGTCGGTGGAGGAAATGGTTGGTATCTTTTATATAGGAGGATAGGTTCCGGCTAATAGGTTGACGGTGTTGGTCTATGAGAGCAGAGATTCTCTCAGTGGGGACACAGTAACCGGCCAGAATGGGTCATCCTGGGTGGTTGGGTTTATGGACTTTAGGAAGCACCTTCTACATTCCAAAAAACAAGTGGACCACCCTGTTGCTGACCACACTGCCAAACATGATATCCCTCATCTCAATGACTGCTCCACAGCCTCTGCCATATGGATACTTCCCACCAATATCAGCTTTTCTGAATTGTGCAGGTGGGAACTTTCCCTGCAATACATCCTATGTTCCTGTAACCCTTCCGGCCTCAACCTTCATTAGTCACTGTCCTCAACCATCCAGCCCCCTCCCTGTTCCCATTCCAGCACTACACAGCCGTCATTTCACCGCCACACCTAATCTTTTAATATCTGTTTACTTCTCTCCTTTCTGCTACTAACTCCCCCCCCCCCCCCCCCCCCCCCACCACCACACCTTCTCTCCGGCCGTCCGTCTAAACTGTAGCACTTCACTGTCCGCCACCCCCACCATGTTATGTTGTTGTGTTATGTTAACCGGGGACCTAGAAACGACGGAAAGGCTCCATCCCCGCCGCAGCCACAGTGGTCCGCAACCCCACGACGACTATCGCAGTCCATTTCACCCCTCTGCCGCCCCACACGGAACCCAGGGTTATTGTGTGGTTCGGCCCTTGGTGGACCCCCCAGGGAAATTCTCACACCAGACGAGTGTAACCCCTATGTTTGCGTGGTAGAGTAATGGTGGTGTACGCGTACGTGGAGAACTTGTTTGCACAGCAATCGCCGGTATAGTGTAGCTGAGGTGGAATAAGGGGAACCAGCAAGCATTCGCTGAGGCAGATGGAAAATCGCCTAAAAACCATCCACATACTGGCCAGCTCACCGGACCTCGACACAAATCCGCTGGGCGGATTCGAGCCGGGGACTGGCGCTCCTTCCTGTCCGGAAAGCAGTGTGTTGGACCGCATGGCCAACCGGGCGGGCATCCCCACCATACTATCCCTCCCCCTCCCACCCCAGCCTCCTCATTACCCCCCACCCAGTCGCCACTCCCATCATGCACTGGTGCTGCTGCTCACAGTGTGGTTTCAGTTGTCTGGGACTGCAGACATGTGTGTAAGTTGCATTTGTGTGTGTGTGTGTGTGTGTGTGTGTGTGTGTGTGTGTGTGTGTGTATAGCTGACAAAGGTCTTAATGGCTGAAATCTATAATTGTGTGAATCTTTTTGTTGTACCTATCACGACTCAGTGTCTCCACTACATGGTGAGTAGCAACTTTCCTTCTCTAATTTATAGTTTATACAAGGTGTACAACTTTGATTCTGCTGTTTTTTCCCCAACATTTGAGGCTTTAATGAAACAAATTGGTTACAGATGTATCATTCAAAGTATTTTCCATTGCTGGCCACTACTTTCTCCCACGTTTCGGGCAGTGCACGAATCCCACATTGAAAAAATTGTTCATCTTTTGGAGTGATCCACGAATCGATCCAATTTGTGACTTCTTCATGAGAGTGGACGTATTGGTCAGCCAGGTCAATCACCATTGATCTAAACAGGTGATAGTCAGAGGGAGCAATGTCTGGAGAATATGGCAGATGGGGTAGGACTTCCCATTTTAACTTTTCCACGTATGTTTTGACTTATTTTGCAACGTGGGGTCAATCATTGTCATGCTCCAAAACCACTTTATAGTGCCTCTCACTATATTGCAGCCGTTTTTCTTTTAATGCTCTGCTCCAACACATTAATTGCATTTGATAATGAGCACCTGTGATTGTTTCACTTGGTTTAACACCTCATAGTACACGACGCCGAGCCGGTCGCACCAAATGCAGAGCATGATCTTGGGAGTTGTGAATATTCGGTTTGGCCATCAACGTGGAAGCATGGCCGGGATATACCCACGATTTTTGGCATTTAGGGCTATTGTAATGAACCCATTTTTCGTCCTTGGTCACAATGCAATGCAGAAATCCCTTCCATTTTTGCCTCTGAAGCAACTGTTCACCAGCACACAAACGCCATTCAATGTCTCTTGGTTTCAGCTCACATGGGACACAAGTTCCTTCTTTCTGAATCATGCTCATAGCCTTGAGACATTTTGAAATGGCTTGCTGTGTCACTCCCACTAATCGTGCCAATTCTTCTTGAGTTTGACGTGAGTCTTCACTCAGCAATGTCTCCAATTCTGCATCTTCGAAAACATTCTCTCTTCCACCACTATGCCGGTCTACAATGTGAAAATCACCTTCTTGAAGTGTTGAAACCACTCATGACATGTTCTTTCACTAATAGTGTCCTTACCATACATACTTGAGAGCATTCAATGAGACTCAGCCGCTGTTTTCTTCATACTGAAACAAAACCGTAACACCTCTCGCAAGTTACAAAAATTAGGCTCGTAAACTGACATTTTCAATCAAGAACAACTTTACGATGCTGACACAAATTGACTAATGTTTGAATGAGGTTACGTTGACTGAGGTCCAAGCTAACTTCCTGACGTCTGTGATCTGTTTCTTTCGACCGCTACTTGCCATTGTCGCTACCTATCAGCCGGTGGAAGCAAAGTTGTACACCTTGTACTTTACATGGCTGCTCTGCACATTTGTTTTCACACAGGTATGCCACCTACCGATGTTTGCTATTTTGTGCACTACAACTACTCTGTCGGTCACATACAGGCTATTACATTACCTTTTAATTCCATGTACATTTTAATTTGAAGACTTTTATCCTTAGTCCAACTCCAATGGGAATGTTTTTTAATGGATTTAATTTGGTTTTAATGATGGTCACATACACCATGTTATTTGACATGTGCTTCTTTGTTCTGAAATTTGACATCAATACATCAAATAAGTAATTTTTGTTTACCAAACTATGGAAACTCCAAGTTGGAATATCAACGTTATACGAAAAGATAGGTTGCTATTCACCATAAAACTGACACATTGAGTTGCAGACTGGCACAGTGAAAAGACACTTATACCTTATACTTCAGCCCAATCCTTCTTCAGAAAAGGAAACACACACACACACACACACACACACACACACACACACACACACACACACTTTCATTCACACAAACAAGCACACCTCACGCACACATGCCCATCATTTCAGGCCGCTCGGACTGAAATGCAATTGTCAATTGGCACACAAAGCAGGTGAGGGGACGAGAATAGAGAGGAGGTAACAAGATAGAGGAGGTGGAAATTGTTGAGTGGATGGTGTGGGAAGAGAATATTACTTTCGGTTGAAGACAAGATTTATACCTTAAAATATAACAGAGTGAAAGAATGCAAAGTAAACAAGCTTTCAAGTTCCATTGGCAGACAGGACACTATTCTTATGATAAAGAAAGCAGCATTTAGCTTCTGTTCAAGAGCCTGAATGTCATACATCCATAAATGATTTTCATAGATTTTCATTCTTAAGAATGTATAACATTTATCTTCACTTTAAGATTGGCAGATGCACTTTAGAAGGGAGCATTGAAGTTCGGGGAGGGGGGGGGGGGGGGGGCTGTCACTCTGAACTTATAATACTTATATTTAGCAACACTAATCCTTGAGCTTTATGCTATTCAAGTGCTTGTGTATGAAGAATAGCAATAATGTGCATGGGGATAATTCCAAAAATTAGCAAGACCTGGATTATCCTACTAACTAAGAAAACAAGAGCAAACAAGAATTTGGGGAAAAGACTAGACAGTTGCCAACAACATATATGCCATATAATGTATGCCAAGGTTTGTGCAAGTTTAAGCAATGTCAAGACTGTCAAATGAAGCATATTATGGATAAATATCTGGCTAAACCAGACAAGTCAGAATATATCAAACCCAGGGTGCGCTCCACAGACAATTGAGGACATAACAAACATACATGAAGTTTATTTTCTACCTACCTTCTTAAAATTGCCTCCTGCCACATGACAGCATCTGACAGAAATCAAGCCTACATCTACATGACTACCTTGCAAGTCACTCTTATGCTCCTGGCAATGAGTTCTTCAAACAACCTTCAGGCTACTTCTCTACTGTTACACTCTAACAGTGCGTGGAAAATATGGACATTTAAATCTTTCTGTATGAGCTAAGATTTCTCTTATTTTATTATGATGACCATATTTTATTGTCACTAATCTACATGGGGAACCATGTAGATTAGTGACAATAAAATACTTTCACATTCAGAGGAGAAAGATGGTGATTGAAATTTTGGGAAAAGATCTTGCCACAACAAAAAATGCCTTTCTTTTGATAACTGCCATCCCAATTCGCTTGTCATATCTGTGATACTCTCTCCACTATTATGTGATCATATAAAACGAGGTGCCCTCCTTTGAACACTGTGTGTGTGTGTGTGTGTGTGTGTAAGTGTGTGTGTGTGTGTGTGTGTGCGCGCGCGCGCTTGGATCCTATGGGCACCCAACGGTGAGGTCATCAGCACTCTTACACTTATCACAAAACAAAAAAATGTGAAGGTAGACTAAAATTGTTGTACACTCATGCACTCTAAATGATCACAGTCACTCTATCACACTTGCACTAAAACCAATTAGGAGCAAAAGTATCTATACATGAAATTAAAACACAGAGAAAAATAAACACAGAAGAGCTAAAAGAAAAGCACAGAGAACTGTGAGTTGCTAACTACTTACAAAAAACTTGAGTGAGCCAGTCACCCTGCTGACGCCTTAAAAACATCTCCCTAATATCTTGTGAAAAATGTTGGACAATTCACGAAACTTTAAAACTTGAACCACATTCATTTGAACATTGCTTCAACTACAGGGCAGATCCATTGACAAATCTGCCACAGTCTGCTGGTCGACAAATAAAATGCAGTTCAATAAAATGTGACACTCAGTGATCTGCTCGTCACAAGCACCACACATTTGAGAGTCCTCTTACCGGAATGAGAATCCATATGTCATGGGGCTGTGGCCTATGTGAAGGTAAATAATGAGCACCTCATCCCATCAACACCACGGCTGAGTTGTGGGCTTTACTACACGGAGCTTGGTGTCAGTCACTTCCTGCCACCCATCTTCCCACCGATGCAACAGCTCAACAGCGAGGTGATAGCATGCAGGGGGATGGCACACTGAAATACGTGAGAATCATGACACATGCCTTCTTGGCCGCTCAATCAGGCCTTTTGTTCTCAGCAATTCCCATGTGACTTGGTACCTAGCAGAAAGACATCGCCTTCCCCAGTCGTTGTCATTGGAGGAGGGCATCCTGGATATTCTAGATGACTTTATCAGGTGGGTACAAACACTGTCCAGAGTAAAGAGCACTCAGAGAATCTGAACAGACAAGAAATTTAGCACTGGAAGAGAATCTCATATAATAACTGCATATAATTCTGCATCAAAGATAGTAAATTCTTGAGTGAAAACAACAGAGCAACCAGGTCGACCGAAGCGTCCGATCGCTCCTATCGGCTGTGACCCATGACGTAAGGCTGTTGTGGTTTGTGACATCATGACAACGCAGAATTTAGTTTGTGAGAGTGGCGTGTTTGTAGGTGTCGTTTTGATGTGATCGGTGGTGTTCTCTGGTGGTGTGTTTATGAGTTGTATGTTAGGTGACGTTTTTGGTTTAGTTTGCATGTGTGGTGTGTTTATAGGTGGCGTATTGTTGCGGTTGGTGGTTCTCTCTAGTGGTGTGTTTATGTGTAGCGTGTTTCGTGGCGTATGGGGTTCATTTGCATGGTAGCATTGCACGTGTGTGGTATCGGTAGTGACAGTGCTTTCAGCAGAATATTTTTCAGTGAGTTAACGATTTTGGTTTTGTTATGCCAATGTTATTGTAGTTTTTTTCTGTTCATCGTGTGTGAATTTTGGTAGACTGCTTTTTTATGTCTTTGGTAGGTACGAGTATGACTGAAAAGGTCAACAGTTTTCGATTGTCGGCGATGATGGGGGACATTGCGTTGTCTCCAATAAAATTTCTTCAACTATTCAGATTTTTGGATGAAGTCGTGAAGTGTTCAGTGTGTCATGAAGAAATGAGGCTTACTGAAGTTCCGGCATCTTGGACCAGGGCGGCTATATGTGGAGATGTCGTAAGGATAACAGGTCAAGTGAAGTGTTTGATTCCAATTTTGTTGTGTTTTTTGAGGTAGTGATGATTGTGGACGTGGTTGCAGTTTTGGGTTTTATGATTTGGCATCAGTAGTTCCTGTTGACCTATATAGGTCAAGGGAAGTGTTTGATTCAAATTTTTGGTTGTGGCTGTGGGTGTTCCGGTATCAGGAGTTGCTATTGAGCTATATACATCAAGGGAAGTGTTTGACTCCAATTTGTGGGATCGGGAGCTGCTGTTGAGCTATATAGGTCAAGGGAAGTGTCCTATTCCAGACGATATTGTGTTTAGCAAAATTTGGGGAGTTTTGTGTTGTTGGTTTTTTCCGTCATTTTGTGTGGTTTGGTATGGTGGTGTGTGCCTAAATTTGTTTATATTTACTTTATCCCCACCCAAAAACCTGAATTTCCCACGCTTGTCCCATTAGTTTCATTAGGTTTTTTGTGGAACGTGTGTGTGTTGGTTTTTCAATGTATTTTCGTGTTTGTGGTCATGTTTACATAATGACATCATAGGCGCTGTATTGGAGTCGTAGCGTATGGTCGTTTCCGCCATATTTATGACGTCATGGGTCAAAGTAGACGGGTGGAATCGCACGCTTCTGTATTTCCAAGTAACCAATGGAGTCCCCCTGTGTAGACCCAGCCACAAAGACAGCTACATAGTTAAGGTGCTCAAATAAAATGTCTGAAAATGTCGAATTAAAAACAGAAGCAGGCATGCAGTCTCTCTTCTACAGCACTAAATCTAAAATTAGGCTGGACCTCTGCAGTAACCAGGGCAACAGACAGCTAAAATCCTGGATTTGAGGTTGTATATGCTCAACACTGAGTGACTCCAGCACACACTGCACGTGGATCCCAAACGGCATTGTGGCTCGTGGACGGTTGGAGAAAAGGCATTCCAGAGATAGACAAGCAACAGTATGGTGTGCGGGTGAAGTCGGAGCTGCGAGGATCTTACATACCAGATGCATCATGAGGAGCTGCCACTGGATGGTAAGTGGCAGTTCCCCAGTCTCATTACAGAAGCTGAGTACGGGACTGGTCCTATAAGCACCCATGGCCAGCGGAATCCCCTCATGGTGGATAGTGGCAATGATCTCCAAATAAGAAGGCCTCACTGATCCATACAACATGTACCTATACTCCAGTCGTGAACACACAAAATCCTCCTATAAAACTTGAGGAAATGCATCCTTCTCCTCCCCAAGACCTGTGGCTAAGGCACTTTAAGAGATTCAGTGCTTCAAGGTTCTGGCTTTCAGGACTTTCAGGTGAGCAAACCACAACAATTTCGAGCCAAAAATGAGGCCCAGAAACCACACTGAGTCATTAAAATGTAGGATGATGTCCCCCACATGCAAGATAGGCAAATTAAAAATACGACGAGCATGATTCAAATGAACACGCACACACTTATCCACAGAAAACTGAAAACCTGTCTTTGCAACCCACTCCTGTAAATTTCACACTCTTAGTTGCAAGTGATGGCTTGCTGTTGCATCTCTGGAAGAGGACTAGAAAACAGAAAAATCATCCACAAATAAGGAGCAATGTACAGGACATGATACTGTAGACATGATACTATTTATGGCTATGGCGAAGAAGGTAATCCTTAAAACATTGCCCTGAGGGACACCATTCTCCTGATCAAAACAATCTGACCATAAGTCACTAACTCAGGTCCGAAAAAACCATTGAGACAGGAAAGACCGTATGAAGATGGGGAGGTGGTCACAAAAGCCCCATTGATGCAGTTGTGCAAGAATACAGCATCTCCAAGTAATGTCATATGCATTACTGATATCAAAGAAGATACCAGTACAGTTATGGGTGCTTAGGAACGACTGCTGAATAGCCACGTCTAGCAGGGTCAGGTTGTCGACAGTGGACCAAAATCACCAGAATCCACACTGAGGGTGGCTAAGGAGTTGTCTGGTCTCTAAAAACCAGACAAGATAACAGTTAACCATTCGTTCCAGGGTCTTTCCTACACAGCTTGTTAATGTGATACTTCTATGACTACTGGGAGATGTACGGTACTTTCCTGGTTTCAAGAGAGGTGTCAGAACCATCTCCCCTCACGAGTTGGAAAAGTTGCCTGTCTGCCATATAGGATTAAAACATTTGAGGAGGATTCCCTTTGACGCTACTGGCAATCGTTGAAGCATGCAGTAACGGATTAGGTCATGATCGGGTGCTGTACGATGAGCCTCAGACAGTAGAGATTCAAGCTCCCACATGGAGAAAGGAGAGTAGTAGGCCTCAGAACAGTGCCCCTCTCAACAGTAGCACAGTCATGATGAAATGCCAGATGCTGGCTTGCATCGGCTGTGGTATTTGCAAAATGTTCAGCCAGCATCTGAGCAATGTCTCTGGCCGTTGTTTGGAGTCATTTACTGCTGGATACCGGAAATCCTCTGGATGGCTTCCCATACTTCTGTAGAACATGTGGAATGGTTGATGGAGTCCAGGAACACTTGCCGTGACATCTTCTTACTCTCCCTAACGGCGCGTCAAGCTTTGGCCCTTGCGACTTGAAAGGCTGTGAGGTTGTCCGCTGTTGGGCAGAATTTAAACTGTTGCCTGGTCCGGATGGCTAAATGGCACTCTTCTTTCCACCAAGGTACAGGTTGCCTCCTAATAGGACCAAAAGACTCTGGTAAGGATAGGCCAGTGGCATGATGAATCACACGTATGATGTGGTTCACCCATTCCTCGATGTTGTCATGGTGTTCAAACACAGCCAATTGGTTGAACAGCACCCAGTTAGTCCTGCCACTCATCCATCTTGATGGCTTCTGCTCCAGCAATCTGCCATCAAGTAGGGGAATGTGGATTGGGCAGTGGTCATTGGAATGAAGATCATCAATGACCTCCCAGTGAACAGAGTCAGCGAGTGCTGGAGAGCAGACAGATAGGTTGACGGCCAAGAATGACCCAGTAGCAGCACAGAATGAGTGGGTGTACCAGTGTTTAGGAAGCACATCTCTTGAGATGTCAGGAGGCTCTCCAGAACCCAAACCCACAGACTCCCAGGAGGAGTTGTTCCATAAGATCTGAGAGAGTCTCAGAGTCTACTGCATCCAGTGGAGGTAAATACATAGAGCACACTATAATCCTCCGACATGCATGAATTTCAACTGCAACCACTTGCAAGTCAGTAGCCAGGGGGAGAACAGAGGAGTGGTGTGTGTTATTGACAAACACAGCAACCCCTCCCTTGGCCCTTTCCCTATTAGGTCATCCTTGCGATATAGCATATTAGTACAGGGGCATCAGATGCTTTAAAATGTGTTTCCTGCAAACACAAGCACAGGGGATGTTGCTGTGCTATAAGTTTCACTTCCTCCTCATGTGTCCTGAACCCATTTATGTTCCACTGTATAATGGGAGCCATTTATCATGGGGGTAGTACTTTCATCCTGATTTTCTGCCAGGGAGGGGAGTCCACAATGGGTGGAGACTCAGTATTGGGGTGAGATGATTGCTCCAGTCCAACATCAACTTCCACTGCCTCTGAAGAAGATTTGAGAGAGATGTCAGATAGGATAGTGTCAACATTGTCGGACCGTGTATCTCCTGTCTCCTTCAGTGGGCGATTATTTGCCTTCAACTTTGATTTTTTGGTTGTAGGAGGCTTTGGATTCGCATCCTCAGAAGTGGTAATGGTTGTAGCAGTGCTGGGTGGTGCACAAGATTTGACTTGTGGAGGGGCAGGAAGTTCCATAATGTCTGTAACTATAATCTGTTCTGAAGTTCTGGTGTGTGTGTGTGGGGGGGGGGGGGGGGGGGGGGTCGCAGGCTTCAAAGGAACTGTAGCAGCACAAGTGCATCGTTAAATGCAGGTGCTAGTGTTGACAACAGCAACCTCTGTTTGTGTAGCAGCATCAGTTGTGTAGCAGCATCAGATTCCAGGACTGGCTGTTTCAGAGCAGAAGAAAAGGAAGCAGCAAAGGTGGGCGGCTGCATGGAGTTGTATAACTTCTTGGCTTCACCACATGTGATATGCTTTGTCATTTTGATTTCCTGGCTCTTATGTTCCTGTAGGAAAACTCTGTAACCTGTGCTCTGCACAGGATGTTCCCCGGAACAGTTGACAAACTTTGGCAGAAAGGAGCAACCAATTCCATAATTGGTGGCTTAAACACATTTCCCACAAGTGGCTTCTCCTTCACAGCCAAGAGTAGTGTGCCCAAATTGCGGGCATTTAAAATACCGCACTGAATTTGGGAAATAAGGTCGTATACTTATGCGTAGGAAACCTGCCTTGACATGCTCTGGTAATCTGGGGCTGTTAAAAGTAAGGATAAGAGAGTCTGATTTTACAAGATCACCACCTGCCCATTTCATAACATTTTGCACATTGACAGTGCCTTCTCCAGACCATTTGGCTTTTAGTTCTTCTCGGGGAATGCCAACTAGATCCCCGCAAGTCACAACACCTTTTCTGTAGAACATTCACAGTTGTTGCAATTCATTTTCTATTGTATACTCCCTGAGGCAATGAGCTTTCTGAAAGTTCTTGACTTGTTGGGAGCTACATGTTTCAACCAATAGAGTCCCACTGCGCAAGTGCTTAACAGATTTTAAGTTGTTAGCAATGCCCTCTAAACTTTCTGTGTGTAAAATGGTGAAACTTTCTCAAAACTACCCTCTTTTCTTTTAACTATAAAAAACACATCTGTGAAAAAGCATGCATTCTGTTACAACTGACTGGCAGTGGCCCACCCTTTCCACTGGGAGGGGGAAAAGAAAATTTCATATGATCCATCTCAGTCCCATGACCAGCTAGGGAAATAAGGGTCCACTCAAACAGAGCCCCACATGCCTGCATAAGCCTTATACAACTGAGATGCAGCAGGTTCCCCAGAGATTGCCCGCTTATGACTGTTCCACCTCAACACCAATGCATCCCATCAGGGCACAGCACACATGGAGACCGAGGGCTTTTTTTTTATAGAGGTTTATTGCATCCTAGTGACCTGGGCAGTCGAGCCAAGATCCCCCTTCCCTGAGACAATTCCACCACCGCACTACACGGTGGTCACTGAAGCATGCCCAGAGCTTATGGTGACAGGGAACTAGTAGTGTTTACCAGTCCCCCGCCCAGGAACCCCAGGGTCAACAAGTCTGTACGCAGCAAATGAATGCTGAGCCCTTGAGAGCTCTTTTACCTTTTTCAATCCTCCATCAATCCTATCTCATACGGATCCTACACCGTACAACTACACTCTAGCAGACGATGAACAAGTGTAGTGTAGGCAGTCTCTTTAGTTAATAAACCACATCTTCCAAGTGTTCTGCCAAAAAAACTTTTTTTTTTTTTTTTTTTTTTTTTTTTTTGGGGGTCTCACACTTTTCTGTACCGAGAGACTGTTGCCACTTTTTGCCCAACACAGATATTGTGTCTAAGTCATTTTGTAATTGGTTTTGATCTTCTGATGACTTTACTAAATGGCAAATGACAGTATCATCTGCAAATAATCTAAAAGGGCTGCACAGATTGTCTCCTGAGTTGCTGATGTAAGTTAGGAACAGCAGAGGGCCTATAACTCTTCCTTAGGAAGCACCGGATATCACCTCTTTTTTAACTGATGATTTTCCATCAATTACTACGTACTGTGGCCTTTCTTACAGGAATCTGTGAATCCAGTTGCACGACTGAAGTGACGATCCATAGGCATGTAATCTGATTAGATGTTTCTTGTGAGGAATGGTGTCAAAATCCTTCCGGAAATCTAAAATTATGGAATCAATTTGAGATCCCCTGTCAATAGCATTCATTAGTGCAAGTGAATAAAGAGCTAGTTGTGTTTCACAGGAACAGCATTTTCTGAATCTGTGTTGACTGTGTATCAATAGACCTTTGCAGTAATTAATAATGTTCAAACATAGTACATGTTCCAAAATCCCACTGTACATTGACATTAATGATATAGGTCTGTTAATCAGCAAATCACTCCTGTTTCCTTTCTTGAGTACTGGCGTGGGTTGTGCTACTTTCCAGTTTTATGGTACGTATGTTTCGTCAAGCTTGTGGTTGTATATGATCAGGATTATAGTATCAGCATACTCTGAAAGGAACCTTATTGGTATGCCATCTGGACTGCAAGATTTGCCTTTATTAAGAGCTTTAAGCTGTTCTGCTACATCGAGGATACCTACTTCTAAGTTGCTCATGTTGGCAGTTGTTCTTGATGTGAATTCTCGAATACTTACTGTGTCTACTCTGGTGAAGGAATTCCACAAAACTGAGTTAAAAATGCTGCTTACTGGTGCTGTCATTGGTAATGTTACAGCTGGTATGACGCAGTGAGGCTATTGACTGTGACTTGGTACTGGTGTACTTTACATACAACCAGAATTTCTTTGGATTTTTCATTAGATTTTGAGACAGAGTTTTGTTCTGAATGCCATTAAAAGCATCTCCCCTTGAAGTCAGCGTTAAGTTTCGAGCATCAGTAAAACATCATCAATCTCAGACTTTGCGTTATTTTAAATTTGGCATGCATTCTTCGCTGCTTCTGTAACATCGTTATGACCTGTTTTGTGTACCATGAGGGATCAGAACCACCTTTTATTAATATATTTGGTATAAATTTCCCAATTGCCTGAGATATTATTTCTCTAAATTAAGCCTCATCTGGTCTATACTTAGATAGTTGAGAGAGAGTGGAGACTGTCTCTTATGAAGGTATCAAGCAAATTTTTATCTGCTTCTTTAAATAAATATATTTTGCATTTACTTTTGGTGGATTTCGACACAGTGGTCTATCTCACTACAATGCCCTTGTCGTCACTAATCCTTGTAATCATCACGATGCTCCTTATTCGGTCAAGATTATTTGCTGCTAAGAGGTCAAGTACGTTTTCACAACCATTTACACTTCAAATCAGCTTCTGAACTAATTACTCAAAATAATTCTGAGAGAAAGCATTTGGTACAATTTCTGATGATGTTTTATACTCACCATTGGCCTTGAAGACATATTTTTGCCAACTTATCATGGGTAGATTGAAGAAACCACCAACTGTAACTGTATGAGTGGGTTGCCTATTTGTGATAAACCTCAAGTTTTCTTTGAAGAGTTCAGCAGCTGATTCATCTAAGTTGAGGGTCAGTAAAAGGAACCAATTACTAATTTATTCTGATTATTAAGAATAACCTCCACCCTCTGCAAACTCACAGGGACTATCTATTTCAGTTTAACTACAAGGTAAACAACTTCTAACAGAAACAGAAATGCTACCACCAACTGCATTTGATCTATCCTTTCTGAAACAGTCACAGGATCATCTGAGCCTCTGATTCAGAACCTCCACTATCAAAGATTCACAATGGTCCTGTCAATGATGCTACAGATGGTGAGTTCAGGCTCCATCTTGCAAGCAAGACTGGCAGTCTTTGCCACTTCAGCTAGCTGCATGAAACCATCTTGCTTCTTCTTCTTCTTCTTCATCTTCTTCTTCTTGTTCTTATTATTATTTACTTCTTTTTCTTTCTCTCATATACAATGTTGCCTACAAATAGGTGTTGAGCTACAGTATATGACACCCATATAATATCTTTTGGGCTATCCTCTTCTAATTTTCCTTGGCTCTGCATCTACCTGTTTCTACAATTTTTAATCTCCTTTTTTTATATACAGCTTCTGACTACTTTAAACTCTTAACTCATTGTAAGCTTTTACTCGTAATCTAATTTCTAACTGTGTGTAGGAATAAAAAACATTTGCAAATATGAGCATCTCATTTCTGCCACACCCAAATAATACGTTCAGCAACAATGGAAATTTCTGAATGGAATAATATGTATATCTGAGAGTTAAAAAAAGAAAAGGCAACCACTCTTCTATAGCTGATGGGTGGCACATAGAAACACTGAACAGAATATAGTATTTACACTAGTTTTTGAACTCTTGCTCTTTCTCTAGAAAAAGTACACACATCAACATTTACACATACAACCACACAGACCACATGTTCACACAAACAATATATTCATCATATTAACAGCTAAAAGTTTCATTATTAATCAATGCTGACAATGATTTTTTTTTAATTTTTCTGAAACTCTCGTATAAAAAAAACACTAGGCACCTCCTAAATCTATAAATATTTGAACATCTTGTTACTTCCTTCCCATCTTCAGTCACTGATTTGCAATTGGACCAAGGCAGCATCAAATTGTACTTGTTGATTGGGCTTCTACCAACAGTCATTATGACTTAAGTCTACTAGGACTGCCAACATATTGCCACGAGTTGCTTCACCTGCACTGAGGCATAGTGGTTCCATCACAGGTTGGTGTGCTGTGGGTTGCCATTTCATTCCCAACCACCAGCAATTACTTGTTAATACTATTTAACTTTTGTGTACTGTTCTCAAAATTTCTTAATTGTGTACTGTTTGTACATCCTGTAATATGCTATGTTTATATAAACAGAAGCACTTCCCATATAGGCATTCACTTCTTTTCTGGCCGTATGTTGCTGTTTGTAATGAATGGGCTTTCAGTGTTACATGTTGTACTTCACTGATGACCCTGATCATGGATTTGGAATTGATTATTATTAGCTGGCTATGATCAGACATTGTTTGGTCGAGATGTGGAAACTTTATAACATCTACACAACCATGGCTCCAATTAGGCAACATAAAAGCCATCACTTACACAGACAAGAACCAGAATACAAGCAGTACAGCATTGACAAGGACCGTATATTCAGGAAGCCAATGGATTCCAAAACAGCAACATGTCAATTGCACAGCAGGCATTCATCAGTGTTTCCTGGAGACACTGGTCAGGACCTGACAAAATGGCTGAAAGGATCTAACTGGGTTACCAAATACAACAGGTGGGATGATATGATGTGTTGGGCAAAATTGTATCTTTACTCAGAAGGCGCAACTCAGTAATGGTTCAAGAACAACAACAACAAGAACTGGGCAAATGCAGGTAGAACTGAAGAAAACATTTGGTGAAAATCAGCAGCAATTCCACTTAATGAAAGAACAGCACCCAATGTCATGGGGAGACGACACGGTCTTACATACAGAATGTTTTGGTCCTACAACTCACTTTGAATACAAATATGACAGAAGCCAATACAACTTGATGAAAGGGGTTGCAGAAGACATGTACCACACTCTTCTTGTACAGGATGTCACAAAAACTGAGGAATTCATCAAATGGTACTAGCACATTGGGGAAATGAAACAGAAAAGAGTTTGACAAAAACAGTGTGACCGATTCCAAAATGCGGGCACTATGTCAGTTGCAGACCACCACCACAATCTCACTTCTCTCATACGTCACGTACAACGAGAAGAGATACAACATTTTATAGCAACCAGAACTTTTGGACAAAGCTGATCTCCTACATCAGGAGGCAATAAAGATTGTTGAGGAAGAGATGTATCAATCCTTAGCAATAATCTCCACTACCAGTGAATGCGCCAAAAAGAATGGACTTGGTCATCTAAGAACTATGGCACAACCATCAAATGACAATGCAACGCCTGACCAAAGCAAATATAACCAACCTTTCAACCAAGTATAATACCCCACAGAAGAACAGACATTTGGAGACAGAGGACAACACACCTGTATATTGCCAGACAAGTTGTACACTACTGCAGGGAAAGAAGGAAGATTACAGTTTAATGTTCCGTTGGTGATGAGCACATGCTTGGATTCAGAAAGGATGAGGGAAGAAACTGGCTGTGGCCTTATCAAAGGAACCATCCCAGCATTTGCAAGTGGTTTAGAGAAATCACAAAAAATCTAAATCTAGGGATCTGAGATTTGAATCTGCCATTCTCCTAAATGGGAGTTGAGTCTGCTAACCACTGAACTGAAAGAAGATGAGTTTTCAATGACTTCTATGCCATCAAGATGTCAACTACCACAACAACTGCATTCACTGCAATCAAACAAACACATGAAAAAACACGTCTAGTCACTGCCACATATAACCCAAGACTGCATGAAAGGAGCAAAGTATTTCTCAACCACTGCCATACAGACAGGCAACTGGCAAATCAAGGCTGATGGGAAAAGACTGCCTTCATAACTCCTGATGGCCTTAATGAGTTCAAAGGTATGCCGTTTGGACTATGTAACACTCCAGCCACCTTCTAGCATATGATGGATAACCTGCTTTGACACCTTAAATGGACAACATGTCTTTGCTATCTGGATGATATTGTCAAAAAGAAGTTTCAAGAACATCTAAGCTGCATGACAACTACGTTGAAGTATATTCAGGCTATAGGCATCCAACTAAATCTGAAAAAGTGCTTCTTTGCCACCCAAGAAATACAAATCTTGGGGCATTTAAGGTCTACCCTGATCCAGAGAAAGTAAGAGGAGTCACAAATTTCTGACTTCTCAGAAGATTCATGATATGAGAAGTTTTCTCAAAATGTGCTCATACTACTAGCAATTCATAAAGGTCTTCTATACCTAGACATGTACCTTGCAAGAACTATTTGCTTGGAGATGCCAAAGTTTCCTGGAACAAAGTGCAATGAAGGTCTTTCCTTGTCCTTAAGGAGGCACTAACAGCTTCTCCAGCCCTAGTATTGTATGACAAGAATGCTGAGACAGAACTTCACACTGGTGGTAATGGTTTTCACATAGGAACAGTCCTAGTACAAGTTCAGGAAAGTGCCGAAAGGATGATAGCTTACGCACTTCCAATGTATTCTCCACATCTAAATGGAACTACTCTAATACAGTGAAAGAGTGCCTCAATCTGCGAGGTAGGCACTGAGGCTTAAGAAGTACAACGTCACAGTGTGTGACGAAGGAAGCTGGGATAATTTTTGATTCTCCTCTTGTTTTGCCATCTGCCTCCTTAGATTCGTTTTGTTACTTTTAACTATTTACCATTAGCATATATGAATATAACCAGCATTTTCATAATAGAGAAAGGTTGGCCTTCAGTTTTAAAGTAAATAACAACAGACCTAATTTTGTGCTTAGTTTTATGTACGTAATTGAGATTCTAATTTATTTTGACTATTAATAGTTAGTATCATTTGTTATAGGGTGAAATCAGTAATTGTTTCATAATGTAAATGCTATTGTTGACATATAAACAAATATAAATTCTGTAATAACTGTAAACATATGGAAGACAAAATACTAGTAATCTTACAGTATCTATTTAGCTCGATTCGAAAACATGTTAGCAAAGCCAGAGCTTAATTAAGTCCAAAGTAATTAACAGTTTTGTCAAAAGTAATGTTTACATAACTATATTTGTTAATTTCATGATTTAAACAAATAATTCGGCCTAAACCTTGTAGTAGAAGAAACTGTTAAAAGGAACAAATTTTTTGATGTATTCAGTTAATTTAATGAGTTAAGGTTGAATTGCAATTTCTGTAGTTTCAGTACCTATTATTGTGATGATAAATAAGGGCCCGGTTTTTGGTCACGAGCCAGTCAGTCCATGGCCAAGTTTCAGACAAAGAATCTGTGTTGCTTAGAATGATAAAAATGCATCAATTTAACAGTGAAATAAAGATGAGGTGACTTACCGAACAAAAGCGCTGGCAGGTCGATAGACACACAAACAAACACAAACATACACACAAAATTCAAGCTTTCGCAACAAACTGTTGCCTCTTTCCTGATGAGGCAACAGTTTGTTGCGAAAGCTTGAATTTTGTGTGTGTGTTTGTGTTTGTTTGTGTGTCTATCGACCTGCCAGCGCTTTTGTTCGGTAAGTCACCTCATCTTTGTTTTTATATATAATTTTTCCCACGTGGAATGTTTCCTTCCATTATATTAACAGTGAAATAAGTGTTACACCAATAGGCCATGTGTAAAAACAGTGACAGTGTCTGCTCCATATGTACCTGATTATTCTCCAAGAAGTGTACGCGAAAGAACTTGCCCCCCTTCTAACAGCCGTGTACCGCAAATCTCTAGAGGAACGGAGGGTTCCAAATGATTGGAAAAGAGCACAGATAGTCCCAGTCTTCAAGAAGGGTCGTCGAGCAGATGTGCAAAACTATAGACCTATATCTCTTACGTCGATCTCTTGTAGAATTTTAGAACATGTTTTTTGCTCGCGTATCATGTCCTTTCTGGAAACCCAGAATCTACTGTGTAGGAATCAACATGGATTCCGGAAACAGCGATCGTGTGAGACCCAACTCGCCTTATTTGTTCATGAGACCCAGAAAATATTAGATACAGGCTCCCAGGTAGATGCTATTTTTCTTGACTTCCGGAAGGCGTTCGATACAGTTCCGCACTGTCGCCTGATAAACAAAGTAAGAGCCTACGGAATATCAGACCAGCTGTGTGGCTGGATTGAAGAGTTTTTAGCAAACAGAACACAGCATGTTGTTATCAATGGAGAGACGTCTACACACGTTAAAGTAACCTCTGGCGTGCCACAGGGGAGTGTTATGGGACCATTGCTTTTCACAATATATATAAATGACTTAGTAGATAGTGTCGGAAGTTCCATGCGGCTTTTCGCGGATGATGCTGTAGTATACAGAGAAGTTGCTGCATTAGAAAATTGTAGCGAAATACAGGAAGATCTGCAGCGGATAGGCACTTGGTGCAGGGAGTGGCAACTGACCCTTAACATAGACAAATGTAATGTATTGCGAATACATAGAAAGAAGGATCCTTTATTGTATGATTATATGATAGCGGAACAAACACTGGTAGCAGTTACTTCTGTAAAATATCTGGGAGTATACATACGTACGGAACAATTTGAAGTGGAATGATCATATAAAATTAATTGTTGGTAAGGCGGGTACCAGGTTGAGATTCATTGGGAGAGTGCTTAGAAAATGTAGTCCATCAACAAAGGAGGTGGCTTACAAAACACTCGTTCGACCTATACTTGAGTATTGCTCATCAGTGTAGGATCCGTACCAGGTCGGGTTAACGGAGGAGATAGAAAAGATCCAAAGAAGAGCGGCGCGTTTCGTCACCGGGTTATTTGGTAACCGTGATAGCGTTACGGAGATGTTTAATAAACTCAAGTGGCAGACTCTGCAAGAGAGGCGCTCTGCATCGCGGTGTAGCTTGCTGTCCAGGTTTCGAGAGGGTGCGTTTCTGGATGAGGTATCGAATATATTGCTTCCCCCTACTTATACCTCCCGAGGAGATCACGAATGTAAAATTAGAGAGATTAGAGCGCGCACGGAGGCTTTCAGACAGTCGTTCTTCCCGCGAACCATACGCGACTGGAACAGGAAAGGGAGGTAATGACAGTGGCACGTAAAGTGCCCTCCGCCACACACCGTTGGGTGGCTTGCGGAGTATCAATGTAGATGTAGATGTAGAAGTTTGTGGTTAGGTGGAGGTTTGCCTGCAAACTAATAATGAGGCTAATCGAAAGCTAAACAATAGTGCACTGGCCATATAACTATGTAGTTTTAGGGGGTTGTGAAAAGTGAAATAAAAGGCAGTGAAATGCAAATATGCATCTGTCGGCTACTTTATTTACAGTAGTTAGTGTCGGAATCCACAACCCATTTTTCAGCCAGTGTAGCAATGCAGTGCGTCGTCACCGAGGACAACAAATGAAGAAAATAAAACACGTGGAACTGCTACAAGTGGTATACATAAACAAGATACCAACTGTGTTTCAAGGAACACAGTAGTGTGGATGAAATCTCAGTCATTGGTGCCTTGAATGACAGAGGTGCTGAACAGTGGGAGATTCAGTATTGGTGAAAAGTACAGGAGCCTTAAAGAATGAGTAACTGACCAAAGGAAAATTACAATTAATAAACGCAACACTGTATAAAAGGAACTATGACCCGGTGGGGCAGAAATGGCAGCCCATCATGCCAGCTCATCTATGGCCAGCTACCATGAAGCTCCAGCATATGATCATGTGGGATTCATGAAAAATCTAGATGGAATCAGATGCAGGTACCACAGCCCAGGTCTCTACCCATCAGTTAAAACACTATGTGAGCCACTGTAAGGTTGGTTGGTTGGTTTGGGGAAGGAGACCAGACAGCGTGGTCATCGGTCTCATCGGATTAGGGAAGGATGGGGAAGGAAGTCGGCCGTGCCCTTTCAGAGGAACCATCTCGGCATTTGCCTGGAGTGATTTAGGGAAATCACGGAAAACCTAAATCAGGATGGCCGGACGCGGGATTGAACCGTCGTCCTTCCGAATGCGAGTCCAGTGTGTAACCACTGCGCCACCTCGCTCGGTGCCACTGTAAGGAACTCCAGTGAAGAAAGCATGTGCTACAGTTACTTACTGAGCATCTCGTATCAATTCCGCCTACAGCTGTGCCACTCCACCGTCCTTTACCTCTTGAGAAGGTACCTGAAGTCAACTAACGGGAACAAATGGATAATATTCTGCATTGAAAACATCACCTGCCACACAAAATCAAGCCAAAACTGCTGAATCTTCAGAAATTGCAAGGTTCCTTTAGAAGACATCATTTTAAAGCAAGGAGCAACCATTCTGATGATCTATGATTGTGAAAAAGCTTTTCCAGTCATGAATAGTCTCAGCGGCAATTTCATGTAGCGACATCGCCCATAGGACAACTGCCTGCAACCCACAGATGGCCTCACAGGACACTTTAATAAGACATTGGCAGATAAGATCCTGATGGATGTTGATGTTGAACAAAGAGATTGGGTAACAATACTGCCTATCCTGTGATCTGCATATAACATAGTGAAGCAAGTCACTAAAGTCTTAACACTATTCTTTCTGCTCCATACTCATGAGGCCAAAATGACAATGGATACACTGTTCCCATTTCAACTGGATGATTTTCAGGACGACTATGTGAAATGGATTCCGTAGAAATGTTGGAACACGTGAGGCAATACTGACCTTACGACTTATCTTAGAAGGAAGATTAAGGAAAGGCAAACCTACATTTCTAGCATTTGTAGACTTGGAGAAAGCTTTTGACAATGTTGACTGGAATACTCTCTTTCAAATTCTAAAGGTGGCAGGGGTAAAATACAGGAAGCGAAAGGCTATTTACAATTTGTACAGAAACCAGATGGCAGTTATAAGAGTCGAGGGGCATGAAAGGGAAGCAGTGGTTGGGAAGTGAGTGAGACAGGGTTGTAGCCTCTCCCCGATGTTATTCAATTTGTATATTGAGCAAGCAGTAAAGGAAACAAAATAAAAATTTGGAGTAGGTATTAAAATCCAGGGAGAAGAAATAAAAACTTTGAGGTTCGCCGATGACATTGTAATTCTGTCAGAGACAGCAAAGGGCTTGGAAGAGCAGTTGAACGGAATGGACATTGTCTTGAAAGGAGGATATAAGACGAACATCAACAAAAGCAAAACGAGGATAATGGAATGTAGTCGAATTAAGTCGGGTGATGCTGGGGGAATTAGATTCGGAAATGAGACACTTAAAGTAGTAAAGGAGTTTTGCTATTTGGGGAGCAAAATAACTGATGAAGGTCGAAGTAGAGAGGATATAAAATGTAGACTGGCAATGGCAAGGAAAGCGTTTCTGAAGAAGAGAAATTTGTTAACATCAAGTGTAGATTTAAGTGTCAGGAAGTCGTTTCTAAAAGTATTTGTATGGAGTGTAGCCATGTATGGAAGTGAAACATGGACAATAAATAGTTTGGACAAGAAGAGAATAGAAGCTTTTGAAATGTGGTGCTACAGAAGAATGTTGAAGATCAGGTGGGTAGATCATGTAACTAATGAGGAGGTATTGAATAGGATTGGGGAGAAGAGAAGTTTGTGGCACAACTTGACTAGAAGAAGGGGTCGGTTGGTAGGACATGTGCTGAGGCATCAAGGGATCACAAATTTAGCATTGGAGGGCAGTGTGGAGGGTAAAAATCGTAGAGGAAGACCAAGAGATGAATACACTAAGCAGATTCAGAAGGATGTAGGTTGCAGTAGGTACTGGGAAATGAAGCAGCTTGCACAGGATAGAATAGCATGGAGGGCTGCATCAAACCAGTCTCAGGACTGAAGACTACAACAACAACATATGTGAAATGCCTCATCACCAGTATCAAAGAAGCAAGACAGCTCACTTACAAATGATCCTATATGCCCAAGAGCACAATAATGCCAAGCACTGGCCAGTGAGTTCCTCCCTCCCCCCCCCCCCCCCTCCCCCCCCCTCTGAGACTTGGTACGGATTTTACAACTGGGCAGAAAGTGGAATACTGTAAAAGTTACTAAAGCACTACTTTGGGCTGCATCGTATCCTTCACTGCTTGTCCAACATCACATATGAAACTGAGTATTACAAACATTCATGAAGAAAACAAAAGTGCAGAGCCATTGTCCATATCCCCTGTATGAAGTCCAACTTCAGTCCTGAAGCACAGACCGATGATGGGGGCTTCCCATTCAAGGAAACTCAAAATACATTCAATGATCACGAAGATCATGTGAGGGCTACTTTCAGTGCTTGTCATAGTGAAGAGGACATGACAACATGCAAAGATCCACCATCGATGCCATACAGAGGACCATTGACAAGAGCTAGATCAAGCGTGCTGTAGACAGATCCAGTGAAAACTCCTGAAATAGCAGGTCAATGTTTCTCCATGAGAAGAGCAATGCTGCAAGCTATGCTGTATTCGATGTGGTGTAGCAGTTAGCATCACTGGCTAGGTGCTGTGGGTCATTAGTTGAAACTTCACCAGCAATTATTTGATATTTAGTATGTGTCATTTATGGAAGGTTCTCTAAATATCTTATGTTTGTAATGTTTATGTATTTTTTGAGTAGTTAATGTCTATATAAATAGTAACACTCTCCATCCATTAGTTCAGATCTGTTCTGGTTGTATGTTGGTATTCATAATAAAAGTTCTTCGAATGTTAGTATTTTAATTTACTGTGCTTTTTGATTTGGAGTTGATGCTGGTTATAATGTGACAATATTATGCTTTTCTTCAGCACAGACTAGATATTGGCAATAAGTCATCATATAAATTTGGGGGCAGACCTGCACGATGGTATGTGGTAACCAGAAAATATAAATTGACAGCACTGTACATATAGCTCTTTCTCCTATTTCTGCGACTGACACATTTGATACTTTTGTTTTTGATACATACTATTCTTTATGCTGATTTGTAATCAACTACTAATTCTTTTTAGTCTGAAACACAAAAATCTCGATTATAATGACAGACAGAGGAATTACTGCAATACCACGGGGGCTCTTATCAGACCTGATTTCTGTTCTCACTGTTATGGCAGTTGGTACATGGGCAGTTCTCTATTGTCTCACACAGTATTAAAATTATTTTTTTGACTTCATTATATAGAATTAAAATTGAAGGTAACATATTATACACTACTGGCCATTAAAATTGCTACATCACGAAGATGATGTGCTACAGATGCGAAATTTAACCGACAGGAAGAAGACGCTGTGATATGCGAATGATTAGCTTTTCAGAGCATTCACACAAGGTTGTCACCAGTGGTGACACCTACAACATGCTGACTTGAGAAAGTTTCCAACCGATTTCTCATACAAACAGCAGTTGACCGGCGTTGCCTGGTGAAACGTTGTTGTGATGCCTTGTGTAAGGAGGAGAAATGCGTACCATCATGTTTCTGACTTTGATAAAGGTCGGATTGTAGCCTACCCCGTTTGCGGTTTATCGTATCGCGACATTGCTGCTCGCGTTGGTCGAGATCCAATGACTGATGGCAGAATATGGAATCAGTGGGTTCAGGAGGGTAATACGGAATGCCGTGCTGGATCCCAAAGGCCTCATATCACTAGCAGTCGAGATGACAGGCATCTTATCTGCATGGCTGTAATGGATCATGCAGCCACGTCTCGATCCCTGAGTCAACAGATGGGGACATTTACAAGACAACAACCATCTGCACGAACAGTTCGATGACGTTTGCAGCAGCATGGACTATCAGCTCGGAGACCACGGCTGCAGTTACCCTTGACGCTGCATCACAGACAGGAGCTCCTGCGATGGTGTACTCAACGACGAACCTGGGAGCATAAGTGGAAAAACGTCATTTTTTCGGATGGATCCAGGTTTTGTTTACAGCATCATGATGGTTGCATCCATGTTTGGCAACATCGCGGTGAACGCACATTGGAAGCGTGTATTCGTCACCGCCATACTGGCATATCACCTGGTGTGATGGTATGGGGTGCCATTGGTTACACGTCTTGGCCACCTCTTTTTCGCATTGACGGCACTTTGAACAGTGGACATTATATTTCAGATGTGTTACGACCCATGGCTCTACCCTTCATTCGATCCCTGCAAAACCCTACATTTCGGCAGGGTAATGCACAATCGCATGTTGCAGGTCCAGAACGGGCCTTTCTGGATACAGAAAATGTTTGATTGCTGCCCTGTCCAGCACATTCTCCAGATCTCTCACCAATTGAAAACATCTGGTCAATGGTGGCTGAGCAACTGGCTCATCACAATACACCAGTCACTACTCTTGATGAACTGTGGTATCGTGTTGAAGCTCCATGGGCATACGCCATCCAAGCTCTGTTTGACTCAATGCCCAGGTGTATCAAGGCTGTTATTATGGCCAGAGATGGTGGTTCTGGGTACTGATATCTCAGGATCTATGCACCCAAACTGCATGAAAATGTAATCACATGTCAGTTCTAGTATAATATATTTGTCCAATGAATACCCCTTTATCATCTGCATTTCCTCTTGGTGTAGCAGTTTTAATGGCCAGAAGTGTATTATCAAGGACATACAAAACATAATGACTCATACTCCATCTTTCATGAAATTATGACGCAATATGTAGCTTAGGAAGTACAGCAAGAAACATATTGTTGATTAGATGACCAGCCAACAGAAGATATTCATCTTTGGGACTCATAATATGGACAATGAACTGGAGAAATATATGTATACTGTACATCACATATTAGGCAGGTATGTGCAGACAGGGTTGTGACATGCAAAGGCCAATCATGGAGTCACTACAAAAACTAAAGAAAGATTCATTACACTTTATTGAAAAGTCAAAGCCTGTTAATGAACAAAAGCTAAATGAAGTCAAAATGAGTGTCAAGATGAGCAATGCAACCAAGAATCAATGAATCTATTCAGAAAAATGGTGTGGAAGTTCTGTTCTTGTGTAAAGTTAGTCTATGGATCAAAGTCATCCATCACGTAGCTCACTGAACACAGTGGCACTTGGAGGAGGATGAGGAGAAGAGCAGAAAGACAAAATACTGAAGTCTGTCTTCCCAAATTGTTACACTGAACATTGTGCTGTGGCTATTCCTTTTGGTCCCAATGAAATGTTGAAATTATATAAATGAAGACTATGTACAGCACCGGTAGCTGAAAATCTATAAAAATTAAATGACTGGAAATGAATGAACTTCATGACACTCCCACATGTATGTGCATAAAACATAGAAGAATATTCTTATGTGAAAGAACTCGATCTACTTCAAGTCACAGATTCACTTAGAGTGAAGAGCAACATAGTATTCAAAGCATTTAGAAAAAGGCATAGGTCATTCCCATTTTCAAGGACTGTAGCACAGATATGCCATATGTAACCATAGTCTAATATTGCTGATGGCAATCTATTGCATAACAATGAAACACATTTTTTGCTCTTTTATTATGAACTTTTTGGAGACCAAAAATTGCCCCTATAGGAAACAGCATGGATCATGGAAACAGCAACTCTGTGAAACTTATTTTGCTCTATTTGCCCTTGACTTTCAGAAGTCAGTAGGTAGTGGCTCCCATGTTGCTGGCATTTATATTTACTTCCAAAAGGTATTTGATACTGTTACATCCTGGCACCTTTCCTGCCTCTCGACAATTGTCTACACTAGAGCCACACAGTACCTGCCATCTACAAAATGTAGGTGGCTCAGAGACGGTCCATTAAGAAATATTCCTTCTCATCTTCCCGTTTTAGAGACATGAAAACTCTTGCTAAAGCTCAAGGAAACAGTTTTGATTATATATAACCTCGTTGCCTGACTAATCTTTCAGTTTTTAATTTCTAACTCTAATGAAGTTTAACGGAATCTATAATACTGATGTACATGTTCTTTAATATACTAACAAAAACAAAATCAAATAGCAATAATATAGGAGTAGGTCTAATAAAAAAGAAGAACATAAGACTGCATGTTAATTACTATGAACAGCACACTGGACAGATCATAACAGCCAAGACAGACACAAAGTCACAGCTAATCTTAGGAGCACACGTAAACACAGAAATAGACCCAACATAGACACAAATCCGCAGCTGATCACTGTTGTGACAGTGCCACGACATTCAAAAGTGCCGCTACGTTAGTACGCGAACACGGCGATAGAGGCGCTCCGCAGCTCGGCCGAGCGCGGGAGCGCCACCTGGTTATGAACGGCGCCGGCCGCATGTCACGGCCCGGCAGTCGAATGACAGATACGGAGTTAGTAACATGTAACCCGCTAGTGTTTCTACTTTTGTATCTCCACGCACTTTAGTAGTGATTAAAGGTTATAACACTTCTTGGCGACGAGGTCGGATATTTTTTTTCCTGCGTTGTGGACTTGTGTGTTCGTGTCGGGGCAGACATGGAACAGCTTATGCAAGCGCTTATTGAACAACAAACACAGCTGACGGCTGCTATTCAGGCGTTGTCGACGTCGCTTACTCATCGTCTGTCTTCCTCTTCTCCGCCTCCGTTCCCTCCTTATGACGAGGCCGCTGAAGACTGGGAGGATTATGAGAAGCGTTTGCGGCAACACTTCTTGGCTTTCGGCGTTGTCGACACTCCTATGTGTAAGTCGTTATTTCTATCTTGGATTTCCCCACGGATCTATCAGCTGCTATCTCAGTTAGCCCCTCTGCGGGAACCTGCCTCTCTGTCCTTCCAAGAAATGTGTGACTTATTGTCTAACTATTACCGAAAAAACACCCATGTCGTTGCCGCCCGCGTGGCTTTTTACCGGTGTCGTAAACAGCCCCATCAATCTTACCGGGCTTGGGCGGCGGAACTACACTGTCTGCGTCGGAAATGTCAGTTTGTCACGGACACTCATCATGAGTCTTACGCTGATTCAATGGTTCGGGACGCTATTTTACGGCTTGCTCCTGATAAAGAAGTTCGGCAACGTGCCTTACAATTGCCAAACCCGTCGTTGTCGGAAGTTCTCAGCATCGCTCAATCCTTTGAAGTGTCTCACGCTGCTGGTGCGCAAATAGACGCGTGGTGTGATGTAGGCACTGTCCAGACCACTTTCGACGCAGACAATGTGCCTGTTTCACAGGGAAACGACGATGTGGCGGCAGTGCACTCGCGTCAACAACGTCGCGTTGGGCCGCCACGCTCGCAGCAAAAACAGCAACCACAGAAGCAGGTTCGTTCCGCCCTTCCTTCTTGTCCACGTTGTTTTGTACAGCATGACAGAGCCGCGTGTCCAAAACGTTGGGCCACGTGTAATTCCTGTAGGAAAAGAGGCCACATTGCTTCTGTGTGTCAGTCCCCTAAAGTTCCTGTCGACGAGGACGAGGCATCGGACATGGATGTTAACTGTGTGCTTTCTCAAACGAATAAGTTGTTTGTTACTGTTCGTGTTCTGGATAAAGACATTCGCATGCAAGTGGACACTGGCTCTGCAGTAACTCTCATTAATTCTCGCACGTATTTGGAGTTGGGCTCCCCTCCCTTGTCTCCCGTTACGCGAAATCTACGAACTTATAATAAGCAGAAAATTCCTATTGTTGGCCAGTTTGATGCTTCCACTGCCTACAAGTCTGTTGTTAGGCCCCTCACGTTTTATGTGGTGGATCATGCGGGCACTGAAAACCTGTTCGGTTATGATGCTTTCCAGTTGTTCGGGTTTTCCATTGATGATGATGTGCACCTCATATCTGAGGACATTCCGTATCCACAGCTGGATGGCTTGTGTTCTGAATTCTCGTCCGTGTTCTCTGCTGGTCTGGGTCGTGCCAAGGATTTTGAAGCCCACATTACTCTTAAACCTACGGCTCGCCCTAAGTTTTTCCGGGCACGCCCTATTCCAATGGCGTTGCGTGCGCCTGTCAAAGCTGAGATAGACAGGTTAACAGCTTCGGGGATTCTCCTTCCTGTTACCTCCAGCGAATGGGCATCGCCCATCGTGGTGGTTTCTAAACCAAACGGGAGTCTGCGATTGTGTGGTGATTTTAAAGCCACTGTCAACGCTCAAAGCCTCATTGACACTTATCCTCTTCCCCGTCCTGAGGAGTTATTTACCAAGCTCGCTGGGGGCCAGTTCTTTTCCAAACTTGACTTATCGGAGGCGTACCATCAGTTGCTGTTGGATGCATCTTCCAAGGAATTTCTCGTCATCAACACTCCTTGGGGGTTGTATCAGTACCAGCGGTTACCATTTGGCATCGCTAGCGCGCCGGCCATTTTTCAGCGGTTTTTGGAACAGCTCACGGTTTCCGTTCCCGGCTGCATCAACTACCTGGATGACATTGTTGTCACGGGGGCCTCCACTGAGGAGCACCTTCGCAATTTGCGTTCACTGTTTCGGGTTCTGCATTCAGCAGGGTTGAGTGCAATCTGGACAAGTCTCAGTTCTTCCAACCCTCCATTGTGTATCTTGGTTTCCACTTGTCCCGTGAGGGTATACGCCCTCTACGACAGCACGTTGCGGCCATTACCGCTCTACCCCGGCCGTCTACGGTCAAAGAACTTCAGGCGTTTCTAGGCAAGGTTGCTTATTATCACAAATTCATTCCCTCCGCGGCGGCGGTGGCTCATCCTCTGCATCAGCTGTTACGCAAAAACGTTCCTTTCTGTTGGACCGCCGAGTGTGAGCAGGCTTTTGTCCGCCTGAAGGCTCATTTGCAGTCGGCGCCTTGTCTTGCCACATTCCGTCCGGGTCAGCACTTGGTTCTGGCGCCTGACGCGTCACAGTATGGCCTAGGGGCTGTTCTCGCCCATCGGTATGAGGATGGGTCGGAACGACCCATCGCCTACGCTTCCAAGACCCTCAACGATGCCCAACGGCGTTACTCTCAAATAGAAAAGGAGGCGCTCGCTATCATTTATGCTCTGAAAAAGTTCAGCGTTTTTTGTATGGTTCTAAGTTTCACCTCATCACCGACCACAAGCCGCTGGTCTCTCTGTTCAGCCCCTCGGCGTCGCTTCCGGATAAGGCAGCTCACCGCCTGCAACGTTGGGCCTTATACTTGTCTCGTTTTCACTATGAGATTCACTATCGCCCCACGGCCCAGCACGCCAACGCTGACGCGTTGTCGCGTTTGCCGATGGGCCCCGACCCGGTTTTCGATCGCGATGAACTCCTCTGTTTCCACATTGATGAGGAAGAACGTCGTGCGGTCGAGGGTTTTCCACTTACAGGTTCGCAGGTCGCGTCGGCTACTGCGCGGGATCCGGTCCTGCGTCAGGTGATCAGTTTTGTTCAGCGTGGCTGGCCGGACAGGACCAAGGGCCGGGCGTCGGATCCCCTTCGCAACTACCATGCCTTGCGCCTTCGTCTGTCTGTTCGTGAGGGTGTTGTTCTTCTGGCCACGGATGGCGCATCTCCACGGGTTGTGGTGCCCGCCTCTCTTCGCAAAGCTGTTCTCAAACTATTGCATGGGGGCCATTGGGGGATTTCTCGGACTAAGTCCCTGGCCCGCAGGCACGTTTATTGGCCCGGTATCGATTTGGACATCGCCCACATGGTCGCTGCGTGTGATCAGTGTGTTCAACAACTGGCTGCGCCTCGTACTCTGCCCTCTCCGTGGCCTGATCCGGCGCAGCCGTGGGAACGGGTGCACGCTGACTTTGCCGGCCCCTTCCTCGGCACTTATTGGCTACTGTTGATTGACGCCTTCTCGAAGTTTCCATTTGTTGTTCGCTGTCCGTCGCCCACCACTGCGGCGACGACGCTGGCTTTGTCAAAAATCTTTGCGCTAGAAGGTCTTCCATCCACGATTGTCACGGACAATGGCCCTCAGTTCTCTTCGCAGGCCTTCCGTGATTTTTGTACTGGACAAGGGATTCATCATGTTACAGCACCGCCCTTCCATCCGCAATCGAATGGGGAGGTCGAGCACCTTGTCCGCACTTTCAAAAGCCAAATGAAAAAATTCCTTAGTGATTTTTCCACAGATGACGCTCTGTTGCAATTTCTGAGTTCTTATCGCTTCACGCCTCTGGGTGATCGCAGCCCTGCTGAACTCTTGCATGGCCGCCAACCGCGCACCCTACTGCATCTGCTTCACCCTGTCAGGCCTTGTACTGTGTCCCCTAGTGCGGGAAAATACCAGGTGGGCGCCGACGTGTGGGCACGGGGGTATGGATCTCGCCCTAAATGGATTCCAGGGGTGGTCCAGGCTCTTCGCGGCCGCCGGCTTTGTGAAATACGTACGGACGACGGCATGGTTGTTCGCCATTACGACCAGATGCGCCCACGAGTGGTGGCCACGCCGGTACCACCGCCCCTTTTTTCGTCTCCACCAGCCCGAGAAGCCAGTCCTGTCGCTGCTGCCGATCTTCCGGGCGTGTTGCTGCCGCCGCCGTCGCTACCGCTTCCGAGTACGCCGGAACCGGCCCCAGTCGCGACGCCGCCTTCTCCAGGACCCATCTCGCTGGAGCACACCCCCAGGTCCACGACACCTATGGATGCTGCTCCGGAGTTTTCACCCATCATCTCGTCCAGGAGGCACGTTCCACGCGCCAGCTTCCGTCCTGGACATTTTCGACCATACTCTCGTGTTTCTCCGCGGGATCTTCTCGGGACCTCCCAAGAGGCCATGGATGTCTCCGCACTGTCCGTGTCTCCACGAAAGTGAGCGTTTTTTTTTTCAAGGGGGGAAAAGTGTTGTGACAGTGCCACGACATTCAAAAGTGCCGCTACGTTAGTACGCGAACACGGCGATAGAGGCGCTCCGCAGCTCGGCCGAGCGCCACCTGGTTATGAACGGCGCCAGCCGCATGTCACGGCCCGGCAGTCGAATGACAGATACGGAGTTAGTAACATGTAACCCGCTAGTGTTTCTACTTTTGTATCTCCACGCACTTTAGTAGTGATTAAAGGTTATAACAATCACAAGAGTACAAGTATACATAGAAATAATTTACAGATGAGGAATACACTGAAAAAATATATAATAAACTATAAGAAATTATTAAGTAAATAAGGTGATGCATAAATTTAACTGGGATGTGAGACAGGAATTCAACAGAAGGAAAATTAGGAAAGCCACCTTGTAGAACTCAAAACAAGTCACTGGTTATAAATGATGATTCCAGAAATATACTACAATTGTCTATGTACCACTCCAATAGCATGCACAAGGCATTTAAACTTTCTTCCCATGCTCCACACATAAACAAAATGGTAAAATGATCTAAAATCTAGCACAACATGACGTACAGTCTGCCATGCATTTCATAGTGGTTTGCTGAGCATAGACATGTTGTTGTTGTTGTGGTCTTCAGTCCTGAGACTGGTTTGATGCAGCTCTCCATGCTACTCTATCCTGTGCAAGCTTTTTCATCTCCCAGTACCTATTGCAACCTACATCCTTCTGAATCTGCTTAGTGTATTCATCTCTTGGTCTCCCTCTACGATTTTTACCCTCCACGCTGCTCTCCAACACTAAATTGGTGATCCCTTGATGCCTCAGAACATGTCCTACCAACCGATCCCTTCTTCTGGTCAAGTTGTGCCACAAACTTCTCTTCTCCCCAATCCTATTCAATACTTCCTCATTAGTTATGTGATCTACCCATCTAATCTTCAGCATTCTCCTGTAGCACCACATTTCGAAAGCTTCTATTCTCTTCTTGTCCAAACTATTTATCGTCCATGTTTCACTTCCATACATTGCTACACTCCATACAAATACTTTCAGAAATGACTTCCTGACACTTAAATCAATACTGGATGTTAACAAATTTCTCTTCTTCAGAAACACTTTCCTTGCCATTGCCAGCCTACATTTTATATCCTCTCTACTTCGACCATCATCAGTTATTTTGCTCCCCAAATAGCAAAACTCCTTTACTACTTTAAGTGCCTCATTTCCTAATCTAATTCCCTCAGCATCACCCGACTTAATTAGACTACATTCCATTATCCTTGTTTTGTTTTTGTTGATGTTCATCTTATATCCTCCTTTCAAGACACTGTCCATTCCATTCAACTGCTCTTCCAAGTCCTTTGCTGTCTCTGACAGAATTACAATGTCATCGGCGAACCTCAAAGTTTTTATTTCTTCTCCATGAATTTTAATACCTACCCCGAATTTTTCTTTTGTTTCCTTTACTGCTTGCTCAATATACAGATTGAACAACATCGGGGAGAGGCTACAACCCTGTCTTACTCCCTTCCCAACCACTGCTTCCCTTTCATGTCCCTCGACTCTTATAACTGCCATCTGGTTTCTGTACAAATTGTAAATAGCCTTTCGCTCCCTGTATTTTACCCCTGCCACCTTCAGAATTTGAAAGAGAGTATTCCAGTCAACATTGTCAAAAGCTTTCTCTAAGTCTACAAATGCTAGAAACGTAGGTTTGCCTTTCCTTAATCTTTCTTCTAAGATAAGTCGTAAGGTCAGTATTGCCTCACGTGTTCCAGTGTTTCTACGGAATCCAAACTGATCTTCCCCGAGGTTGGCTTCTACTAGTTTTTCCATTCGTCTGTAAAGAATTCGTGTTAGTATTTTGCAGCTGTGGCTTATTAAACTGATTGTTCGGTAATTTTCACATCTGTCAACACCTGCTTTCTTTGGGATTGGAATTATTATATTCTTCTTGAAGTCTGAGGGTATTTCGCCTGTTTCATACATCTTGCTCACCAGATGGTAGAGTTTTGTCAGGACTGGCTCTCCCACGGCCGTCAGTAGTTCCAATGGAATATTGTCTACTCCGGGGGCCTTGTTTCGACTCAGGTCTTTCAGTGCTCTGTCAACCTCTTCATGCAGTATCATATCTCCCATTTCATCTTCATCTACATCCTCTTCCATTTCCATAATATTGTCCTCAAGTACATCGCCCTTGTATAGACCCTCTATATACTCCTTCCACCTTTCTGCTTTCCCTTCTTTGCTTAGAACTGGGTTTCCATCTGAGCTCTTGATATTCATACAAGTCGTTCTCTTATCTCCAAAGGTCTCTTTAATTTTCCTGTAGGCGGTATCTATCTTACCCCTAGTGAGATAGGCCTCTACATCCTTACATTTGTCCTCTAGCCATCCCTGTTTAGCCATTTTGCACTTCCTGTCGATCTCGTTTTTGAGACGTTTGTATTCCTTTTTGCCTGTTTCACTTACCGCATTTTTATATTTTCTCCTTTCATCAATTAAATTCAATATTTCTTCTGTTACCCAAGGATTTCTACTAGCCCTCGTCTTTTTACCTACTTGATCCTCTGCTGCCTTCATAGACATAGACATAGACATAGGATTCAATTATTGCCAACACACGGTCTAAGAATATTGAAAGAGGACTGTATACACGGTAAGAGACCTCGAGAGACCAGAAAGTTTCATATAGATTATATAACTGATCAGAAACGAAATGCAGAATAAAGCTGAAGAAATTGCAGAAAGGTAGAAAATTAAGGTGATACATTCTGAAAAAGATGAAACAACAAGAGTTAACAGATTCAGAAGGAGCAATAAGCAATGACAGGCTGAAATATGTGAATCAAATACAACTGCAGACAAATGAATAGCTTCGAAAGATAAAATACTGAATGAAACAGAGGAAGAACTAGATAATAAGATAAGATCCAGTAAGAATCCTTGAATAATACTTGAAATATTAATTTAATTAGTGTAAGGAGAGGAACTAAAAATTCAAAAAAGGAACCAGGCAAAAAGTAATACACAACTAAACAAAATAGTTGGACACAAGTGCAAAATGGCAAAAAAGTAATGATTTGAGGAACATCAACAATGTAGGAAAAGATATATTGCTACTTACCATAACGATGAAACGCTAAGTTGCAGACAGGCACAATTAAAAGATGTCTAAAAAGATGTAGGCCTAAGTGTCTTTTAATTACTGCTGGTCTACAACTTAGTGCATCATGCTTATGGTAAGTAGCAATCTATCTTATCCTATGCTGTTGATATTCCAGCCTGCAGTTTCCATTGTTTAATGATTGGAGGAGAAACAGAAGCTTATTACAAGACACCACAGATGATGCATAAAGGAAAATCACAGAAACCATAGCAAAAAACAAAACAAAAAAAAACAAAAACAAAAAACAAAATGAAGCAGCTGTATGAACATGTACAAAGAGAGATGGAAGTGGATGAATATAAGATGGGTGGTGCAATACTGTGAGAAGAATATGATGGTCAGAATAAGTCTCATGAGGTAGATAGGTAAAAGTGCACTTATGGTATTGGTGGCTTTTTCGTTGCATGCTGCTGCTAGTTACGGTTCGCACAATGAATCGTGAGTCAGATGTAAGTAGCCAGTGAGGTTCTTATCCATAATTTTCAGTCATTCATAAGTAAAGTTAGTTGGTATTTTGCCCTTTTAGGTTAGAACTTTGTTGGAATTTTCAGCAAAATCAGAAATAAGACATACAAGTATGTTACTGCAATGATGAGTGTATAAGTCAGGCTGCATTACAAATCAATCTGTTATGACTATCATATTTTCATATTAAGATGCACCTGCTTTGCCAAGTCACAAGACAATTTTCATATTCTAACATAACATAGACCTCACTTGTGCTTCAGAGCAGTCTCTTAGCACATCTTGTTTTCTTCCACTAACCATTGGCTTCGTCACCTCACAATAAAATTGTTGCATTCCAGCCTAACTTAGGCCTCAGGCTTCGCTACAAGTCAGTCTGTCAGCACATGTAATTTTTCCCAGTCACCAAAGAAATCAGTAAGTAACCTTAACATTCATAATAACCAGATCACTAGAATCAAACAACGGAAAATCCAGGATGGAATGTTACAAGATTATGACAAGGAAAGTTGCCACTCACCATATAGCAGAGATACTCAGTTGCAGACAGGCACAATAAAAAGACTGTCACAAATAAGTTTTCAGCCAGGAAGGCTTTTGTCAAAAATAGAACGAACGAACGAACACACACACACACACACACACACACACACACACACACACACACACACACGCACGCAACACACACACACACACACACACACACACGACTGCAACTGAAGCCACACTGTAGCAGCACCAATGAATGATGGGAGTGGTGGCTGGATGAGGGCAAGGAGGAGGTCAGAGCAGGAGGGGCAGGGATAGTAAGTTAGGGGTGGGGGACAGTCAAGTGCTGGCAGCTATGTGCAGTCAGGAGGTAAGAGGGGAGTAGCGGAAATGGAGAGGAGTAAAAAGACTGGGTGTGATGATGGGATGAGGGCTGTGCAGTGCTAGAATGGGAACAGGTAAGGGGTTGGATGGGCGATGACGATGTCAAACAAAGGTTGAGAGTAGGAGGGTTACAGGAACGTAGGATACAATGCAGGGAAAGTTCCCACCTGCGCAATTCAGAAAATCTGGCGTTGGTGGGAAGGAGCCATATGGCACAGGCTGTGAAGCAGTCACTGAAATTAAGAATGTCGTGTTGGTCAGGGTGCTCAGCAACAGGGTAGTCCACTTGTTTCTTGGCCACAGTTCATCGGTGGCCGTTCAAGCGAACAGACACCTTGGTTGTCATGCCCATGCTGAATGCAGCACAGTGGTTGCAGCTTAGCTTAGCAGACCTGCCTTTGATGGGATAGGTGATGTTTGTGACTGGACAGGATTAGGTGGTGGTGGTGGTGGTGGTGGGAGGATATATGGGAAAGGTCTTGCATCTAGGTCTATTACAGGGATATGATCCATGAGGTAAGGGGTTGGGAGCAGGGGTTGTGTAGGGATGGATGGGTATATTGTATAGGTTGGGTGGACAGCAGAATAGTACTGTGGGTGGGGTGGGAAGGATAGTGGGCAGGATATGTCTCATTTCAGGGCACGATGAGAGATAGCTGAAACCCTGGCAGAGAATGTAATTCAGTTACCCAAGTCCTGGGTGGCACAGAGTTACGAGGGGAATGCTCTTCTGTGGCCGGACGGTGAGACTTTGGGAGGTTGTGGGAGACTGGAAAGATAACGCATGGGAGATTTGTTTTTATACAAGGCTGGGAAGATAATTACAGTCTGTGAAGGCCTCAATGAGACTCTAGGATTATTTCAAGAGGGACCGCTCGTCACTGCAGATATGAGGACTTCTTAGTATCGAAGAGGTGGCAGCTGTCGAAGTGGAAGTATTGCTGGTGATTAGTAGGTTTGATATGGACAGAGGTATTGATGTAGCCATCTCTGAGGTGGAGGTCAACATCTACAAAGGTGGCTTGTTGGGTTGAGTAGGACCAGGTGAAGCAAATGGGGAGAGGCTGTTGACATTGTGAAGGAATGTGGACAGGATGTCCTCACCCTCAATCCAGATCGCAAAGATGTCATCTATGAATATGAACCAGGCGAGGAGTTTAGGATTCTGGGTGTTCAGGAAGGATTCCTCTAGATGGCCCATGAATAGATTGGCATAAGATTGTGCCATGTGGGTGCCCATAGACGTACCCCAAATTTGCTTGTAGGTAATGCCTTCAAAGGAGAAGTAATTGTGGATGAGGACACAGTTGGTCATGGCGACTAGGAAGGAGGTTGTTGGTTTGGAATCTGTCAGGCGTCTGGAAAGGTAGTGTTCAATAGCAGTAAGTCCATGGGCATTAGGGATGTTAGTGTAAAGGAAGGTGGCATCAACAGAGACAAGCAGGGCATCATGTGGTAAAGGGACAGCAACTGTGGAGAGTTGATGGAGGAAATGGTTCGTATCTTTTTGTTTGTATCAGGCTTTTTGTAGCGCCTATCTGCAAGCCAGATCACTAGCAGTTTTTCCAACACTGTCCATAAAAAAACAAATGCCATCAATTTGCACTTTCTGCTGAAAGAAGTCATCAAATTCAGTGATTCTCACTGGCTGTGTATACACTCACCTGATTGGCTACAACCACTATCAATGAATTGCTTACATCAGCATACAATGCATGAGCCACCAACACTGTAAGTCTATTTAGCCACTAGATGACATTCTTTTAGAATTATTAATAATATTGGGAGAACCAATCATGAGAAAACTGTTCCGCCTGGTATGAAGGATATAATAATTTTAACACCAACCCCAAGAAAGGGAGTGCTAGCTAGAGAAACATAGGAACATGCAAGGTAATGCTAAACCTACAACATATCTTATAAGATGGGCTAAGGAAGGCAAACCTACATTTATAGCATTTATTTATTTATTTAGAGGAAGCTTTCGATAATGTTGATTTGAATAAGTTCTTTTAAATTTTGAAGGTAGCAGGGACATAATGTAGGGAGCAAAACGTCATCTAAAACTTGTACAGAAACCAGATTGTAGTTACAAGAGCTAAAGGACATGAAAGGGAAGCTACAGTTGTGAAGGCAGTGAAACAGGGTTCTAGCCTATATCCTGTGTTATTCAGTCTGTACATTAGAAAGCAGTAAAGCAAACAAAGGAGAAGTTTGGAAAAGGGAATTATAGCTCAGGGAGAATAAATAAAAACTTCGACGACATTCTAATTCTGTCCGAGATGGCATGGGACATGCAAACACATGAGATGAATATTAACTAAAGTAAAATGAGTTTAGCTATTTGTGCAATAAAATAACTGACAACGGCTGAAGTAGAGAGGATATAAAATTCTGATTGGCAATAGCAATTAAAAGTTGTTTTGAAAAACAGCTATCGGTAATCAGTAATCTCCAAGTACATTTCCATTCTTCATCCCTCAAATGGTTTGATACATCTTGTCCAGGATGACTTACAGAGTAGCTGTCATTGTTTTCATTATTATCTTACCTCTGTTCCTGATTCAACTCTTGAACTGTAGGTACACTTTAAAATATCTTGATAAGCTTGGATAGTTTATCCCTGATGTTAGTTACTGCGTCATATGTCATCTTGACTGATGCAATGTGATGTCTACCCAGCATTAATTTCTGTATCTACACTCCTGGAAATTGAAATAAGAACACCATGAATTCATTGTCCCAGGAAGGGGAAACTTTATTGACACATTCCTGGGGTCAGATACATCACATGATCACACTGACAGAACCACAGGCACATAGACACAGGCAACAGAGCATGCACAATGTCGGCACTAGTACAGTGTATATCCACCTTTTGCAGCAATGCAGGCTGCTATTCTCCCATGGAGACGATCATAGAGATGCTGGATGTAGTCCTGTGGAACGGCTTGCCATGCCATTTCCACCTGGCGCCTCAGTTGGACCAGCGTTCGTGCTGGACGTGCAGACCGCGTGAGACGACGCTTCATCCAGTCCCAAACATGCTCAATGGGGGACAGATCCGGAGATCTTGCTGGCCAGGGTAGTTGACTTACACCTTCTAGAGCACGTTGGGTGGCACGGGATACATGCGGACGTGCATTGTTCTGTTGGAACAGCAAGTTCCCCCGCCGGTCTAGGAATGGTAGAACGATGGGTTTGATGACGGTTTGGATGTACCGTGCACTATTCAGTGTCCCCTCGACGATCACCAGTGGTGTACGGCCAGTGTAGGAGATCGCTCCCCACACAATGATGCCGGGTGTTGGCCCTGTGTGCCTCGGTCGTATGCAGTCCTGATTGTGGCGCTCACCTGCACAGCACCAAACACGCATACGACCATCATTGGCACCAATGCAGAAGCGACTCTCATCACTGAAGACGACAAGTCTCCACTCGTCCCTCCATTCACGCCTGTCGCGACACCACTGGAGGCGGGCTGCATGATGTTGGGGCGTGAGCGGAAGACGGCCTAACGGTGTGCGGGACCATAGCCCAGCTTCATGGAGACGGTTGCGAATGGTCCTCGCCGACACCCCAGGAGCAACAGTGTCCCTAATTTGCTGGGAAGTGGTGGTGCGGTCCCCTACGGCACTGCGTAGGATCCTACGGTCTTGGCATGCATCCGTGCGTCGCTGCGGTCCGGTCCCAGGTCGACGGGCACGTGCACCTTCCGCCGACCACTGGCGACAACATCGATGTACTGTGGAGACCTCACACCCCACGTGTTGAGCAATTCGGCGGTACGTCCACCCGGCCTCCCGCATGCCCACTATACGCCCTCGCTCAAAGTCCATCAACTGCACATACGGTTCACGTCCACGCTGTCGCGGCATGCTACCAGTGTTAAAGACTGCGATGGAGCTCCGTATGCCACGGCAAACTGGCTGACACTGACGGCGGCGGTGCACAAATGCTGCGCAGCTAGCGCCATTCGACGGCCAACACCGCGGTTCCTGGTGTGTCCGCTGTGCCATGCGTGTGATCATTGCTTGTACAGCCCTCTCGCAGTGTCCGGAGCAAGTATGGTGGGTCTGACACACCAGTGTCAATGTGTTCTTTTTTCCATTTCCAGGAGTGTATTTCTTCTACACATGCTGCTTGTGTTGTTCCTCTTACCAAATTTTCATTGCACTTTATCATATCCTTAATAGGCATTTCTGAATAATATTGTTTAATTCAGCATATTTCAACATGTTCTTATGCTGTACCAGTAGTAGTAGTAGTAGTAGTAGTAGCAGCAGCAGCAGCAGCAGCAACAGTTATTGATCAATTGAATCTACTGATACCTGATGTCTGCTTTGATTGGTGATTTAATGATGATGAGATATGTGATGTTACATGTGCACAAACCAAGAGACAGCAGAATACTGACAATATATATCACATGTATATAGTTTCTGGAATGTAAATTATTGTGACAGACTGATCTGTAGTGTAGTCGAAAGGCTAGGTTACATTGAAAGGTGAAATTTTGGTTGTGAATGGGCAAGGCCAACGAATACGATTCCATCATAACAACTGTAATTCTTATTATTGTGCACATGTTACACACATTTCATTTTGATAAGTTGTTTATGTCTGCCATTTGACAACATTGTTGGTCAAAGTCTACTGGTGCTATCGAAGGCTTTAATTAAGTTTCGTAGTCAACAGATATCTGTAGCGATGGATACATGCATAAAATTACTTCATACGAAAATAGATAGTTATTTGCAGGTTCTGGAAATTATAGTTCATGTTTGCCCATCAGTGGAGATGTAGGTTCATATTTAGGTAGAGACACACTAATTCTGAAATATATTTCTTATAGATGTGCTGTGGCATGAGAAGAATTTGTCACTCAGATCTCAATGGTAATGAGTTTGTAGCATTGAGTACAAATGATTTTCCTAAAGTCCGTTTCTGTAACAATGTGCACCTAGTTCCTTCATCTTCACCAAGGAACTCAAGTTTAAAGCTAGCCTTTCACGAGATGGCAACAACAGATGCTGCACTGGTGAAAAACCAAAATGATTTCATACCTCAGTGTGAAAAACAAAATATATCACTTTGAGATTTTGCAAGATCTTTTCTGCCAAGACCACTGAAACATCTCTGTTCCATTGTTTTTCACAAGTTGCTTGTCCTTTACCAAACAGCATGCTACAGACATTTCAGACTCTCACACCTCCCCCAACAAACAAGGGAATACTGACGAATGGTTTATTTTTTAAATATTTGTGATTACATCCAACTTAAATGCTCATTGTCATGCAGCTTCACAGTAACTACATTTACATGTGATTCTTAAATCGTCAGACAGTTTGTCTTAAAAGAGGTGGCTGTTTTAGCAAGGCAGATCTCATGACTGCTTTTTATAAAATAAAATTCCTCGCTCGGCCTGTCAGACCACTCTATAAACACAAGCTAAGACCTCATCTACAGAGATCAAGGCAGACAAAAATTATTCAGTCTGTAGGGATTTGAAGACAAGTACAGTAGATTGTGCTGGTAGAACTCTTAATAAAGGAGTCAGTTCGAAACCGAGTTACAGAAAAATTCATACCTCAAGATGACCGAATGTCTGAACCAGTGGTACAACGGCAAGCCCAGCATCTCCAGCAAGATGAAGTAAAAGCCTTGCTTCTTCAACGGTGTATGCTCCTGATTGTGACAAGGGTCCTTTAGAACCTATTGATATAAGGTCTCGGACATATGGGAAAGTATCTTCCCATTCTATTAAAATACCTGTGGCGCCCCATTCACGGAATAACGGGAACAACTGAAATGTGAACTCGACTATTTAGAAACATGTACCTTTTAAACCAAAAATGAAACATTAGAGAAAAGGAAAAATTGTTAACCTGTTCCAAATATGTCACTTTCGGAGGTGCTCCCTTAAAATCTAGATGGACGAGCCTGAAAGAAAAGAACTGTGTCAAATTTAGTTTACATAAGAGTTTTACTTAAATCAGCCAATTATTGTAGATTCACCTGTGAGATCCCAGTGTCAGTGATTCCATTTTTCGGCGGGACAGATCCCATTTTCAGCCAATTATATATAGGGATTCATTCCAAAATATTAATCTGCGTAACAGGATCATAATATTATGATTTAGACTTCCAATTGTAAACATAGCAAGCCAAAGAGTTCAATGACAGATACGCAAAGATATTACCAACACAAAAACAAAAAGTAACAGCTGCAAATCGGAAACCTCGAATGATTGCGCAAAACAAAACTTACATCTTCACCTTTAGCTGGAAATCAGGCAGCGGCTTTGCTTTTATAAGGTTGACTTGAAGAAATTATGCACGCTAGTCTATCGTGTGCAAATCCCTTCATCTCTGTGTAACTATAAACAACTGTACTTAAGTAGCACAATTCAGATCGGCGGTCAAATCATGTCACTTCACGCCAAGACATTCGACAATACATTTCAAACGGCGGCATTCACACAGGTCGTCAATGGACCGTCACGTCACGGTCAGGTTTCTCTGGAAAAAGGTTCTGACAGTCTCGTCGTTTGCTAGGTAAGTTTACCTATTTTTCTCTGTGCTCACTCATGTTAAGACCAATTCATACGGCTGTCATGTGTCGTCAAAACATTCCACAATGAATTTCCAATGGCGGCATTCACGTAGGCTGTTACGAACCGTCACGTCATGCCACGGCAAGGTTTCTTGGCAAGAAAAGTCCGACGATCTTGTCGTCTGCCAATATCGGAAGCCAACCTATTTTCGCTGCGCTCACTACTCTTGCTGTACTGAATTTTCTACTTCTAAGTCCTCTTAACTTTTATTTTAGTGCTGTGTTTTGTTTTCCTTGCAAAATGCAAATGTTCCATGAGAACTTGGACATTTTTCCACAAGCTGGGTGAGATACCTGAAAGCGATAAAATTAACTAAGTTTTTATAGTAACAGAAGAGAGCTGATGTTCACACGCTGTATAAATAAGAACATAGCATGACGAATCAGTTTTCATTGAATAACACTCCAAGAGAAAAAGTCAGCTCTAATAAAATAAAAAATTCAGTTATTCATAACATTATAAGTTATGTAAGAAAAACCTTATTGTAGAGGTTCTGTTTATTGTCTTGTAAATACTATTTGATGTGTTTGAACATATTTTCGCTAGCAAATAAATGTCGATGTTTGAAATATTGTTTCACTTCTCAGCACTTTAACTCATAAAATTGGTTAAGAACGTGCGTTATGAAGTTTGCATTTGTCATTAACTTTATCGTTGTTTGTTTCTCAATTCAGATACTACTCTCCGAATTTTTGTATCACAATTGCTACTAAAACTCGTGGGAGTGTCTCGCGCCAGTGAAACTCCTGGCTGCGTTTACGTTTCGGACCAGCAACGGCATCACATGTCTAGCTCCTGTACATGCCTGGCTGCTACGACAGATGAATAGCTGACTTGGAACTCTATTTTCGAGTGAAATATGATTCTATATTCCTAGCTATAAAATCCGTGTACATTACCTAAATTTCATCCCTCAGTTATACATATGCGTTAAGCAAATTAACGACTGTACTTAAACAGCATTAAATCTTTTCTCGCAAAAATAATACCTCATCCAGTATGCTACTGGCACAATGGGAATTACTTTAAATATATTTATATACACATTTTTTGTGTAATTATTACTCTGTGCCAATAACTTTCTTTAATGTCGTTTGTCTAAATCAAGTAAACAACACCCACATTTCACAAACACTTTTCTGTTACATATAAGTTTATTTATATTGGCAACCTCAGCTTAATCTATGGATAGTTAAACGATCTTCAGGTAAATTTTGTAGTAAAATCTTCTAAAAATTGTAGAGTACACTTGTAGCAGCTACAAGTGGACTCTGCAATTTTTGGAAGATGTTACCACAAAAATTTTAAATGACCTTTTAACTTCTCTGTTAGCAGTGGTGTATAATACAAAACTCTCATATATATTTTTAGGTTCAAAAATGGCTCTGATCACTATGGGACTCAACTGCTGAGGTCATTAGTCCCCTAGAACTCAGAACTAGTTAAACCTAACTAACCTAAGGACATCACAAACATCCATGCCCGAGGCAGGATTCGAACCTGCGACCATAGCAGTCTTGCGGTTCCAGACTGCAGCACCTTTAACCACACGGCCACTTCGGCAGGCATATTTTTAGGCATCTGTATCACTGGTAAAGATAGTTCATTGACATCTTCATCCCAGCGAAGTTAAAAATATGAGATTTATCCAGTCTAAAAGCCAAATCTTGATTACTACCACATGTAGGGCCATATCCGGATGCATCACGTCTTTGTGATAATGATTCACAAAAGTTTTGGAATAATGCATTTTTAGTGTACAATGTTAATACAAATAATGTTGCAAATTACTGAGAAGACAGGTCTATATGTTACAGCCATGTATTAAATATTCCTTTCCTTTTGCCACAGGAATACTGTTGGCATACAGAATACTTTCCACAGAGACTAATACAAAGAAGAAAATTTTAAAGAAGAAAGTGTATTGTGTGAGCAGTTGTCTTACGCTTACAATTGTTCCTGATCTGTGAGTGATGAAACCACTTTTAATAGTTTGCTATACATGTGCTGACTGTGTGTCGAAAACATCAGTTTGAGATCTAAGTGTATGTCTAGCTATCAGACTGAGTGTACTTATTAACTCCGAAAGTACATAAAAAAAAGTTTCCCATCACTTTGATTCCGAGAGTTCCGGAACTTGTACAGAAAACTGGAATAGAAATCAACATAACATATTGGTCATGAAATCCACACATTGCATGTTGTACCACCATACAGCGAGACCTTCAGAGGTGGTGGTTCAGTTTGCTGTACATACGGGTACCTCTAATATCCAGTAGCACGTCCTCTTGCTTTGATGCATGCCAGTATTCGTTGTGGCATACTATCCACAAGTTCATCAAGGCACTGTTGGTCCAGATTGTTCCACTCCTCAACAGCGATTCGGCGTAGATCCATCAGAGTGGTTGGGATCATGTCGTCCATAAACAGCCCTTTTCAATCTATCCCAGGCATGCTCGTTATCCTGAAGGAAGTCATTCACAAGATGTGCACGATGGGCGCGCGAATTGTCGTCCACGAAGATAAACGCCTCGCCAGTATGCTGCCAACATGGTTTCACTATCGGTCGAAGAATGATGTTTACGTATCATACAGCTGTTATGGCGCCTTCCATGACCACCAGCGGTGTACGTCGGCCCCACATAATGCCACCCCAAAACAGCAGGGAACCTCCACCTTGCTGCACTCGCTGGACAGTGTGTCTAAGGCGTTCAGCCTGACTGGGTTGCCTCCAAACACGTCTCCGACGATTGTCTGGTTGAAGGCATATGGGACACTCGCCGGTGAAGAGAACGTGATGACAATCCTGAGCAGTCCGTTTGGCATGTTGTTGGGCCCATCTGTACCGCCCTGCATGGTGTCATCGTTGCAAAGATGGACCTCGCCATGGACTGTCGGGAGTGAAGTTTCAGCATCATGCAGCTTATTGTGCACAGTTTGAGTCGTAACACGACGTCCTGTGGCTGCACAAAAAGCATATTCAACATGGTGGTGTTGCTGTCAGGGTTCCTCCGAGCTATAATCCGTAGACAGTGGTCATCCACTGCAGATGTAGCCCATCTGTGTGAGGCATGTCATCGACAGTTCCTGTTTCACTGCATCTCCTCCATGTCCGAGCAACATCACTTTGGTTCACTCTGAGACACGTGGACACTTCTTTTGTTGAGAGCCCTTCCTGGCACAAAGTAACAATGCGGACGCGATCGAACCGCGGTATTGACCGTCTATGCATGGTTGAACTACAGACAACACGAGCCATGTACCTCCTTCCTGGTGGAATGACAGGAACTGATCGGCTGTCGGACCCCCTCTGTCTAATAGGCGCTGCTCATGCATGGTTGTTTACATCTTTGGGCGGGTTTAGTGACACCTCTGAACACTCAAAGGGACTGTGTGATACAATATCTACAGTCAACATTTATCTTCAGGAGTTCTGAGAACTGGGGTCATGCAAAACTTTTTTGATGTTCGTATAAATAGCGTCATCTTCAATGTTATTTAAAATATGAATGTCATGTGAAGCAACAATTAACAGTACCTATTAAGGCTGCTTTCTTTCCCACCTTAAATATAGGGTCAGATTTGAGGTGTTTTGGCAGCATATAAGCGAGTTTTCAAAGTACAAAAAAACATAATAATAATAAAGAATATAAACCTAGAAACTATTGTATACCCCAGTTTAAGAGTTTGGGTATTCTACTTTTACTGTGTATTTACATTATGGAGATCTCCGTTTTTTAAAACTACCATATGCTGGGTTTTCTTTCATCCAAATTTTGCCTGTATTTTTGTATGTGCCAGCAAACAAAGGATAGTGACAAAGAGAATATTCCAAATACATTTTTCTAGTATTGTCAAAGACAAGTACCATCAATTAAAAAGATATTAAATAAAGTACATTACATTTATTCTCATGGTACCATAAAAAAAGTAGGCCAATGTTTCCCACGTTGGGGCCACTTTGACTGCTCAGTCATTTCCTCATGAAAAAAATGGTAATCTAATGTTGGGACAAAGTAAATTCAATGAATATCTGCAGTGTATACACTCAGGAGAATGAAAATTGAAGTTGCATTTTACATTATGGTAACCAATTACAAAGAGAAAGTGTCATGTGTTAAGATACTGTATAGTATGTATATGACCTCATTTTCACCATTTGATACTGGGCTAAGTAAAATGACATGGCATGATGTGATGGGCAGTGTGAATGCACCCTGACGCAACGGTCCTGTGACCTTAGGTTGTAATGTGCAATAAGCGGTTTGGACCATATATACACACAAATTTACGATTTTATTCTTTTTTGATCTTATTTCAAATATTTTAAACTCAGACTGTATAATATGTTGTGCTAACACAATTAACCTCTGTGATTAAATAAACAAGCTTCATACGATTACTGCACTACAAAAAGATATATTTTTTATTTGATATATATTGTCATAATTGTTGTACTGTTGACTGATTTTCATTCTTTATAAATTATTTCCGATTTAATGTTCTATGTTCTATGCCTCAATTTTAGTATGAGTATATCTTTACTGATGTACTTTGGAATGATATTAACTGTGCACTAAAGTATTGCATGTTGTGACAATTACGTATGAATCAGTTCCGTCATCTACATTTTTCTACAAATATGTCAACCAATAGGACTTCCAGACCTACAAGAGAACCTAGCTTCCAGACAGAAGACATTCAAGCAATGGATTTAAGGAGATCCTCAAGAAACAAGGTGAGTATTTTTTCTTTAAAATTACCATTGGACCTGGCTAATGATATTTTTAACTCCATAAACATTTATTGTAAATTTTACAGAAACCAGATTGCAGTTATAAGAGTCAAGGGGCATGAAAGGGAAGCAGTGGTTGGGAAGGGAGTGAGACGGGGTTGTACCCTGTCCCCGATGTTATTCAATCTGTATATTGAGCAAGCAGTAAAGGAAACAAAAGAAAAATCGGAGTAGGAATTAAAATCCATGGAGAAGAAATAAAAACTTTGAGGTTCACCAATGACATTGTAATTCTGTCAGAGACAGCGAAGGACCTGGAAGAGCAGTTGAAACTAAATGAAAAATAGACAGTGTGGCCTCAGATGTAAATGAAAAGGTTCAGAAGGTAGCCATGATAACAGACTCAAAAGTGTCAGTCTTACATAGCGATGTCACCATTATCAAAAAACAAGTACAACAATTACAAGAGGAGGCTTCTCTAAAAATATTCTGTAATGTAGGACACCCAAGCTATCCTACTATGCCACTAAAGTGTTTCCCTGGTGACAAACATTTTCACCCAGTTGATTGCCATGATACTTTCCTATCTAGTATAAGTGATGAATTAAAATTATGTTCATTAAAAGATCATTAGAAGGAGAAGCATTGTCACAGGCCAACCAAACTGACTGTAGCAATTTATCCAGAGAGGAATTTTAAAAGTGTTTCTTGAACAAGTTTTGGTCTGTATACCATCCCCAGTGAAATACTAAGAAAAGACTTCAAAATAGTATTTATAAAGAAGAGACACTTAAAAATTGAACAATAAGTGCACACTAGCAGCTCAGGCGAACATATATTGTTCTCATGTATTCGTAATATAATAATTTCTCTGTGTAAGTTCCGTAGGCAAAGAAATACAAAGACGCAGTCGAAACAAAATTATCTAAAGAGACGACAAGATGCACTCTTTTGATAATTTTTTTGTCATCTTCAGATTTTCTCTTGTCTTGGTTACGTGTGGACAGACATCTTGCAAGTGCTGTCAAATGTAAGCATATTAGTACTAAATTTAGCATATAATGTATTGAAACTTCCTGGCAGATTAAAACTGTGTGCCCGACCGAGACTCGAACTTGGGACCGAGTTCGAGTCTCGGTCGGACACACAGTTTTAATCTGCCAGGAAGTTTCATATCAGCGCACACTCCGCTGCAGAGTGAAAATCTCATTCTGGATATAATGTATTGATTTAATATTATTGTTCACTTTTAATTTGTAAGAGGTGATCCCAATTTCATGTCCGCCTTCCTTGAATTAACCTACATTCGAGTAATTTACACTGCAACAATCGCAGCGGCCGATGCAGCCAACGACGCCATTACGTGGCGACATTAAGTTACAAAAATTAGCAGAAGCGAAAAACTCGCCCTCTATTAATATAAGATACATTTTTCTCCACAGCAACCGGATGTTGCAGAAAATACGTAGCTTTAAGATTCTTATTTTCAGTACAACAGTCGAGAGCCAGAGCCAGGACTCCGACTACAATGCAATAGTTAATGGAGGTAAGAAAAAATACTCTCGCTCGTGTGTGAGCCTCAATTGTAATTAATAACTAAAGATTTCTTGCTTTAAAGTGAACTCACTAGTCAAGGAAATTTATATGAAAAGTTTATTCCATTGTTCAACTTATGCTCGTGCTTTAAGATTCAGAGAGTCTTACGTCATTAATGTATCAAATAATTAACATTGAAAATTAATATTGTTAAAAAAGAGACAACTTCACAAAAGCATTTAATTGTAAATACGAATGGAATGAAATATCATTTTGATTATGGTCCACCACATAAGTCGGCAACAATCACCATTAACTTTCAATTTCTGTAGTAAATAATAAATTAAATTACGACGGCCGACCGACGCGGGATTGGCGCCGCAACTTTGGGGCACGATCAAAGAGAATGAGAGGTTTATTAATATGATACTTACTATTGTAATGAATGTAATTATGTATGTATCTAATTGTTATAATATTAATGCCTATATGAATTCTTTTACATGAACGACAATAAAACCACACCTTGAGGAGATCTGGAGAAGAAAAAGTGTAGAAAAGGAAAAGGATTACTTGAAAGAGAAATAACAAAGGTAAGGCCTATTGTGCAAACATCCTGTGTAGCTCTGTGCGGAATATCGAACCCATATGCACATGAGATACCTTCGGTGCAAAAATAGTAAATAGAGTGCAAATTAAATTGTGTATATTTATGTGTTTATTTTTTGAGGGGATAATTATTCGTGTGTGTATCAGTGTTAAGGATTTGTCAGTGGCTTAAAGTGAATTTATTATGGGTAAGATACGACAACCTAAAGCATCCATACCAGCCAAACAAAATTCTGTTACATGGAAAGGGAGGATCATTTGCAAACTGTAAACGAATCCCAAGCCGCCGCCTCAGATAACATAATTTCCGGAGCTGGGGCGAGGCTCTGTGGTGGTGAATGACGCTCCACAGTAGAATGGGAACAGAATAATAAGAACTCCACTGCATGGACAGGGGGGACACGCGAGTGCTAGATTAGGTGGGGCACCAATATGCTCAACGATTGCAGACCCTTTTGCTGAATTTCTGCGTAATCTCAAAGAAAGAGACAGAGAAAGGCACGAAAAACTGGCTCAGATGCTACATGAGCAGGAGAAAAAATTAACGCAAAAGCTCCATGAGCAAGGACAACAAAGAGACGGAAAACTGGCTCAGATGCTACGTGAGCAAGGGAAAGAATTTACTCAAAAGCTCAGTGAGCAAGAGCAACACAGTGAAGCGAAACTAGACAGTATCCAAAGCGAACTTGCCGAGATGAGGGACGTTTGCAAAGAAATACTCGATCTTGTGCAAAGCTTGGGCGGCGAGATGCAAAAATTAAAAATATTGCAGGATAGGCTTGAAGACAATGTCCAAACTTTAACTAACCGTGTAGATAATATAGAGCTAGAAGCACGAAAAAGTATTGATACATTTTGGAAGTGCAAGATCAAAAAGTCGAAAAATAATTTAATGAATGGCTAGAAGCAAAGGATCGTGAGATATCTGCAAAGATTGAAAGCGATGAAAAAACAGCTGTAGAACAAGCGATTGCGGCACCGAGTGTAAATATTGACGCTAGCGCTGCCGCACTACGCGCCGAATTAACACAGATCAAAACCCGTGCGAAAGAGGAGTTGCCGAATTGGCAACAGGAGGTCGCGCTTAGACTGTCTGCGTTGGAAAGCGATGTAAACAGTGGCGGACAGGTAATGAATGCGACTCCGTGTACTGATTACTATAACAACGCAGTGGGTATGCAAGGCGCGAGTGGGCAACCGCAACCTAATGTGAATTACGGGCATGAACAATATGCGATACGGTGCAGCCCACATCACGAAGTAATGAATGCCTCAGAAAGTAGCAATCAGATGCGCAAGAAGGAGGACAATGTGATAAAACACAGTACATTCCAACCCTTCAAGAGCGAAAAACGAAATGTCCATCCTGTGGTATTCATTAACAGCTTCAGGAATGTGTTTCCCAGAACATGGACGGAAAGACAAAGAATACAGTTCGTGGTCTCCTTTACTCAAGGTGACGCGGCATTGTGGGCCACCGACGTGTCCGAAAAATGTCTAAGGATGCAACAGTCTGATGGTGCATTCTTGTAAAAATTCTGGTCCGATAGCGTCCAAGAAAGACTAGGCAAGGAGTGGTACAGTCCAGAAATATACAATCCTAAGGTGGGAACGTTACGCAAATATTTTGAAAAGTATATAAACAAAACCAGGTACTGGGACGAGCCCATGTCCGATCGCGACATAATCAGATTAATAAAATGAAGGCGCCCAGAGAAATTAAAAAATATTTCATCAATGTGCCTGAATATGATATAGAACAATTCAAGGAAGTAGTGGATTCTGTTGACTTATTGATCGAAGACATGAGAACCGAAAACAAGTGGAACCATGCAGACTGTAATCAACAAAAAGCCGATTACAATGACAGCAACAGTAACAATTGTAACTCACTACCAAATGGTAACAGGAATAGGCAAGAGTACCGGCAATAGAATTGAGGCACAAAGAATGGCAATGGTTATAACGGCAACGGTTATAATCGTCAAAATCGGAAGAGACGTCATGATGGACGCATGACTAGTGGATATAATGGTAACGGCAATCCGCAGTGGCGTAACAACTGAAACCAGTGACATGGTTATAATGAACCGATACCACAGTGGCAACAAAACAAAGCGAGACAACGGAACGCCAACCCAGGTCCATCACAGAACATGTCAGAAAGTTACAAGCGACCACCACAAAACCAGAGCCATGTACAGTATCAAAATACACCATCGGGGAGGCAGGGCAGCCAACCCCACAGTAGTAACAACAACAACCAGAACCACAATGTGAGATTAGTGGAAGTGACAGACAACTGTCAACCCACTAATGCTCACCCGTTATTAAAAACAGCCACAATACGCTCTCCTTTGTTGGCTGCAGGATGGTGTAGTGAGGACACATTCACTGGCGACAGCCATAAACTTTGTATGCTGAGATACAATGAGGGAATAAAAATAGAAAAAGAACTTATAGACATTCCACAGAAATGTAATCGAACCGACAAAAGTGTTGTGCAGGCTATCTTGCAAGCAGATATGTACGAAGCACCAATACAGATAATAGTCGATACCGGTGCATCAACCAATGTCATGAGTGCAAATCTTTAAAAGTGCTTGAGTCATAATAGAAGAATATCAGTATTGCCTGTGAAAATTTTTCGTGTAACAGGTGCAATAGGTTCACAGTCTCATATCATAAAGCACCAGGTGCATGTCGAGTTTACAGTAGGAAATGAAGCAATGAAAAAAAATGGTTCAAATGGCTCTGAGCACTATGGGACTCAACTGCTGACGTCATTAGTCCCCTAGAACTTAGAACTAGTTAAACCTAACTAACCTAAGGACATCACAAACATCCATGGCCGAGGCAGGATTCGAACCTGCGACCGTAGCGGTCTTGCGGTTCCAGACTGCAGCGCCTTTAACCGCACGGCCACTTCGGCCAGCAAGCAATGAAAAGCTCGTTCCTAGTAGTCAACGGATTAGGTGTTGTTTGCACCCTGGAATGGAATTTTTACGCCAGATGGACGCAAAAATCGACCTCTTGTGCGGGAAAGTAAGCCTTCTGAATGAGGATAAACGTGCAATTTTGCCATTGTTGAGGAGATGGGAAGTGCATGGTAAATATTGCCGGAGCTTTTAGTCTAGATTCGAAGGCATACTGGTAATGAATTTATATTCTGATTTAAGTACAAGACAAGCATATTATAAAGAGTTTATTATTGAAGGCAGAGCGGAAGAAACCAATAGCCATGAAAGTCATAGAATCAAAATATTAGACTGAAGCACAACAAAACGAACTGACTCAACTACTTACAGATTATAAGAATGTGTTTTCGAAAAAACACGGTGTTATCGCGGGGTACACCTATAACATCGAAGTGGTACCTCACGATACTCTCTGTCACCCATACTACACCATCCCTGGTTAAAGAAGGAGGCACTTACGAAGGAAATAAGAAAAATACTTACAAAGACTTAAAGAAGTTCGCTCAGTAGAGCAACTTTTACATATGTGAGTAATTGTTGTTGTTGTGATCTTCAGTCCTGAGACTGGTTTGGTGCAGCTCTCCATGCTACTCTATCCTGTGAAAGCTTCTTCATCTCCCTGTGCGTACTGCAGCCTACATCCTTCAGAATCTGCTAAGTGTATTCATCTCTTGGTCTCCCTCTATGATTTTTACCCTCCACACTGCCCTCCAATACTAAATTGGTGATCCCTCGATGTCTCAGAACATGTCCTACAAACCGATCCTTTCTTCTAGTCAAGCTGTGCCACAAGCTCCTCTTCTCCCCAATTCTATTCAATACCTCCTCATTAGTTATGTGATCTGCCCATCTAATCTTCAGCATTCTTCTGTAGCACCACATTTCGAAAGCATCTATGCTCTTTTTGGCTAAACTATTTATCGTCCACGTTTCCCTTCCATACATGGCTACACTCCATACAAATACTTTCAGAAACGACTTCCTGACATTTAAATCTATACTCGATGTTAACAAATGTTTCTTCCTCAGAAACGGTTTCCTTGCCATTGCCAGTCTACGTTTTATATCCTCTCTACTTCGGCCATCATCAGTTACGGGCATGAACAATATGCGATACGGTGCAGCCCACATCACGAAGTAATGAATGCCTCAGAAAGTAGCAATCAGATGCGCAAGAAGGAGGACAATGTGATAAAACACAGTACATTCCAACCCTTCAAGAGCGAAAAACGAAATGTCCATCCTGTGGTATTCATTAACAGCTTCAGGAATGTGTTTCCCAGAACATGGACGGAAAGACAAAGAATACAGTTCGTGGTCTCCTTTACTCAAGGTGACGCGGCATTGTGGGCCACCGACGTGTCCGAAAAATGTCTAAGGATGCAACAGTCTGATGGTGCATTCTTGTAAAAATTCTGGTCCGATAGCGTCCAAGAAAGACTAGGCAAGGAGTGGTACAGTCCAGAAATATACAATCCTAAGGTGGGAACGTTACGCAAATATTTTGAAAAGTATATAAACAAAACCAGGTACTGGGACGAGCCCATGTCCGATCGCGACATAATCAGATTAATAAAATGAAGGCGCCCAGAGAAATTAAAAAATATTTCATCAATGTGCCTGAATATGATATAGAACAATTCAAGGAAGTAGTGGATTCTGTTGACTTATTGATCGAAGACATGAGAACCGAAAACAAGTGGAACCATGCAGACTGTAATCAACAAAAAGCCGATTACAATGACAGCAACAGTAACAATTGTAACTCACTACCAAATGGTAACAGGAATAGGCAAGAGTACCGGCAATAGAATTGAGGCACAAAGAATGGCAATGGTTATAACGGCAACGGTTATAATCGTCAAAATCGGAAGAGACGTCATGATGGACGCATGACTAGTGGATATAATGGTAACGGCAATCCGCAGTGGCGTAACAACTGAAACCAGTGACATGGTTATAATGAACCGATACCACAGTGGCAACAAAACAAAGCGAGACAACGGAACGCCAACCCAGGTCCATCACAGAACATGTCAGAAAGTTACAAGCGACCACCACAAAACCAGAGCCATGTACAGTATCAAAATACACCATCGGGGAGGCAGGGCAGCCAACCCCACAGTAGTAACAACAACAACCAGAACCACAATGTGAGATTAGTGGAAGTGACAGACAACTGTCAACCCACTAATGCTCACCCGTTATTAAAAACAGCCACAATACGCTCTCCTTTGTTGGCTGCAGGATGGTGTAGTGAGGACACATTCACTGGCGACAGCCATAAACTTTGTATGCTGAGATACAATGAGGGAATAAAAATAGAAAAAGAACTTATAGACATTCCACAGAAATGTAATCGAACCGACAAAAGTGTTATGCAGGCTATCTTGCAAGCAGATATGTACGAAGCACCAATACAGATAATAGTCGATACCGGTGCATCAACCAATGTCATGAGTGCAAATCTTTAAAAGTGCTTGAGTCATAATAGAAGAATATCAGTATTGCCTGTGAAAATTTTTCGTGTAACAGGTGCAATAGGTCCACAGTCTCATATCATAAAGCACCAGGTGCATGTCGAGTTTACAGTAGGAAATGAAGCAATGAAAAAAAAATGGTTCAAATGGCTCTGAGCACTATGGGACTCAACTGCTGACGTCATTAGTCCCCTAGAACTTAGAACTAGTTAAACCTAACTAACCTAAGGACATCACAAACATCCATGGCCGAGGCAGGATTCGAACCTGCGACCGTAGCGGTCTTGCGGTTCCAGACTGCAGCGCCTTTAACCGCACGGCCACTTCGGCCAGCAAGCAATGAAAAGCTCGTTCCTAGTAGTTAACGGATTAGGTGTTGTTTGCACCCTGGAATGGAATTTTTACGCCAGATGGACGCAAAAATCGACCTCTTGTGCGGGAAAGTAAGCCTTCTGAATGAGGATAAACGTGCAATTTTGCCATTGTTGAGGAGATGGGAAGTGCATGGTAAATATTGCCGGAGCTTTCAGTCTAGATTCGAAGGCATACTGGTAATGAATTTATATTCTGATTTAAGTACAAGACAAGCATATTATAAAGAGTTTATTATTGAAGGCAGAGCGGAAGAAACCAATAGCCATGAAAGTCATAGAATCAAAATATTAGACTGAAGCACAACAAAACGAACTGACTCAACTACTTACAGATTATAAGAATGTGTTTTCGAAAAAACACGGTGTTATCGCGGGGCACACCTATAACATCGAAGTGGTACCTCACGATACTCTCTGTCACCCATACTACACCATCCCTGGTTAAAGAAGGAGGCACTTACGAAGGAAATAAGAAAAATACTTACAAAGACTTAAAGAAGTTCGCTCAGTAGAGCAACTTTTACATATGTGAGTAATTGTTGTTGTTGTGATCTTCAGTCCTGAGACTGGTTTGGTGCAGCTCTCCATGCTACTCTATCCTGTGAAAGCTTCTTCATCTCCCAGTGCGTACTGCAGCCTACATCCTTCAGAATCTGCTAAGTGTATTCATCTCTTGGTCTCCCTCTATGATTTTTACCCTCCACACTGCCCTCCAATACTAAATTGGTGATCCCTCGATGTCTCAGAACATGTCCTACAAACCGATCCTTTCTTCTAGTCAAGCTGTGCCACAAGCTCCTCTTCTCCCCAATTCTATTCAATACCTCCTCATTAGTTATGTGATCTGCCCATCTAATCTTCAGCATTCTTCTGTAGCACCACATTTCGAAAGCATCTATGCTCTTTTTGGCTAAACTATTAATCGTCCACGTTTCACTTCCATACATGGCTACACTCCATACAAATACTTTCAGAAACGACTTCCTGACATTTAAATCTATACTCGATGTTAACAAATGTTTCTTCTTCAGAAACGGTTTCCTTGCCATTGCCAGTCTACGTTTTATATCCTCTCTACTTCGACCATCATCAGTTATTTTGCTCCCCAAATGGCAAAACTCCTTTACTACTTTAAGTGTCTCATTTCCTAATCTAATTCCCTCAGCATAGTGTTTTTTTTCTGTGTGTAAATGTTCAAATTTTAGTGTAACATGTAAAGACAATGAAGCACACAGGATTAGTGTGATTCAATTTGGTAGATGTTAAGGAATAACAGTAATTTGAAAGAAATTGCATTTTGAAAGAAAATTGAACGTAGTTTTAAGAATATTTTACAAATTTCAGTTTTATAAAATGCTTTAAAAACATTATTAAAAAACATGCAACAGCATGTAATGATGAAAGAATTTTTCATTAGTATGTCATGAATATTTTTGAACTGTAGTAGTAATGAAACTTATGAAAGTCAGTACTATAGTATATGTGTTATTCCATGTATTTAAGTCTATACCGATCCTGAAATATGATCAATCATTATTTACTATAAAACATGAGTGCAAGATGTACAACACCCAAGGTACCTCATGTGTTGTGGACAATGTACAAAGCAAATCAGTAAAGGAGATTAACGCGAAGCACTGTTAAAATATAATGCCATCTGTTAAGGCAGAGATTTGTACGAATTTATCGTATAAACAAAAGCCACAAATCTAACTCTTATCTAGGAACTTGCACGATAGGCCTAGATTACAAAATGTGTAAAATAATGCGAGAGGCAATGTTTTCTAAAGTGGAGCCTGGCTCTGGAGGGCAAGTACACAATGAGCAGGCAGACATGACATGGGACTTACCTCAGACGAGACGGATATGCAATTGTTTAGTCAAATGTCTGAAGGCAAGTACGACTCTGTATGTGAAAAATGGAACGATGTAATTAGTGCGAGAGACTGGTAAAATCCAGCACGAGTCAAAATCCAGTTCAGACTGAATTAAATACATTAGTGTTTGTGAACTAATCGAAACAGTTACTTTAAGCAGTGTGTAAAACCGTGAAGGTGAAACTGTGAATACGGACAGTGAAGTGCTAGTATTGAACGTTCAACAGCGATGAAGAGGCCAAACGCCAATATTACACTTGCAAAACTGTGAATTTGCTTATAAATGTAAACTGTTAACGTGACGTGAGCCCACAGTCACTATTTTTGGGACAGACTGTAATTTCAGTGAGTTCAATAATGTGAGACTGGAATGTGATGCGTGGACTTTTGCAAAACAGCGACCGTAGAAACGGCGAATGTTTGTGCTAAGCTCGTATTGGGACACCCACTAGTGCCGGCGAGTGCGGCGAAAACATAAATAATTTTATCAAAACAGAAACTGACGTGTAGCGAAAGCAGTGTCGCATCAAAACTGCATTCACAGGAGAAGATCCATGTCATGTATTCGGCAAGACAATGCTGGCGAAAACTTAACAACTGCCGCTGTAATAAAATGCTCCTTTCCTACTAGCGTAACCATCTGCAGCAGGAGGGAAATGTTACGTTGTTTGCGTATATGTTTCATGTACTACGTCGGAGATGCGTAGCACAGCTGACTCCTGCCAACAAGCTCGAACGGGAGGGGGGGGGGGGGGGTGGTTATCATCCCACTCCGCCACGCCCGGCCGAGGCAGATACGTATCGCCAACGGTGCAGCCGATCAGCTGATTCTGACGTTCCACGACGGCGAGAGACACGCTGGCGTCGAACGGGCGTAACCTCTCCGCGGCCGCCGCGAACGCCGAGCACCGAACACACGATCCGGCGCCGTCGCGAGCTAAACGTCGCGGCGTTGATCATCGACACCGCAATCAATAACTACGCTGTATTAATTGTCATAATAACCTCATTTCTTTGCACAGTGCAACGAAAAATTGCTCGTAACGTATGCACATCCTTTACTCCAATGACATCCCAAAAAGAATTAAGTGAAAGTAACCAAAGCGATTAGTCTGTCGCTCCGCCGAGGTTTTCCCCCAGGGTTTCCCTACGGCCGCGCCAAATGGGGAGCGAACAGTTAACACCCCTGGTACTGCAAGAATTATGGACTAACTCGTAGTTGTATACCTTCGAACATAAGCTGCAACCACAAAAAGAAGCAGCCAAAATAAATGTACAAATGTAAAATGTCAGAACATAATTGTCGAACTAATTGTATTCTATATCCTTTTCTTTTGTACATGACCATATTCGTAACCAATTGCATATTATATTGTTATTTTAATAACTTCATCTGTATTACTTTGCGTGCAGCAAACATCACGAAGTACAATGACTAAACATACAATGTGGCGTATGTAGACTGTGAAAGAAAAAACTATGTGTGTGTGAACACTGTGGACATGAAATAGGAAATATTTATGCCAAAAAAGCCATTAACACTAACATTTTTTATGACATAAACATTTCGGGGGCAATATACCATCCCCAGTGAAATACTAAGAAAAGACTTAAAAAGAGTATTTATTAAGAAGAGACATTTAAAAATTAAATAATAAGTGGACACTAGCAGCTCAGGCGAACAAGTATTGTTCTCGTGTATCCATATTATAGCAATTTTTCTGTGTAAGTTTCGAGGACAAAGAAATATAAAGATGCACTTAAAAAAAATGATCTAAAGAGACGGCAAGATGCGCTCTTTTGTTAATTTTTTAATCGTCTTCACTTCTTCTCTTGTCTTGGTTGAGTGTAGACGGACATTTTGCGAGTGCTGGCAAACGTAAGCATATTTGTACTAAATTAAGCAGATAATGTATTGATTTAATATTATTGTTCACTTTTATTTTGTAAGAGGTGATCCCGATTTCATGTCCGCCTTCCTTGAATTAATTGACATGTATTTGATTATTTTCTAAGTAACACAGGAGGATATTGTTTTGTTTGTAGTGAAAAAAGTTTTTCGATTATACCACGAACCAGTTACGGTGTCGTAATAGGAGGAGAGGTGTATTCCTACATGGCGTGTCCCTGGTGGCAGATAGAGGTGTCCTCACCAGCTTGCTGGCAGACTTATGTGAAATAAAATACCTCTTGTGGACCAAACACACATCCCATCAATTTCATTTTTTACCATCCATATTTTACCCATGACCTTTCCAGATCACATCTGTAACTGTAAACCCTGATCTTGGTCAGACACTTGATCAGTGACCAGACAATCAAACAAACATCAGGAGTCTTCTACTGAAAGAATCCACCAGTTTGGACAGTCATGACGAGATTATCCAGGCGAAGACAGCATTCGGATACGGTGGGGTGTCACATAGAGGACAAAGGAGAGTCGGAGCGCCTAGTGATGAACTGAATTAACAAACAAACATGCAACATATTCCTCATAAGAAGGCGCTAAAATTTAACAAACCAGGAAGATTTTTCGTAATGTGCAACAGTAAATATTAATTGTTTAAGGAAAGTTGGTAAACTGAAATATTTAACAGATGTCTTAGATCAACAGAACAAAGTTATCACAGCCCTTCAAGGGTTACGCAATACTGACCAGGACCCGATCGAATCAGAACGATATCGACTTTGTAAGGGACCATCAGGAGAAAGGGTAATAGAAAATGTTCCACAATTTGGTGTGGGTTTCTTAGTACATAATAGAATATTGGATTTTATTGTGGATTTTTCATCCAGTTCCTCACGAATGGCAATGTTAACAATTAAGGTGGAAAATAAAAGATACATACTCATAAGTATTCATGTCCCAACTAATGTTAAAAATAGAACTGACAGGAATGCAACAGAAAAATTCTGGGATGAACTTGATCAACTAGTAAGGATCATACCGGATACCAACATTAAAATTCTGCTTGGAGACTGTAATGTGAATATAGGACGAGAGAAGAAATTCCGAGGTTTGGTGGGGCGATGGCCAGCACATAAACTTACTAACAAGAACGGGGAACAGTTAGTTGAATTTTGTACTACAAATGGATTGGTTTTGAAGTCAACAAGGTTTAAGAGAAGACCACATAAGTTAATGACATGGAAATTCCCTAACGTCAAATTAGGAGGTTCCAGTTAGATCATGTGGCCCTGGATCAAAAATTCCATAAGGAAATCTGTAATGTTAAAGTGCTGCATGGCATCTATATTGATTCAAACCACTGCATTTCGAAAATTAAAATGAAACTGACACCTAAAAGAAAAAGGAAACCTCAAAAGTTAGACACAAAGAAAACATATGACCATAGTTATATTATTAATAATCAGATATATTACGAGAGATCAAGAATACCTTTGACAATCTAGAAGCCACTGTCAATCAATTAAAAACCTTGGCTGAAGAGGTAGCTCCAGTACGGAAACGCGAGAAACATGCTTTGTGAGATGAGGAATGCGATGTAGCGATTCAACATAGACTTAAGGCATGGTCAAATGACCAACAAAAGAGAATTGAAAGCTCCAGGGAGGAATTAATAAATGTTAGATGGTCAACCACCAAAGGGTCAAAATGCAATTTCATAAAGGCTCGCTAAAAACTATCAATGATGCTTTCAATTGCCATAAGACAAGAGATTACTATCAAACATTCAAATAGTACCAGTCGAAATACACTCCACCTACTCTTATGATGATGGATACAAATGGAAGGGTAGCACATAACAATTATGACAATTCAATCATATTGGCTAAATATTTCAAACAGTAACTAAATAGCACAGAACCTGAACATCATTTGGAATTTGACCACTATCCAAGAAACAAAATTCATTTAGAAAGAGCTATACCACCACATCCAGATGAAGTACAAGTAGCGATTAACTCACTTCGGAATTATAAAGCAGCAGATGAGAACCAGCTAGTTGCAGAACTTCGGAAATATGCAAATGTACAAACTATTCTGAAATTACACAAACATCTTACTGACATTTGGAATACTGAGGAGTTACCAGAGGTATGGATTATTGCAATAATCCATCCACTACACAAAAAAAGAAGACAGATTGGATCCAAATAACTATAGGGGTATATCCCTGCTGGATATAACTTATAAATTTTTTTCCAAGGTTCTGTATTTCATTATTCATGAACAGCTTGATGGTGAACTAGGCGAATATCATGGAGGCTTTCGTCCAGGATGAAGCTGTCCTGATAAAATTATTAGTTTCAAATGGATAATGAAACATCAGAGTGTCAGGAACAAGAAGCTAGTGATTACCTTTGTTGATTTTTAAAAAAAGCCTACGATAGTAACCATCATGAATCTCTACTGTCAATTCTTAAGGAATTTGGTTTACATCAGAAACTTGTCAACCTCCTTGTAGTCACCCTTCGAAATACCAAAGCTAGAGTAAGGTTCAGAAATGACTTCTCTGAACCTTTTGAGATTCATACTGGCCTTCGACAAGGCGATGGATTGTCTCCATTATTGTTCAATTGTATGCTGGAGAAAATCATGTGTGAATGGAACAAGATCTGCCCACCATCTGTGATTGGAAGAAAGATTTGACTTAACTGCCTTGCATTTGCAGTTAATTTGGCGCTGTTAGCGAACAATACTGATGAAGCAAAGGTTCAGATACAACAACTAGAACGATTAGTGACAAAGAATGGATTACAAATTTCGTTAGAGAAAACAGAAATGATGCCCAACTTCCCAGTTGACACATCCCGTATCATACTCCATAATGATCACAAAATTAAAGTAGTAAAAGAATTCAAATACTCAAGCAACAACTGACAAATTGCAGAAAGTTGATAGCAGAATACTTCAAACAATTATCAGTAAAAAACATGAAGTGAACGGGCAGTGGAGACTTTTGCCCAGTTCAGTAGTATATAAAGAAAGCGAATCCATTATTGATACAATGTGGAGAAGAAGGATGGTATTTTTTGGGCACAAATATCACGTACCAAATATTAGAATCCTGAAGCAACTTTTTGAATACTTCTGGAAACATCTGGTTTAAGGAACTACAAAGTGATGTGGATGAATTGAACATCACCACACAACAAATTCAACACAAAGAAGAGACACTGCTTCTGAAGAACAAATACACACGACTGACATTCAAACCATCAGAACAGAAGAAGTATGTCATATTTGCAGAAGAACAAGCAGCCTGATCACAGCAAATGAAGAAATTTTGGGAGACAAAGAAATTGCTGACTGCTGAGACCTAAACTTAATCATTGTAGACTCTGTTGTACTGTGTTTGGATTTAGTGCTCCAATGTGAGAGTAAACTACGTAATTAAAAATGTAAGGTAGTGGAATTTTACAAAATGTACAAGTATATCACATTATGGTGAACACCCTGAGTAACAAATAAACATGTAAGTGTAAAAGGTTGTATAATTGTAGGAGCAATGAAATTAATACCAGTGTATACACAATTTTTGGTAAGTTTTGAGGAAGTATATGGCATATATAGTTATTAGTAGAAGAGTACACATGAGATATTTAGTGTCATGCACTAGTTTTTCAAAGTGTTTGTAGGATATAACAAGTGAAAGTACAGTTGCCTAGTGAAGTGTACTTGAAAGTAATGAAGTGATTGTAAGGAGTCTTGCCTTTCTAACCCTTAAGTTTCAATAATTTGATTGTATACAGTAATGAGTTTTGCAAGCATTGCAATGATTACATACAGTAAAAAATATATAAATAGCGCAATGTCTGTTTCTATTGTTAGAAGAAACGCTATACCAGTTGTGAGGTCTGCTATTATGTGATGTTATTTTGTGACGTTGATCTAATGTGAAATATGAAGCAGGTGATTTTTCTTAGGTGATTATTATTATTATTATTATTATTATGGAGTATTTAGGTAGTAATGAGGTGATATTATGAGGATATTAGGTGAATGAGGAGATATTTGATGTATTTAATGAAGTACTGATGTAATGAGAAGATTGATGTTAGATAGCGACTAGTTAAGGAACCTGTTTCTTCTAAGTGTGGAGAAAGTTTATGAAAGACACACATAGTCACAAGGTTTGCAATGCCAGTTGTTTTTAGCTTGAAGTAACAGATGCAAGCAAATGTAACTATTTATGCAGAAAGGTTGATTTTAGGTGAAGTGTGACATCTTTTGTAATGTCAGGCAACATGTCAGTAATCTCTACACTGAAAATTGATTAACTATCTTGTTGGTAATTAACCCTTTCAGGGGCAAAAAAAATTATTTTTTAATTTTTCCTTGTTTTTATTGTATTAATTTTCATACACTGAGACAGAAAAATGTAAAAATTAAATGAAATATACATAAACTGAACACATACAAGGTGGTTTCAAATGGAGCCACTGCCCGCTAAATGTCATCACTTTTGATGATACAGTAAATAGCAGTTCCTTTCTGCAGATAAGCATAAGGCTACCTGGCAGTGACTACATGTCCATCTGTTTCTGTGGGGTTCTTCCTTTGTGTTGCAGTGCACTCAGCGCCTTGGGGTTCCATGTTTTGGCAGATGTTTTGCTTCCGATATAGTTTCTCATGGGGAACAAAAGTTTTGAATTTTTTTGCAGATGGTTATGACGGTGTACTGGGATGGCCAGGACTATCTTTGAAGACATTACTGCCTACCAGGCGTGTGGCAACACGTCTTCGAAAATTCTTTAGCACTTGCTTCGCTGTTGGATTACATAATCGAAACAGAATAAATTCATTTCCAAAAGAAATATCAACTATATACCAAAATAATCTTAGCCATCAACTTCGTGATTCCCTGTCTATTGCATAAAAACTGTTCATCATATCTGCCTTATCAACACATCCCATATTTGCATTATATAATTTCACTATTTTTGGGCAAGGTATCTTTGTGATTTTTCCATCCATTTCTTTACAGATGACTTCTTCAACACATACAGGTGAATCAATTGTAGACAGCAACATGACTACACATATGTCTTTCCATTTGACGCAGGCAATGCCATCAGAACAAACTGACCAATCAAACTCTCCTCTTTGCCACTCTTTGTCTTTTTTTTTAGCGTAGAAAGTCCTTTTCTGTGTGATCTAATTGTTCCACAGGCAAAAAGTCGGTCATCTTTTAGCTTATGTATGTGAGACACTGGTAAAAAAATTATCAAAGTATATGTGGTATCCCTTTCCTTCCAAGCCTTTACATATATCTCTCACAATTATCTCTCCTAAGGATTTTTCCACTATGCCTTCAACTTTTCCAGTATATATCTGAAAGTCACAAATATATCCAAGCTTATCAGCTCTGACCCAGATTTTGTATCCCCTCTTGACTGGATTTTGGGGCATATATTGTTTGAATGTGATTCGTCCTTTGAACTTCACCATGCATTCATTTATAGCTTGATCCTTAGTAGGTGCATAGAATTCTTTGAAGTTTATCAGTATCTGATTGATTAGTGGACGGATTTTATATAATTTGTCATAATTTCTGCTCTCCCTCGAAAGCATAACAGCGTTGTCATTGATGTGAATATGTGTCAAAATCCAGCTGAACCTTTTTACCGAGATTAGTGAGGAAATGTACTCATCTCGAAGTTCCTTATGGGATGAACAGCAATCACAATATTACAAGGTTTCTTGATTCCCATTAGAATGTTTATAGCCAAAAATACTTTTAGTTCTGCTTTAGAAAGAGGCCTGAAATTGCCACATTCCTGTGTTGCGTACAGGTTAGACTGAAAAACTATGTGTTCTAACATAGTGTCACAAAACAGACACAAAAAAAATCTACGGGTTGCATACCTTCACTGTCATTTTTAAGTTTTCCACCGTGGTATAACAATCATGTACGAAAGGTACTACGGAAACAAAGAAAGCTTCATCATAGGTTTAAGAGTAGTCGAATCATAGCTGATAAGGAAAAGCTGAACGAAGCGAAAAAGAGCGTAAAGAGAGCAATGAGAGAAGCATTCAACGAATTCGAACATAAAACATTGGCAAACAATCTAAACAAGAACCCTAAAAAGTTTTGGTCATATGTAAAATCGGTAAGCGGATCTAAATCCCCTATTCAGTCACTCGTTGACCACGATGGCACCGAAACAGAGGACGACCGAAGAAAGGCAGAAATACTGAATTCAGTGTTCCGAAACTGTTTCACTGCGGAAAATCGTAACACGGTCCCTGACTTCAGCCGTCGCACGGACGCCAAAATGGAAAATATTGAAATAAACGATATCGGAATTGAAAAACAACTGCTATCACTTAGTAGCGGAAAAGCATCCGGACCAGACGAGATACCCTTAAGATTCTACAGTGATTATGCTAAAGAACTTGCCCCCTTTCTATCAGCAATTTATCGTAGATCGCTGGAAGAACGTAAAGTACCTAGCGACTGGAAGAAAGCGCAGGTCGTTCCCATTTTCAAGAAGGGTCATAAATCAGATGCGAATAATTATAGGCCTATTTCGCTTACGTCAATCTGTTGTAGAATAATGGAACATGTTTTGTGTTCTCGTATTATGACGTTCTTAGATAATACAAATCTCCTTCATCATAACCAACATGGATTCCGCAAACAGAGATCATGTGAAACTCAGCTCGCCCTATTTGCCCAAGAAATTCACAGTGCCGTAGACACTGGCGAGCAGATTGATGCCGTATTCCTGGACTTCAGGAAGGCATTTGATACGGTTCCGCACTTACGTTTAGTGAAAAAAATACGAGCTTACGGAATATCGGACCAGGTTTGTGATTGGATTCAGGATTTCCTAGAAGAAAGAACACAACATGTCATTCTTAACGGTTCAAAATCTGCAGATGTAGAGGTAATTTCGGGAGTACCGCAGGGAAGCGTGATAGGACCTTTATTGTTTACAATATACATAAATGACTTAGTTGACAACATCGGTAGCTCCGTGAGGCTATTTGCAGATGACACGGTTGTCTACAAGAAAGTAGCAACATCAGAAGACTCGTACATACTCCAGGAGGACCTGCAGAGGATTAATGCATGGTGCGACAGCTGGCAGCTTTCCCTAAACGTAGATAAATGTAATATAATGCGCATACATAGGGGCAGAAATCCATTCCAGTACGATTATGCCATAGGTGGTAAATCATTGGAAGCGGTAACGACCGTAAAATACTTAGGAGTTACTATCCGGAGCGATCTGAAGTGGAATGATCACATAAAACAAATAGTGGGAAAAGCAGGCGCCAGGTTGAGATTCATAGGAAGAATTCTAAGAAAATGTGACTCATCGACGAAAGAAGTAGCTTACAAAACGCTTGTTCGTCCGATTCTTGAGTATTGCTCATCAGTATGGGACCCTTACCAGGTTGGATTAATAGAAGAGATAGACATGATCCAGCGAAAAGCAGCGCGATTCGTCATGGGGACATTTAGTCAGCGCGAGAGCGTTACGGAGATGCTGAACAAGCTCCAGTGGCGGACACTTCAAGAAAGGCGTTACGCAATACGGAGAGGTTTATTATCGAAATTACGAGAGAGCACATTCCGGGAAGAGATGGGCAACATATTACTACCGCCCACATATATCTCGCGTAATGATCACAACGAAAAGATCCGAGAAATTAGAGCAAATACGGAGACTTACAAGCAGTCGTTCTTCCCACGCACAATTCGTGAATGGAACAGGGAAGGGGGGATCAGATAGTGGTACAATAAGTACCCTCCGCCACACACCGTAAGGTGGCTCGCGGAGTATTGATGTAGATGTAGATGTAGACACCAGCTTCCTCTGAAAAATTGGCGGCAAAGTTCGTTGCACTGACGTCTTTTCTCAATGAAAAATTCGCAATGGAAGACAGTGGCAAATCGTCTTTAGTGCTGAAACTATCATGACTGTCATTCTCAAAGTGATCCTCACTCTAACTTTCCGAAATAATTTGAGATAAAACAGGTGTTTTCATTCGCAAATTCAGATCACTATCTTCAGCTAGCACATCACTTTCACTGTAACTGCTAGTGTCAATCTGTGAGTCTGGATCTGAAGGAATATCTGCGAAAAGGCACTCCAGAATTTCCTCATCCTTTAGACTGTGAGAATACATCACGTGAAACTGGGGGGAAAAAAAATTCGTCACACCCACTAATGCTGCTGTTACAGGTGCAGTGGTTTCAAATGAAACCAGCACAACATTTACGGAAATAAATGCATTATTTTGGTTATTATTGCAGTATATATATAGTATTAATGTAAACAGAACAGTATTCTGCATTTAATACCTGCATAAAAGTTACCTAATACAGAAGAATACAGTCACAATTTGAGAACAAAGACGTTAGCGCACAGTGTACAAAAATGGCTATCCAACTCGCCTCACTACTTGCTAATATTTACAGATTTTGAAGCGGTTCCAGTGACAGTCGCTAGAGGGCAGCACCAACTAGGCTACTGAATGGTGTCCCCAATTGTAGCCACTGCCCTTTTGCCACAAAATGAGAAAATTGTAGGTGGTTTCAAACGGAACCACTTCCCCTGAAAGGGTTAATGCGAAGAACATGACACTTGAAAATAGGAAGTAAACTGAAGAATGTTTTTAATGAATTAACAACTATACCTATACACTGCTGCATACTTGTAGACTGTTAAAAGGTAATGAGAAGCGAAAACTGTTTATTTTTGAATTTATGAAATTTTTTATACTTACATTGAATCATGTAAGGTACGTCACGACAACACATCTGAACACTTGATGGTTGATGTATTTAGTACTCTAAAGGCTGTATAAATTGAACTACTTATTGTATCAGACTATATACTTGGACATATAACAGATTCGTTACTGTTTCTGAAAATCTAATGAGAGATGGGAGTTATTTTGTTACTTATCTGAAAACATGATGATGTCTATACTAAGTTTTGAAACATTTTACCACACATGGGAAATTTTATACTGAATTTGTCTTGTGCTTGATGTACACCTAGTACAGAAATTCTCGTTGTTAAGTGTTTCAACACAACCATATCTCACACAATGACTTGTAAATATCTTAGTGCTATTACATATTTTCTTTGATGTTTTGTTATTTATGTAACCAACTATGTGTACAGATGTCATTCTTGAAAGATACTAACAGGTACAAAGACTACTTTGCCATTGAATACTATACCCACTCCCCATAAAAAACTGCACAATACATTATCATTTCTGTAAATACCTTGAAGATACTGTCTGATAACTAATAATTTATGTGTACCAATCTTTGTCCTTGAATTACTTGTGAACAGTGCAGAAGGCACCATGTAATTTTAAGTAGATATCTATGTCACAGAACTACGAAACAAAAAAATCCTGTCTTCACTGAAGTGTGTAAAAAATAATATGAAGAAAGTTATTGAAATCTGTGGGCACTTGTTCCCTAAAATTTGATTCATAATGCCATCTGCATACAGCATAATTTTGTGTATTACCTAAGTGGGCATTTTCCAATGCTATCTAGCTTTAAGTGTGTTTTCAACCAGAAATGATGTGTAAATTTCAGACAACCCGATGATCTGGAGAGGACATTTCATTTTCGTGCTTTAGGTCTTAGTTACAGGACATGTTCCATGGAACTTACCATAGTGCTTATAAATATAAGTTATTTTGTACAGTATCCTCACCTATCAGTTGTACCAAATTGATAGTGAACTTAGCTGTGTGTTTAAACACACTACATAGTATTCCCAATTGAAGTTGTGCCATGTTAGCACACCAGACTTATATTTGAAACTATTACACACATAATCTAGTATCCTGAAACTGAGTAGTGCTTATTTAGCACACAGAACTTTATCAAATACTTCAACGTTTTAATAGTGTCTATGCGGCACACATTTTTTCATGGACTATTGACAATGCAAATGGTTTTGTATACCATGGTAGTGCCGAAAAGGCACTAAGGACTTGCTTCTGAGATATGGTATCGCATTTTTCGGTAGTGACATTGGTATCGTAATCTACAATATTGCAAAAGGTATTGTATTTTACAGTTATTATGAAAATAACAGGAAAGACTGTTTTCAAAATAGTATTAAATTTTCAGAAAATTGAGTAACTTTAGGAAGTCAGTGTATGAGAGAACAAGTAATTTAATTTATTATTTTCTGCATCCAAGTTAAAATTTACTGATTGTTGAGTGTTAGTTTAGACTTGTTACCCCTAATACGTTAATATTTGCTTTACAGTTTTGCCTTACTATAAATATTTTTTCTTTAATACTGCTAAATAGTATTTGTAAAACATGCAACAGCATTATTACATCTGACAAAATCTAAAATTTTGTTTTGAAGTCTTGCGGGAGGAGAAAGAGTGGGGAGGTAAGCGGGAGGGACGAGGGATGGCGCTAGGCGCAAAGAGGAAGTGGCAGTGGGACTTTCAGCACTCGGCACAGCTGGCGGCGTGTACCGGCGGTATAATGCAAAGTAAGCGTAAAAACAGAGAAAGACAATGCTGGCTAACAGACGGTCAAACACTGGTAATGATCCACACACTGCGACACCAAATTTGTACATGAAGAGATCCTAACTGTTGTAGGACAAAACCAAATGCATGGCGGCACAGTAAAAACATTTAACGAGGCTTAGCTAAGATCGTTAGTGCAATACTTGCATTAATTCTTAAACAGGTAGTGGACGACAGAGTGCATTTCAGTGTTGATTTTCAGCAAACACAAAATTCAGATAACGCTGAAGTAACAGGGTGAGCTATGAAAAAAAGGGCGCGAACTACTGCGACATTGTATAATAAAATTTTTATTCATTTAGGTGGAAGTCTCTTGCTAACTAAATTTTTAAGAAAATAGCGCGTTACTGCGCTTGGGCGATGACGTCACGTCATGGGTGCTAAACATCAACAAACTTGTGCTTATTTCAGTGGGAGCTTCAATCTTGTAACATCATAGGTCTGTTTGTTTGAATAAACAAATGGGTGTCTCTCATTTCCTAAACACACGGCGGGGTACTGTATCCAATTGGTAGCAATCTTACACCAGATATTAACTCTCTCATTTGCATTGATTCTTCTCCTGTTCCTTGTCTGAAGAAAAAATGGCTTGTCTGTGGTGACGACACATGTTCCATAATTACGATCTGCTACAACTCCAATAGCAAAGGCTGTGTAGGCGATAATGTCTTGGTCATAATAAGATTCCAATCCTGTAAGTGGTTCTTCAGCTCCTCTAACTAAAGCCAAGGTCATCCAAGAATTACCAGTAACAACTTCGTTAGTTGTACATGAAAAATTAATTTTACAACCAACAAATGAAATTGGCCCTGATAATAGTTCTTGTTGTGCAACTTGGTTAGGAGTAAATCCACAAGTATCTACTGTATTGTACACAGTAACACGTGAACGACGATATACTCTCCTCCTCCTGTAAGGCATGGCTGTGTGTTCCGTGCGGCTGCCTCGACGAGAATGAGCATGCTGTTGCCTCACGAGCAAGTTATACAGTCCTCTGACGTCATAGCGATAAGCTTATCTGGGCGTGGCAGGAAGTAAGCCCGCTCACAAGCGCAATGGCGTCACCGGAAGTTGAGTTTTCCAGCGGATCGCCCTCTGTTAAAACTAGAGCGAGATCCGCCGCGGCGCTGCAGCTGCCAGGCGAAGCTCGTTCAAGGTCACCCGCCAATATGGCGGCGCACAGTGGGAGCTTCAATCTTGTAACATCATAGGTCTGTTTGTTTGAATAAACAAATGGGTGTCTCTCATTTCCTAAGCACACGGCGGGGTACTGTATCCAATTGGTAGCAGTGTCAATTTCCGTGCTCGCTTGTAACATCCTCACTTTATCAATAAATTACTTCGTAAAAAGTAGGGCGAATAATGAAGAAACTTGTGTTCGTCTGGGTGAACTCTCTATCTCGCTTACCTCTCTACAGCGAGAGGGTAGCGCACTTCTTCTCAAACTTCAGGGACGCATTCAATTCTTCTCTATGGAGTAGATAGCTCAGGTGCTTCATTTAGCAAGGATTTCCACGAAAATGCATATCGTAGCGGGCATGCTAAGGGTTTACAGAAGGTGGTATGGTGGTACGATACTTTGGAGGAGGCTTGGAAGTGCAAAGCGCCACCAAGCTAAATGGCGGTTCACGGGAAGACGCCCCCTAACAGCCGGCTTTGTTATGGCAACGCATTTCCGTTTCGCGTTCCATCAGCTGGTGGTCGCTTGCTTCTAAGTTCCACTCGGAATTATAATCTGATTAGCGGGCATGAGAGTGAAAACTAGCAATCATTTTTAATCTTAGGCAACTTGAAAGAAAACAGGGAAATAAATGCTTCTAAAACGACAGTAGACTTAGCTCATCTGCAAAGTCGTGGAACAGTGGAGTATTAGTGCAAAAGTTAGACGAAAATTCGGAGTATCACAATCTATTGAACAAGAAAAGACAAATAAAATGGACAACGCAAGGAGGGGCTCCACATTCTAGGTTTGACAACAAAACGAAACATTCAATGATGTAGGCTTGTAAAAAGTTGTGTTGTAGAAAAACTTTAGTAGGGTGAACTTGATGCATTCTTTCGAAAGGCAAAACATAATCATTGTCAATAAAGGAGATCTAAAAGTGAAATACAGTACAATACAAAAATTCTGCAACAAAGCTGAATAATACAAACAGCTTAATATCATCAAATAACAAATACTTATACAGTAGTTGGTAGAGGTACCTTTAAACACTTAATACACTCTGCACATTGCCACTCAAAACTTGCAATAAATGACTTAGAAATCAAATGAAAGTATAAAACTTAGACTTAATTTGTGACAGGCAAGACGAAAAAGAGGGAGAGAAGTGGCAGCGTTTGGGGGAGTGACTGGCTTATCGGAAGGCGACAGCTGAGCAAGTCTACGTGTTCACACCATGTGGTCTCTGCTTATAGTAAGCGTTCACTGGGAACACAGGCCGCAATTTAGGCGACTAAAGAAAACACTGTCTCAACTGGAAACTCGCTGCATGGTAAAGTGAATCATGGTTAACGGTTCTGCGCTGACCTCTGGGGTGGCAGCATGAAACAGACCATTTAGCATCATTTAAAACAACACACATAGGACCTTGGCCTGCTCACCAACAAGCTCAATAAAACAATCTTACACATCACTTCATATCAACAAAACTCCGCTGCCCTCTGGGGGATAACAGCCGGAAGTCGTCATATCCTCTCTTATAAACTTACAGGGGTAGAACAGATCAAATGTGTTTCATCGTAACTTCGTGCATTGAGTTAACCAATCAAGGAACTACTACCATTTACAAAAAACAGAAGGCATGGACAGAAGAAGAATAAACGGTAGAGAAATTGAATGCAGAGAGACGAGCAAGAAAAGAAAGAGAAGGTAGGAAAAGTTCATTCCTTTCGTTCTGCAACCCAGCATGTCACACAACGTCCTATCGGTTTTGGCCTCTGGACATTTGTGTGGTACATATATTTCTCTTCAAAATGAGCTGAACAGAGGTAACTGGCTGTAGTAGGAAACCAGTTTTCTCGCTTCATATTTATAACCCATCTTTTTGTAATTTCCTTATCTTTTAAAGGAAATCTGTAATCAACGATAAATAAATTACTTTCCTGCATTTGTCTTAAGCATAATTACAGTTCCAATGCAAATGACTCTTTAATAAACATTAAAAAACGTGTGTCGTATTTCGGTACTAATATACTTACTTATAATATGAAATATTTGTTGTTTTATCGCTGCGATTTGTGCAGTTGGACGCTGAACACACTGCAGGCATGTTGACTTTATATTTTGTAACAAAAAAGTCAACTAGAAAAGTTAAATATTGCAGTAATATCACAACAGCTGACATACTTCCAACACAAACAACAGTAACGCTTTCCTAATGTTTTGACTAAGGAGAACATGGCGGCCGAGTTAGCGTTGGTTGCCGCTAGGAGCGCTGTAACTAGTATCTCAGCCACTCTATGAAATTTTAACTCGTTGCGTCAAATGGTGTCAGAGTGCACGCCGTGTGCGCATGCGCTGTGGAGCGCATTCTGGTGGATTCAACGAGCACGAGCAGGAGCAGCGCGCTGCAAGAGGCAGGGAATGTGGACTATGCCCTGGGCGCTGGTATGTGCAGATGCAGCGTCTGGCGCGACGTCGCAGCTGGTGCGCTGCAGCACCCAGTCTCGGCTCGTAGCAGAATTACGTCGGCGAACATTGACCGACCACACAACATCAAACATGAACCAAAGTAAACGGCCACCCCGCAGACTGAACGGTGGGAACGACAGGTCTGGATTACAAGAGAGCCAAGCAACTGTATTCTGCACCACAGAATACTCCAGCATCCACACACGTGATTGGTATCCCGTGCACACTATTGGCTAAAACCAATGGCATTAATTTGCTAGCAGTTTCAGCAGAGGGCTCAAGGAATCTCTTGTCAGCAGCTTTAACTGGACAGAACTACCTCGGTTTTGAAAGACAAGCAATTTGTGTCAGGTAGGCACGGCGTAAGTGCTAATCGTGTAATTACGACAGTGCATGCGTTTGGTGCCTTGGAAATACACTCCTGGAAATTGAAATAAGAACACCGTGAATTCATTGTCCCAGGAAGGGGAAACTTTATTGACACATTCCTGGGGTCAGATACATCACATGATCACACTGACAGAACCACAGGCACATAGACACAGGCAACAGAGCATGCACATTGTCGACACTAGTACAGTGTATATCCACCTTTCGCAGCAATGCAGGCTGCTATTCTCCCATGGAGACGATCGTAGAGATGCTGGATGTAGTCCTGTGAAACGGCTTGCCATGCCATTTCCACCTGGCGCCTCAGTTGGACCAGCGTTCGTGCTGGACGTGCAGACCGCGTGAGACGACGCTTCATCCAGTCCCAAACATGCTCAATGGGGGACAGATCCAGAGATCTTGCTGGCCAGGGTAGTTGACTTACACCTTCTAGAGCACGTTGGGTGGCACGGGATACATGCGGACGTGCATTGTCCTGTTGGAACAGCAAGTTCCCTTGCCGGTCTAGGAATGGTAGAACGATGGGTTCGATGACGGTTTGGATGTACCGTGCACTATTCAGTGTCCCCTCGACGATCACCAGTGGTGTACGGCCAGTGTAGGAGATCGCTCCCCACACCATGATGCCGGGTGTTGGCCCTGTGTGCCTCGGTCGTATGCAGTCCTGAATGTGGCGCTCACCTGCACGGCGCCAAACACGCATACGACTATCATTGGCACCAAGGCAGAAGCGACTCTCATCGCTGAAGACGACATGTCTCCATTCGTCCCTCCATTCACGCCTGTCGCGACACCACTGGAGGCGGGCTGCACGATGTTGGGGCGTGAGCGGAAGACGGCCTAACGGTGTGCGGGACCGTAGCCCAGCTTCATGGAGACGGTTGCGAATGGTCCTCGCCGACACCCCAGGAGCAACAGTGTCCCTAATTTGCTGGGAAGTGGCGGTGCGGTCCCCTACGGCACTGCGTAGGATCCTACGGTCTTGGCGTGCATCCGTGCGTCGCTGCGGTCCGGTCCCAGGTCGACAGGCACGTGCACCTTCCGCCGACCACTGGCGACAACATCGATGTACTGTGGAGACCTCACGCCCCACGTGTTGAGCAATTCGGCGGTACGTCCACCCGGCCTCCCGCATGCCCACTACACGCCCTCGCTCAAAGTCCGTCAACTGCACATACGGTTCACGTCCACACTGTCGCGGCATGCTACCAGTGTTAAAGACTGCGATGGAGCTCCGTATGCCACGGCAAACTGGCTGACACTGACGGCGGCGGTGCACAAATGCTGCGCAGCTAGCGCCATTCGACGGCCAACACCGCGGTTCCTGGTGTGTCCGCTGTGCCGTGCGTGTGATCATTGCTTGTACAGCCCTCTCGCAGTGTCCGGAGCAAGTATGGTGGGTCTGACACACCGGTGTCAATGTGTTCTTTTTTCCATTTCCAGGAGTGTACATTTTTTAAACCAATTCCCTAAAATATTCCTTGACCGGCTGTCATCCAGTACAAACATTTGACAGAAAACAGACCCATGCTTTTGGAGAAGTTAGATACTTTCACTGGTTACCCAATAGTGAACGTTGCAGAATCCAGCAACACTTGTCAGCACCGGCACCTGTACCTGTGCAAGTGCAATTGGCATGCACTACACTACAAGCATACACAAACATGCCTGCCACTGGCAGCTTGGCATGTTTGTCAACACTACTTGCAGAGGCATGTTTACTTAGTCATCGACAGTTTTTGGTATTTAGCTCCGAAGGGAAAGAACAAACCCCATGGTTTTTATCAGAGCATTCCAAAATGTTTTACCTCATACCTGAACCGAAGCCCAGAAAATTAGATTTGTTATTGGATACACACAGGGTGACGTTTTGCTGTGGGCTTTGGATATGGCAGAACGTTGACACTACTATGAACAGTTTGAGAGAGCATTTCTGATAAATATTGGTCTGAGGCTGCACAACAGAGGCTCACACACAGAGTATTCAATCCAGCTCCATTCAATAGTAAACATGGAGTTTAAGGGGCTATTTTGAAAAATATTTGAATTAAACCAGATACTGGATGAACCTGGTATTTCAAGTAGATCTGCAAAAAAATTTAAAGAGCCATCTGCCTGCCCACATTAGGGAAAAACTTATTACCATTCTGGAACATGACACTGAATACTTTCTAGTAGATGTGCAAGATAGATTGTGGAGCATTTTGTTAGTGTGGGTTGCCTACATCATGGGCAGATATGCACTCGGGGGCAAACTTATTGTACTCCTTCGACTGACAGGTACTTAACCTATTGTCCTCCTTTGATTGACAGGTCCTTAGCCTTTTGTTCTGTTAAGTGGCTTCCATGTCACTGCACTTAACCTACTGTCCCTGCATCCCCTCCCACTCCCCTCCCCATCAGGAACGGGGTGGTGGACCATATTGTTAGAGCAGGTTGCCTATATCAGAGGCAGGTATGCACTCAGAGGCAAACCTATTGTTCTGTTAAGTCCTTTTCCATGTCAACCTATTGTTCTGTTAAGTTCTTTTCCATCTCAACCTATTGATCTCCTTTGATTGACATGTACTTAACCTATGGTTCTGCTAAGTGCTTTTCCATGTTGCTGTACTTAACCTGGTGTCCCCCACCTCCTCCCACTCCCCTCCCCCTCAGGAAGGGTGCGCCGGGCCATTTTGTTAGTGCGGGTTGCCTACATCATGGGCAGGTATGCACTCAGGGGGTAAACCTATTGTTCTCCTTTGATTGACAGGTACTTAACCTATCGTTCTGTTAAGTGCTATTCCATGTCACCCCCATTTCCTTTTGATTGACAGGCACTTAACCTATTGTTCCCCCACCCCCTCCCCCTCCCCCAACTCCTTCCCCAACCCCCACCCCTATCGTTGCTACAGTTACACTTTCAGTTCTGAGTTATTGGAATAGGCCCCCATTCACTCTTATCAATTTGATTGACTGCTTAATTAAATTGCTCAATTAGTTAACCACTCTGGGGGGAAAGTGTCATGTTCCCCTGCTATGCCCCCCCTGGTGGGAAGTTCAAACTCCATCAGCGCAATGCAAGCTCTACTAACCTAAGAAAATGGCGAGATGGGTCGCAAAGACTATTTAATTAAATTGATCATTTAATTAACCTCTCTGGTGTGAAAGTGCCACACCTTCCTCCCACGCCCCCCTGGCAGGAAGTTCAAATTCCATCAGGACAGTACAACCTCTATTAACCTAAGAAAATGGCGGGAAAAAAGGGCACCTCCATTAACCTAAGTCATCCAACAGCCACCTCTTCCTAGGAATTGGCGGCAAAAGACTCACTTGATCGATCATTTGGAGGGTGTTCGATTGTAGTATATGGGATATTGTTTAAACAATTTAGACATTGTGTGGAATATTGTTTATTTAAATAATTTTAGGGATTCAAGGCACTGTATGGAGTATATGTAAATTGGTGGAGATGAAGGATCTCATAGCAGGAAATTCAAGGGTATATTATTTATTTATAAGAAATGCAGATAAGGGGGGGGGGGGGGTTAGCTCTGCTGGTTTGGAAACATCTAGGTCTTGCAAGACGCAATTACATGGAGCAAACATGCTGCATAACCTAATTTTCGGCACTGTACCCTGGGTGTCTTAACCTAATGTTTGGGAACATGTCAGCACTTAACCTTTTGTTCCATTAACTGGTTTTCCATGTCACCCCCATTTCCTTAAACTATTGTACCACCCTTGATACCAAATTAAGTAATCAGTTATGTCCTCTCACGATTTTCTGGTACACATTTCGAATTTCACATTTTTTCAACGTCGTTTCTGGCGCATTGTCCTTTGTCACCCATCCCCTTAAACTATTGTACTGCATCTCACATAAAAATCATGCAAATTATCGTAGTGTTCTGCATATAACCTGCTGTTCTGCTCCATGTCACCCACTCACGCACTTCCTCCCATTAACTACAGTACTGCTAACACCACATTGACATAAAAAAATTTATGCAGATTAATGAAATAGGTATTCTTTACATGTATGGGATAGTTTTTCTTATTTCGCAGCATCCTATTCGTTGGTGAAATCGACAGAATATAATTTACGTAAAAGATTGCTAATAAAAAAACACATCCCGCCACTCGACACCCCACGCCGACGCCGCCCCCACTGCCGCGAGCCACCTCAGGGCGCAAGCCAGCATGAGCCATCACTATCACACCACTGCAGGTGAAACTTAGGCGTTTTTTCTTGTATACAGTTAGAATTCTTCGAGTGTTATAATGATGTCTCAGAACTCCAGGGCGCGCTCACGCTGGTCCCCTTACACGATGACGCATAGCTGTGCTATGGTCCAGCATCGAGAGAGATGTTCCAATGCTTCCCAGAATAGTACAGGGTGCATTGTTCCTAGCGATCCTTTCACCATTGTTTTCTGCAGACGAGACTTTCAGTGGTAAAATTATTTTGCACAGATCATTAAATTATACTGACAGTTAAACATCGCAACAGTTGTCTACAGATCATCAAATACATACAAGACTCACAAGAATATTGGAAGACAGGAACATATTTACCTGTGTAACTACAATTAAATATTACGATTGCTGCTACAGTCTGACACCGATCGATGTACAGGTGATGTCTCCTCTTGAGGGCTGTGGTTCTGGAACGAATCTCAGTATATGTAGTGAACTCTTGCAAATTGTATAGTGTTCCAGAAATACTTAACGTGCGCTTTTGTAGGAGTTTTCGCGATGTCTCGGCTTGTATGCACGGAATTTCTTGCCCTAACATAACCTGTTTACAAAAATAGCGCAGAATAACGTGGCAGCCCGTACATCACATGTTACCCTTCCTGCTTTCAACATACGCAAACGTTCTCACCGCTAAAAGCCTGTGCACGCTCGCGAAAACACCGTCAATCATAAAAACATTCTTGTTGTTTGAAAAGAGACCACCCTCTAAGCACAGACGGGAGAAATAAGAACAATAACGCAAACAGAATTCGAAGCACTGTCTTGCAGAAGAGAAAAAAACGGCCGGAGTTTTCGGTATCCTACAGCTACAGGTCTGGAGATGTCCTAATGCCACAGTGGCAGATGAGTGACGGCATCCCCGCCAGAGTTGGATGGTTTGCTTCAACGTGTCTTTGAAGACTTGCTTTCTCAGAGCTTTCCATATATACCTTGTCCCCAACTTTTTCGATCGGTTTGTACACGCTCCTATGTCCAGGCACAATGGATGTCTTGTGAATGAATAGAGTATTATGAATGTATTTTGTACAGATCACCATATTGCATCGACAATTAACCCCTGCAACGTGCTCTACATATCGTAAAATACGAAACGACTCTCACTCAATTACACTGTTCTCCCACTGAGGACAAGAGCTTAAATATTAGAGCATGAAACAGATCCACAACCCAGCAATATATCACCAGGTACCATGTCGATGTAGTAAACATAGATTTCCTATGCTGCGTCATACAAAATCATCCCTTTTACATCATTCGCACTGTGAAGGCAGACAGCGCCATATATACCCCTCACAGCACTGGATATTTCCATGCAAGGTCGGCAATCATCGACCCCCAACAGGTGACCAGAGTGCTCTCAGCAGACCGAAGTCACTTTCAGAGCAGTTGTACAAAGAGCAAAGAGTGGCTCGTTCCCCCCCGGTACAAAGGCATTACTGTTTCTGGTCCGTACCTGCCTGCTTGCTCGCATTTCTACACCCATCTCCAGACTCGGGGATTATAAGAAAGCATGCATTTTAGCATGGTTTGCCATAATATTATACCATTTTCGCGGTATTTCACGATACCGAGCACACAGTAGTATCCAGCCGATCGCTTGCGCAACATAATTCCGAACATATAGACTGGAAATTATTTCTCTACAAAATCCGAAACTTTAATCAGGAGGGGCGTGCTGTATACCACTAACTAGAAAAGTGTCACCTCTGCGAAGACATTTACTCGGAAACTCGAGAAAAATAGAGAAAACTGATATTTACACTCGCAAATACCGATGATGGAGATGTAGCAGATTCCAAATGATCCCTATAATTTACAAGGTCAACTAGGGTGTTTCTCATGTAAAGATATCCGGTAAAGGTGTCTTCCACATGCTAGATGCCCACACCACAATCGAATTTCCCTCATCTAAATAAAGTTGTGAAATGTGCAGAAGGAGCCAACTGAACAGTTTACATGGGAGGGAATAACGATACAGTGGAAATGCACCTCCATATTCAATCTCAAATTTGCACACAATCACGAAAGCTATCCAACACATACTAAGTATTAATTCGCTATTCGGTAGTCTAGAGACAACACGTTAATTCATCTACTTTCCTACACTCCAACAGGCCTCTCCATTCTGACAGCTGCTACCGTTAAAAGGAAACGTCAATCACCCCAGCACAGGTCACTGGCACTGCAGGCTGACACACACAGGTAGAACCAATCATACTAAGAAATCGGTCACATACATATTTTAATGTTGGAACACAAACACATACTTTATAAGCCTGGTGATCAAGGCGAACCTATCGCACACCCTCTACTGCTAAGTATAATACTTCTTCAATAACTGACACAGAATAATGCTGACAGAAAAATCAGCGATGGGTGGACATGTTCCATAAGTTTTTCTTGTGAGTGATACCACTGTGTCTTAGGAAGAGAGCCGTAATCGTCTCATGTGTTAAAAAATCCGATCGCAACAACTACTGTACGTTATTGTCGCAAGCGGTCTTGGTTCTACAGGTGCACACAAGTATCCATGTTATAGGCTATACTTGCTTTATAAATCCACGTATTCTGGGAAGCATTGGAACATCTCTCTCCGTGCTGGACCATAGCACAGCTATGCGTCATCGCGTAAGGGGACCAGCGTGAGCGCGCCCTGGAGTTCTGAGACATCAGTATAACACTCGAAGAATTCTAACTGTACACAAGAAAAAACACCTAAGTTTCACCTGCAGTGGTGTGATAGTGATGGCTCATGCTGGCTTGCGCCCTGAGGTGGCTCGCGGCAGTGAGGGCAGCGTCGGCGTGGGGTGTCGAGTGGCGGGATGTGTTTTTTTATTAGCAATCTTTTACGTAAACTATATTCTATCGATTTCACCAACGAATAGGATACTGCGAAATAAGAAAAACTATCCCATACATGTAAAGAATACCTTTTTCATTAATCTGCATAAATTTTTTATGTCAATGTGGTGTTAGCAGTACTGTAGTTAATGGGAGGGAGTGCATGAGTGGGTGACATGGAGCAGAACAGCAGGTTATATGCAGAACACTACGATAATTTGCATGATTTTTATGTGAAATGCAGTACAATAGTTTAAGGGGGTGGGTGACAAAGGACAATGCGCCAGAAACGGCGTTGAAAAAAATGTGAAATTCGAAACGTGTACCAGAAAATCGTGAGGGGACATAACTGATTACTTAATTTGGTATCAAAAGTGGTACAATAGTTTAAGGAAATGGGGGTGACATGGAAAACCAGTTAATGGAACAATAGGTTAAGTGCCGACAAAGGCTCAATCATTAAGTTAAGACACCCATAGTATAGTGCTGAACATTAGGTTATGCAGCATGTTTGCCCGATATAATTGCTTCTTGCAAGACCTACATGTTTCCAAACCAGCAGAGCAACCCCCCAAAAACTGAATTTTAAGTAATTAACAATATACCCTTGCATTTCCTGTTATGAGATCATTCCTCTCCACCAATTTACATATATTCCTTACAATCCCTTGAATCCCTAAAATTGTTTAAATAAAGAATATTCCACACAATATTTAAATTGTTTAAACAATATTCCATACACTACAATCGAATACCCTCCAAATGATCGATCAAGTGAGTCTTTTTCCCGCCAAGTTCTAGGAAGATGTGGCCTTCAAAATGACTTAGGTTAGTTGAGGTGCCCTTCTTTCCCCCCAAATCTCAGGTTAGTAGAGGTTGCATTGTCCTGATGGTATTTTAACTTCCTGCCAGGGGGGCATGGCAGGGGGTGTGGCACTTTCCCACCAGAGAGGTTAATTAATTGATCAATTTAATAAGTTGTCAATGTGACCTATCTCGCCATTGTCTTAGGTTAGTAGAGGTTGCATTGTCCTGATGGAATTTGAACTTCCCACTAGGGGGGCATGGTAGGGGGCGTGGCACTTTCCCACCAGAGAGGTTAACTAATTGCTCAATTTAATTAAGCAGTCAATCAAATTGATAAGAGTGAGAGGGTACCTATTCCAATAACTCAGACCTGAAAGCATACCAGTAGCAGCGATAGGGGAGGAGGTTGTGGGAGGGTGAGGGGATGGAGGGAACAATAGATTAAGTGCCTGTCAAACAAAAGGGAATGTGGGTGACATGGAAAAAGCACTTGACAGAAACAATAGGTTAAGTACCTGTCAATCAATGGTGAACACTAGGTTTGCCCCCTGAGTGCATACCTGCCCATGATGTGGGCAACCCACACTAACAAAATGGCCCAGCACTCCCTTTCTTAGGGGGAGGAGAGTGGGAGGGGGTGAGGGGGACAGTAGGTTATGTGCAGAGACATGGAAAGCCACTTAACAGGACAATAGGCTAAGGACCTGTCAATAAAAGGAGGACAATAGGTTAAATACCCGTCAGTCAAAGGAGAACAATAGGTTTGCCCCTGAGTGCATACCTGCCGCTGCTGTAGTCAACCCGCACTAACAAAATGCTCCATAATCTGTCTTGCCCCTCTTCTCTATCTGTACTGGACTCAATAGATTTGATATACGAAGAGAAGCCAGTACAACCCAAGCCTCTTAATGCACAGATTGTGCCACAAAGATCAACAAATGAACAACGGACTCATAGTACAACATGAGTGGCAACCTTAACCCACACAAACCTACGGTAACGATAATGGTCATCACAATGGCAATGGAAGAAGCTATAAATTCTATAGAAGATATAAAAGAAATTAGCGAAAATTTAACAAAAACAACTAGAATGGGCAAGTACTGTATGGCCAGCCTGCACAATATGTACAGACACAAGCTACCAGTAATAATTGGACGATGGCTAAGCAAACACAAAACAATACCAGAGAGCTGAATAATCCACAGACAGCGGAATTTGGCCAACAAAGTAGCGCACATATGCCACATTAATCGCAAAGGTAAAGAGAATTTCAGTCGAGAGCCTTACAGGATACTAATTCATGTAATTAAACACCAACAGTCCATATAGTAGAAGTTATGCCTAACCAGGAGACTGATGCAACTAAAACGCCGGAAAATGGTAGGCCCCCATTCCGTAACCTGGGGGTATGAGCTTGATCGACACTTGCTTTATCAGATGACAAGCTTGGCAGAGGACGAGGTACAAGCTACTATTAATTCCTATCCAATTAGGACAGTTTAGTTTTCTGTAGAATACACTTTTTTGATAGTAGAGAAATTAATAGTTGATTGTTTAACCACTATGGATAGATTTAGGACTTGCCAAGTACAAACTGATATAGGAAAGAGCCAATGTCATTTCAGTGTAAATAATCAATTATTTCCAATAGGCCTAATCAGGGGAAATACTGATAGAAGTAAAAGTGAAGTTACTCACGACTTTGAGGTTCAATTGGTAAATACCATAGCTATGTTTGTCAATACATAGAATAACGAACAGTAGGCATCAAAAGAGGGAAGCATAGACACAATACCCGTAATAGTCAAGTAAATCAAAGTGCTTGTCTCAAGAACAGCAAGTGGAACTTAGGGAACTGAAACTTGCTTAGATACATTTATTTGCAAAAAGACCAGGTATCATTCAGGATTTTGTGTACAAAATAGATGTATATCCTCACAAAACATTTTGTTCTATTTCTTACCCTATACCATGGACAAAAAAGGAAGCACTAAGAAAAGAGATAAACATGCTGAAACATACAACACACTTTTATGTAGGACAAAAGGTGTTACTTAGAACATATCAAAAATCCACATAAATTGGAAAACTGAACTGTAAGTGCCAACTACTATAAACTGGACCATACATAATTACTAAAATACCCTACCTGGGAGCATACAGACTGGTACACACTAACACAGGTAAAGACTTGAAAACATTTACATATTGAAGAAGGGCTGTATACCCTCCAAGCTATATATGTGTATAATAATATTAGATTTAGGATGCTGGAAAGCCACATTTCAGATTTTATGTTGTTAGTTGATAAAGAAAATTTTTGTTTGTATTTTGTTCTTGTATGTCAAATGCGTAAACGATAAGATAAGTGATTGTTGTTGTTGTTGTGGTCTTCAGTCCTGAGACTGTTTTGATGCAGCTCTCCATGCTACTCTATCTTGTGCAAGCTGCTTCATCTCCCAGGACTACTGCAACCAACATCCTTCTGAATCTGCTTGGTGTATTCATTTCTTGGTCTCCCTCTACGATTTTTACCCTCCACGCTGCCCTCCAATACCAAATTGGTGATCCCTTGATGCCTCAGAACATGTCCTACCAACCGGTCCCTTCTTCTAGTCAAGTTGTGCCAAAAACTTCTCTTCTCCCCAGTCCTATTCAACAACTTCTCATTAGTTACGTGATCTACCCACCTAACCTTCAACATTCTTCTGTAGCACCACATTTCGAAAGCTTCTATTCTGTTTCTTATCTAAACTTATTGTATTGTCCATGTTCCACTGCCATACATGGCTACACTCCATACAAATACTTTCAGAAACGACTTCCTGACACTTAAATCTATACTCGATGTTAACAAATTTCTCTTCTTCAGAAACGCTTTCCTTGCCATTGCCAGTCTACATTTTATATCCTCTCTACTTCGACCATCATCAGTTATTTTGCTCCCCAAATAGCAAAACTCCTTTACTACTTTAAGTGTCTCATTTCCTAATCTAATACCCTAAACATCACCCGATTTAATTCGACTACATTCCATTATCCTCATTTTGCTTTTGTTAATTTTCATCTTATATCCTCCCTTCAAGACACTATCCATTCCGTTCAACTGCTCTTCCAAGTCCTTTACTGTCTCTGACAGAATTACAATGTCATCGGCGAACCTCAACGTTTTTATTTCTTCTCTCCATGGATTTTAATACCTACTCCTAACTTTTCTTTTGTTTCCTTCACTGCATGCTCAATATACAGATTGAATAACATCGGAAGAGGCTACAACCCTGTCTCACTCCCTTCCCAACCACTGCTTCCCTTTCATGCCCCTCAACTCTTATAACTGCCATTTGGTTTCTATACAAATTGTAAATAGCCTTTCGCTCCCTATATTTTACCCCTGCCACTTTCAAAATTTGAAAGAGAGTATTCCAGTCAACATTGTCAGAAGCTTTCTCTAAGTCTACAAATGCTAGAAACGTAGGTTTGCCTTTCCTTAATCTAGCTTCTAAGATAAGCCGTAGGGTCAGTATTGCCTCAAGTGTTGCAATATTTCTATGGAATCCAAACTGATCTTACCCAAAGTCGGCTTCTACTAGTTTTTCCATTCATTTGTAAAGAATTCGCGTTAGTAATTTGCAGCTTTGACTTATTAAACTGATAGTTCGGTAATTTTCACATCGGCCAACACCTGCTTTCTTTGGGATTGGAATTATCATGTTCTTCTTGAAGTCTGAGGGTATTTCACCTGTCTCATACATCTTGCTCACTAGATGGTAGAGTTTTGTCAGGACTGGCTCTCCCAAGACCGTCAGCAGTTCTAATGGAATGTTGTCTACTCCCGGGGCCTTGTTTCGACTCAGGTCTTTCAGTGCTCTGTCAAACTCTTCACGCAGTATTGTATCTCCCATTTCATCTTCATCTACATCCTCTTCCCTTTCTATAACATTGCCCTCAATTACATCGCCCTTGTATAGTTCCTCTATATATTTCTTCCACCTTTCTGCTTTCCCTTCTTTGCTTAGAACTGGGTTTCCATCTGAGCTCTTGATATTCATACAAGTGGTTCTCTTTTCTCCAAAGGTCTCTTTAATTTTCCTGTAGGCAGTATCTATCGTACCTCTAGTGCGATAAGCCTCTACATCCTTACATTTATTCTCTAGCCATCCCTGCTTAGCCATTTTGCACTTCATGTCGATATCATTTTTGAGACGTTTGTATTCCCTTTTGCCTGCCTCATTTACTGCATTTTTATATTTTCTCCTTTCATCAATAAATTCAATATTTCTTCTGTTACCCAAGGATTTCTACTAGCCCTCATCTTTTTACCTACTTGATCCTCTGCTGCCTTCACTACTTTATCCCTCAAAGCTTCCCATTCTTCTTCTACTGTATTTCTTTCCTTCATTCCTGGCATTTGTTCCCTTACGCTCTCCCTGAAACTCTGTACAACCTCTGGTTTAGTCAATTTATCCAGGTCCCATCTCCTTAAATTCCCACCTTTTTGCAGTTTCTTCAGTTTTAATCTACAGTTCATAACCAATAGATTATGGTCAGAGTCCACATCTGCCCCTGGAAATGTCTCACAATTTAAAACCTGGTTCCTAAATCTCTGACTTACCATTATATAATCTATCTGATACCTTTTAGTATCTCCAGGGTTCTTCCATGTATACAACCTTCTTTCATGATTCTTGAACCAAGTGTTAGCTACGATTAAGTTATGTTCCGCACAAAATTCTACCAGGCGGCCTCCTCTTTCATTTCTTACCCCCAATCCATATTCATCTACTACGTTTTCTTCTCTCCCTTTTCCTACTACCGAATTCCAGTCACCCATGACTATTAAATTTTATTCTCCCTTCACTACCTGAATAATTTCTTTTATTTCATCATACATTTCTTTAATTTCTTCATCATCTGCAGAGTTGGTTGGCATATAAACTTCTACTACTGTAGTAGGTGTGGGCTGCGTGTCTATCTTGGCCACAATAATGCGTTCACTATGCTGTTTGTAGTAGCGTACCCGCATTCCTATTTTTTTTATTCATTATTAAACGTACTTCTGCATTACCCCTATTTGACTTTGTATTTATGTCCCTGTATTCGCCTGAACAAAAGTCTTTATCCTCCTGCCACCGAACTTCACTAATTCCCACTATATCTAACTTTAACCTATCCATATCCCTTTTTATATTTTCTAACCTACCTGCCCTATTAAGGGATCTGACATTCCACGCTCCAATCCATAGAACGCCGGTTTTCTTTCTCCTGATAACAATGTCCTCTTGAGTAGTCCCTGCCCGGAGATCCGAATGGGGGACTATTTAACCTCCGGAATATTTTACCCAAGAGGACGCCATCATCATTAACCATACAGTAAAGCTGCATGCCCTTGGGAAAAATTACGGCTGTAGTTTCCTCTTGCTTTCAACCATTCGCAGTACCAGCACAGCAAGGCCGTTTTGGTTAGTGTTACAAGGCCAGATCAGTCAATCATCCAGACTGTTGCCCCTGCAACTACTGAAAAGGCTGCTGCCCCTCTTCAGGAAGCACACGTGTGTCTGGCCTCTCAACAGATACCCCTCCGTTGTGGTTGCACCTACAGTATGTCTATCTGTATCGCTGAGGCACGCAAGCCTCCCCACCAACGGCAAGGTCCATGGTTCATTTGGGGGTTGTGATTTTAACAAGGAAGAATTTTACTTTTATGTGTCTAGAGACGAGATACCCTAAATACCATGCATGGCTTTTTGCATAGCCCAGTTGTAAACAAATAAACGAGCTTAAGAAATGCACGTGAGCGTGCAATGCATACACAACTCGCCACGACATAAGTGGTATCAATGCAACGCAGCGCATGTGCATTGGGGATGAAGCTAATCAACAGACAGCAAGCCTGTGCACGTTAGACAGGCACAGCTTAAAGTGTTGGAGTGCCCAAAACAAAGAAACCTGATAAAGCTGCAGCCTACACTATAATTTGTAAAGCCTACTGAGTAGTCAGGGACATCGATAATTAAGGGAGAGTCTATACTACAACTACGACTATCTACACAGTACACACATACAAAGATAAGCTAAGGGGATTATATACACAGGAGAGGGACGCTAAACTGGAGATATTTACTTCCTTTATTTTTAATATTTACAAATTTAAGTACTAGAAGTGCAGACAGTAATTATACCAGATGGACCAGGGAAGTCTTGCTGCAGGGAAACAAGCGAGTACAGTATAAGTGGCAAACCACATAAGAGGTCGCACCACACGTTTAATACACTTTATCTTTCAGATTTATAAGGTAAGTAGAGATGCACACACGACATCAAATAAGTTTTGTGATAGCGTGACTGCACACTGAAGTGAATGAATACATGGTTGGATGTATGAAATAGGTGTTAGCAGCCATAGGACCACTATACACTTATCTATGAAGATTTAGTTTTAAGTTAGTATTAAGTTTTTTCTTCCAGGGAACGATGCAGCGATGCATCCTAAAGGGAAAAAAGATAAATACTTGTAGAGTGTTAGGTACCATATAAACATAATAAAAGACCATACCGCAAGATAAATATAGTAATAAGTTTATGATACATACAGATGTGATAGTGTGAAAGTATGTGAAGAAGAAAACAGTGCAGTACGTCACATATCACGATGCTGAGCTTATGTTGAGCACTACCAAATAATAAAGGGGTCGAAACCTAGCTACTGTGAGTGTCGATTACCTATAAAAGTGTCAAACACCTGATTTACACAGAAATTTTTATGCACATTTGTCACTTATGTAAACATTGTTTTACAGTCATTGTACATAAGATATCGTTTTGATGATACAACTCTGTATACCTCAGCACATGGTATGGTTATCCTTTATACAATGAATATAACAAGCAAATATTGAGCTGCCCTTTTAAACAGTAAATAAGTATTTGATACGATTGGTATCGTCAGATTTGACTTTATAAACAACAAATTATTTTGTTCTTGGGAGTCTATTAACGAGACGTATCTGAGCACATAAATGCCTTTCCATGGAATTTTCTCAACCTTGTATTGTGTAGATCCTTCCTGGAGAATGCTAGAGAGGCAAGGCCTTGCGTAGTTATCTGAGTGGCGTGTAGTCCCTATTGCAGCAACTATTATTTACTTCTTTGATTCTTTGGAATTGCTCTTGTCAGAGCATTCTGACAAGAAGTCACTGTAAATTGAAATGAAATGTATATCAATTTCTGCCATAAATGAAAACGGAATCTAAATATTGTATGAATGTTATATGAATAATGTATAACCAAATGAGAGTAAAATGTGTACTCAGCTAATTGGAATCGAATAATGTAACGAAATTGTAATTTAACAAAATGTACTGAAACAAAACAACAAGCAATGAACACATATATAAAGAGGGGAGTGAATATGTAATGTACACTCCTGGAAATTGAAATAAGAACACCGTGAATTCATTGTCCCAGGAAGGGGAAACTTTATTGACACATTCCTGGGGTCAGATACATCACATGATCACACTGACAGAACCACAGGCACATAGACACAGGCAACAGAGCATGCACAATGTCGGCACTAGTACAGTGTATATCCACCTTTCGCAGCAATGCAGGCTGCTATTCTCCCATGGAGACGATCGTAGAGATGCTGGATGTAGTCCTGTGGAACGGCTTGCCATGCCATTTCCACCTGGCGCCTCAGTTGGACCAGCGTTCGTGCTGGACGTGCAGACCGCGTGAGACGACGCTTCATCCAGTCCCAAACATGCTCGATGGGGGACAGATCCGGAGATCTTGCTGGCCAGGGTAGTTGACTTACACCTTCTAGAGCACGTTGGGTGGCACGGGATACATGCGGACGTGCATTGTCCTGTTGGAACAGCAAGGTCCCTTACCGGTCTAGGAATGGTAGAACGATGGGTTCGATGACGGTTTGGATGTACCGTGCACTATTCAGTGTCCCCTCGACGATCACCAGTGGTGTACGGCCAGTGTAGGAGATCGCTCCCCACACCATGATGCCAGGTGTTGGCCCTGTGTGCCTCGGTTGTATGCAGTCCTGATTGTGGCGCTCATCTGCACGGCGCCAAACACGCATACGACCATCATTGGCACCAAAGCAGAAGCGACTCTTATCGCTGTAGACGACACGTCTCCATTCGTCCCTCCATTCACGCCTGTCGCGACACCACTGGAGGCGGGCTGCACGATGTTGGGGCGTGAGCGGAAGACGGCCTAACGGTGTGCGGGACCGTAGCCCAGCTTCATGGAGACGGTTGCGAATGGTCCTCGCCGATACCCCAGGAGCAACAGTGTCCCTAATTTGCTGGGAAGTGGCGGTGCGGTCCCCTACGGCACTGTGTAGGATCCTACGGTCTTGGCGTGCATCCGTGCGTCGCTGCGGTCCGGTCCCAGGTCGACGGGCACGTGCACCTTCCGCCGACCACTGGCGACAACATCGATGTACTGTGGAGACCTCACGCCCCACGTGTTGAGCAATTCGGCGGTACGTCCACCCGGCCTCCCGCATGCCCACTACACGCCCTCGCTCAAAGTCCGTCAACTGCACATACGGTTCACGTCCACGCTGTCGCGGCATGCTACCAGTGTTAAAGACTGCGATGGAGCTCCGTATGCCACGGCAAACTGGCTGACACTGACGGCGGCGGTGCACAAATGCTGCGCAGCTAGCGCCATTCGACGGCCAACACCGCGGTTGCTGGTGTGTCCGCTGTGCCGTGCGTGTGATCATTGCTTGTACAGCCCTCTCGCAGTGTCCGGAGCAAGTATGGTGGGTCTGACACACCGGTGTCAATGTGTTCTTTTTTCCATTTCCAGGAGTGTATATAAGCAGCGATAATGGCATGTCAGCAAATGAATAGGATAAGTGTATTTTGTAATTGTATTTGTGTTTTTTAAGTTATTTGTATAGTATGCAGAAAGGACACTACAGAAACTTTATGTAATGCGACTGTATGAAAGACGCTTAACAACAAAGCGCAAAAACATATGAAACCTGGCTGCAAAGTGTTAACTGCGTGTGTGTGTAATACGTGGGTGTGCACATGATAAATGCTTCATGTAACACGAATTTTGTGTGCTGGACAACGTCGTAAAGCCGGCAATGAACCTTGTCGACAGCTGTCGGATGTTCGGCTGGGGTCCTATTCTGTATCGTTCATACTGATTGGTGTAGTAGGTTAGTCTCGGTAGTGACGTCATTTTCGGTTCTTTATCGAAATATCCTATTCAGTAAGCTTCTGAGACTTGTTACCGAACGGTCCTCCCCCACAATTGTACCAAGAGGTTTTGGATTTCGGTCTGGCCCTGTCGATCGGTGAGCTGTGGTTTATGTGCATCTATAATTTGTTATTTTAAACATATTTAGCGGTTTTAGCTTTGGATTTAGTGATTGTGTTACTAATGAATCACCAGAGGACGCATCTGGTTGGAAAGTGAGTTCATAATAGACTATTTTCCTTTCTTAGAAATATGGTTAGGTTAGATTGTTACTATGAATGATTACATCAAAACAAACGTTTTTGGTCAATATTCTCTCAAAATACGTGTTATTTTTTTATGCAAATAAGAGTTTAAAGATCATTAAATATCTAGACATCGGCTCTGCTTACGTATATTACATGAATGCGAACTGATGTTACTAATGCCTTTGTGTACTTTTTCCCACAAATGGGTTAGTTAGTAACTATCGAAACGTGTTTACAACTTCCAAGTAACAATGGGAAGGAATTATGTGAAGCCTGATATTGGAAACCTTCCAAACTATCACACTTTTATGACCTATGCAGTTCCGTTTAGTAACTGTCTGCCTACGTTCCCCTACACAATACTGTAAGAATCAAGCACTATAGTGTTTTTTGGTGTGGCCAAGTGGCTAGTGCGCGGGACTGCGATGCGAAAGGACACGGGTTCGCGCATGGGTGGGGGGTGGGGGGACATTTCATTTTCCTCTTCATATATGCAACACGTTCAGAGACATTGTTATTCGTGTAAGTTAAGATTTTTCTGCAACATTCGTTATTACTTACATGTAAGAGCGCACTTCCTCAGTAATGATTTCGTGATTTCTGTGTGTTTAAAATAAGAAATATGAAATTGTTGGAGATGAAATTGCTGTGATTGAAACAGCCGACTGTGACCTTTATATTTTTTTCTTGTCAGAAATAATTCACAATTTTTTCCGAATATGTAGCGATTTCCGAGTATGCGGTTAGACAGGAATCTAAGAGCACAACTTAAATTACTGTGAATGTAACTAGCAGCAGTCATCTTCATAATCTTACTTGTCACAAGTATTTATCTGCGATCGAATCCTCAACCACAGTCGACAGAGATGGAAGATCTCTGCCGTAATATTTTTAGACTGTAGCACCATATACGAAGCATTTTCATTCACGAGATGCGTGTTATAAGCTTCGACGAACTGCAAGAGCTCTCGAGAATGCGTTTTTCTTTTCAGTTTTGTTTTTAAGACCCAAATCGTTGACGCATCATATAGGGAAGTGGGTTACTTAATCATCTGGATATCTAGGAGCGATTTATAACCACATTCTGTTTATCTTCTTATTCTTTGAAACTCTCAGAATAAATTTTTCGGGTGTTTTTATAGTTGTATTAGTACAATCTGGTACTGCACACTAATCCTAACTCATTTTCCGAAACGCAACATCCAAAACACGATGTCAGTGTGAATAAGATGACATAATGCGGCATTTACGACAATCTGGAGAATACAGTCAAATGCGCTATCTTTATTATGCATGCATGGAAACATGTGGTCAGAGAAACTGTAAAAATATTTATGCATTTCAGCTGAGAACCATGGAAATGGATATACTGCGCCTGATACTGTTAAGGAGGAGGCAAGGGCGATGAAGGCGGGCACGTCAGCTCGATGGAATGCGGCGTCATGCGTTATGGCAACGTAAACGCAACTTGGAAGAATTTCGCGCCTGTGTCGTCTGCTAGCCGCTTTGTGTTCGTGGCGCTGTGCGCGCTGCAGTGCTCATGCGCGGATCTGCGGCCGCTTGCTTTTGATTGGCTTGCCCGACACGAACCTACAACAACGGTAGGCCCGAACAGTATCGCTACCGGAATGCATACTGAATAATGCAGGAACTCTAATTCGAGTACTAGACCGTTCGGTGCTCTTGAGTACCGAAACGATCGGCACAATGGCAGGAAGATACAGAATAGGCAATGAATAAGTGAGAGCGACGAGGCGAAATAAATTCCTCAGGCTGCTGATATGGAAACCAGTTGTCACCGCATCGAAGATTTCACAAAGAATCACTCCACTCAGCACAAGCTTCACGGATTTGTGCATTGAAAGCTACTGTAAAAGCAAGACATGGACACTCTGGCACTGTACTAAATGTGTGTACGTCAACTGGGACAATAACCGACATTGCTCCGCGTGTGCATCCTTCACAAGTTAAACACTGTGCAGATGCTGGTTGACAACAGTGGGACTGTGCAGTTACAGCAAGCACTTTGTTAGGAGAGAAAAATCATGTATGTGTGTGTTAAAAGAAGCTGAGTTGTCCATATAAATTGATAACCATTCAGGATAATCCACTGGCCGAAAATAAAGGCAATGCCCATACAAGCCACGATTATCAACCCTCTAAAAGGGAAATAAGTTCGGGACCGTGCACCTCCGTATGACATCAGTGCACAGTGGGGAGGGGGGGGGGGGGTGGGAGTATTCTGAATCTTATTATTTTTTCGTTCTTTTCTTTTTATCCATGTAAGGTATATGTAAACTGAATGACTTACAGCCAGTGACAAAGATAAATTAACAAGTTGTTTTGCGACAAGGATAAAGTTTTGATACATATGCATAAGAAAAAGGAAGAAGAAATACGCTCTTCAATTTATCAATTCCTGTCATACCAGTATTGTTTAAAAATGTGTTTTTCAACTATACATTAAAAAGTGTTATAAAGAGTAATTAGGAAAGCAAAGTTTGTTCGTACATTCACAACGACCACACCTATCTGTTCACCATTTCGCCCACCACCCAGATCCTGCATACGGAGGTTCGGAGCAGGCAAGAGGAATTTGCGTGAGCAGTGTAGGAGCGATCCTGCATTGGCATTGTAATAATCAGGACTATGAACAATGGAATTAATGTGAAGCAGTATGCAACTCAAAGTATGAATATTGATCTTAAATGTATTGACATTGAAGGTCTCTTGATACTGGTGTCAGTTAAAGTTCATCCAGGAAATGTGTACACATTTATAAATTACCTTCTAATTTCTTTCAACTATTCTTTCCAATCAAGCAGCAATTCTTAATCAGTTTCCATTATTTGCCTGTCCACATATGCCACTATCCAAGTTTTCCAAAAAAAAACAAAAAAAAAACGCAGTGGCTATTGCATTGCTGGTAAAGTTGTTTTAGCAGAGCAGCAGCAATAGCACTACTGTCAAGCGCGAATGTTTCCGACAGAAACAGCTGTTAAGAGGCCCCATGCCAATCAATGGGCTAAGGAATATGATTAAGAAATTTGAAGAAAAAGGTGAATTAGATGGAGTGGCACGTAGATGGAGATGGCCCAGTCCCGTGGTAGCTATCAATGAAGTTGCTGATCGTGCAGTACATGTCTTAGATTGTGTAACCAGTCCTTGAACTGTGTCCAGGGAATTCTTTCTTCCCTGGTCAATAGTTTAGAAGATTTTGCAACGCATCTTGCTCTGCTGTCCCTAAAAGAAATTCAGAATGTGCACCAAATGAAGCCCCAAAACAGGCTAAAATGCCAATTTTTAGCACCGTCTGAAATGAATGACATGTATCTGCAGAATATTCCTTGGATGGATGAGGCACATGTTACTCCACAGGGTGCCATGACTGCACAGAACTGTGGCACACGGAGTTCTACTTCACCACATGTTGTGTAGGAACACCCACTGCACTCATATTATGTGGCTGTGTGATGTGGTTTTATAAGCTCCTCCATTCTTGGCCCTTTCTTCTCCGAGTAGATGACACCTCACAGGCCTGGTAGATTTACACTGACGTCTGTACATTATAAGGACCTCCTTATAGAAATTGTGAGTCCTGATTTGCAAGAACACAACTGTGTGCACACCACTATTTTCATACAAGAATATGTAACAATACATATTGTTTGTTAGGTGAAAGATTTGCTTCTAGAAACCTTCAGTAATATTGTTGCATCACCTCCAGGTAATTTCAAGGTGGGCAACCTTCCAGATCCTCCAACATACAACCATATGACTTCTGGCTGTAGGGCTATCTGAGAGCTCATGTCTATGAGGGATGTATCTGGATTCCTGCTGATCTGAAGGATAGCATGCAACGACATATCACTCTGATTATATTGGATATTCTGTGAGGAACTGTCTACCATACCATGTTATGGAAGCAGCATATTGCTCAGACAGGAGGCCTTATTGAACACATGTTGTAGCTTGTGACTATATCCTAATAAAAGCGCCAGAACCGCCGTTATCATGTTTTTAACCGTTCCTCCCATTTTCCTACACCCACACCACATTCTGACTGCTTTCAGTGCCATGTTTTCAAGTGGTGGCACAAATTGAAACTATTATTTTTTTCAGCATACTCCACAAGTGCACCGATGAATGACCATACCTACGATGTTTCAGTTTCCTGACATGTATACAACCTGCACAGCAGCACTTGGAGAACACTGTCAGTTTAATTATAACCGCCCATGATGACAGGTGGTACCTTATAATCTTACCTCCACCACTGTGTACTGGTCTAAAGGAATTAACGTGATGTGACACATATGTGCATATACCCTGATTTGATGGAGCCATGACATGATGTGATGTGACACCCAGTGTGAATTGGGCTTTATAACTACACTAACTATATCAATAATACTTACTTGTGGCTCAATGGCCTGATGCAAGTCTTTCAATTGAAAACCACTGTGGCAGCCGCTAAACTTTATGAACAGAAAAATATCATAAATTAACCATATAGTCAAGAGTCAGTTGTTGACAAAATGCGATGTATGTGTGTACAACATATATTCAGTATCTTATGATGGTCAATTAGATATGAATCAATCATTATTTCAGTAGGGTGTCTGCCATATTTTTCAGTGCCTGACCTGAAACTGTAACAGTTACCTTTGTATCACTGATGGATAAACCATTCTTGATGATACTCGTTACCTCCAATGGTTTTTATTGGTAGTATCTTTTCTCGAAATGAGGCACAAAACAAGAGTTTTAGTGGAAGGTTATTATGGTTGTTCAACATCTACATAGTTAGTCAGGAGGGCGTCTAGTGTATCATTACAGGCATTTCTGTTACAGATACTATAATAAAATTTCTACTGTATGTAATAAAATATCTGCCAGTCCTAGAAAAACGTACACTTTGGATACTTAAATGTCATCTACCATAAGGGGAATGACAAACGAAATACTAGAAGCGACGGATTACGTTAGAGGTGGGATATGAAACGAGTAGCAATATTTAATGAACTGTTCATTAACATAAAGGAGGTGTAGGTTCAGAAACAACACATCTATCACAGGCATCAATTACTAAATTCACATCTCAAAGTGATGGTTCAGCAAAGATAATTGACCCCAAGACAAAGCTATCTAGGAGTGTACTAGTTGAAATTTTATTGTTGTCACAATATAGCTTCACCATAAACCACATGTCAATAAGGTGCACCAACAGCCATCAGATGTCGGCCAGATGGTACTGCACATGATTCTTTGTATGACTACCATGATAGTAAAAGTTTCACACTACACAAAGAAATACTTTCTTACAAGACACATGAAATATGTTTGTTGCACAAGCACCTAATGTATGGGAAGGAGCAGTGCCACATGTGCAATCAAAATAACTGAATGAATACCTGTATGCTCAGATGTTCACAAACAATGTGTACTATAACATGCATAGCAATAACAATAGTGACTCTAAACATTACTCTCCACTATGTATGAAGAAGTACTGTCAAGGCTCATTTAATACGTTATTATCAATTCTGTAACACAGATGATGGCGCTACTACTACATTATACTCGGCATGCCAGATGTGGCCCACCAAATCTTATTAAACTAAGCAGAGATGATAATAAAAACTGGACCAGTTACCATAGTAACTGACTTAGACAATATGACAGATAGAACGCACACACTAGTCAGGACACAAATGAAGCGAGCTCCATAGAATTTTTGTACTAAGCTGTACTATTAAAATAAACAAAGCTGTGAAATATGCCAAAAGACGTTACAAATAATAAGTTACGTGTAATCACTTGTAGTGTAGTCCATGAACAAAGGAGGTGGGTTACAAAACATTCGTTCAACCTATACTTGAGTATCGTTCACCAGTGTGGGATCCGTACCAGGTCGGGTTGACAGATGAGATAGAGAAGAACCAAAGAAGAGCGGCGCGTTTCGTCACATGGTTATTTGGTAAGTGTGATAGCGTTACGCAGATGTTTAGCAAACTCAAGTGGCAGACTCTGCAAGAGAGGTGCTCTGCATCGCAATGTAGCCTGCTGTCAAGGTTTCGAGAGGGTGCGTTTCTGGATAAGGTATCGAATATATTGCTTCCCCTTACTTATACTTCCCTAGGAGATCACGAATGTAAAATTAGAGAGATTTGAGCGCGTACGGAGGCTTTCTGGCAGTCGATCTTCCCGTGCACCATATGTGACTGGAACAGATTAGATTAGATTAGATTAGTACTTGTTCCATAGATCATGAATACGACACTTCGTAATGATGTGGAACGTGTCAGATTAATAAAAGGTGTCTGTACAAGATATTACATTAGACAAAATATTACATGAGACTCAATATTTTAAATTCTTTTTGTGGGGGTTGGAAAATTACCCACTTACTATAACCAAAAATTCATCTAATGAGTAGAAGGAGTTGCCATTAAGAAATTCTTTTAATTTCCTTTTAAATGCTATATGGCTATCTGTCAGACTTTTGATGCTATTAGGTAAGTGACCAAAGACTTTTGTGGCAACATAATTTACCCCCTTCTGAGTCAAAGTTAGATTTAACCTTGAGTAGTGAAGATCATACTTTCTCCTAGTGTTGTAGCCATGTACACTGCTATTATTTTTGAATTCGTTCAGATTATTAATAACAAATTTCATAAGTGGATATATATATTGTGAGGCTACAGTGAAGATTTCTAGCTCTTTAAATAAGTGTCTGCAGGATGATCTTGAATGAGCTCCAGCAATTATTCCGATTACACGTTTTTGTGCAATGAACACTCTTCTACTCAATGATGAGTTACCTCACAATATGATGCCATACGAAAGCAGAGAATGAAAATAGGCATGGTAAGCTAATTTACTCAGATGTATATCGCCAATATTTGCAGTGACTCTAATAGCATAAGTAGCTCAACTCAAACGTTTCAGCAGATCCTTAGTGTGTTTTTTCAAATTGAACCCCTCATCAATGCATACACCTAGAAATTTTGAATATTCTAATTAGCTACTGTAATAACACATTCCGACGCAGAGACATACAATACCTTAAAGGCTGCATCAAAGATTAAATTGAGAGGCATGTAGATTATAATCTATGCAATGTTCACATTGGATTCTCTTTTGTTTCATACTCCAAGAAGGAGCTAAGAGACACTTTAGATTGTTGCCTCGTGGAGGATGGACGTAATTTTTGGTGTGTTCGGAAAGGTAGCCATATTGTTAGTAATTATGGTTTGTGTGACAAGCAGAGCAAGTCTTATTGTCTTGTGAATAAAAAATAGTGAAAAGTATCGAAGTGTTACGAAAATTATTTAAAGCGACGTAGCATTGTATTCCTTGGTTTCCACCATCTTTGTGAAGTGAACCGATGCCGACTCATGATGGTACACACGGTCAACAAAGAGAAAAACATCGATGGCGACTGATGAATTAATACTGTGGCATAAGGACTAATTCTACGTCTAAGGTGAGAACACTGATTAAATCAACAATGACATAGAATTCAAAATGTAATTAATCGGAATGGTAAATTATATTACAGGCATATTTCACGCAGCACTGTATTTATCCGCATTCAAGCCGGTCAATACAATCCGTAAAAAAGCCTTTCAAAAATTCTAAAGTTACAATTCCATATCCATAATTTTTCCTCTTTTCAAAAAAAAAATCAATAAATTTAATTTTTATTATTTATTTCGCCACACTACCGATTTCTGATCGAAGTCTATATTTATTAATGGGGTATGCTGTGTTTTGTCAAGGTTTAATGAGATCCCATTTGCAGAGAACCACTTAACGATTTTCTGAAAAACATCATTTACAATTTCACCAGTTAATTCTTGTCTGTCGGGTGTGATAGCTATACTTGTATCATCAGCAAAAAGTACCAGCTTTGTATCTTCGTGAATACAGAATGGCAAGTCATTAATATATACTAAGAACAGCAGAGGACCCAAGACTGAACCTTGCGGCACCCCATTCTTGATTGTTCCCCAGTTTGAGAAATCACCGGTTTTTTGCATATTATGTGAACTGTTTATTTCAACTTTCGGCACTCTTCCAGTTAGGTATGATTTAAACCATTTGAGCACTGTCCCATTCATACCACAGTACTTGAGCTTATCTATAAGTATTCCATGATTTACACAATCAAAAGCCTTTGATAGATCACAAAAAATCCCAACAGGTGACTTCCGGTTACTCACAGCATTTAATATTTCATTAGTGAAAGTATATATAGCATTTTCCGTTGAGAAACCCTTCCGGAAACCAAACTGACATTTTATTAAAACTTTATTTTTACAAAGGTGTGAAGCTACTCTACAATACATTCGTTTTTAAAGAATTTTGGATAAGGTAGTCAGAAGAGAGATTGGGCAGTAGTTGTTGACATCAGACGTATCCCCTTTTTTATGCAGTGGTTTAACAATGGCATACTTCAGTCTATCTGGGAAAATACCCTACTTCAGAGGGCTATTACATATGTGGCTGAGAATCCCACCTATTTCTTGGGAACAAGCTTTTATTATCCTGCTGGAAATGCCATCAATTCCATGTGAGCTTTATTCTTGAGAGAGCTTATTATCTTCCTAATTTCATAAGGATTTTCAATTGTATCAAATGGTGTGGGTAAGGCCTCTTCCATTAACTGCCTTGTTTTTTCTAATGAACATTTAGATCCTATTTTCTCTACAACATTTAAAAAATGATTATTCAAAATGTTTTCGACTTCCGGCTTGTTGTTTATCAAGTTTCCGTTTGCTTTGATGGTGATGCCGTCATCCTGTACTCTTGGTTGTCCTGTCTCCCTTGTAATAATATTCCAAATTGTTTTGATTTTGTTATCAGAGGTATTAATCTCAGACATGATGCACATGCTTCTGGACTTTTTAATAACCTTTCTTAATGTACCACAGGAGTTTTTATAACATTTGGCTGTTTCTGGGTCATTACACTTTCTTGCTGTTAGATACAGTTCCCTTTTGTGGTTACAAGATATTTTTATTCCGTTAGTAAGCCAAGGTTTTTTGCATGGTTTCTTATAATTAGATTTAACCACGTTCTTGGGGAAACAGTTTTCAAATTCTCTTACAAGTGTATCATGAAATAAGTTATATATTAAATTAGCTTTGGGTTCCTTGTACAACTCATCCCAGTCTAACTGCTGAATATTTTCTCTGAAATTCCTAATTGTTGAGTCATTAATTGAATGCACAACTTTGGGGGGTAGTTTTGATTTACTGAATGAAGCTATGTCATATACTGTAACTAGCTGAGCATCATGATCAGAAAGCCCATTCTCAACAGGACAAGAATTTATGTTTTTAAACCTATCTTGGTCTATAAAAGTGTTATCTATCAATCTGCTGCTGTCCTTTACTACCCGAGTAGGAAAATTAATGACAGATGTCAAATAGAAAGAACTGAGCAAGACTTCCAGGTCATTCTTCCTATTACACTCTTTCAGTGAATCAACATTGAAGTCCCCACAAATAATAATTTGCTTTCCCCTATCTGACAGATAGCACAACAAGGCATCCAAGTTTTTCAGGAATAAATGAAAGTTTCCTGAAGGGGACCTATATCCTGTTACAATTATAAAAGAGCCCTTCTTCAGTTTAAGTTGACAGGCACATCTCCTATATGTTGCTCTAGACAAAACTTTTCTGTATCTAAGCTTTCTACACAGTGATAACTTTTGACCTATGTGGCAACTCCTCCTCCCATCTTATTCTCTCTACTCATATGTGCAGCTAGTTTATAACCACTGATATTTACCTTTTCCATATCAGACACAATGGGATCCTCAGACAGGGATAGTACATCTATTACATTATCAGATTCAATACCATCTAAGAAACCAGGAGCTCATCTACTTTATTCTTCAATCTCGGAATATTTTGGTGAAAAATGGTACCATTATTTTTTACTTTACTTTTGTGAGAATCTACTTTTTTCTTTAATCCACCAATATTTTGGTTAAATATGGTAACATTATTATTTACTTTCCTGTTGTGAGAATTTTGTGAGTTTTGGACCTCTTTAGCACCTGCGTGCCTGAACATCTCATTGGACACTGATATTAGTCTAAAAAACAGGTACATCCATGAGTACTAGGTTCCCCCCTTGTGGATTTCGCTAACAACGCTTACCCGTCAACAGGAAAGGGAGGTAATGACAGTGGCATGTAAAGTGCCCTCCGCCACACACCGTTGGGTGGATTGCGGAGTATAAATGTAGATGTAGATGTAGATCACTGATGATAAACTGTGGAATGGTCCAGATGCGAAATACAATGAAAATATTACACTATAATGATGACACCAATACGAGGGAAGAGTTAGTTACAGATCAGTTTGAATATAATTAGCAAACAAAGAAATTGCACTAGCTAGCGTCCAAGTAGTGGTAGGAGATATATCAACTGTGGTGGGAATTTTTAAGTTGATTAAAATATGCGCTCTCTGACTGCTATATAGGGATACCATCTGTGATAACGAATCCCACTTGAATTTTGGGGATAATACGTGGCTCACGCTTGCTGAGACCGATCCTCAATCATTGTTCAATGTTGGAAGGTGAAATTTTTTACAGCAGTGGAGGGAAAGTAATGAAACTGACCATGAAAATTTTCCTGACTTAGTTTTGAGGGAACAAAGTTAACTTGCAAGAATGAGTAATGTGGATGGATCAAAATGTAATGGTAGGAATGAGATAGAGAGTAACCAGATATTGCAGGTAAGATTAAAAATGTGTTCAGAAATGTCCAGCATACGTACAGAAATGGCTGGTATACATTCCAATAACTCATAAAACAGTAGTTTAGACACAAAAGCAACTTCAAAAATCGAGACTGTAGCAACAGAAGTCAACAATCTCGATTAAAAGCTTTCGAATAGTATCAGCGTGGTAGAATAAAAAGTTAATACGTTAGTTGGTGATCTTGAAACTTTGCATGATAATTGGAATAAAGATCTAACAGGGACCATTAACGAACATGACACGACGTTTTCTAGTATGATTATGCAGTGCAGTTAAGCCAAAAGCTGTCCGACATTAAAAAGAAATGGCAAAATGCGGACCACGTACGAAGGTAGTAAAAGAGCAAGAATCCTTGCAAAAGGAGCGCAAAAATCTGATCAAATTGGTCACGACTCGCAAACAAACGCAGCTGAATTCGTGTCGACTTGCGGAGAATTTCCAGAAGACGTACGCAAACTCATCAAGATGTTAGTCTTTTAGACCTGGGTCACACATTTCTAATATCCGAATGTGAAGGGATTAGGAAGGATGTAAATGAAATTAAACGAAAGAGCCAAAGCGCGAAAATCCGACAGTGACGTCACACTCGCAGAAAAGTGTATCCAGGAACACAGGACTTATGTCGAGGCCATAGAGGAAATAATTAGTGAGCGTGAAACAAAAATGCTTGCTAAAATTGACAATGACTTGAAAACCATTCGCACTGAGCTAGTAACCGAAAAGAGTAGTTCAAACCATCCATCTATACCTACAAACCAGAATCGGTCAGCTATAGAAAATAATAGCACGAATACGATTTCGCCGCAATCAGAGTATGATACAAGCGAACCGGAACAATTTGCAAATAATTACCTGAATGTACCAGCGTTGTCGAACACTGCCATGCCGTTAACAAAGAGGCGGAGAACGACATCAGAGTCACATGAAACAGCACAAGGAATATCGACAGTCCTTACTGACGAAAGTTTGCCCAAACACAGACAGTTTCCAATATTTTCGCAGAAATCGATACCGACACACCCAGTGGTATTTGTGCGAGCATTTTGGAACATATTGCCCCGACATTGGTCCGAACAACAAAAAATCCAATTCCTTGTAGGATGGATTCTGGGTGACGCCCGTTCATGCGCAGCAGAAGAAGCTGACAATTGTCACATATGAAGAATTCGAACAAGCCGTTTAGAGAAATACTGGTCGCAGGGAATACGAGACAGACTTCGAAATGAGGTCTTTGATCCGCAACCTTTCAATGCATAACACGGTGGGTTGCGAAAATATTTAGAAAATATTTGAACAAGAGAAGATATTGGAGTAACCCGATGTCACATGCTGCCGCGTTAAGAATATTAAAAGGACGATTATCTACACATATACGTGAAAAACTGATCGCAGTTGCGACTTACGACCTGGAATATTATTTATCCATAGTCGATTCCATTGATTTCTTATGTGAAAGCAGCCCTAGGACAAACAATTACAATTGTAATCTTTTTAATGACTACAATAATAATGGCAATAATGACAATGTGGGCAGCTACAACAATAATGGCAGCGACCACCGTAACGAATATGATAATGTACAGCAAGCATATCATCCACACGCACCACCAACGGATATCGTGAGAACTGTATTTTCGGAAGCAACCAAAGAAACGATACTGTAACTTTTGCCATAACGGCAGGGGATACAATCAACGAAATCGCGGTTCTCAACATAATAATAACCAGAATGGATGGAATAATGCGTATGACCCGAATGACAACATACAATAAAATTTTGGTAATAGTGATAATCAACCATCGAATAACTACCATAATAACGCGAGTGGGAGAAACCAAGAACAGGGTCATACCACACCTGAATGTGGAACAGTTCTGAAACCACGACACACATAGTTGGCGTGACCGATGGAGGGATTAACCTCCCACCTTCCGCCACAGGGAAACAGCGATCTGTCAGGCAAAACCCCCTATCAACGTCTTTGAATGGAAGTGGAGGTATAAGGTATAACAATCGCTCGCTATAACGCAAACCAATGTTACCCTCTGGGAGGATTTTAGTTTTGACCACGTGTTTGTCTAATGGATTAAAGGGTATCGGACAGAAATTTTGAATATATTGTAATTAATAGAAAAGCTAAACAGGCTATTACTTTGGGGCTATGAAAGTAGTAAAGTTCATACACAAAAGAAAAATCGAACAGTCGCCAGCCCAATTAGGCACATTACTGTGAAATATTATGTTCAAGAAAATTGAATATTAGGTGTTGTTGTGACTTTCATTAAGACTTCCTTTGAATAATACTCTGGATACACACGAATACAGGGCAATCTAAGTTGTGGGTAGCAGTAATTATCATTAATGCACAAATCAGTAATCGTAGAAAGCAAAATTGTACACCACTCACAACAATAACAGTTATAATCACTATCATTACGTGACTCAGTACTGAGATGTTACTTCAGCAAACAGGACACTAAAGTTGGGCATGCAGGGGCTTCTGACTTAACTAACATATAAATATCACAAATAAAATTAAATGATACCACTATTACACAGTTTATACTCCCATTTATAGAAATGTATCAGATTTCTTTAGTAGCAATTATATTCCAATTACCTTTCTAATATGACAAAAATACAGCAGGGATCCATAAACTGATACTGTTTCACTAGTCAAACTCTCTGATTATTTCAATAGTAAGATTCAATTCAAATAAATTTAATTCTTTGCTTCTCTTGGAATAGTTTATGTTTTCATCCTCCAAAGCAAATTACCCAACACTGAGCTTGATCGACCTCAAAAAATAGTTCATAATAGCAATCAAGGCTAAATTATGTTTCAAATAAGTTTTGCTTACGTGCCTTTTTCATCACCTGTATAGCAGGTATTTTAGACAGCAGCATTTATACAGTCTCACACTGAATTTTCGCACATTTAATACACAGAAATAAATAACCACTAGTTTGTTAGGAACAGGATACTCGGTTTTCTGAAGACTTAGAAGGGTATCCTGCATCGGTTCATGGTTAGGATAAAAGTTATGGTTCTAATCACAGGTTTATAGCACTTGGATTATTATTGAAAACACTCACAAAAATTAACTGGTCCATGCTCTAATACATGTTTATGTATATGAAGTTGGTGGAGCAGTGGCAAAGTAGTGGTGGCAAGTGATGTGGCAGCTAACTGTACTCACGGCTCTTGATGTTTGAATGCTCTTTACAATTTCTTCTTGACGACGGATTTTTATCGTGTTAGAGCCATACCTTATTGCCGAGAGTACCAGGCAACAGCCAAATCCACATCCAACTCAAAATTCCTTGCAAACGGCTTCCAAATGCCTCCCTTGGCACCCACGATGTGTATTGTCCAACAGCTAGCCACTGACTTCGTATAGTTCCCACAAAGTAGCCGTGCAGTTCGATCACCAAAACCACCTTTCACGTTGCACGAAGCCACTTTCGTTGTGGAGGGACTTCCCTACATCTTTTATGTTATACAATACAAGTGTCCTAAGCATGAACCATCTTCCAATATACAATGTTTTCTTTATAAACATACATGTATTATAAAATTTCATTATTTTAAACGTTATTTAGTTTTTTTCACACACATTACAAACTTTAAATTTCCTGTCACAAATCAATGTCCTTAAGTAACAAAGACCAAACACTTCATAATCACAGATCCACAATTACATATTATGAACCTACTTCTAATCGGTATAGGTGTTACAAAGGCTTTGGAAAGCTATTTTATAAGCCATTATCAGGAACATGAATTGTGGGATAATGTTTATACAGATGAAGATATGATTAATATTAAAGGATTAGAGGACGAAGTACAAGCTATTATAAATGCGACAACTGGCAACACAGGTGTACAGATTATACTAAACAATGGCGCAGCAACGAATTTAATTTTGCAAAGTCTTTTTGACGAGCTGCGGGACAAATTCTATTTGCCTACTTTACCACTGAAAAACTGTCACATTATAACCACTTCCAGTAGTAAATCAAACGCTATCAGGTTGCAAAATTGTTTACTATTAACATATATGAAAACATATTTACATACACTTTTTAGTAGTCGAAAAATCGTCAGTTAAAGATTGATCTAGGCAAGGCTAAGTGCCATTTGTATTTTGACGGAAAACCTATTTCAGTTGATTTACAGAAAACAAAGCCAAATGTCCACAGTCATTTAACAAATAAAGGTTAATATACAATTTATGTATTCTGACATTTAAATATACACGAAACATTTAACGATGTAAATTTGGAGTAGGTGACCACCCTATACAATATACGCTAGAATGATGAAGAGTCAACCACACTTACACAAGAACAGAATCATGATTCACATGACCTATTGAAACAAGTCTCTGGCGGTTTTGAGGAAAAACCCAGTGTAATAAAGGTGTATGTGCATCAAATGATGGTATATCCACATGATACTTTCTGTCACACGTCAAACACAATTCGATGGCCTAAAAAAGAGCCTGTCAGGAAAGAGATCGAGTGCATGATTAAATGGAATATTACTGAACCAACGCGCTCACCATATTGTAGTCCAGTTTTAACAATAGCCAAACCTTAGAGTACTGTTTGCATTGTCCTGGATGCCAAGAAAATAAATAAAAGCATCATACCCTTAAGAACAAGGCCAGACAATATTGAAGAGCAATTGTTAAAATTTCATGGAGTTCAGTATTTGACCTCGATTGACCTCAGGGCCCCATACTGCCAAATTATACCCCATCCTGAAAGTCAGCAGTATGCTATCTTTGTGTGTAACCACAAAGTTACCAATTCTGCGTTCTGGCTTTTGGCCTTAACGCAAGGGCAGGTGTATTTATTGTAGCATTAGCTAGAGTGCATGGACCAGAGCTTTTGAGTCAAGCCACTGTGTATGTGTATGACCTTCTTATCGCCATATCCACATGGGAAGCTCATGTGCAAATACCTAGGAAAGTCTCAGAAAGGTTGTCTGAATATGAAGTTACCGCTAATTTGAAAAAATCTGAGTTTGGGCGGGAAGAGATAAAGTTTTCAGGCCACATCATTTCACATACAGGTATTAGCCCTGATCCCAAGAAGCTAGGCGCAATCAAACATTTTCCTAGACTACAGACAAAGAAACGACTAAAGGCAATTCTTGGATTAGCATAATTTTTTCGAAAATTGCTGCCCAATCAGTTAGTAAATAGCGAAGCTCTTCTGAATTTATTGAGGAAAAACAACATGTAGTTGCGGACACCCGAGTCCCAAGAGGATTTTGAGGTAATTAAACAGGCTTTAAGAAATTCAGACATTTTAGCATAACAAGACACAATGAAAGAATTCTGTCTTAGCACTACCTCATTACGAGTGGGGGCAATATTGTACAAATCACAACAGAATAGGGATTTCAAAACATAAACATCATCAGTTTTGGAAGTCGTACACTTACAGAAAGTGAACAAGCTTATTCAGTCACAGAAACCGAGGCACTGGCAATAAAATGGGTTTCTTGAAAATTTCAGTATTTTTTAATGGGGAAATCACACTAAAGTATTTTGCAATCATCAAGCACTTTCATTCCTATTAACATGTAAATTTCCACGCAAACGGTTAGTCTGATTTCTATAAGAATTCGATTTTGAAGTCACTTACGTCAAGTGTGAAGAGAATATTTTGGCAGACGCCTTGTTTAGGCTTCTGCAAGGATTGAGCAAGTATGCGGAATTCATGGAGCAAATCACAGATTTCAGAGTAATCCTTATGCACGACAGCTCTTTTAGGCCTTATTAACTTAAGATGCATTGGAACACGTTGCACTTACAAGAAAAGCACGAACGGTGGCATAAGATAAGGCAACAGCTTGTGGACAACAACAACTCTGAACTAGGGAAACAATACAAATTGCGTACCAGAGTATTATTTAATGTAATCCTGAATCTCATAACTGGTGTGTCTGCTTGCCATAAAAATGCATTGACACCTTTATATGGTACACACATACTGTGTGGGAACATTATGGGGTGACACAGTGCACTAATAAAACCATATCCTACTGTTTTTCTCCAATATAAATCACGTCTTAATGAACTGTGTCTAATCATACCAACAAAACTCAGAGACTTCCTGTCTATTGACTTGGCTGGACCTTCTCCAACGGCAAGAGGAGGTGTAAAATATGTAATCGCCTTATATGATGTATTTCTCCTCGCAGGAGAGCTTCTGTAAAGTTTGGAAGGTAGGAGACGAGATACTGGCAGAAGTAAAGCTGTGAGTACTGGGCGTGAGTCGTGCTTCGGTAGCTCAGATGGTAGAGCACTTGCCCGCGAAAGGCAAAGGTCCCGAGTTCGAGTCTCGGTCGGGCACACAGTTTTAATCTGCCAGGAAGTTTCATGTCAGCGCACTCTCCGCTGCAGAGTGAAAATCTCATTCTGCTCACAAAACATTGTTTATAAATTGCACTATTGATAAAAGGAAATGTTTTAATACAGGATGATAAAAACCAACTGCGTTCAACAAAAATGTGAACGAATATTCCCTGAATGGGTTTCCAAGTTCTACAATGGATCGAAGGATGACCTATACCATATCACATCTATAATCTAGGTTTAAATTAAGTTTCACAAAAGAGAAAACTATCAAAATGGTCTACAGTGACCCTCAATTATCTTTAATTAGTTATCTAACTTGTCGTAAATTACAGTGGCTGATGTGGCTACTCAATAATTATATAACAGAAAAATCATCGTGTTTCAGATTTTAACTTACATAGCAAATGTAAATACCATGAGCTTCAATTGACGATCGACACTAGTATTACGTAAAAAGGGGATATAACAGATGAGACTTCTGCAGTTCTGAGTGAAGCCTTATGCGTTCAAAAATGCGACATCGCCTGCGTTCATTACCTTGTCGGTGTTCATCAGGGGGCGGCGGGCAGCACGGCTCCGCTCACCTCGCCGTCTCGGAAGCAACTCTCTCCTAATTTCTTCTTACTACAATTTACCAAAGTTGGTTTAAAAAAAACTATCTGGCTGTGTTTTCATCTGACCAATCAGGATCTCAATGTTAACCTCAAGCTCCACCTACAACAATTCTGTCCATCCAATGAGAAACGTTATAAGTTCCGTGGTGGGGCAATGTTTGCAACGTAACAGAGACACGAAAAAGTCTCACGCTAAAACTTGCAGCTGGTGTGGTCCTTTTAGCGTTATCGTAAGATCTATACTGTTCTTCTGGAGGGATCTAGCTTTTAACATGGGCTGGGGGGTGGTCCTGTCGGTTACTTTTCGTGGTGGGGCAATGTTTTTAACGTTTGCAACGTACAGAGACGCGAAAAAGTCTCACGCTAAAACTTGCGGCTGGTGTGGCCCTTTTAGTGTTATCGTAAGATCTATACTGTTCTTCTGGAGGGCTCTAGCTTTTAACATGGGCTGGGGGTGGTCCTGTCGGTTAGCTGGCGACGTGGGTGTCCGTCCCTTATAGTAGGGCCTTCTAGCTTAACACGGTTCTGCTCTCGGCTTCTGTACTCGTTTCTCCCCTCGGACCTGCGTCTGTCTCACGGTGGGAAGGTATGACATGCATTTAGGCATTCTTGTGTTAGTCTGTGGTATTCGATTTGCTCACTCGTTACTCGTATTACTTTGGTTAATTTAATGTCACGATTTATTCGGAGCTATGTGACATACTACTGCATTTGCTTATCATGTCAGGGTTTTCATGGAAGGTGTTGGCTTTGCCTGACACCTTACAAGGACGCTCACCAATTTTTGAGTTTTAGCTGCTTGTTTGAAGGCACTACCAGAGAGACCTTTGGAGAGAAGAGAACCACTTGTATGAATATCAAGAGCTCAGATGGAAACCCAGTTCTAAGCAAAGAAGGGAAGGCAGAAAGGTGGAAGGAGTATATAGAGGGTTTATACAAGGGCGATGTACTTGAGGACAATATTATGGAAATGGAAGAGGATGTAGATGAAGATGAAATGGGAGATAAGATACTGCGTGAAGAGTTTGACAGAGCACTGAAAGACCTGAGTCGAAACAAGGCCCCGGGAGTAGACAACATTCCATTAGAACTACTGATGGCCTTGGGAGAGCCAGTCATGACAAAACTCTACCATCTGGTGAGCAAGATGTATGAGACAGGCGAAATACCCACAGACTTCAAGAAGAATATAATGATTCGAGTCCCAAAGAAAGCGGGTGTTGACAGATGTGAAAATTACCGAACTATCAGTTTAATAAGTCACAGCTGCAAAATACTAACGCGAATTCTTTACAGACGAATGGAAAAAACTGGTAGAAGCGGACCTCGGGGAAGATCAGTTTGGAATCCGTAGAAATGTTGGAACACGTGAGGCAATACTGACCTTACGACTTATCTTAGAAGAAAGATTAAGAAAAGGCAAACCTACGTTTCTAGCATTTGTAGACTTAGAGAAAGCTTTTGACAACGTTAACTGGAATACTCTCTTTCAAATTCTGAAGGTGGCAGGGGTAAAATACAGGGAGCGAAAGGCTATTTACAATTTGTACAGAAAGCAGATGGCAGTTATAAGAGTCGAGGGGCATGAAAGGGAAGCAGTGGTTGGGTAAGGAGTGAGACAGGGTTGTAGCCTCTCCCCGATGTTATTCAATCTGTATATTGAGCAAGCAGTAAAGGAAACAAAAGAAAAATTCGGAGTAGGTATTAAAATTCAAGGAGAAGAAGTAAAAACTTTGAGGTTCGCCGATGACATTGTAATTCTGTCAGAGACAGTAAAGGACTTGGAAGAGCAGTTGAACGGAATGGACAGTGTCTTGAAAGGAGGATATAAGATGAACATCAACAAAAGCAAAACGAGGATAATGGAATGTAGTCAAATTAAATCGAGTGATGCTGAGGGGATTAGATTAGGAAATGAGACACTTAAAGTAGTAAAGGAGTTTTGCTACTTAGGGAGCAAAATAACTGATGATGGTCGAAGTAGAGAAGATATAAAATGTAGACTGGCAATGGCAAGGAAATCGTTTCTGAAGAAGAGAAATTTGTTAACATCGAGTATATATTTAAGTGTCAGGAAGTCGTTTCTGAAAGCATTTGTATGGAGTGTAGCAATGTATGGAAGTGAAACATGGACGATAACCAGTTTGGACAAGAAGAGAATAGAAGCTTTCGAAATGTGGTGGTGCAGAAGAATGCTGAAGATGAGGTGGGTAGATCACGTAACTAATGAGGAGGTATTGAATAGGATTGGGGAGAAGAGAAGTTTGTGGCACAACTTGACTAGAAGAAGGGATCTGTTGCTAGGACATGTTTTAAGGTGTCAAGGGATAACTGATGATGGTCGAAGTAGAGAGGATATAAAATGTAGGCTGGCAATGGCAAGGAAAGCGTTTCTGTAGAAGAGAAATTTGTTAACATCCAGTATTGATTTAAGTGTCAGGAAGTCATTTCTGAAAGTATTCGTATGGAGTGTAGCCATGTATGGAAGTGAAACATGGACGATAAATAGTTTGGACAAGAACAGAATAGAAGCTTTCGAAATGTGGTGCTACAGAAGAATGCTGAAGATAAGGTGGGTAGATCACGTAACTAATGAGGAGGTATGGAATAGGATTGGAGAGATGAGAAGTTTGTGGCACAACTTGACTAGAAGAAGGGATCGGTTGGTAGGACATGTTTTGAGGCATCAAGGGATCACAAATTTAGCATTGGAGGGCACCGTGGAGGGTAAAAATCGTAGAGGGAGACCAAGAGATGAATACACTAAGCAGATTCAGAAGGATGTAGGTTGCAGTAGGTACTGGGAGACGAAGAAGCTTGCACAGGATAGAGTAGCATGGAGAGCTGCATCAAACCAGTCTCAGGACTGAAGACCACAACAACAACAACAAGGGATCACAAATTTAGCATTGGAGGGCAGCGTGGAGGGTAAAAATCGTAGAGGGAGACCAAGAGATGAATACACTGAGCAGAATCAGAAGGATGTAGGTTGCAGTAGATACTGGGAGATGAAGAAGCTTGCACAGGATAGAGTAACATGGAGAGCTGCATCAAACCATTCTCAGGACTGGAGACAACAACAACAACAACAACCAGAGAGGGAAAAATTTCTGAGTCCTACAGCAGCTGTGGTGTTCATCACTTTTCTGCAACAGTGAGTGGGCTTAGTTTATATTTGCTCCTGGAGTCAGGGGCGTTATTTTCCTCACTTCTCGAAGCACACATTGGTGTCCAAGCACAGACGGCAAAATCAGAACTATTACACAAACAGAATTCGAAGCACTGTCCTACAGACGAGAAAAATGGCTGACATATTCGGTGAATTTTCGATATCCTATAGCTGCTGGTCTGAAGCTGCTGTACAGCCACATTGATGGGTGAGTGAGACAGCATACCACCTGACCGAACCAGAGGAGGATGATCTGTTTGGAATTGTCTCTGGACACTCGAACAAAAAATACGTCACGCGACTCTCAGACGTCACAGAACTTTCCATAGATACCGTGAACCCCTCCCCCTCCCGCCGCTTGTTGGAACCAGTCTGTAGAGGCTCCTATGCCATGCACAAATGCTGTCTAGTGACTCTCTGATGTCATGGATGGAACTTCTTGACTTCTTGTTAATGGAGCATTCTGATTGGTTCTTAACGATTTTATCTGCCAAACTGCTACTACTGCTGGTGTGGGAGTACTGCCCACCATTTTCTGCAGACAGACAAATTACGAGACTCTCAGCAGCTAAACTATTTAGCACAGATCAGAAAAGAACATAAAGCAGTCATATTACACTGACAGTTAACCCTTTCGCGGCCAGAAGGGCCGAGCGACCTGGCTGGCCCGCTGGCTGGCGGGAGGAAACGCATCAGGAGCCTGGCCGGCGAGCGGCGGACTCAGCCCTGTGGTCGCTGTAGGCTGCGGCCACTGCAGGCTTCCCGCACGTTCCGGCGCGCACAGAACCACTGTTCAGTAATGTTCTTCCTAAAAACAGCGTACCCACCCTGTAACGTCACAGTGGTTATAGTTCCGAATAACCATGATAGAGAGCTTCGAAACTACCCAACACTTTAAGTTATATGTTTGTTATGGGCTGAAAAACAGTTGGTTTAGAAAAGTGATGGGAACTTTTTTAACAGCAGTTCCTGTAACTTGAGACTTACACTGTCGATGTAAATGTCTACAAAATATTAAAATTTGATATAAGAGCGTAGGCTTCCGCGGCCAGTGTCATAGTGATTAAAATTCTTCTGGGTATTATGCCGCGTCATTGCTAAAAACTAACAACAATAACAAACTAAAACCGATTTTTCGGCCGAATTGCAAGGGCCTTCCTCAGGGCACGAGGACGGGACACGGACGTATCTGCACAAGCAGCTGTAGAGCAACTGTCAGTCCACTTCCGCGCACACCAGGAGGAAAACTTGCCGACCAGAAGCCGAACGCTGATTGGCGGACAGCTACCAATCGTTGACGACATAGACATCCGCGAATAGCCTCTTTCTTTCCATCTTCCCTTACCTCATGACTAGCCAATCATATTAGAGGGCCAATCAAAAGTTTTACATCAGTGACGTCAGACATCGATAGTCTGTAATAAATAGTAGCACCTATCCCCATGCAAAACCAGTCGTGCCCTCAGGAAGGCCGTTGCAATTCGGCCGAAACGTCGGTTTTAGATTGTTATTGTTAGTTTTTAGCAATGACGTGGCATAGCACCCAGAAGAATTTTAATCATATTAAAATTTCATTGACATGGAACGAATTTGTTTCAAAGTGTATAGTGTTAAAGTGATTAGTGAGTAGCGACAACGCCCAAATCTCGAAAAATTCTAACTACTATCTTAAATTAAAAAAAAATAATTACAGAAATTTAAAACCAAACTGTGTCATGTATCTGGACTCAGTGTTAAACAAAGAATATATATGGATAACTCATTTTGCGATAGTCCCAAGGCTTCATTTGTAGTTAAAGCCTAAAGTCGATTCTCCATAGTAAGTAATCGGATTGTAAACGTCTACCTTCTTCTTCCTCGCTGTTTTCTTTTTTTGTTCGTCACGTTCAGTACAATTTACTTTACTGGTTTCCCATCCTAACTTTGGCGGAGGCTTTGGACTGCCGCTAGCTGACTTAAAAAACATTTTTTTCTTTTATTTACTTTTTTATTTTTTATTTTTACTTTCGTTTAATTGAAACGTACACAGTTATTAAAACATACTAATATTTCTTTAGTGTGTGATAGTTTTCAAAACATGGCACCATGCAGAGAGCCACATCACACTTTTCGCATCATTTGCATGTCATTTTACGTTGTGAATGGGCAGTACATATTACACAGCGTCTCTGGGGAATCTCCTTTCTCTCTGTTGCTGCCGGCCGCGGTGGTCTAGCGGTTCTAGGCGCTCAGTCTGGAGCCTCACGACTGCTACGGTCGCAGGTTCGAATCCTGCCTCGGGCATGGATGTGTGTGATGTCCTTAGGTTAGTTAGGTTTAAGTAGTTCTAAGTTCTAGGGGAATGATGACCATAGATGTTAAGTCCCATAGTGTTCAGAGCCATTTTCTCCGTTGCTACAACACTGGATAATGTCCCACTATATTCTGCAGTCAGAAGGGCTTTCTTCTTTGGCTGTCCCTGGGATCGCACTTTTACACGTTTGACTATGAAATTTATCAAGCAACTGACGAATTGTTTCCAAGTGGTATTTCGCTAGTAGTATCTTCTGTTGCTTTTGTTTTTCAGAAGAAGTTTTTGCATTAAGCACACACAACTCAGTCAAATGAAAAAATACTTTCTTGTACCACTGCATTGTCTTTTGGATGCACTGTACAGAAGATAACAGCATGTCTGTCTTATCAACTGCACCAGTTGATTTGTTATAGCTTACAACACAGGTAGGTTTAAATGTGCTTCAGCCTATTCTATATTATTTTTAATCAGTCTCCGAAAACTCTGGTCCATTTGCGGTGGAAAGCATTCAGACTTCTTTCTTGTTCATTTAAGGCCGTTAATGTTCCACAGGACTTGAGCTGTATTTCCCCATTTTTCAGCTTGTCTGGCAGTGGTGGTATATGTTTCCCGGTTTTGCATACTGTTCTGACAGTTTGTACATTTATCATCAAGCCACAGGAATAATTCGGGGCTCGAATACCATTTGTCTAAATAAAGGTATGACCTTTGTTGAGGTATGGCAATAACAAACTCACAAAACATCGCCTAATTTTCCCCAACCAGCATTTTCAGATTCTGTTTCCGTGGCGGCACGAGTGCAGACAATATAGTACAAAATATAATTAGCTTGCACATCACATAGGACGAAAATTTTAATACCAAGACGGTTACATTTATTTTGTATGTGTTGCTTACATCGGAGACTTCCTTTGAGCATGCTGTCGTCTCACCAGAAGCGGAAGATGACTGGGCGAATGTTAGACTTGTAAGTAGAAAGGGCCCTGGAGGTGAAAACTAAAGCGCTTTCCTACTGTACAATGAAGACTAGATAATGACACTGTTGTCAGAAATGCGGACAACAGCGAGTAACCGTTCTATTGTGTATGTTTAACTGCTCCCGAGCTAGGGTGTATATGAATGCCATTAGTGGTCTGAATTTTCCACCTGCCGCGTGTACATGAATGCCCATACCTGTCTGGACTTCCTGGCCGCTGGTCATACATCAACGCTCGTAGCCATTTGGCCTTTCTACCTGCCTGGCATACATGTATGCCCGTAGCCGTCAAAGGGTTAAATCCCGCAAAAGTGGTAAACAGCTCATGAAACAAGGAAACTACCGTCAAAGACACTTTCTCCATTACACTGTTGTGCTATTGTCGAGGAAAACTTGAATTTTTCGGTGTGAAATCCGCCAAACTGCTGCTGTTGCTGGTGTGGGAGCACTTTCCGTCATTTGCCGCAGACAGACAAATTACGAGACTTTCAGTGGCAAAATTGTTTTTTGCAGATCGAAAAAAAAAAACGTACTTTACTGACAGTTAAACCGTGCAAAAGTGCTCTACAGCTCGTTAAACACGAAAACTATCGCCAAAGACACTTCCCTACAATGCTCAAACCGATCTCCAGCCAGGTTATATCACCACATACCGTATCGACGTAGTAAAAACAAATCGTATCCCGCACCGTACAAAATCATTACTTCTGCATCCTGCATATAGCTATCAGCCACCAGACACTCGTACATATACCCTGAAGACAGACAGATCCAACATACCATAAGCACATGCATTGCATATAGTCCTCGAACCACTAGATATTTGCTGCAAGGTCAGTCAGTCATCCACCGCCTGTGACTCATGAGTCAAGTGCCCCTGCACACGCTGCCCTGACACGCGATAAGAGCACCCTCAGCAGACTGTGGTCACTTTCCAAACTGGTGTACAAAGGCTGGGCTGGTTGCCCTCGGCACAAAGGCGGCACTCTTTCTGGCACGGTTTAACTGTTTCTGGCCCCAACCTGCTTGATTGCTTGCTCAATGCTCTCTACAGTCATCTCGAGACACTGGGATTACGAGAACATATGTCTTTGCACATGGTTTTCCAGAATTTCATACAATTTACGCGATAGTTCTCGATATCAAGCACATAGAAGTATGCTTACAATCTCGACTAAGGTGTTTCTCGTGTCTAGAGAGCCAGCAAACTTCTCTTCCACTCATCTTTCACCATCTAGATGCACGCAACACACACCACAATCGATGTTCTCTCAACCAAATAAAGACAGGAAATATGTAGAAGCAGTCAACTGGACAATTTATATGGGAGGGAATAATTCTCTAGCACAAATACACACCTATATTGAATCTTCTGAAATTTACACAGAGAATACACGTGATCACAAAGGCTGCCCGACACATACTGAGTATATGTATTCACTATTCAGCTGCCTAGAGGGCGACACAGTTAGATCAGCTATATTCCAGTGCACCGACCGGCCTCTCTGTTTTGGACGGCTCCCACCATAAGCTGGAAATGTCAGTCGTTCCGGCAACAGGCCACCACCGATACGCGCTCCCCTTACTCTATGCAGAATCGTCATAGGAAACCATCCACATTTATTTTGTCATTGTACTTACAATTAAATATTACGATTGCAGCGTCAATCTGACGACGTTTGACAATGAGCAAAGTATTGCAAATACCCCTTCCTGACGATGGTGGCTCTAGAAATATGAAATTCTGTACCATTCTTATGGCTGGACATAATTTTCCACGTAAAAATTTCTTTCACCCCCCTTACGGCTATCAAAATTTTCCAAATCAAATCCATACCTTCCTTACGACAGTACAAAGTCATTTTTTTCACACATGTCAGCACGCTGGCCACAGTACACATACTTTGTAAGCCTGCTGATCAAGGCGAATCTGTCACGCATGCCCTACTAAGTATAATATTCCGCCAATAGCTGAATGTAGGTGACACCAAACAATATTGAGCAAAATCCGCGATGGCTGGACATGTATCATGTGTACCAGTGTGTCTTAGGAAGAGAGACGTAATTGTCTTATAAGCGACCAGCTATTTAAAATACACGATCGCAACGACAAAGTTACTGTCACAGGTGGTCTTGGCTCTACCAGCGCATATAAACATTGCTCTTCCTGAACTTGTAAATAAAATAGAAAGTAGATCAGGGTAGTGGGAAGCAATACATACAAAAGGAAAGGAGATATATGCACACACAAACACACACATACATGAACTACAAGGTGGTTATAATTAAACTTTCCTTTTTAATCCATAACAACATGGAAACTAATTGCCATACAAGTACCAAACTTGGTTGCATTAATGTCCAGATTATGGGGTGCAAGATTTCCATGCGTCACAGCGGCATCGTCCAGTTCCAACTATGGCCAACAGGTGCGTTGATCAGTCATCGTGATCCATAATCTCCACGCACCTGACCAGTCGCAGTGCACTTGTTGATGTGGGCAACATGATCTTGGACAAAAGGAGCAGGGCATTATTGGTGGAGCTCTATTATCAAAACAGTAATACTGCAGATGCCAGCTGCACTTCGAGAATATCGCCGGCTGAAAGGATTATGAAAGGGTCCTCTTTCTTCACCTGCTGTCCAGAGCTTGCTGAAGAAGTTCGAATCAACTGGAGAACTGGGCGTCGCGTCGCTCTGGGAAGAGGCCGACAGCCCGTAGCACCACAGGTGGTTGATGAAATCGCTGTTGCCATGGCAGACAACGCTCCGCGCAATTCCCGATCGTCAGGCAGTGTACATGCTGTGTCACGACAGTTGAACATCCCGTGGTCCACTGTATGGAAGATGCTTTGAACCACTCTGAAATGGTATCCGCACATGATCTGTATCATACAGCAGCTTGCATCACAGTACGCACAAGGCCGTGTTGATTTCGGTCTTCACTTTCTCGCTAGGGTTGCAGTTGATGAGGGCTGGCCCTGGACTGTCATATGGGCTGACAAAGCTAATTTTTCTCTGATGGGTGAGGTTATAACACTAGCGTACGTGTCATTCTTCCCTAAGAAACGAACCTTTAATGCTGTCATGGGAAAGGCAGATATAACACTAACTTGCCCTGAAGCACGCTAATGTTAACCTCTGAGAGTATTTTGTAGATTGATCGTGCGTGTGTCTAATGGAGAAAGGTATTGGACTATAAATTTGAATTTGGTGAAATTAACAGAAAAACCAAACGCACTTTAACCTTGGGAGTTAATAAAAATGATGAAATAATAAGTGAATGAAAAAAATGAATGGTCGCCAGCCCAATTAGGACCATTAATTTGGAAATATATGTTTAAGAAAATTGAATATTGGTTATTGAAGTTACTTTCATTGAGATTTCCCTTTGACTAGCAAACAGGATACACACTGACACAGTGCACTCTGAACTGTAGTTAGCGGCAGTTACCAATAATGCCCACACCAGTAAATTATAGATAGTAATTTTGCACTGCACTCATGCTAATGACAGCTACACTTGAGGGCATTACTTAATCAAATACTGAAATGTTACTCCATGAAGTGCATAACTAAATTTGGACATGAGGGGCTTTTATCTTGACTGACATGAAAAAATAACACAAATAAATATTAATATTATCACAAATACGTTGTTTAAGCTCCTCTACATATATCAGTTTTTCTTAGCAACGGTAATAGTTCAATTTTTTCCTAAAAGGTGTAGAATATGATAGGGACCCATAAACTAGTATAGTTTCACTAGTCAATGCTCTTTGATTATTACAGTAGAAAAGACTAATCAAAAAAGCTAATCACTGACTTCACTTGGAGTTGTTCATAATTTACTTTGCAAGACAATAAAATATAACACTGGGCTTAATTAACCTCAAAACAAGGAACCATTCATGATAGAAACAAAACCACACTATTTTTGAAAATGAGCATAACTTATTTGCCTTTTTATCACATGCGAAGAAGGTATTCTAGACAATAATATTTACACAATCTTGCACTGTAATCCTCCAAAACTATATTTTGTAAAAAACTAAGGAACGTTTAGCAAAATCGTAACCAACTTCACTTTTGTGGTTTTTGTAAACACTTGGCCGCTCAGTTAGACCGCCAAACCCACCTTTTACATAGCGCCATGCCATTTCTGTTGTGGGGAGACTTCCCTGCAGCTTTTACATGCTACAAATACCAAAGCCCTAAGCATGAACCAGCTTTCAATAAATATATTCTTTTGATGAACATACACATAATATAATAATATATCATTTTAACATATTCTTTTGCTTTTTTCATATATATATATTACAAAACTATAACTTTCTTGGTACAGATCAAGGAGTTTAAATAACACAGAATACATACTTCATAATTGCAGATACACAGTTACATAATATAAACCTACTTCTAATCGATATAAGTGTTACAAGGTGAACACACAGAATTTCCGAGTGTGGGGCTTCAGCTCCAGTCACTGTGCATGAAGTTCCTCTGTACGGTGAATGTGCCACTGTATGGTGTGGCTTTACGGCTATGTTCATCATTGGCCCATACTTTTTTGCACAGGTTGGCGCTCAAGGACCAAAGACTGGCCAGCGTTACTGCAATATGCTTCGCGAACAAAATGGCGACCCATGGCACGTCGCCCGTGAAGATCACCTGCTTCTCCGGAACACATTTGGAAATTTTCGAATTATCAGCCGATTTTTTCCGAATGCTTGACCGACACAATCACCTGATCTCACTGCCTGTGATTTCTGGCAGTGAGGCTTCCTGAAGGACAAGGTTTACCAGGGGAAGATTCACACATGCGCTTATATACAGCGCAGCATATCAAGAGAGGTAGCCAGCATACCTACGGACATGCTTCGTTCTGCTGTGAAAAATGCAATCCTGCGCCTTCAGACTCTTCTGGACACTGGTGGGCGCCGTATTGAGCCCCTTTTGTAGCAGTAATGGTACTAGTGTATAATGGTATGATGTATCATAGCAGCACATTAAAAGTGTTTCAGCTGAACTTATTCTGCATTACTTCTCTTCCCCATGTCCTTTGCATTAGTGCTACCACGTTTGGTTCTCATACGGTAATAAGTTCCGTGTTGTAAGGTAAGGTCTTAAATAGGGAAAGTCAAATTATAACCACCCAGTATTTACTCGCATAGAAACACACAGAGGAAGGTAAAACTATGTTCAACGATATTATTAAGCGAACGAAAGCACCAGTTATACTAAAACTGAATACGCTTTACATTCTATTAGCTACATTTACTTATTCTAAGAACCCATTATGCTAAGTTTGCTACAAACTACAAAACTGTACACATAGCTACTGACAGCTGAACTTACATCTAACTGAATTACTACTATGCTAAAACACCAAAGCAGGGATAACTATACACCTGAATAGATTTGATGCAGCTCAGTGAGTGCAAGCAAGCTGCAAGATAAGTTAAAACGTCACGACATTAAACGTGATCCTGAAAACACGACACTGCAAGTGAATTCACTGCAAATAACAGAGGTGTCTAGCAACCTGCAAAATTTATATGTATGTGTATGTATGAGTGGAAAGATTTTGTTTAGCCTAAGGGAGATGACATGTGTATTTAAGAATTTATGTAATAATTAATATTGCACAGGGTATGTTGCAAGTACATGACCCAGTTGAAGTAAATATTAAGGTACCCAAGAGGGCGAGTGACTGTATATGTGACTGTAGATGAGTGTTAATGAGGAATGTCCAAGATTTGTTTTTTTTTTTTTTTTTACATTGCTTCCAAAGGGAAAGAATGGACCAAAATCGGACTAATGACAGCCAATATGTTGGAATACTGACACAAATCTTCAATACTGAACGTAATAATGATTAGGCTACTGTGAAAATCACCTGAAGGGAAGTATCAAAAGATCCTTGTTCTCGCAATACATTAAATTACACATAATGTATAAATCCATTTATGAATATTCTATGAGTCTAAGTTACAAGATTGCAAAATCTTAGGAACATGACAAAAAATATATGTTGTTGTTGTTGTTGTTGTGGTCTTCAGTAAAGAGACTGGCTTGATGCACCTCTCCATGCTACTCTATCCTGTGCAAGCTTCTTCATCTCCCAGTACCTACTGCAACCTACATCCTTCTGGATCTGCTTAGTGTACTCATCTCTTGGTCTCCCTCTACGATTTTTACCCTCCACACTGCCCTCCAATACTATATTGGTGAGCCCTTGATCCCTCAGAACATGTCCTACCAACCGATCCCTTCTTCTAGTCAAGTTGTGCCACAAACTCCTCTTCTCCCCAATTCTATTCAATACCTCCTCATTAGTTATGTGATCTACCCATCTAATCTTCAACATTCTTCTGTTGCACCACATTTCGAAAGCTTCTATTCTCTTCTTATCAAAACTATTTATCGTCCATGTTTCACTTCCATACATGGCTACACTCCATACAAATACTTTCAGAAACGACTTCCTGACACTTAAATCTATACTCGATGTTAACAAATTTCTCTTCTTCAGAAACGCTTTCTTTGCCATTGCCAGTCTACATTTTATATCCTCTCTACTTTGACCATCATCAGTTATTTTGCTCCCCAAATAGCAAACCTCCTTTACTACTTTAAGTGTCTCATTTCCTAATCTAATTCCCTCAACATGACCCGATCTAACTCGACTACATTTCATTATCCTCGTTTTGCTTTTGTCGATGTTCATCTTATATCCTCCTTTCAAGACACTCCCCATTCCGTTCAACTTCTCTTCGAAGTCCTTTGTTGTCTCTGACAAAATTACAATGTCATCGGCGAACCTCACTGTTTTTATTTCTTCTCTATGGATTTTAATACCTACTCGGAATTTTTCTCTTGTTTCCTTTACTGCTTGCTCAATATACAATATACAGATTGAATAACATCGGGGAGAGGCTACAACCCTCTCTCACTCCCTTCCCAAACCACTGCTTCCCTTTCATGTCCCTCGACTCTTATAACTGCCATCTGGTTTCTGTACAAATTGTAAATAGCCTTTCGCTCCCTGTATTTTACCCATGCCACCTTCAGAATTTGAAAGAGACTATTCCAGTCAACATTGTCAAAAGCTTTCTCTAAGTCTACAAATGCTAGAAAAGTACGTTTGCCTTTTCTTAACCTAGCTTCTAAGATAAGCCATAGGGTCAGTATTGCCTCATGTGTTCCAACATTTCTATGGAATTCAAACTGATCTTCCCCGAGGTTGGCTTCTACCAGTTTTTCCATTCGTCTGTAAAGAAATCACGTTAGTATTTTGCAGCTGTGACTTATTAATCTGATAGTTCGGTAATTCTCGCATCTGTCAACACCTGCTTTCTTTGGGATTGGAATTATTATATTCGTCTTGAAGTCTGAGGGATTTTCTCCTGTCTCATACATTTTGCTCACCGGATGGTAGAGTTTTGTCAGGACTGGTTCCCCCAAGGCTGTCAGTAGTTCTAATGGAATGTTGTCTACTCCCAGGGCCTTGTTTCGACTAGGTCTTTCAGTGCTCTGTCAAACTCTTCACGCAGTATCGATCTCCAGTTTCATCTTAATCTACCTCCTCTTCCATTTCCACCATATTGCCCTAAAGTACATCGCCCTTGTATAGACCCTCTATATACTCCTTCCACCTTTCTGCTTTCCCTTCTTTGCTTAGAACTGGGTTTCCATCTGAGCGCTTGATATTCATACAACTGGTTCTCTTTTCTCTAAATGTCTCTTTAATTTTCGTGTAGGCAGTATCTGTCTTACCCCTAGTGAGATAAGTCTCTACATCCTTACATTTGTCCTCTAGCCATCCCTGCTTAGCCATTTTGCACTTCCTGTCGATCTCATTTTTGAGACGTTTGTATTCCTTTTTGCCTGCTTCATTTACTGCATTTTTATACTTTCTCCTTTCATCAATTAAATTCAATATTTCTTCTGTTACCCAAGGATTTCTACTAGCCCTCGTCTTTTTACCTACTTGATCCTCTGCTGCCTTCACTACTTCATCCCTCAAAGCTACCCATTCTTCTTCTATTGTATTTCTTTCCCCCATTCTTGTCAATTGTTCTCTTATGCTCTCCCTCAAACTCTGTACAACCTCTGGTTTAGTCTGTTTATCCAGGTCCCATCTCCTTAAATTCCCACCTTTTTGCAGTTTCTTCAGTTTTAATCTACAGTTCATAACCAATAGATTGTGGTCAGAGTCCACATCTGCCCCTGGAAATGTCTTACAACTTAAAACCTGGTTCCTAAATCTCTGTCTTACCATTATATAATCTATCTGAAACCTGACAGTGTCTCAGGGTTTCTTCCATGTATAGAACCTTTTATGATTCTTGAACCAAGTGTTAGCTATGATTAAGTTATGCTCTGTGCAAAATCCTACCAGGTGGCTTCCTCTTTCATTTCACCTACTATGTTTCCTTCTCTTCCTTTCCCTACTGTCGAATTCTAGTCACCCATGACTATTAAATTTTCGTCTCCCTTAACTATCTGAATAATTTCTTTTATCTCATCATACATTTCATCGGTTTCTTTGTCATCTGCAGAGCTAGTTAGCATATAGACTTGTACTACATTAGTGGGCGTGGGCTTCGTGTCTATATTGGCCACAATAATGCATTCACTATGCTGTTTGTAGTAGCTTACCCACACTCCTATTTTTTTATTCATTATTAAACCTATTCCTGGAGTACCCATATTTAATTTTGTATTTATAATCCTGTATTCACATGACCAAAAGTCTTGTTCCTCCTGTCACCAATCTTCGCTAATTCCCACTATATCTAACTTTAACCTATCTATTTCCCTTTTTTAATTTTGTAACCTACCTGCCGATTAAGGGATCTGACAGTCCATGCTCTGATCCATAGAATGCCAGTTTTCTTTCTCCTGATAACAATGTCCTCTTGAGTAGTCCCCACCCGGAGATCCGAATGGGGGACTATTTTACCTCCAGAATATTTTACCCATGAGGACGTCATCATCATTTGACCATACAGTAATGCTGCATGCCCTCGGGAAAAATTACAGCTGTAGTTTCCCCTTGCTTTCAGCCGTTCACATTACCAGCACAGCAAGGCCATTTTGGTTAGTGTTACAAGGCCAGATGAATAAATCATCCAGACTGTTGCCCCTGGAACTACTGAAAAGGTTGCTGCCCCTCTTCAGGAACCACACGTTTGCCTGACCTCTCAACAGATATCTCTCCATTGTGATTGCACCTATGGTACGGCATCTGTATTGCTGAGGCACCATAAGCCTCCCCACCAATAGCAATGTCTATGGTTCATATATATCAACACCAATGTTTGCTCAGTGCAATAAAAGTTGAATACTTTTTAAGATAAAGGTAGCTAGTATTATTTGAAGAAGAGAAATCAGAACATTTTTAATTTTTATACTTCTATCTATTCTTATCAAAATCTTATTGTTCAATTTTTTCTTCAATAGCTACAATGACTGTTTGGATAGCTGAAACCCCTCATTTGTCCAATAATATATTGCAGAATAATCTTAAAAAGCATTTATCCCTTTAAATAAGATTTCCCTTATCATTTTCAAAATCCTTTTTTCCCCAATAATTCCCTAGATAACTGATATTGTGATTGATGCAGCTGCTATGGTTAGTATTATGTCAATTAGTTTATATAATAAAATATGCGAGATTACAATGGTACCTACATATCCGGTCCAGAACTGTGGAATCCTGAACACTATCAGGGTTAAATCGAGAAATTTTGGGATCCAGGCACAGCAGAAGTAAGGTTAGGAACAGGAATAATAAAATTCCCATTGTTAATCACAAATTTGGGCCTAGACATTTCATGAGAGAAGGACATAGTAAAGGACTTCTGTACGGGAAAGTGCTATTTGAAGGTTGGTAGCCTAAGAATCATAATATATCCAGTAAAGACAAGTACTGCCAAGGTCTTAAAGTAAAGGTAATTAAAACCAAAGCAGTACCCAACTGGAATGCATATACACAAAGCAGTTAGGTTAAACATATACAGAACTAGATAATGCTCAAAGTCATGGAGTTTGATACTAGTGACTCATCACAGTTAACTGAGTTAGAAAACTTATTATTGAAGTATTTACACGTATTTAGCGTCATAAACGTTTATCAGTATCATATGGAAGTCTGCCTCATGGGATTTATTTCTACAATACCTATTCTATCTCATGGTCTAAGAAAGCAGCAGTTAGTAAGGCAATAAAACAAATCCTTGAGTAACATGTAATAGAAAAATCTATGTCACCTTGTCGCTGTCTACCGTTAGCTGTTATAAAACCTGGCAGGGATGTTCATTTGGTTTTGGATGTGAGGGCAAGTACCAACATTAATGTCCCTGTACAAGCTTGGCTGGAGAATTTGGAAGAATAATTACGGAATTGTTTTGGGTTTAAATTCCTCATTATAGGCCAATTAAAATTATACTTGATATTTGATGACTTTCACTTGCCACTACAGTTTGCCACATCAGCTGCCGGTTACTGCTCAGTTATACGTGACACACAAACATCGTGGGTCACTTCACAAGTATTATTAATGTCTATCACAGAGCCTTGTTAGAAGTGACCAGTGAGATATGTCACAAATGCGAGATGTTCTACTGACAGTTGATTTGAACTGACTAGTGGCTGAACTGAGGCAGACATTGCATTTTGTTGCCCTGAATTTGAACTCAAGTCCTAAGCTAACGGCAACCTCATAACGTTCAATGTGTATAAGAAAACAGTAGTAAACGATTTGTGGCTGAAATAAACTCAGCGATCCCTTTGTTCACACCAGTTAAAGCTAACGTCTACAAGTAAACTCAAGACAGAAATCATTCAGTTTCAGCGCGTTAAGCGAACTGTCATCTCTCTCTATCATTAGTTAACTAAAACTATCCTCACACTGGCCAAATGAGCTGTCACATTACCAGCCAATGAGCAGTCCATGTTGATACTTGGTTGCAAATTATAGGCGACAAAGGAGAACTCCAGACGAAAAAAGAATGATAGGAGGAAAAATAAGAGCAAATAAAAAAATCAATACGATAGTGAAAATGACATGTCAAAGAATTAGAAACAAAAATTACGTTTAAACCAATTAATTAAATAAAAATAATAAGAAAAATCTTTTGATTGGAGTTAGACATTAAGAAAAGTTGCTACATTTGATGGATTCAAACCTATGATCTTCTAGACCACTGGTTTACATTGTAACCATTGTGCTATGCTGCGGCACTGGGTTAGTTATTTATATTTATGGCTGAGGTAATTAAGTCACAGTAACGAACTGTAGCCTTCAGCTTCACAAAAGGTTGTGCAGAGCTTATGTAATGTAAGCTGATCTTTGTGATTATCATAACTGTATATATGAGGCTGAATTGCGTGTTGTGCAGAAGTATCCAGTAGTGTTTGGTTATGCTGTGAGTGGAATATGTGTATTCCATTTGCATCAGTGTGTGTGTGTGTGTGTGTGTGTGTGTGTGTGTGTGTGTGTGTGCGCGTGCATCTGTATATTGTTTTAGGTGTGGTTATGATGTTTATGAAATACGAAATAGAAGTGCCAGACCAATGATTCAGGGTGCAGATGTGTCAAAAGAGAATGCTGGACAAGGAATTGGTACTGAACTAACCAATTGCTGCAGCAGTTTGGCAACAGTGATCAGTTCAGGCATGGCGTTGAGCACTCTGATTGGAAGAAATCAGCTCCAACACTGTGTCAGCTATCTAATAATTTTAATCAGACTACAGTATCAATTTACGAAATTTGAGCTGGCACGTAAAACTCACTGAAGAATCTAGGAAATACACTGCTCTTATTTTTAGTAGAGGAAGCTATCAGTTCTACATACTAGCATTTGGCTGAAATGTGAGTTCAGGAGTATTTATCACCACTTTGGATGTGGTTGATGTATAATAGCTATACATGTATGTGAAGGACCCATTTAACTTTGAGAAAAAAAGCGCTACACAGATTCTCTAAGGCAGGAGTGATGGCAGATTTGCAAAAGTCTGAATTTATCAGAGAGAATGATAAGTTTCCTGGACGCATTTTCACCTCTACTTGAACAACAACTGATCCTAATAGGATTAGTGCCATCAAAAGTTTTCCATAACCATGTTCTAAGAATCAACTTCAAATAGTCTTGAGCTTATCCTCATTTTTTCGTCGATTTACACCAAACTAGCTTTTGAACAGTTCAAAACTTATGCATTGATATTAGATACAACAAACCAGGGATATGTTATTAGTGTTACTCACGGTAAAGCTATGTAGATATTAGGATAAGAGAATAAGCAGGACTTGAATTAATATAGTACTTCGAGTTTTCATGAACTATAAGTAAGAATGTATATCCTGCTCAGTTTTATATCATTCTATATCTCGTTTTCTTCGAATTTTGCTTTTTATTTGGTCTGACACTCTGTGCAGAAGTTGAATTTTACTCAGTTCATGCCATAATTGCAGGCAGCAAACTAATAAATGAATGTAAATATACGCACAAAGAAGTCAATAAGCGAAGTTCCTAAAATGATATGTAGCTATAAGTCTATATTTTATCAAATTACCTAGTTATGTTACCGAAAATCTTAGAATCTGTCTGGGAAATTGCGAGAGCATGGGCATGATATAATCATAAACCGTGTTATAGTGAAATATGACACCGAAGGACTGCTGTGATAGTAAATACGATAAAAGATAGGACAGTGCCAGATGCATAGTGTGTGAACGTATGACAGTAGAGTTGAAACAGTACAGTGTTAGAGTTTGTTACCACAAACAACAAACAGAAATGTTGGCATGTGCTCTGCAATGGCTACGCACTTACCTCAAGATGGACATAACGATTCACTAATTACATGTGGTGTCATGCACAATACTGCAAGCTGGAATCCGTGTGATCTCCGGCTCCTTTTGTCACAAGCACTCACTTAGGAATTCCACCCAACCATCGACCAAGAGGCAACATTGCACTGAGCCTGAGCTAACCACTCTGTGGTGACGTCAGTTTCGATTGCCAGTGGCTCTATGTGGCACGCAGTGATTACTGACTTGAATTATGAGTAAAACCTTATGGTTGATTTAGTAGAGACGCCTAAGTTGTGCACAATAAAGAATTAATGAAAAAAATATAAACTGTGCAAGACCAGTTGTGAAAATATATAACAACCAAGTGATGCTCTAACTAAAAATTCAAATACTTCTCACTCTAAACATGAAGCCATTTAATACAGTAAATGTGTATTTGTAATTTTCCTGTCTTTCTGAAATATCATTTATGAGCCAACAATAACCTTTCAGTATGTACTGCATGGGTCATACAACACATATTAGTAATTGTGTTGTGTAACTGCGTCATGTAAAAGAAAACGCTGGACTGACTGAGGTAACCTTAAGAGATATGGCAAACTGGACGGATATTTCCTGCCTGTTGTTCTGGCTGACAACGTTTATATTAGCAGAATAAGTACCAGAATGTGTACTAACACAGCTAAATAACATCGCCCTTGCTATCCTTTGATTCCAACAATCCTGGTCATCATCTGCCACAACAAATATCGTCTCCTGAAATCCTGCACCGGATAAACTCAAACACCTGTCGACAACACAACGAGGAAATATGAATTGGCCATGCATTGTAAACTGATAGTTAGAACTTTAAACTACAAAATGGAGTAGACCATATTAAACCCTTGATTATAAATACTTTCAAACGCCACCTCTGATTATTGACATACATTTTTTATACCGGTACACTTACTGTTTGCAAAAGTCTTGACTGAAAGACAGTTAAACCGAAAGTAATGCCATTTTTTTTTATGAACTGACTATGGTATGAAATACCAATGTGACCTTAATTACTTCTCAGGACAAAACAAAGTTGGTGTCTTGATAACCACCGATCAGTAAACTCTTGATGAACAATACAATTACATTCATTTGTAACCATAAGATTATAAATAATCTGTAGCCGTGATACTGTAAATAAAATGAAAACATTTTATGCTTAACAAATCCCTTGATTATATTGTTGAAAGGCTACTTCTGCTTTCTCCAACCTTTGTTGTACCCATTCAAGGGGGCGATGTAATACATTAAATTACTTTGCCTACTGAAAAAATCCAATGAAAATTTCTGTATATCACTGGATCCAATATACTAAAGTCGTTAGAATATTTTCGACCTTCTTTTGTAAAAAGCAAGGAAGGCTTGACTTCTCTTTCTTCTGTCACAATGCATGGAAGGATTCAATGTTCCTAGTTTTAGTTTAATTCTGAATAATAATGTTAATTCAGACTTAAATGACTCACTGTTTGGTTCAATGCAGACCTTAATAATCACTTATTTTCTGTACTTGCAAATCTTATGTTCTGGCTGATAAATTCTGCTGGAAAGCGAAAGTTTGGTGATGTGACAATTACTTGCCATCTGCATGTTATCTGTTGCATATTTGTGATCTCTCTTTCGGAACCTTAAGGCCGATATTGTCTGTAGTATGAAGTTCAATTAATTTTGTTGAGCATTCTGACATATTTCATTGCACTGAGCAGCTGTTTAACACAGTCAATTATCACATAACTTATCGCTCTTCTACAGCGATTTCTGTGCTTAATATCATCAGAATAGAAAAAAAATCTAAAGTAACAGAGCGCATATTGCCGCTAAGTGAGAAACTTTGCTCGTATCTAACATTAATTGTAAATTAAATGTGAGCATGTTTACTCCGACTTTAGCCTTTGTGATCTGTCCCATCTCTCTCCAACGCACATTATACCTTCACTCTATAACTTACTTTATGGGAAGAATGACAATGCCCACAAGCAGAAGGTGTTGTTCTGTTTATTTATTGATGCAGGGAACGTCTCACCACAATATGGAACTTTCATACAATGAAAATATACATATAGACTTTATAATATGCTTTTACGAGGTGGTCAGCCATGCATACACACTCAGCAAGCTACCATACAGTTTGCTACCATATGTTGTCTTCATGATCCTTTGGCGACATGTATGTTGGTAGTAGAAGAATCGTTCTGTAGTCAGCAGGAAATGCCGGTTCTCTAGGCTTTCTCTATTTTTCGCGAAACAGGGATTTCCAGTAGATTGATGTTGTATGTTCTGGGACACTAGGACAATTTTATAAAAAATAAAAAAATTTCTAGTGAATGTGTCACTCACGATTTTCTTACTTTTCACAAAATTGTCCTAATCTCCCAGAACATACAAAATCAATCTACTATCCCTTTTACCTAATAATATAATATAATGTAATATAATAATACAATAACAGCTTTAATAAAAAATCATTTATTTTACATACATTTCCCATAGGTGAATGTAATAAATATATAATAAAAATAAATATATAAAATTATTTACTTGCTGCTTTAGCAGCCATAAGATTATTATGCTCTGTTGTTTGTAAATGTGTTTGAGATAATGGTTATTTACAGTTCTACCACATTCACAAGTTCTTTACATACATAACAATGTCCACCTTGTAACAACAACTACTGTACATATAATAATTTTTTTCTTCGGATTTTTTTTTGATAAATTAGTATAAGCAATGTTCTGATGTCATTTCTTTTTCTTTTCGTGTTATTATGTTGAAGAAAATGTAAGCAACTTTAGATGTGAATATTAATATTTATGTCAGATTTCAAGAAATGCTATAACAAAATTGAAGTGTAACCCCTGTTGAATTTATTGTAACATGTTTGAAATTGTATTTGTGCGCCTGGTCCATGCGTAGGCACTGTATTAAGATATGTGGAATGTAAAACCTTTGGTGAATACCCTATCTGTAGGGGAGCAGTAAAAGGTGGATGGCAGGCAAGCGCGGGAAAATGCACACGGGCGCGGTACGGCATAACGGGCTCAGCAGTGGTACAGTCGGAGTTGGGCATCGGTCTGAGGAACACGTTCCGGATCGAGGAGGCTATCCTGGAAAAAGTGGTTCCATTGAGCCTCGGATGTGCCGTGTCCGACGACTATACAGCATGGCTATATTCTAATGGCACTGGATTGAAAAGGATTACGACGCCAAGAAGAAGCAAAGTGCCAATACAGCAAAAGTCATAGCTGTGATTGTATGTGTGCTGTGCGCCTCGCCATCTCGCCGTCCGCCAACCGCCGCATCGACTCGCACAGGTTGAATCTTTAGAATTGTATTCGTGTGGACCAGTGTTAATTTTGTTACTGAATGTTCAATAATAACTTAACTTTTACCAGATTTGTTCTATCAATGAATTATCCTAATTACTAACCGAAACAGGGTCCTTTCCACATGTTGTGCAATCCGAGTGTCCCGAAATGAAGATTTAAAGTTATGTTAATAAAAAATTATCAACAGACCTATTTATGCTAGAATGAATCTTAAGGAGCTTTATTGTTAATGAAAATATAAGTAAAGAGCAAAGGTCTGACAGAGTACTAAGATAATTTTGGAATTGGCTTAATAAGGAAGCATAATTAATTTGAGACAAAAATAATGGTAGTTAAATGAGGAAGTAATTGGACAATAAGAGTAATAATTCATATTTCATAAATCTTGAATATTTAATGCTTCCAATAGTTAATGGTTTCAACACCATGATCATAACAGTTTCAGGGTCCTCCCCCCCCCCTCTTTCACTCTTCTCTGTTCTATTCATTTAAATTCTGAAGTGATTGAACTGATTTGATCAGTAAAGTTAAAGTCAATATAAAACCTAAATTTATCAGTGTTTTACCATTATTAAAATTGCTATTGTATGTGTGTGTGTCAAAAGTGCTATTGCTAGGGTGACCTATGTCCGATTCTAGTCGGATCAATAGACAAAACGCAGTTCGTAGTAATCATTGTAGTGTAATGTTGTGTATTTATAGCTTGCTCAAATTAGTACAGAAAGAGAAAATCTTAGTTCATTAGATTTTTCTAGTTCAAAAAATTCACCATATAACACAGTATTACTACGTGTGGTTATGCTTGTACGTACATCCACTTGTACAAGGAAAAAACTCACTCAATGCCTAATTAGGCTGGCGACCGTATTATTAACCATTGGTAGCATCTGCGGTGTATGTTTCTTGTCCGTCCTAACGTGTAGTTGCACTTATACTTGCTTGACGTATCATTGTTGTTACTGTCGGGGTATAAGTCCGGTTTTGCTTCCATTTAGGTACACACGGTCAACATATTTACTAAAATCCTTTGCTATAAGGTGAAGCCCGTCAACTTATCATAGTACAGGCTTTAAAGAGTTAACGTACGCCCGAGCGTGGTCGTTACAAGTGGCTTCCTGGTGACAGGACATCCAGTTGTTGTCAGTCACAAATTAATGTGAATACCGAGCAGTGGATGTTCAGTGGCACGTATTGCAATAGTATTCAGTAAAGTAAATAGCAGTGAACGTCAAGTACAGTGGAGAGGTGTAATTGGCATTCAATATGGACAGGAATGTAGAAACAGTAGATGTGCCGAGCGTAATGGAAGAGGCGCATGGCAGTAGCAGGAGTTTACGCGGCCAGATAACAGATGGCGTTAGCGAAAGACAATTGGCGTACATACAATACCACGAACATGTTAATGAACAGATTGAAAGGTTGAGATCGCCTCGAACACAGCAAGGGACAAAACAGGAAGCAGAGGGTGACTTTGTAGATGATAGTGGGTATGTGAATGAATCCACTGACATGTTTGATTCTCCACAGATAAAGAAAGAACTGAAAGAAACTTTTGAAGTAGGATCGGAATACACCGATTCCGTAGAACAAATCAGTGTGAAAATTTTAAGCATAAACGATTTATTTGAACAATTAACCAAACAAATTTCAGGACAGAGTGAGCAGATCAAAACACAGAATGATCAGCTTCAAAAACAACTCGGTAGTCAGGTTAGTCAGCTTAAAACACACGTTGACGAGCAGCTTAAAATACAGAGCCATCAGCTCAAAACACAGAATGATCAGCTTAAAGCACAGGTCGAAGAGCAAGGAATTAAAATTAGTAAACAAATAGAACAGGCAGAACAAAAAGTGGGTAGTTTAAGTTCTGTGGTAAATACTATGAAGTTTGAAATTAACACAGTTAATAAGAATATGGATACGATGCAGGGGGAAATTGACAACATTAATAGTAGGTTCGATGTTGAAATTCTCAACATCCAAGAGAAAGTAGAGCCTCTGGTTGAAACAAAAGTAAACGAAAAAGTTTTCGCTCTTAAAACTGAAATCGTAAACGAATGTCAACACGGAATCTCACAGTTGAAAAAGGCAGTGTCAGACACTGAAAGAGATTTAGGTGAGAAAGTTACCGGATGTGTACAAAAATGTGAACAAAATACTTCGAAAATTCAAGGCAAAATTTTCGATCTTGAGAGTAAAATTAAAGATAGACCTGGTGTTGTTTGTAATGGCACACCAATTACGAAGCTATTAGAAGGTGAGGAACGCTTCGATCCCGCCAAGAAACATAACGGATGGCATCCGTTAGATTTCATCAAAAATTGCGAGAGAATATTTCCTGAACACTTATCTGATCAGGAAAAGATAAACGTAGTGATTAGCGCCTTAGCAGGTGACGCTAAGCGTGGGGAATTAATTTGAATACCGAACGAATGACATTCGAAGAATTCAAGCAAAGGTTTACGGAAGAATACTGGTCCGAACAAAAACAGGATCATTTATGGCGCGAGTTTATCATGGCCAAGCTTCATGATAACAGGGGCAGGAATTCTTTGAGAGATTTCTGTGAATATTGGTACCGGAAATTGGCGCATTTAAGAGGTCGAAGATCAGATTCAGAAATCATCTGGGAACTATATAAAAAGCTTCCAGAAGATTCAAAGAGATACGTGGGAAGCAATCATCGCAGCTTCCAAGCGTTTCTCGAAAGGGTCGAAGACGAAGACCACTGGCGCGAAAGTCGTGCCAATTATCAAAATTTTGGTAACCGAAATAACCGTAATAACGACGAGAGAAATGACGGAGAAGGGTTTCGCGTCAATATGATACAGAGAGATAGAGGTAGCGGCAGAGGAAGAGGAAGTTATCCGGGTCGCGGTAGAGGATACACCGCGCAAAATAATAACGACGCGGGAAACTGATTTCCGCGAACGTTGCGGGCCGAACGGAAGCGGACAATATATACCGGCCCCGATTTAAGAAAAGTTACCGAATTGACAGTAATGTGATGAGACAGGTTAGAGACAGGCGTGGAACGACGCAACGTGTTGTTGCGAAACAAGCGTCAGGTGCGAGCCAGAATGAGTCATCTCCGCCGCGCAGAGCGTTACTTGTTAACAGGCGAGTGGAGCATCAGAGGGCAACGGCCCAGCCTAGCAGAACAGCTGTTCAGAGAGAAGCCGTTAGCAATACGGCAGCATTAGGTACAAACATAGCCGTAAGAGCTGATGAATATATTACGAGTGATAATTCCGTGGCGAAGGAAGTAATAGATGAAACTGTGGATACACAGAGAGGTGCGGTTAGCAGTGTTAGCAATAAAGTAAAAGGCGAGAATGAATTAGCAGAAGTAAGTAATTGGCGTGTGCAGATCAACGATCTGCACAAGGGCCTAAAGCAATGTGAGTGGGAGGATTTTAAGAAGGAGTATGAGGCAAAGAAATTAGTTAGTGGAAGAGGAGATAGAAGGGTCGTCGATAAGGTGACGTGGCCCGAGTTTAAAGAGGAGAGAGTAAATAGCGCCGCGCAAAGTACGCGTGCTGCCGATAGGACGAAGGTGAAAAATAGGAAGGAATTGGAGGACGAAATCCTTAGCATTAACGCGGAAGTAACTTCTGTTAATGATCCGCCAACAGTAAAAGCTGTTACCGAAAGGCACCATGAGGAAGAGGCAGGTGATTACCTAAAAGTAATTGAAGTCCACGAGGATTACATGAAATATGAATTAACAGTAGATGTGAGTAAAGCTGATGATGGGGCCGTTTTGCCGAAAGAGGATATTGAATTAAAATTAAAACCTGACCAAAATGCAGAGGGAGAACTTAGTGCTTGTCTCAGAAAAGCGTTTATGTTAGAACCTGAAAGCGATCCAGAATGGTCAGATTCTGACGATAGTTCAGATGACGAATATTTCGGTACTAGTGGAAATAATGGAAATATAGTTAATTGCGATATTGTACCTATTGATGACGAAGTTTCAAAACAAAACCCAGATGTTGAGACTGAACACAGAAAGAAAAAGCCACCGGACGACTCAGTGTTCATTTTGCAACGAGTTCAAGTAAGCAAAGACTTTGAACTCCAGAAACCGAAAAAGCCGCCAGATATAAATGGTTCACAGGTCAGGAACGTATCTTGTGGAAAAGACAGGAAGGGGCATGATTTAGAGCCTGGGGCCAGTTTATATCAGATTTTGAGAATGTCATGAACACCTTACATCATGAATCTACTGGGTTCCCACCGGAAGAAATTTTGTTAGGCAGCAGAAGTAAAAGTTTAATTGAGGAAAAACTAGAGTTTCCACCTTGTACAAGTTTGGGGTTGAGTCAAAAGAAAGAATTAGTCAGAAAAAGGGCAAAGCAAAAAGCTGAATCTAGATCAAAAAGACACGATAAAAATCTGAAAGTTTCAAAATTTAAAATTGGGGATTATGTTCTTTTAAAAACCCACAAAAAATCTAGTGAACTGAACCATGAAATTTCCAAATTTAGATACATTTATAATGGACCGTATGTAATACAGAACATTCCACACAATAATGGTTACTACCTAATCTACCCAAAATCCAAAAGACCTTTAGGTGAAAGAAATGTTGTGGACCTGAAACTGTATGTTCCTAGTAGTGAGTGACCTAAGTACATTCAGAAAGCAATTTGCAATAAATATGCTGTATTTCATACTGAAACTAACTTATGCCAAATGTAACAAATCTTTGCAAATATATGTAGACCAATATCAGTGTGTTAATGTACTTATGTGAGTTTCAGATTGCCAAATGTACTATATATGTAAAGAGGTATGGAGAAAAGGACTGAAAAGAAAGGATAAATGCTGTAAGCCAGATAAAAGATGGGACTGTCAAAAACGAAAATGGGCAGTGTATGAGCCATAATATAAAGGACTGCCAAACACCAAGTGGGCAGATAAATAGTCAGAGGAGAATTGTAAGTGTGGTACAGGTGATGTGATAATATGATGTGAAAAGGACTGCCCAAATCTGAATAATAGGCAGCAAATATGTGTAGTAAATTTTCTGAATATTATTGTGTGTGTTTGTTTTTTTTGTAAGTAAGGAAATGGACTGCCATTCAATGCAAGCAGCAATAAATTGTCTTATAGGATATACAGATATTTGCATTTAATTTTGTAGTTAAATGTTTGTGTTCCAGATTTTGAAATTATTTCTTTGAGAAATTTAGTAAAATTGAGTAATTTGCTATTTTAATAATGTTGTGATGGGAGGTTGGACTGTGCAAAAGGCACTTTAGTAAATGACAAGTAAATGTTCTTGATATGTTAAAAAGTATAGACCTGTATAATGTGAGTGAAAGGAAATATGTGGTGTAAATTTCTTTTGACATTCACATAAAGATTCAGAACCGCTGTATAAATGTAAAATTTAGTGTTCCCATAAAATTTATACTTTGTAAAATTTTCTGGAAACAGGGGCATGTGTAACAACAACTACTGTACATATAATAATTTTTTTCTTCGGATTTTTTTTGATAAATTAGTATAAGCAATGTTCTGATGTCATTTCTTTTTCTTTTCGTGTTATTATGTTGAAGAAAATGTAAGCAACTTTAGATGTGAATATTAATATTTATGTCAGATTTCAAGAAATGCTATAACAAAATTGAAGTGTAACCCCTGTTGAATTTATTGTAACATGTTGGAAATTGTATTTGTGCACCTGGTCCATGCGTAGGCACTGTATTAAGATATGTGGAATGTAAAACCTTTGGTGAATACCCTATCTGTAGGGGAGCAGTAAAAGGTGGATGGCAGGCGAGCGCGGGAAAATGCACACGGGCGTGGTACAGCATAACGGGCTCAGCAGTGGTACAGTCGGAGTTGGGCATCGGTCTGAGGAACACGTTCCGGATCGAGGAGGCTATCCTGGAAAAAGTGGTTCCATTGAGCCTCGGATGTGCCGTGTCCGACGACTATACAGCATGGCTATATTCTAATGGCACTGGATTGAAAAGGACTACGACGCCAAGAAGAAGCAAAGTGCCAATACAGCAAAAGCCATAGCTGTGATTGTATGTGTGCTGTGCGCCTCGCCATCTCGCCGTCCGCCAACCGCCGCATCGACTCGCACAGGTTGAATCTTTAGAATTGTATTCGTGTGGACCAGTGTTAATTTTGTTCCTGAATGTTCAATTATAACTTAACTTTTACCAGATTTGTTCCATCAATGAATTATCCTAATTACTAACCGAGACAGGGTCCTTTCCACATGTTGTGCAAACCGAGTGTCCCGAAATGAAGATTTAAAGTTATGTTAATAAAAAATTATCAACAGATCTATTTATGCTAGAATGAATCTTAAGGAGCTTTATTGTTAATGAAAATATAAGTAAAGAGCAAAGGTCTGACAGAGTACTAAGATAATTTTGGAATTGGCTTAATAAGGAAGCTTAATTTTTGAGACAAAAATAATGGTAGTTAAATGAGGAAGTAATTGGACAATGAGAGTAATAATTCATATTTCATAAATCTCGAATATTTAATGTTTCCAATAGTTAATGGTTTCAACACCGTGATCATAACAGTTTCAGGGTCCTCCCCCCCCCCCTCTTTCAGTCTTCTCTGTTCTATTCATTTAAATTCTGAAGTGATTGAACTGATTTGATCAGTAAAGTTAAAGTCAATATAAAACCTAAATTTATCAGTGTTTTACCATTATTAAAATTGCTATTGTATGTGTGTGTGTCAAAAGTGGTATTGCTAGGGTGACCTATGTCCGATTCTAGTCGGATCAATAGACAAAACGCAGTTCGTAGTAATCATTGTAGTGTAATGTTGTGTATTTACAGCTTGCTCAAATTAGTACAGAAAGAGAAAATCTTAGTTCATTAGATTTTTCTGGTTCAAAAAATTCACCATATACAGTATTACTACGTGTGGTTATGCTTGTATGTACATCCACTTGTACAAGGAAAAAACTCACTCAATGCCTAATTAGGATGGCGACCGTATTATTAACAATTGGTAGCATCTGCGGTGTATGTTTCTTGTTCGTCCTAATGTGTAGTTGCACTTATACTTGCTTGATGTATCATTGTTGTTACTGTCGGGGTATAAGTCCGGTTTTGCTTCCAATTACGTACACGCGGTCAACATATTTACTAAAATCCTTTCCTATAAGGTGAAGCCCGTCAACTTATCATAGTACAGGCTTTAAAGAGTTAACGTACGCCCGAGCGTGGACGTTACAACCTGTTCGATATTTATCTTTATAAAATTCGTCAATACCTTTTTTAATCATACATTGATTACACTGTTTTAATTGTGGCTTGGCACAGCCTAAAGACTGCTGTAGCTGTCGCTTAAGCTCGTACACACTGAGCCTGAAACATGTTTTCAAAACATGTTTCTCGCAGCTTGATGTGGACACCATTTGGAAACATGTTTCGAAACACAGAAACATCTACCAGTAGCAGTGTCGGTACAGATCAAAGGAAACAATGTTTCAGGCTAGCTACCACTTGTCACCGCTGCACGGCCCTAGCGCGCGCGTGTGTGTGTGTGTGTGTGTGTGTGTGTGTGTGTGTGTGTGTGTGTGTGTGTGTGTGCGCATGTGCGTCGTCAACCGTTAAATGGTGTTGTGTTTACTGTAGTGTGGTTTTCGCTTTATTTCTCTAAAATAATGGAGTGGTCAAGGCAACAAATTGTTGATTTAACTGCCATGTACCAGGGGGAGGATTGCTTATGGAACGTCTGGAGCAAGGAATATAAAAACACTGTTAAAAAACACGATGCATTTGCGAAAATTGCAGCAGATTTTGGCACGGACACGGTGTAGAGAAAAAGATACGATCGCTCGTGGTTGCTTATAGGCGCGAGAAAAGAAAAATTATTTCCAGCAGACCATCTGGTAGTGGTGCAGACGCTTCATATAACTCGAACTGGTTCAGCTATCGGCTGCTGCAGTTCTTGGACGATGTACATGAGCCAAAGGAGACAACAGATACTGTGGAAAGTGAGGTACGAAAATTATGCTTGTTTGTCTTTATTTGTATTGTATAGTACACAGTCACATTCACCCATAGTTATTTTGCCACGGTACACTTCCTTGTGGGCTTAAAAAATAATTAGCAAATTCGTCTCGAATTTGTTTATTCGTGGAAGCAGCTTTCCTTGGTATATTCTGTGCTGAAATGAAAACTGATGCAGTGTCATCTCGTCTCCATGTGCCTGGAATCATCTCACCTGTTTGTAAATCGTAGGAATCGAAGCTTCCATGTGGGGTGTACTGGTTTCTCGCCTCAGCATTTCGCCTTAAAAAATTGTGGAGACATACAGCTGTAAGTGTGACAGTTTTTGCCTTTTCTGGTTGTAGCAACATAGGTTTTCTAAACACACGAAAAACTGAAACCATAATGCCGAAAGTGTTCTCAACAACCATTCTGGCCTTTGAAAGTCTGTAATTAAAAACTCTCTCTTTTGAACCTTTAACATGTTTTCCCGGGTAGGGTTTCATAATGTTTTCCTGTAAGGGAAAAGCATCGTCTGCTACAAAAACATACGGTAGGGCCTTGGTGCCACCTGGTAAGCATTCAACTTGTGGCAAGATAAGTTTCTTTTTGTTAATTAACTCATTTATGCTCGCGTTTTTGAACACACCACCGTCTGATATTCTGCCTTATCAGCCGATATCTGTGTACAAAAAGTTGTAGCTGGCATCGACGACAGCAAGCAGCACAACGCTGAAAGAACCTTTATAATTATAATATGCACTTCCACTACCAACAGGGCACTGTAGCACGATATGTTTCCCATCAATTCCTCCAACACAATGGGGGAACTGAAGAATCTGGGAGAATAAACATGCTATTTCACTCCAGTCGTTTTTAGTCGCAGGTATCTGAAAGAAATAAATTTGATTTCAGGTTTTTGTACATTCGCCAGAGGGCACAAATGAAGATGAAAAGGTTGCGGCTGGACCTTCCAGTCCTCCACCACGAAAAATTAGAAGGATGGGCGAGAAAAAAGATACGCAGTAACCCTACAAGATTGTGTCTCAATTATTAACTAAAGTGCTGCAAAAACAAGAAGAGAACAAGAACGATGAATGTAGTACGTATGGGCAGTATATGGCATCAGTTTTACGGAAATTGCCAGAGTTAGAAACAGCAAAACCAATGGCTTTGCTTAATGATGTGATATATGAAACAGCATGTAGCGTATTTGGAAAGTGAGCAGCCGACAAGGGGTATGAATGTGGCAGGGCCATCATCATCATCAAGTAATAATTTGCCTGTTACATTTTCGAGTTATGAAGACAGTGACAATGCAATTGCAGAAGTTGTGTTTGGTGAGATATGTAATGTAATTGAGAAATAATAACACTTCGGAAATGTGCTTATTTAACGATGTTTTTCATTTACTTACCTTTACATAAACCTTCAGTACTTCCACCAGAGCTCCACATACTTCAGGTACTATTTGCGATATTGCTAGTTTCTAAATGCGAAATAAATACGCAAGGCTCTGAAATGAATCTCCTGTTGCCAGGAAACGAAGAGTAACTGCAAGCCTTTGGTTGACTGAAATAGCTTTCCTGAAATTCGTGTCTTTTTTTTGAAACAAATGGTGATATCATATTTGCCAGATATTCAAAATCAGTAGGTGAGATCCGAGTGAAGTTGTGGAAGCTAGAGCCATCTTCCATACTCAGCTCACAAAGCAGGTTATTTCCGCCAGTTCTATAGAATGTCTTTCTTCACCAACGACGAGGACGATTTTCATTTTGTTTGTGTGAACCTTCTAATATTAATAATGCAGCACCACATATCATTATTGTTTCTTCGACACCAGACATAATGCAGCAGCAGACGATATGAACTCAATAACACAAGGAGCACTACAGACAGCGTGAACACACAACGAGAAATGTTTGCCGCCAGTGTGGACGGAAACAGAGACAGAAACAAAGTTGTAAACATCGCAGAAAACAATGTTTCCAACAGAAACATGTTTCCAGTGGCAGTGTGTACATGGCTTTAGTGTTGTCCATTTGAATAAAATAAAATTAATGAGAAAAATAGTTTCACATTGTGAATATAAGTACATTAATTAAAATTAATTAGTTAACAATGAGAAAATTATATTAAAATTTCTAGTTTTTATTTTTTCTGTCCTTCTCAAAATGTTTCAGAAACATATATAAATATCAAGTTAACACTTTTATAAATTTTTTAAGTTTTTCATTCATTTATTTAGAAGCAAATGTTAATAATTAAAAATTTTCAGTAAGTATTCTATGTTGTGCAACATATATAAGATTCTTTTTACCATACATAATTACATTCTTTCTATGTGTCATTTAATGACATAAATTGGATAATTATTTACAAAACTAAATGTATTGATATCCATATGTGATTTTAGTAAAGTAAATCTTTTAAAATCTAAAAATGCATCATATGCTTTTAGAAAATTATTTGGCGAATTAATATTCCATATTTCTTGAGGTAAAACTTCATTTCCTCCATTTTTTAAATAATATTCTGTAGTTTAACATGATTAAATAATGACAAATCAACAAATTGAATATTTTTTCGATTTGTCTGAAATACAACAAAAATATGGCATATCAAATTCTGAAGGGTTATAGTAATTAATAATATCTAGTTCAAAATTATTTTTACCAGATAATCCAGCAACTTCTTCTGTTTGAAGTTCATAAAAAGAAATAGGAATTTTAGGATTTTTGAGAATATTTTCATATTTTTCAAGTATGTAATTTGGTTCATATTTAACAATAGGCACTCGAATTACTATAGATTCTATAATAATTTTACCTTCTTTACAAAGTGTATCTTTTATTTCAATTCCAGCATCATTTTTATCAGGCCAACATAGAAGTACATTATCAGAAGATGAACTATGTGTAAAAATTACAGTTAAATCTCCTTCCCACATAATGTCATTATAATCTTTAAAAAATCCTCCAAGTAATGATAATGGATAAAGAACTTCATTTCTTTTACTATTTATTTTTCCTGTATTAATTATATGTCCTTCTAAACTTGTTTTGTCAGTAACAGACGAAGTTAGATGAAGTAAAACAGATGAAGATATAAAAGGATGCTGAACTCTATATGAAATATTATTTCCTTCCTTTATCGTTATGAAATCAAACAGTTTTGCTACATAATTATCAATTTATTTTTTATTTGATTTTCCATCATGAGATGGATAATCTGTTCCATCATTTCCAATAATACTAAAATTCATATAAAATTGTGCATGATTTAGATGAAGCCAACCATCACCTATATTTATTTCAATTTCTGTATCTTTGTTAGGAACATTTAAATTATTTTTAGTTTTCTCATTGACAGGGAATGACCAGAATTAATAACTTTCAATTTTATTCATGACAGTCTAAGATTGCATTAGCTATCGCTGATTTATTAAGGAAAAAATTTATAAAGGTATTTCTAAAACAACTGTCTAAGTATCACCATGAAAGTCTTTTAAATTATCATTTTCATCAAATATAGTATCTTCTAAATCTTGAATTGTATGAAAAATAGGAACAGTTATGGGATATTTTGGTTCATAAATTATTAGTCCACCAATCTCTCCATTATCTTTAAATGAAGCTATAATATTAGTTTCTTTATGAAAATGATCAGTATGTTTTACATACATTCCATCACCAAGATTAAAATTTGTATTCACTAATTCAAAAGGAATATTTTAGGGACATCTTTAGCTACAGCTTATTCAATAGGTAAAATAATTTGATTGTTAAAGCCAAGTAAACTTCCAATACCATCTTACATATCCATACATAATTTTACATCACTTTCAATAACAATTCTATTTCATCTGCATTAATAGGTATATTAGGTTTTTAGAATGAATAATTTTTTTAAATTTTTAAAACTATATGGACCTACAGGAATTTATATTGTTTCACCATCACAATAAAGTTCATTATTTTTTGTTGTAATATTTGGCATTAAAAAGTTCAATAAAAACCAACTAGTGAAACATTAGTATAACTATCACATATTGGAACAGTTACTCTTTTTCTAAGTATTGAAGATTTATCACTAAGTTGAAAAAGGTGGCTCATTTATTACTGAATAAATTACTAAATAAATGAAGAAAACAGATTGGGAACCTAAAGTAAGAATTCCAGTAAAGAATTCAAAAATCAAACATGGTAATCTTTTACCAAATTCTATTAGATAACTGGACCAAGTGGTTGCGGAAAAACAACATTAATGATTGATGATTATATTTTAGCTCCAAGTTGGTTAAACTGGATACAATTAAACACTTATATATTTATTCAAAAAGTTTAGATCAACCAAAATATCAAGAATTTATAAAACAATGTAAAAAATTGAAGATAAAATTAATATTTTTAGTATAATTGAAAAGAATGAAGAAATTATTCCATTAGATGTATGTGAAAGTAATTAAGTTGTGGTATTCAGTGATTTCATTTTAGATAGTCAACATATTGTAAGAAAATATATTACTAGAAGAAGACACAAAGGTATAGATTCCTTTTATTTTGCACAGACTTATTCAAAAATACCAAAGCAGTTAGTTACAGATAACTTAAATTTTTTAAATATAGTTCTTCAAGATGATACAGATTTAAATTATATTTACCATGAGTTCGTTGGTGGAGATTTAAAGTTTGATAGTTTTAAAGAAATGTGTTGTCCATGTAGGAATGATGAAAACCAAATGAAGGTAAATTTAGAAATAAAATACATTTCTTAATAACATAAACATAAACATAAACATAAACATAAACATAAACATAAACATAAACATAAACATAAACATAAACATAAACATAAACATAAACATAAACATAAACATAAACATAAACATAAACATAAACATAAACATAAACATAAACATAAACATAAACATAAACATAAACATAAACATTAACATTAACATTAATATAAACATAAGCATTAACATAAACATAAGCATAAATATAAACATAAACATAAATATAAACATATATGTTAAACAAACATAAACATTAACATAAACATGAAACTTAAACATAACTAATGTTTTTCCTTCTTTAATAAATGTTTGCAAAGTATGATAAAGAAGTTGTTAAAAAACTAAACAAGATAGAAGTAAAGGTGAAGAATTGAAAGAACAATTTAAGCTTTAGAAAAAACAACCAAGAACAGAATATGAGAAATATAAAAAGGAAGATCAACCTGTTATTGACGCAGTTGAACAACTTCTGCAAGGAATCGAAGGATTAGGTGATAATGTTTTAAAAGCAATTGAAGAAAACACAGAAGTTGAAAAACAAGTCATTCCATATCGTCATCATATAGATTATTTTGGAGATTTATCACCAATTAAACCATTTACAGATTGGTCTGATGAAGTTCCTGGAAAATATGATTATACGTTAAGTGAATCATAAATTCAAGACATATTAAGTAAATACCAAGAAGAAAATGAATTAAAAAGATAAATGAAAGTAAAAAGATAAATTAAACAAAAAAGATAATGTTAGTGAAAGAATGTTACAGTATATTAATCATAGTGAAGATAAAGTATTTGGTTTAAAAGCAGTTGATATGTTTAAATATGATGGTAAATTACCTGTTGAATTAAATGGAGATAGACTAAAAATTGGTGATAAAACATATGAAGGTACAGATGGATTAATGAAACTTTTAAGTGAAAAACAAATTACTGTCGAAGATTTAAATTAAAAGTATGATGCTGTAGATTTATCAAACTATGTAGATATATTATATAATTCTAGAGTATTGTATTCTGATAATAATCCAAATTAAATAATATGAAGTAAAATTAATAAATAAAATTACTTAATAAAAGAAATTGTTGATGGTTATTTTCCAAATTTTAGAAAACAAACTATAGATGATTCAGAAACAAGTTCTCCTGAAAAAATAGGTGAAGGTTTAGTTTAAAAAAATAGACAGATAAAGGAATTGAATATGTTTGGTTAAATGATGTTAGACAATTAATTGATATATTAGTAGTAATTCATGGTGAAGAATTAGTTGGAGAAAAGAATTATCTTAAAGAAAAAGTTAGTACTGAACAAATTATAGCAAATAGATTTAGTGATTTCATAACTTATAATCCAAAAGGAATTCCATATTTTATTCGATTTTTAAATAATCTTCCACAAACATTTTGGAAAAGTGATAAATATGGAAAACTATTAGTAAATTCTTTAATTAACAAATTTCAATTTGAAATGTATCTTGCAGGTTATCATTATTGTCGTCCTGGAACGAAATTAGAAGAAAAATTAGATAAAGGTGATAAATGTATAATTCCATTAGATGAAGTTTGTAATAAACATGACATTGCTTATAGAGATAATAAAGATTTAGAAAAAAGACATATAACTGTCAAAGAAATTCGATTAGCTGCAAAAGGAAGAATGTATTTCAATGATGCTTCATTTCGTGAAAAGGTGCAGCAACAGCAGTTAGAGGAATAATGTTTGGAAAACGAGAATTAGGTATGGGAATTAATGTTGGTGAAAATGGTTGGGGATTATAAATTTAAAGATCTTTATTAAATTTTTAACAATATAAATAAATAACTTTACAATTGATTATACTTTACTACCTAGTGGCAAAACTAAACCACAATCAATTAAATCAAAATTAAAAAATGAACAATTAAATACGACTGAACCATTTTTAACAGATGTTCGAAAAAGGAAAAAAGAAAAGGAAGATGGTGGAAATTTACTTGTAACATGAGGTATTTTTTTTGTAAAAAATTATCGAATATTTAACAAAAAGGAAAGTTGGTAAAGGACTAACACAACATGAAGGCGGATTTTTGCCATTATTATTAGCTGCATTACCTTATTTAGCAACAATTGGTTCTTTAGATGCTGTATCTGCAGCAATTGCAAATGCAGTTATAAACAAGAGGAATGCTGATAAAGAATTAGAAGAAAAACAAGACATAATTTAGAAATGGAAAATAAATCCGGATGTGGAATAAAGAAAACAAAAAAAAAATCGAAAAATTAATTGATAATAGACATAATGCATTAAGTAATTTTGATATGGAAGAACTTACTAAACAATAAAAAATTAAACTATTTTGTGGAGTATATATGATTGATGAAGTACCAAATAAGCCATTTAAAGTTGAATGTGGTATAATTAATTTACATACATCTGGTAATCCTGGTACAATTTGGATTTGTAATTTTAAAAATAAAAATAAAAGAGTTGTTTTTATTCATATGGAGGTAATATATCAAAACAATTAGTAAATGATTCAGGAAAAGATAAATTATATGACAATACAGAAATAATACATAATTTTCATGAAGTAATATGTGGTCATTTATGTCTGTTTGTTTTAAAATTGCTATGTGAGAATTATTTTAGTGATATTTTAGATTTAATAAATGGACATTTTTGGAAATAAGATACATTTATTTGAACAAAACGAACAAGTACATACTACATCTACATTCGACCTAGGAGAAACTGAAAATAGTATTAAACAACCACTCTCTTCAATATATCCAAAGATAACTAATGTAATTAAAGAATTTCAAAACGAATTTAATGTTATCTTTAAAATAACAAGAGGATATATTGGTTTTAAAAACAGAAGACATGCTAATATAAATGATCCAATTGATGCGAAAGTTGTAGTTAACAAACATTATTTTGTTAATGAACCATTTAAATTTTGTTTCAAAATCAGAATGTATAAGTATTTTAACACAATTTAATAACTATGTTAATAAAGATGGATATAACAAGTTTCTTTTAGACTTAAATAAAGAAATAGTATTATAAGGGGTATTACGCAACATTATAATTAAGAAATAAACGATATTAAAAGAAATCTTACTAACACTTTAAATAAAATTGATTCAGCAGAAAGTTATGTTAAATCATTAGAATCAGAAATTAAAAAAAGCATGGACAAAAAAGTAGGTAAAGATCTAGAAGTAATGGAAAAATTAATTAATATTAAATTTATTAAATTTTAATCTTTATAAATGGAAAATCATACTTCATATGATTAACATATTTTTTGTTTAGCATGTAACAAGTTTAGTGATACACATAATCCGTATAGAGTAACAACTAAAAATGAAAGACTAAGAATTGAAGGTCTTTGTACAATCTGTAAAACTAAAAAGAGTGAATTTGTTAAAAAAATTTGATGGTGAAGCTTTAAATTATAATAATTATGTTCGTGAAAATATAAATAATGAATTAAATAACCCATTGAGAAAGAACTTTAAAATAAGAAATGTTGTTTCTTTTAGTATAGATTATTTATGGCAAACTGATTTAGCAATTTCTAAAATAAACAAAGGTTATAAATATATATTAACTGTAACTGAGGTTTTTTCAAAATATGCATTTGCTGTTCCTATTAAAGATAAATCAACTAAATATATATTTGATGCATCCAAAAAAAATTTATAGATAAAAAAGCCAAATAATTTACAAACAGATAATGGCAAATAATTATATAATAAAGAATTTTAAGAATAAAAAATATAACACTAAACATTAGCAAACTTTTTCAGAATTAAAGACATCTGTTGTTGAACGATTTAACAGAACACTTAAAGAAAAAATGTGGAAAATATTTGCTTTACAAGGAAATTATCAATTGATAAATTTAATTAAAAATCTAATTCATGAATATAAAAACATAAAATAATCTACAATAAAAATGAAACCAATTGAACTTAATGAAAAGGAATTAAAAATAAGTAACACTGTATCTATTCACATACTAAAGTATGCTTTAGCTGGCGCTAATGAGATAGCTAAGTTTAAAAGCTTAGAAATAGTAAAAATAAAGATCTTTTTGAAAAAGGATATACAGCTAATTGGTCAACAGAAATATTTGAAATTGAAGTTGTTATTTATTCTAATCCAATTACATATTAATTAAGAGATATAAAAGGGAATTTTTATGGACAAGAACTACAAAAAGCATAATATCCACATGTATACTCAGTCTAAAAATTATTAAAAAAGAAACATAATAAAGTATATGTTAAATGGTTAGGTTTTTATAATTCACATAAGTGTTGGGCAAATAAAGTTATTTTATAGTAGTTCAGTTTGATTAAAACTAAATATATCCTTAATCAATTGTTCTTGAGTATAGATATCCTAAATATTAAAATAGTTCATATGACAGACAGTCCTTAAATTTTTTTTCATGCTTTGATACAGATTTATTGAATTAACATTTATTAAATTAACATTTCTTCACAATTTGGATGTCTATCTTCAATTTTATACAGTTGTTTCTGTAATTTTGTTTGTTGTGTTCTAACGACATAATAGTTTATTCACATTCATCATCCAATAATGAATCAATGAAAGAATGAATGTTGGTTTTCAGTTTTCATTAATTGTTTTAGGAACTGTATGTGATAATAAAATATTTATTTCTTCATTTCTTTTACCTGTTATATCTGATGCAATAGTAACTGTTTCTCTTAAATTTTGAATATGATCATCTTTAACCCTTTAATTCTATCAATCATTCAGTTTAATACTATCATCTTTTAAATGAATATCTCTATGTTTACTTTATTCAATTCCTGTAGTAGTTGTATACAATTAAATTTATGTTCTATTTGATATTTATAAGCCTCAATCATCTCCTTTCTAATCTTACATTCACCATGTTTTCCAATTGATGGTAAATCATCATGAGAAATCCATTTTCTGATTTGTTAAGGTTATTCTTTTCTAGAAGATACAGTCAGTGAATATAATCCTGATTCATTAATGAATATCGTGGTTTTTCATTATATGTTACATTGTCGAAATTGGACAGTCTAAGATTTTCTAATAATTTATTATCATCAACATGTTTAATAGCTTGATGTGTTTGATTATATTCTGAAATATCGGCAATATCTTTTGCTGTAAACCATGAATTATTTTCTTCATCAATACTCGTAAATAATTGTTTATTGTTGTACGTACATGAGATTGTTTTTGAAAATATCTACAATCGATTCCATTTAAGAGAAATATTATTTATAGTTTTGCAAAAAATAACCATTATGTGAAATTTATGGTTTGTACATATGATTAAATATAAGTAGAGAGTTTAGCTTTTTTTATAGATCTAATAAGAATTGTTTCTTATAAATGGCGACTCAAAACGAAATACAAACTAAACTAAAAGACATTTATGTGCTAATTGTGGTATGTGAAAAAGATATTGATTGTCCTATTTGTTTATGGGATAATAATCAATTTGTTAAAACAAATTGCAAACATTTTCTACATAAAGAATGTGTTGATCAATGGTTAAAGGAAAAAGAAAATTGTCCACTTTGTAGAACTATTATTAAAAAAAAAGTACCAGAAAAAATGAAATAATTGATATTAATGCAATGTTTGATGCTCAGATGAAGCAGAATATTATGGCGGCTCTAAAGATTATTGGTGATGATTATTATAAAACTAAATTATATGAATAAAGTAAAATTTATTCTAATAAATTTTTTCCACACAAATAGAACACATACAAGTTCAACAAGATTGTTCTGTGAACACTACATTTTGTAAATATTGTAACAGAGAGAAATCAATTGCAAATTTCACTTTACAAAAGTATTCAAAACATCGTTATAGAACTACGTGTAGAACATGTTCAAATAAATATCACATAGATAATTACAATAAAAATCGAATTCAATGTGTATGTGTCGAACATATTGATGAATATTAATTTAAAGGACATTTAAGACGAAATTCAAGTGAAGAACATACAAAAATCGAAAATGAATCTACAATGAATGATGAAGAAGTTATAAATGAAGAAAAAAAGAAATGCAAAATTTATCAATAAATTAAAAATTTAGACTGTTTTTATATAAAGCCATGATATAAAGATAAACATAATAAGAAATGTACCTAAGAATATATTAAGAAAAGAAAGCTTTAAATTTAAATAATAATCCTTTATGATTAATTATCTATCCATCTATTAAATAATCATCATTTTTATTTAAGAAAAATAATTTTTACAGAACTTATGAATTTTTTTAATAAATAGAAGAGCAAACTGATTGTTAAACTAACAGCTTCAAAACTAATTGATTGTTAAACTAAATAATAAACTAACTGTTCATAAACAAATTAATTGTTAAGCTAATTGATTAAAAACTATTTAATTGTTAATCTAACTTTTTAAGAGACTAATTAATTGTTAAAGTAATTGTCTTTTCCATTTATTATTTATTAAATAATAATGCTGGTCCATCTATTAAATAATTATATTTCTATTCAAAAAATATTTTTACATATCAAATAAATTTTTTGTAATAAATAGAAGAGTAAAATGGAAAGTAACATTGCTGTTCAACTAGACAATGTTGCTAATCAACTACAACTGTTTACTGTTGTAACTCATTTAATTAGATTTATTATTAGTAATCGTTCAATTATACTTAGTAATCATCCAGATATTGCTAGGTAATAATACACCTGTAGTAAGTGAAAATAATATAGATATTGTTAAAAAATAATATGCCTAAAATAAGTAAAAAATCATAAAATTTATATAACTGAAGTAAGTAAAAACTATAAAAATATTGTAAATTTATATAAAACTCTATAAGTAAGTGATAATCAAACAAATATTGTTACAACTAATAAAGTTGAAGTACGTGAAAATCTTTGCAAAAAGTTACCATTTTATGATATTTATGATGTTTTTCTAACTAAAGAAGTTAAACCATTAAAAGAAATATTTTCTTCTTCTACAAATATATTTGCAAAACCAAAAGATAGAAAAACAATTAAAGATTACTTAGTTGAAGAGGCATTTTGAAACAGATTACAAACCATAAATTTAGAAAACAATATGGCTGTACTTGATACTCATCATTTCTTAAATGCAGTAAAAACAAAAATTTTTAAGATTGTTGAAGACTACATGAGAGTCCATCAAGGTGCAAAAATAAATTTTAATTTATGTTGTGAATTTACACTACAAACAGGTGAAACAAATGAAACAGTTCAAGAATTTGATCAACAACCCCAAACTACACTATTTTAACTGAAAAAGATTTTAATAAAAAATTCAAATTTGGTAAAAGACATATTTTAGAAAAAATAACTTATTTTCAAGCACAAGGATCAGGATGGTTATTAAATAGAATTATTGATTTACAACTCGCAATTAACAAATATTTTCCAATCAGAGGTTCAACTTATATTGACTTACCAGATAAAATAAAGGATGTGTTAATGTGAAAAGTAAAGATCAAAAGTGTTTTATGGTCTATAAAAGCAGCTTTGTTTCCTGAAGATGAACATCCAGAAAGAACAACAAAATATAAAAATGTTGGTCTTGATCATGATAAAAATACCAGGAAAATATTGTATTTCCTGTATTAGTTGATTAGATACCAAAAATTGAAAATATAATTAATATATCTCTTAATGTTTATTCATTTGATGATGAAGATGAAAGTTATCAAGTGTATCCATTAAAAATAACAAAATCTATCAAAGAAATCATGTAATTCTACTTTATTTCAAGAAAGATAATAATTCACATTATTGTTATACTAAAAATTAAGTTAGACATCTACCAAGTTAAATGGCTAAACATACTGAAATAAAATCTATTTGTGATTTATGATTGCTACATTTTAATAGTAAAGAAAAATTAGATGAACGCACAAAAAATTGTTTAGCTAATCAACCATTAAAAGTTGAAATGCCAGGTGAAGTAGAATTTATATTTTTTCAAAATTATCGATTCACTCGAAAAGTTCCATTAGTTATTTAAGCTGAATTTGAAAGCTTACTTTTAAAAATGGATAATTGCGAACCGAATCCGGAAACATCATATACAATGAAATATCAAAAACATGAACCAAGTGGATTTTGTTATTATATTAAATATATGTATTGAAATTATATAGATCATGTTGTTTATAGAGGACCAAATTGTCATAAAAATTTATAGAATGTATAAAACAAGACATTGAAGAAATTGGATGAAAATATTCTGAAATTGAAGAAATGAAACCAGTTGATCTTGATGAATACAAAATGTATCTTAAACAGACGTTAAAGTAACCTCTGGCGTGCCACAGGGGAGTCTTATGGGACCATTGCTTTTCACAATGTATATAAATGACTTAGTAGATAGTGTCGGAAGTTCCATGCGGCTTTTCGCGGATGATGCTGTAGTATACAGAGAAGTTGCAGCATTAGAAAATTGTAGCGAAATGCAGGAAGATCTGCAGCGGATAGGCACTTGGTGCAGGGAGTGGCAACTGACCCTTAACATAGACAAATATAATGTATTGCGAATACATAGAAAGAAGGATCTTTTATTGTATGATTATATGATAGCGAAACAAACACTGGTTGCAGTTACTTCTGTAAAATATCTGGGATTATGCGTGCGGAACGATTTGAAGTGGAATGATCATATAAAATTAATTGTTGGTAAGGCGGGTACCAGGTTGAGATTCATTGGGAGAGTGCTTAGAAAATGTAGTCAATCAACAAAGGAGGTGGCTTACAAAACACTCGTTCGACCTATACTTGACTATTGCTCATCAGTGTGGGATCCATACCAGATCGGTCTGACGGAGGAGATAGAGAAGATCCAAAGAAGAGCGGCGCGTTTCGTCACAGGGTTGTTTGGTAACCGTGATAGCGTTACGGAGATGTTCAATAAACTCAAGTGGCAGACTCTGCAAGAGAGGCGCTCTGCATCGCGGTGTAGCTTGCTCGCCAGGTTTCGAGAGGGTGCGTTTCTGGATGAGGTATCGAATATATTGCTTCCCCCTACTTATACCTCCCGAGGAGATAACGAATGTAAAATTAGAGAGATTAGAGCGCGCACGGAGGCTTTCAGACAGTCGTTCTTCCCGCGAACCATGCGCAACTGGAACAGGAAAGGGAGGTAATGACAGTGGCACGTAAAGTGCCCTCCGCCACACACCGTTGGGTGGCTTGCGGAGTATCAATGTAGATGTAGATATAGATGTAGATCTACAGTTTGTACACTATGTAAATGTCCTTATACAAAAAAGAATAAAAAAGAACATCATCATGATCATTTATCTGGAAAATATTTTGCTCCATTATGTAATGTTTGTAATTTAAAACTACAATAACCCAATTTTGTACCTATTTATTTACATAATTTATTATCTGGTTATGATTCACATCTTTTTGTAAAAGGACTTGGTTACAATAATAAAGAAATAGAATTAATACCATACAATGAAAATAAATATAGTACTTTTAGTAAACATACAAAAATTTTAAAAATGAGATTTGTTGATACATTTAGATTTATGGTTCTTCACTTGATAAACTATCATAAAATTTAAAGAAAATCAATAAAAAACATTAAAAAGCATATTTTTCCAGAATTATTTAATCTAGTAATTGGAAATGGTGTTCATCCATATGATTACATGGATTCTTGGAGAAATTTGAAGAAACACAATTACCAACAAAAGATAAATTTTATAGTGAATTAGATGATTGTGACATAAGTGATGCAGATTATGAACATGCAAAATTAGTTTGGAAAAAAAAAATCAATATAAAAATTTTTTGTGAATATCATGATTTATATCTTAAAACTGATGTATTATTTTTGAATGATGTATTTTAAAATTTTAGAAATACGTGTATAAATACATATAATTTAGATCCTACTTGGTTTTTTACAGCATGAGTTTTATCTTGGGATGCAAAGTTAAAAATTACTAATCAAAAACTTGAAATATTACATGATTATGATATCCTACTAATGGTTGAAAAAGGAATAAGAGGTGGAATTTCACAATGTTGTAAAAGATATGTAAAAGCAAATAACAATTATTTAAAAGATTATAATATAATGAAATATCAAATTATATAATGTATCTAGATGCAAATAATCTATATGTTTTTGCTATTAACTGATATTAACCATATGGCAGAGTTAAATGTGAAGAACCAAATAATTTTAATTGTACAAAAATAAGCAAAATGTCAAACAATAGTCATAATGGATATATATTTGAAGTAGACCTAGAATATCCCAAAGAATTACATGATTTACATAAAGATTTACCACTAGCTGCTGAATCAAAACTTGTTCCAGGTACAAATGAAAGCAAATTAATAACTACTTTAGATAAAAAGTGTAATTTTTTGGTACATTATAGAAATTTTAAACAATGTTTATCTTTAGGAATGAAACTTACAACAAATGATAAAGTTTTAAAACTTAAACAAACTAATTGGTTAACTAAATAATAGATTTAAACACACAGTTAAGAACTAAAGATACAAATAATTTTGAAAAAGATTTCTATAAATTAATGAATAGTTCCATGTTTGGCAAGACAATTGAAAATATCAGAAAAAGACAAGATATAAAATTAGTTTCAATAGTAAAAAATGTGATAAACTTGTAGCTAAACCAAACTGTAAACATAGAACTATATTTAATGAAAATCTTGCTGCTATTCACATGACTAAAACTAAAATAATACTTAATAAACCTACTTATGTTGGATTAAGTATTCTTGACTTATCTAAAGAATTAATATATGATTTTCACTATAGAGTTATGAAGCCTAAATATGGAGAAAATATTGAATTATGTTATCAAGATACAGATAGTTATATTTACAATAATAAAACAGAAGATTTCGATGAAGATATGAAATCAATGATTGATTACTTTGGTACAAGTGATTATCCATCATATAATATATATAATATTCCCAAAGTAAACAAGAAAGTTGTTGGTAAAATGAAAGATGAATGTAATGGAAAAATAATGGAAGAATTTTGTGGTTTAAGAGCAAAACTGTGTGCTTATAAAGTTGGTGACAAAATAGTATAGGAATCTAAAAGAATAACAAAATGTGTTGTTAGAAACAAGATAAGTTTCGAAGATTATAAAGATTGTTTGTTTAACAATATAGAACAATATAGAAATTTTTATTTTATTAAAAGTGAGAAACATAAAATCTATAAATATTCAAGTAAAAAAAAAAGCACTACATCCTCATGATAATGAAAGATATGTTATAGAAAATAGATTAGATGCATTACAATATGGTCATTACTCATTATTGAAAATCTAATATATAATTACTATATATAAATCTAATAAAAAATTTTCTATATAAATGGAGACTACTTTAATCAAAAAGCTAAATAATTTGAGTATTTCTAAAGAAATTAGAAAAGTAAATGCCCTATAGATAAATGTATTATATTGTCGTGTACATAGTTCCGCATAGTGAGCGAGTACACAACTTTCCCATTAGAGAGTGCCCTGCTAAGCACACCAGCACAGGCGCAGCGCTCGTCCGTCTCCGCACTACGAGATGGCGCTGTCTTAGAGACGGACCATATTCTGCTTCCGCCGATCCGCGTATTAATATGTAATGCAGCCAATGAGATTGTTGCTAATGTAGAACCTTTTCTCCTTGCGGATCACACTTGCGCAGTGATACCTGAATGTGCAAGGTATTATAACAAGTGTACAGACCTCCGATTAGTCAGTTTGCACCAGTCTGTACCAGTCTGCATTACTCTGTACCAGTCTATAGTCAAGTTTCAGTCTCCACCTAAGAAGATTATCATATTCCTGCACATAGCCATGTAGATAAATGTATAGACAATTTTGTCAAGTACCAGAGATACGTGAGAATAAGATTAACGTACCAAGACCAGAGGAACTTCAGATTGTCAATTGTAAATGGGATCCAGAATCAAGTTAAGTAATGTCTATGCTTTTTGTTATTTTAATAAATGTGTGTGAAAATTAATCAAGTTCTGTTTAAAGTTGGTCACTGTCAATCTGCTACTCTAAGTGTGCAAGTGGCATTTCTATCGTCTGGCCTAATGGGAGAATATAAACACGCCACGAGAAGACCATGAGACATATTGCTGACGCTTGCCTACTTCGTTAGAGCGACAAGTCAAATAATCTGATGGTGTGTGTACCAAAGATCTTACAGTACGCACACCACATATATAATATTACAGACTGTGAATATTTAAATACTAGATTTGGAGAATAACTTTGTCTAGAACTTAATAACGATTTTAAAGTTATTGTACCAAATAGATTTTCTAAATTAGTTGACGATTTTGATTTTGATATAATTAAAAGAGGACAAATGAAACTGAAATATAAAGGGATGAAGAAACTTATAAATGGAAATAATGAATTTCATGAACTAGAGTTCACAATGTAAAAAATTTACTTTTGTTAACTAATACATGTACTTATGTTCACAATGTGAAATTATTTTTCTCATTAATTTTATTTCATTTAAATGGACAACACTAAGCGACAGCTACAGCAGTCTTTAGGTTGTGCCAAGCCACAATTAAGACAGTGTAATCAATGTATGATTCAAAAAGGCATTGAGGAATTTTATAAAGATTAATATCGAACAGGTGGACATTCTTATGCATGTAAAGAATGACGGAAAGAACGTAGTAGAATTAAAGTTACTTGTGAAAGTGGTACAACAGTAAATAAGCGTTATCCCAAAAGACATTGACAAACAACAGATCATAATAATCTTATGGCTGCTAAAGCAGAAAGTAAATAATTTTATATATTTATTTTTATTATATACTTATTATATTCACCTATGGGAATATATGTAAAATTATTTTGTTATTATAGCTGTTATTGTATTATTATATTACATTATATTATATTATTAGGTAAAAGGGATAGTAGATTGATTTTGTATGTTCTGGGAGATTAGGACGATTTTGTGAAAAATAAGAAAATCATGACACAGTCACGAGAGATTGTTTTATTTTTTATAAAATTGTCCTAGTGTCACAGAACATACAAAATCAATCTACTATTTCTATTTCAGTTCACTGAGCATTTCCATAATAGATACATTTTGATCAAATCTAGCAGTAACAAATTTATCAGCACATTCTTCCTTTAATCCGACCTGGTGGGCACTAAGCAGAACTCAAGAATAGATCACACTAACGTTCTATAGACATGTCCACACAGTACCTCTTTCCTTGTGTACAATCGCAGACACATGAGCATAAAAGCACATACACAAAAATTAGTGGAAAGAACAAATATATGCATGTACATTCCCGTGTCCACTTATTGCTTTATTGCAAAAGCAGTCCATTAAGCATGCTCTTCTTTGCTTGGGAGTTTGTATATATTTGTTTTAATGAAAAGGCGGCAGAAAGAGAAAAAGCAAAGATGACTGCAGATAAAAAAAGGGTGTAAACAAAAGAAATACGAAAGTTATAAAGTCATGGCAACATTTTGATTGCAAATTTCATGTTACAGAGACATTTTAGATTTTCTGCTTGGTCAACTACTGTGACAAGGCTGGTAATAACGTTTCGATAGCAGTTAACCTGTCACATACTATCAGTTTGAACTATTTATTATGTGCAGTACAGATTAATATTATCGGACTGAATAAATTCTGGAGTGTCATCAATCTATGAATCCATTAGAATAGAGACTACGTTTTCCAGTTTTGTATGTTTTGCATAACCAATGTCCTTCATTTCAATTTCTAGTACTTTGCTGAGGAGTTGTACATACTTTATCTTTTCTTTTGTTCAGTTGGCAGTCTCCTCCGTTGTTGCACTATTAACATGAGTATTCGTCCACAGTTTTCACATTCACTTTTCATAAATTGGCGTACATTTTATTTTCTGTTTTCCTACTTCGAGACCTTTTTATTCCTTATAGCTATATGATTGGAGAAGTCTCATCTAATGCTTGACGATCGGGGCACCACATCTCAAATTTTTATTCAAATAATATTCGGAGGTGGCGTTCCATATGACTTCTCGCTGTCTCTAACTATCTATAAATTTCAGCATTTTTTTAGGCCAACAGACCTTATTGCACATAAATCACTTTAAAGTATAAACTCACCATACCACACAAGAACAAAACAGATGGGTTCCACCTGGATCACGCCTGCCAAACAAAGAAAGAGATTCCCACCCATCCCAGGAAGCAATTCACAGTTGCACATGACCTCCATTTCGAAATTCATGTGGACGCACCTTATCCTTGTTCACCTTTATGGATTAACTTCACTTTCTTAGTTTCCTCCCAATAAATCAAAGTCGATCATTCACCTTCCCTTCTACCGATCTCACATGTCTCTTCCCTTTGATATAGCTTAGTGCTATGCCTAGTTAGTTAACCGACATGCCTGTGCCAGGCAGCACACTACAAATACTGATTCCCCAACATTAAACGATTGTTTTTCCTGCTCATCTGAATTAAGTTATATTTTTCTCCATTTAGAGCTAGTTACCTTTCATCACACCAAACAGGAACTCTGTCCTAGTCATACTGTATTCTCCTAGAATCATATCGTGACAATGTGTTCCCATTCACTGCAGCACCATCAGAAAAGGGTCACAGATTGCTACTATCCTTATGCGTCATATCGTTTATGTATGCAAGAGTGGTCCTATCACATTTCCCTGGGACACTCCTGATCATATCCTGGTCTCTGATGAGCACTCACTGTGTAGGACAACATATTGGGTTCTATTATTTAAGCAGTCTTCGAGCCTCTCGCATATCTGAGAATGTATTCTACACTACTGGCCATTAAAATTGCTACACCACGAAGATGATATGCTACAGACGCGAAATTTAACTGACAGGAAAAAGATGCTATGATATGCAAATGATTAGCTTTTCAGAGCATTCACATAAGGTTGGCGCCGGTGGCGATTCCTACAACGTGCTGGCGTGAGGAAAGTTTCCAACCGATTTCTCATACACAAAAAGCAGTTCACCGGTGTTGCCTGGTGAAACGTTGTTGTGATGCCTTGTGTAAGGAGGAGAAATGCGTACCATCACATTTCCGACTTTGATAAAGGTCGGATTGTAGCCTATCGCGATTGCAGTTTATTGTATCGGGACACTGCTGCTCTCTGCTGCATTGGTCAAGATCCAATGACTGTTAGCAGAATATGGAATCAGTGGGTTCAGGAGGGTAATATGGAACGCCATGCTGGATCCCAATGGCCTCAAATCACTAGCAGTCGAGATGACAGGCATCTTATCCACATGGCTGTAATGGATCGTGCAACCACGTCACGATCCTTGATTCAACAGATGGGGACGTTTGCAAGACAACCACCATCTGCACGAACAGTTCGACGACGTTTGCAACAGCATTGACTATCAGCTCGGAGATCATGGCTGCGGTTACCCTTGACGCTGCATCACAGACAGGAGAGCCTGCGATGGTGTACTCAATGACGAACCTGGGTGCACGAATGGCAAAACGTCATTTTTTCGGATGAATCCAGGTTCTGTTTACAGCATCATGATGGTCGCATCCATGTGTGGCTACATCGCTGTGAACGCACGTTGGAAGCGTGTATTTGTCATCGCCATACTGGCGTATCACCCGCCTTGATGGTATGGGGTGCCATTGGTTACACGTCTCGGCCACCTCGTGTTCTAGTACTCCTTGTGACTTTGTCAGTCAATTCACCACAGATATAAGGCACATCAGAGGTGTGGAGAATCTGGTTGCTGATTACTTTTCTCGTGTTTGCAGTGTGAAAAGCACAATAAACTACAAAGAACTCATGACATCACAGGATGTGGACCTGGATCTACAGAAGTTATTGGCAGACCACACAACAGGGCTTCACTTACAGCCGATACTCATGCCAGGAAGAAGGCTTAAGTTACAGTGCATATGTCATGGCAGAAGCCACGCCCTTACATTCCACAACAATTTCGTAAGGTGGTATTTGACAGTGTTCATGGTCTGGTACACACAGGGGCAAATGCCACCATCAAGTTACTTACAGCACATTTTGTCTGTCCATCAGTTAAAAAGGAGGCCAGGGAATGGACTCGTGTATGCCTACAAAACCAGTGCTGCAAAGTAGGATGACATGTTCACGTAGAAATAGGGAATTTCACAGGATCGCCAGCAAGATTTTCCCATGTCCATCTGGACTTATGGATCAAATCCCACTTTCAGATGGCTATAAATACTTGTTAAAAGTGGTAGACAAATGCACACGATGGATGGAGGCCATTCCGAACACTGACATTTTGGCAGAAACGGTTGCAAAGGCGTTTTTCTCTCAACGGCAAGCTCGCTTTGGGTGCCACCTTCACATCACAACAGATCAAGACCACCAGTTCGAGTCTAGTCTGTTCAACGAGCTAGCTAATTTATGCAGGTTCAATCACCACCATTCTAGAAGCTACCATCCAGCGAGCAATGGTATGGTGGAGAGGTGGCATGGGATATTGAAGGCAGCTCTTATGTGTCATCAGAGAAGCTGGATAGAAGCAGTACCATTGGTTCTCCTTGGATTATGGACTGCATACAAGACAGACATTGGTGCCTCAGTGGTGGAATTGGTGTACAGGGAACCATTGAGAATCCTGGCATTTTACCTAACTGTTGCCGCATCACCAATGCCAACAAACCTCTCATCACTGATACATAAAAACCGTGAGCATGTGGAAACAATGAGAAGGCATGCAGTATCTAGACAAGGTGAGCGACCAGTTTTCATGCATAATGCATGATCAGAGACATTTTGTTCCGATTTATCTTGCCTTTCAATAAATTTGTCCCTCACTTGTTTTACTTTTTGTTTAAATTCATCTTTAACTTCATTTTCTGTCTTTTTCAGAGTCTTCTGCTACATCACAAAATGTTTCAATCCAGTTCCCACTCCAATCAATCCTCTTTTGAATTCATTCTGTCCTGCTTCTATTTTATTTGTCATTCACTTTCCTCACATATCAATAACTTAAACATTCGATAATTTGGGTTATCAAATCCGTCTTATTCCCTATTTTATTTCTATTTTAATTTCATAAGTTGTGTCTTCTACTCCACATTTTGTTTCTGTTCCTGTCACTTCATCTACTATAACACCATCTTCCTCACTTCCCTGCTTTACAAGCGATTGATCCTCCATTTTGATCAGTCTTTCCCTAACACAGAATGTTCCATCAAAGCCTTTATTAGTATTCATCACTGATAGCTTTGGGTATTTAACATCAAATCTCATAAGAACCATTTACAGTAAAACAGTTCAGCCCTAGAGGAAAGTCAATTAATTATGGTCTGTCCCATCACACAGCGCCACATGCAATCCATCTCCCACATTTCCTAATCTGTCTTCACCAGAGTTGTCTTGCTTCTTTGAGAATATGAAAGTCACTAAAAAACTTGGAAATGTGTAATTATTTTACCTGTAGAAAGTAAACCATGTGTGGCCTAAGGCAGTCAGACATACAATGGGAGAAGAGAAATCATTGCAGTGTAACACATTGCAATTATAATACATTGAAATGATTATTACTATTAATGAAAAAATAAATTGTCACCAGCAGCTTGTAGCTCTAATTGGTTTTCAGAAGCATTCAGTTAACTCATAATTTGTGTGCAAACACCCCCAATTGTAACCCCTCAACCTGATCTAAACCCAGAAACACCATCCAAATACATTTACTCACAACATATAACCAAAATATATTAATTAATTATCGGTTCACCCCCAAAAGCACACACACACAAAACATCACATTTATTAAGAACAAACATTAACTCATTTACTGATCAATACTAAAAAATGTCATTTCTTAGATCATGTGAACTGTGAATTAATTGTACGTTCACTTTCTGATTTTCACAATAACCATATATCTACAAAAAGCACCAAGTGTAACTTTTGGAAAGTGAGTTTAAATTGTGTTCTTGTAAAACTGTATTATTTGCATGTCAGTTCACATTAACATCCAGGCCATTTGAAAACAAAAACACTTGAGCTTACTTATTTGGCTATCTTCCAACCGACAACAGTTTAATCATTTAAATAGGACTATTTGATTTTCTTGTACCGACTACTACATAATGAAATTAATTCTTTTAAATGCTCAGGGAAAGTTGAAATAAGCCTTCAGTAATTTACAGATATCAGTATAATGAACATTTACTTTTCATAAAAAATATTATAGAGTTTTCACCTTAGTCCATGAGAGAGGAGAGTTAGCTGCGTTTACTGTTCTGAATTTTTTAATAATCTTTATGAAAGTCCACCTGAAGTACAATAGTTTGACGGACATGGGCGTAAAGCCCGAAAAATGCATTTTCGTTAAATGTGAGGTGAAGATTTGTGTATTTTATCTTCTTGAAAAACAATGATACTTCAATGATTTAATAACTCTGTTTTAGACCATACTTTTAACATACAGAATCATTCCTTGCAACTGAAGATATTTCTTCTATATGTGATACATTATACAAAATATAATGAGCAGTCTAAGCCCTTTTTCCCTCAAACCATGACGCCTTTACGAAATATCATGAAAATTGAGTTGAAATATTGCTTTTATTATTTTATTGTTCAGTTAAACTGTACATTAACAAAAAATATATGTTCATGACCATTATAGTTTATGTTCCTGTTCAGGACCAATAGCTTCTTTGCACTGTTTATTCTCTAGAAGTTCTTCATACCAGCCTTTTACTGTATCACGAAGGAAGCACAACACATCTTGAATATCACTCAACTTTGCTGCTGCTACAGTTGGTTTCTCTATTCATGACAAAAATGAAATATCTTCAGAGAGTCTTGTTGATTTCTTATTTAACTTAAAGAGTATAAAGTCCTTAAAATGTTATTTTGAAGCTATGGTTGTACCATCACTGCATGGTGCATCCTCACAAATAACTGCAACTGGAAAGGTACTTCCTCTGTTCCTTTGATGAGAGATAGTCCATTAAGATTTTCTTCCAATCTTTAATAAGCTCACTTCTGTCAATAACTTGGAATTACTCTGGTTTCTCGCTGCATTGTTTAAATATTAGGACATACTCTTCCTTTGAACGTACGGTTTCCCTCTTCTTCGACTTTTTTTCCATAAATGCCAAAATTCTGGTCACACAGACTATGTGAATGGCCATTTACTGGGAAACGTAATACTCATATTCCCACTGTTTTTGCTAACCATGTGCATAAAGCGATCAGAACAAAGTTTTTGTTTTGCCCTCCTGCAGTATCAAAAAAAAATATTTTTCTAATACTCTTCAAGTCTTCAAGCTTCTTGAATATATAGAATCATGGAGGAATGAGCAAACAGAGTTTGGATCCTTCTTACCTTCGAGCTCCATAAAATAGTAAAAAGCATTTGAACCACCATTATGGCAGTGCACATTAAAACTGTACATCCAGAGGAGTCATTTATAAAACTGTGCATTCACCACCAGTTTTGGTATTGGAAGGTTCTGTGTGTAATCAATTTATAAGCACAGCATGCTGTCATCTGATTACCAATGTACAATAAACTGATTTTTTTCTGCACAACAGGCCTCAACAGATTTTTTGTGCAACTCTAATCTATGTTCAAGCTCCTTGTTTTCTTAACATTTAAGCCTTGTAGTAATTTCAGAACAAAAGTCAGAAATATCTGACCTAGGCTGTTTGAATGTAAAGTTCAATGTTTTTGTTTTGAATCACGTTCACACTTTTACTTATAAAATACTTTATTAAAATATACACTCCTGGAAATTGAAATAAGAACACCGTGAATTCATTGTCCCAGGAAGGGGAAACTTTATTGACACATTCCTGGGGTCAGATACATCACATGATCACACTGACAGAACCACAGGCACATAGACACAGGCAACAGAGCATGCACAATGTCGGCACTAGTACAGTGTATATCCACCTTTCGCAGCAATGCAGGCTGCTATTCTCCCATGGAGACGATCGTAGAGATGCTGGATGTAGTCCTGTGGAACGGCTTGCCATGCCATTTCCACCTGGCGCCTCAGTTGGACCAGCGTTCGTGCTGGACGTGCAGACCGCGTGAGACGACGCTTCATCCAGTCCCAAACATGCTCAATGGGGGACAGATCCGGAGATCTTGCTGGCCAGGGTAGTTGACTTACACCTTCTAGAGCACGTTGGGTGGCACGGGATACATGCGGACGTGCATTGTCCTGTTGGAACAGCAAGTTCCCTTGCCGGTCTAGGAATTGTAGAACGATGGCTTCGATGACGGTTTGGATGTACCGTGCACTATTCAGTGTCCCCTCGACGATCACCAGTGGTGTACGGCCAGTGTAGGAGATCGCTCCCCACACCATGATGCCGGGTGTTGGCCCTGTGTTCCTCGGTCGTATGCAGTCCTGATTGTGGCGCTCACCTGCACGGCGCCAAACACGCATACGACCATCATTGGCACCAAGGCAGAAGCGACTCTCATCGCTGAAGACGACACGTCTCCATTCGTCCCTCCATTCACGCCTGTCGCGACACCACTGGAGGCGGGCTGCACGATGTTGGGGCGTGAGCAGAAGACGGCCTAACGGTGTGCGGGACCGTAGCCCAGCTTCATGGAGACGGTTGCGAATGGTCCTCGCCGATACCCCAGGAGCGACAGTGTCCCTAATTTGCTGGGAAGTGGCGGTGCGGTCCCCTACGGCACTGCGTAGGATCCTACGGTCTTGGCGTGCATCCGTGCGTCGCTGCGGTCCGGTCCCAGGTCGACGGGCACGTGCACCTTCCGCCGACCACTGGCGACAACATCGATGTACTGTGGAGACCTCACGCCCCACGTGTTGAGCAATTCGGCGGTACGTCCACCCGGCCTCCCGCATGCCCACTACACACCCTCGCTCAAAGTCCGTCAACTGCACATACGGTTCACGTCCACGCTGTCGCGGCATGCTACCAGTGTTAAAGACTGCGATGGAGCTCCGTATGCCACGGCAAACTGGCTGACACTGACGGCAGTGGTGCACAAATGCTGCGCAGCTAGCGCCATTCGACGGCCAACACCGCGGTTCCTGGTGTGTCCGCTGTGCCGTGCGTGTGATCATTGCTTGTACAGCCCTCTCGCAGTGTCCGGAGCAATTATGGTGGGTCTGACACACCGGTGTCAATGTGTTCTTTTTTCCATTTCCAGGAGTGTACATATGTTCACTTTACAAAAGACACACGAAGACTGTCTATTGCGCCTCATCACTCACGCATATATACACAAACATAGCTGTCACCACAATCGATACTTCTCGAACATACTCGATATAACTTATTCTAGAACGATGTTCTAGAACTTTCTCATATCCGATATAAATGTATTACATAATTCCAACACACCTCCTTACATTTATATCGCGATGTTTAACATATTCCTAATTTTAATGAATTTTTCTTTACATAACGACTTTGTGAATATATCTGCAACATTTTCATTTGAATCTACTTTAACAATATCAATGAGTCCCTGTAAATAATACTCATTCACAAAATGGTAATGCACTTCTATGTATTTTGAATTCTTTGTAAAATTACCAAACTTTGCTATATTTAATGCTCCTGAATTATCTTCATATATGACAATAGGTTTTTCAAATTTAACATTAAAAATGTCTAAAATATCATGTACAAGTTTCACCTCAGTTACAGCTTCAGACAACGCTACATATTCTGCGAAAGTTGAAGCCTTTGTAACACTCGCTTGTTTTCTTGACTTCCAAAATACAACATTACCAAATAATCTAATTACATAACCAGAAGTTGACTTTCTATCCACACTATCACCTGCCCAATCTGAATCCACAAAACAATCTAATATCTCAGCACTTTCGTTCCTACAATAGTTTAATTTCAAATCTTTAGTTAAATATAAATATTTCAAAATTCTCAAAGCATATTTAAAATGAGTACTACTGTAACAACTTTGGAATCTGCTCAAGTAATTCACACTATAGCTAATATCTGGTCTAGTACCCGAACTTACGTACAAGAGTGCACCTATCAAGTTTCTATATCTAACGTCATTACAATCTTCATACGCTGGTTCTAACTTTAAATTTACTTCCATTGGAGTTTTGTACAAGATCGAATCTTCAATTTTATATTTCGCAGCTAACGAATCAATATATTTTTCTTGACTCAAACTCATAACTCTTGTTTCACAATCATAATTAATATCGATGCCAAGATATCTTTTTACCTCACCTAAATCTTTCATATTAAATCGTTTTGACAATAAGTTCTTAATCTTAACAATTTTTTCTTTCCTCACACAGCAAATGAGCAAGTCGTCGACAAAAATAATCAAATAAATCAAGACATCTCCATCTCGCAATACATAAAGACAATAATCATATTTACTCCTTTTAAAACCTAAACTTCTTAAAAACTCGTCAAGACAATTGTACCAAGCTCGTGAGCTTTCTCGCAAACCATACAATGCTTCATACAATTTACAGACTCTATCTGTACCATCATCATATCCTCTTGGCTGCTTTACATAAACTTCAGATAAAACTTTACAATTTAGAAACGCAGTCTCTATGTCCATTTGTTCTATAACCAAACCTTCTTGACAACAGTATGACAACAAAATCTTTAATGTTTGCATGTTGGTTACTGGAGAATAAATATCCTCAACGACTTATTTTTGTTGAAACCCCCTGACAACTAATCTTGCTTTGTAAACACTTTCTGATTTCTTTGTGAAAACCCACTTTACATCAATGGCTTCTTTATCAACTGGTTTATCCACTAATTCCCATGTTTTGTTTTTGTTCAAACAATCAATTTCCTTATTCATCGCTTTTTCCCAATAATTTGATTCGGCGCTGTTAATCGCCTCCTCAAAGCTTTCCGGACTATTTGCACTGCAAAAGTTTACATAAATAAAATTGCTGTAAACATAATCATTTAATATTTTTGGTTTTCTTTCTCTAGATGATCTCCTCAACTCAAGTACTTTCTCTGGTTCATGATTATCAGAAAGCTTTTCATTTTTCTCAATTTCCTTCTGTTTTTCTATTAGTTCAGTTTTATTTTCTATACTTTCGTGTTCAGAATCACTAGAATATTCACTTACTGAATCATAATCTTTAAACCCAATACATTTAACACCACTTTCAACAATGTCCACATGTCGAGCAACAACTATCTTATTATTTATTAGCACTCTGTAGCCTACTTCACAATAACCCATTAAAACCCCCAAATCGGCTTTCCTATCCCATTTCGACTTCCTCAGTTGCTCAGGTACTCTTACAAAAACTCTACTCCCATACAACTTCAAATGATTAACATTAGGTCTTTTCCCCAGTATTATCTCATAAGGAGTTTTCTTTTCAATGGTGTTAGCTAAAGTTCTGTTTTTGAGGTACGCTGCTGCACAAACTACTTCAGGCCAAAATCTTGTGTCTACTCGCGCTTTGGCTAGCAGACACCGAGACATGTCCATGATGGATCTGTTATACCTTTCAGCAGTACTATTAAGCTCATGCACATAAGGTGGACAAGCATTCAATACAATTCCTTTTTGTCTCACAAATTCATAGACACTTTCATTTAAATATTCCTTCCCATTGTCACATCTTATCTTTTTAACAGTTTTCCCAGTGAGATTCTCAACTTCATTAATATACTCTACAAAACAATTGTATACTTGATCTTTAGATTTTATGGTGTAAACACGAGCTGCCTTACTGTAATCATCAATGAAAGAAAGAAAATATCTTTCCCCATGCATTCCAGTAGTTGAGTGAGGACCATTTAGATCTGTGTGAACAATTTCTAAGATTTCTTTTGCTTTGGTTCTATTATTTTTAAAAGGAACATTATGCATTTTGTTTTCGATACAGATTTTACATTTCATAAATTCTGATTCTAGTTCTGAAGGAACCCCATCTAACAATTGATGTTTACATAAAGTATTTAGATAATTGAAATTAACATGTCCCAAAATGCGGTGCCATTTTTCCTTTGTTGTCATATTATTGTCTTTACTCATAACATTAACATTAACTTCTCCTTTATTAATAGTACTACTCATTTTATACAACCGACTCTCTTTCCATGCAATCGCAATCAATCCATTAGCTTTATCAAAAATTTTAGCATTATTCCCTACCGATACAATTTTGTGATTATCGGTAATTTTGGCATAACTGATCAAGTTTTTGTCTATGTCTTTTACAAAGAAAACATCTCGCATATTAATTGGAACCATTTGATCATAGACAGGAAAATTACTAATTACATTACCAACTTTAGTAGCTTGCAAAATCTTTCCATCAGCAATTTTTACATTTATAGGTTGTTTTAAAGTTATACTCTTAGAAAAATATTCCTCATTATTAATAACACGACCAGTACAGCCACTGTCTAATAACCAATTGATTTGAATTTGATTGTTGTTACTTGACTCTACTGTTCTATTTTGACCTATCATAGAATTAACCTCTGTTATAAAGCTACTCATACCATGATCACTCTGATGGTAACCTTGCTTGCTGTGATGCCGACTGCTCCTAAAACGATGCTGCTCTCCTCGACCACGTTGCCTGCTGACACAACCTCCACGTTGCATGTTGCCGTAATTTCCGTGCTGTACATTGCTATAGCCTCCACGCTGCATATTTCCAATACCTCTGTCGCTACTTTGAAAATGTACTCCACGATGCCATGTGCCTCTGTTACTTGTTCTTCCCTGGTTACAATCACATTTGAAGTGCCCTGCTTTGCCGCATCGATAACATACTTGCTCCTGATTTCTTGAATTCAATTTTCTTTCTGTGTGAAATGCATTTGATTTTACCTCTTCATTTCCAGTTTTTGCATTCAATAATTGAATCTTACTTTTAACGTATTCAACTGTCTGGTCCTCTTCCTTCAAGACGTCCACTAAGTCCCCAAAATAGCTCATTGACTCTGGTAACGTTCGCAGCATATAATTTAACTTCTCCTTTTCCGTTACTTTAGTGCCTGCAGATTTCAGCTCATTTACAGTTTTTTCAAATGCACTGAAAAATGTCCCCTTATCACTGTAATCACTTAACCTCAATTTGTCCAACTTGTTTCTGCATAATATTTGAAGGGCTGTAGACTCTTTCGAATATAATTCATCAAATTTCTTCATGATCTCGAAAGCATTTTTTCTGTCACTCACGAATTCTAGTTACTTATTTGTGATTGCACCATAAATATAGTTGATAGCCTTCAAGTACTCTTCATCCCACGTTTCGTTGTCTGAGCTCACTTTTGCCCTCGTAGTCACTGTATGGCATCTCTTCATTTTTAGGTACATGATTATCCGCTGCTTCCAGTTCCCATAGTCCTCGCCATCAAATACAGGAATAGTTATATCAGCCATGTCGAACTTTCTGAATAACAAGCGATGGCCACAATATAATATTTAACTTCTACTTTTCCTTTCAAGAACCACGCTCTGCTACCATGTTTTGAATCACGTTCACACTTTTACTTATAAAATACTTTATTAAAATATACGTATGTTCACTTTACAAAAGACACACGAAGACTGTCTATTGCGCTTCATCACTCACGCATATATACACAAACATAGCTGTCACCACAATCGATACTTCTCGAACATACTCGATATAACTTATTCTAGAACGATGTTCTAGAACTTTCTCATATCCGATATAAATGTATTACATAATTCCAACAGTTTTAAAGAACTCATAATATGACTGATACTTCATATTAACTTAACTATAATGTTTTGCCCGGTAGTGCTCTTTAAAGAGGGTAAATAACATCATGATATTTAATTTTAGGTTCTCAAAATACAACTTGCTTGATTCTGACGCTGCATAATGTGAATTTTCATGAGCAATTGTTACTAAAAGCTCCTTAATACATTCCCAAATCTCCTTATCTATTTCATGGGATCTATTTTCATGCTTAGCCCTTCTTTCTTCAAAGCAATCACCTTGCAGAATCTTCTTCTGCACAGTTGTTAAGCGCTCTTCAGAAATGTTCAGCATACAAATGAGCAAATATCTTTATTTATTTATTTATTTATTTATTTAGTCCTTCAAATCCTACATGTATAGAATATATACAAGGGTATTGTACATGGTTAGGTATTTACAAGATAAAATACGGTTTGTATTGCAATCATAAGGACTAGGTATCGAAGTAATTTAGCAAAGATTCATGCATACAACAAATATTACAGGCAACATACAAAGTAGAATATTCATAATGCATCTTTTTGTTGTTTGGCTTTTATGTATTCTGTCAGACTGTAAAAGCAATGATCAATTAAATATGCCTTTACTTCAGCCTTAAAACCTTGGTCAGAAAATGAATACACCCATACTGTTTCTCTATTTTTATTTTTGGGCCTCTTCTTTATTTCTTTAACATCTTTTCTCTAGCACATCCTGAAGGAAATGCACCCTGTTGAGATTTATCACCACAACGATGAAAGAGATCGAATATTGTTTCTTGGATCTCGTCTGTGACTACTGCACTACACTCTTTTGGACAACATCGATCTATAGGTTTGAATTTTTTAGCGTCCACGACCATTCCTTTCTTGTTTCTTTAATTTTCCCTACTGTTTCTTCTCTTCTTTTACCCTGTAAAGTTATTTTCCGATTCAGAACAGGTCATTTTACTCATTATATCACACAACGCTACTCATAGTCGACACATTACCTACAAGTGGTAAACAAGGTAACAACTGCTTGTCATGCACTGCCTTCTTAAGATGACTGCTTAGCCTGCAAGAAAGATATTGAGTGGAAATTTTCAGGGCGGCTAATTCAAATGTGGAGGTTCCGATTTAGCAGTTTGACGGAAAAACGGCTTAAAGCCAATTACACACACAGTCCATCACACTTCTCAACTGAAGAATGGTTCACTTATTTTGGAAAGGTTGTGTATCAAAAACATTATCTCATTATTTGTGTAGCTACTGTCTTGAATTATGGTTTGGCAAATGTTGACGACCTCGAGCCAATTAACCATAACAACAAAAAGTATTTGCCAAACCATACACAGAGAAGCCGTGCTCTCCATTCCGTCATTGTAAAGTACGGTGTAAATATTCTGCACGCCACTCAGCTTTTACACTTTGCAGTTTCACGACGTCGTCTTTTAATTGCATTCGCTTGTTGTAAAAATTACACTTAAGATGGCCAACACTGTCTTACTTCACTTCACATTATTTCATAATATGCAATCCAAACTTAAACTCACCAGACATTGTCTTGTAAACTATGTCTCGCCACATTGTCTCATAAGCTAGAGCATGCGCGCTGACTATGTGGGAGCGCCGGGCCTTAGAGCACTCACAAAATTTTTAGTATGATAAAAACAAAATAAAATAAATATTTCTCACTTGCCTTTATCAAAAAGTAATGAACTATTAAAACACTGAGAAGTAAGTTAAAATTTCTGACCTCTAAAACATATCTGTTTGTTTCAGATGTCTTTGTGTAAAGGCAAACACGCAACGGAGTCCCCCATTTCTTGCGTTCCTCTGGCCAAGTCAAAGGCGTTCTCCAGAATAACAGTCGCACTATACTGTGGATGGAGTCCCATGTTTTCGGCTTGCTTGCATGTTTCCTTACAGGCGACGCCGTACAATATGTCCACTCCATTCATCAACAATTGTTTTAAAACATCTGCCTGCCAATATTGAGCAACAATAAAGAATAATTCGAGGTGCAAGGAAGCCGATTGTTACAGACTACCACAAGGTTATTTATTTAACATAACAGTAGTGCAGTTTAAGATTTCAGTGAAATTGTTTTCACGTAGGATTTTTATCGTTTGTTTGTTGGGACAATGGGTCTGAAGGACTCAGGAGCTTATATTGTAGACTGAAAGGGCGTTAGCGCATTAATAGATAGTACATGAAGAGGGTCTACTGACGGGATACATGGAGCAAAAGCTTCATGCCGGGCAAAAATTTTAGTAGTTTTCAAATATTGCGCAATTGCTGGATGCATGTGGAAAGCTGAGACTCTTGAGTATTGCTTCTATACACACTTTCAAATTCGAACTATTGCACAGTCGCTGTGGATAAATTCATCAGATGTTTGTCGTCATAATCACAGATAGATATTAGCAACACTGACAATAGTGAATAGCATGTTCAGCCAAATATAAGGAACCTGAGAATGTGTCTTCTGCCAGTTCCAGTTGTGCATCAGCAAGAAGTGTCAAGAAACGTCAGGCAGGTCATATCATGAAGGATGGGAAGACACATTTCGTTAGATTTCTTATGTCAAAGAATTGGACAAAGTGTTGTGTGGTTTGTGCAAAAGTGCATTTGATTCCAGTACAGTGCTTCCAATGGATTTTCCCAGTGGAGAAAGGCAACTGAACGTTTCAGAGTTCATGAAAAATGTAAATTTCACTGTTCGGCCATGGCTGCTCTGGCAGCTACAAAACAAGGTACCAATGTTTTATCCCTTATCTCAAACCATAAATTAGAAGATATGAAAAATGTTCACAAGGCCATTTTAAAGATAATTGCTATTCCATGCTGACTTAAAAACTGGAGGAACGTTATTAGGTTATACGTTCACGTTGGAGCCCGAGGATTTTTATTTATGCAGATGGGCCTGTATCATGTTCATTACACCTCTGGGTCTGTGGGTTCATCCAAGGGCATTTGAACCCAAGTATCAATCTCATTTCTGTTGCTTTTAAGTAAGGTGTGCTACTGACAGCTAGGGCAGTCTCAACGTATGCCTATAGTACTGGTATATTTTGCTTTATCACAGCACAGACCTTTATGACACAGGCAGTGTTCATAAAACATTGTGAATGAAAGGTAACCATTTTAAAAAAATGTCAAGATCCTCAGAAAACATGTAGGCCCTACTACATTCAGTCATATATATGTACCCACAGAAATTTCGGAAAGTCGGTGATCTTGAATTAGAGCCACATCAAAAGCTGATCACACAGTTATATTTTGTGCTTATTGTCCTCTGCTGTCTTGTCTACTATATTTGAGGCGTTGGGTCGTAAAACATGGTAACCAACAAAACGAAAGCTTACGGGGAATCGGCTGTTAAGTTTTGAGGAAAATATCAAATAGTTTGCTCTAACAAAACTCACATAATTATGTTGCGCAGATATTCTATGTGTAATGAAAAGTAAAATTCGTCTTAGCTGCTCCTCATAACATTTTGTTGGCGAATATAAGAACTAAAATCAGAGGAAAGATGCCCGTAGATACCATATTTTTCATTCACGTATGAGACATTGCTACCTTGTTATCTGCCAGATACCATGTTTCACATTGGAAATAAAATAAAGTAGCCAAAAGTTGCATTACCAATTGTTTTATTAGTAGTTTTTAGGTACAATAATTTTACATTTAATGCTCAGGAACTAAGCTCGTGTAATATCCGTGATATGCCTTTGGAATATACTTGAACAGGCTGAGGACATCTCGCATTTTTTCTTATTGACGTATTGGTGTATTATACAGCAGTGGAAGAGGTGCGTTAAATTTCCCCGGAAAATCTTCTGTAAGAGGACGACCTTTCAGCTTCAATGATATTGCTTCACCAGATCTGAAATATGATCTATTAACAGTCAGAGAATCTGGTTCTTCGCGGACCAACAGAAGTTTGACAGACGCAAAAATTACATTCATGGGTGCTCTAAACAATGCCGTCAGTGGAAGAAACTTGAAAGAAATCTCCCTGCTGCATTCTGTACACATGAAAGAGAGGTGAGCGTTGGGCATTTTTCAAGATCTGTCCCCATTCCTCCGGGCAGTACACATACTGAATGTGATCCCTCACATACTGCTCTACTCGGCCGAAATCTCTATCTGATGGCAACATAGTATGTCCAACTACTGGAAAAACATGTTCAACACGTTTTACATGGCCACTTGCCAATAACTTAAGCCAGAGAGCGACTATTGTCCAGTTTTTATTTTGACCACAGCAGTTATCTGATATTACTATCAGTTTCTTGCACTGCATGTCATTCACGGTGAAGTGTTTCAATATGGAACTTGCAATTTCCTCACTTCCTCACCTAGCAGTAGCCTCGTCCCAGTAATAAAAGTACCCTACGTTATTGGACCAATCAAGAATGCTGATGTTGTAGCAAAACAATTTTCTTTTGTAAAATGCAGGTCCAGTGGATAATTTTGGAATGGGCAACGCCTGTTGGAGATCAAATGTTAGAACAAGGGCGTCTTTGTCCTCTGGGGCAACTTGCAAAATTTTTTGGCCGGCAGCAGCATGTAGGTGGTGTTTCTCGATTTTGTGTCCAATTTCTTGGACTTTAGCGTCATTTATCGTTTACGGCTTGTTGCAGTTCAATTCTCGTTGAGTTGCAGTCCTTACGTGTGTCTGTCTTAGGAGACTTGAACCCTATATTCAAATCTTCCGTAAATATTCTTCTGAACTTGTCTGAAGATACAGGACTGCTACCACTTTCTGTGTAGAACTGAGAATATTCTTCAAAACAATGTTTAACTGTGTATTCCATAGACATGTTGTTGTTGTTGTTGTGGTCTTCAGTCCTGAGACTGGTTTGATGCAGCTCTCCATGCTACTCCATCCTGTGCAAGCTTCTTCATCTCCCAGTACCTACTGCAACCTACATCCTTCTGAATCTGCTTAGTGTATTCATCTCTTGGTCTCCCTCTACGATTTTTACCCTCCACACTGCCCTCCAATACTAAATTGGTGATCCCTTGATGCCTCAGAACATGTCCTACCAACCGATCCCTTCTTCTGGTCAAGTTGTGCCACAAACTTCTCTTCTCCCCAATCCTATTCAATACTTCCTCATTAGTTATGTGATCTACCCATCTAATCTTCAGAATTCTTCTATAGCACCACATTTCAAAAGCTTCTATTCTCTTCTTGTCCAAACTATTTATCGTCCATGTTTCACTTCCATACATGGCTACACTCCATAGCAATACTTTCAGAAACGACTTCCTGACACTTAAACCTATACTCGATGTTAACAAATTTCTCTTCTTCAGAAACGCTTTCCTTGCCATTGCCAGTCTACATTTTATATCCTCTCTACTTCGACCATCATCAGTTATTTTGCTCCCCAAATAGCAAAACTCCTTTACTACTTTAAGCGTCTCATTTCCTAATCTAATTCCCTCAGCATCACCTGACTTAATTTGACTACATTCCATTATCCTCGTTTTGCTTTTGTTGATGTTCATCTTATATCCTCCTTTCAAGACGCTATCCATTCCGTTCAACTGCTCTTCCAAGTCCTTTGCTGTCTCTGACAGAATTACAATGTCATTGGCGAACCTCAAAGTTTTTATATCTTCTCCATGGATTTTAATACCTACTCCGAATTTTTCTTTTGTTTCCTGTACTGCTTGCTCAATATACAGATTGAATAACATCGGGGAGAGGCTACAACCCTGTCTTACTCTCTTCCCAACAACTGCTTCCCTTTCATGTCCCTCAACTCTTATAACTGCCATCTGGTTTCTGTACAAGTTGTAAATAGCCTTTCGCTCCCTGTATTTTACCCCTGCCACCTTTAGAATTTGAAAGAGAGTATTCCAGTCAACATTGTCAAAAGCTTTCCTAAGTCTACAAATGCTAGAAACGTAGGTTTGCCTTTCCTTAATCTTTCTTCTAAGATAAGTCGTAAGGTCAGTATTGCCTCACGTGTTCCAGTATTTCTACGGAATCCAAACTGATCTTCCCCGAGGTCGGCTTCTACTAGTTTTTCCAGTCATCTGTAAAGAATTCGTGTTAGTATTTTGCAGCTGTGGATTATTAAACTGACTGTTCGGTAATTTTCACATCTGTCAACATCTGCTTTCTTTGGGATTGGAATTATTATATTCTTGTTGAAGTCTGAGGGTATTTCGCCTGTTTCATACATCTTGCTCACCAGATGGTAGAGTTTTGTCAGGACTGGCTCTCCCAAGGCCGTCAGTAGTTCATACATTTCTTCAATTTCTTTGTCATCTGCAGAGCTAGTTGGCATATAAACTTGTACTAGTGTGGTAGGGGTGGGCTTCGTATCTATCTTGGCCACAATAATGCGTTCACTATGTTGTTTGTAGTAGCTTACCCGCACTCCTATTTTTTTTATTCATTATTAAACGTACTCCTGCATTACCCCTACTTGATTTTGTATTTATAACCCTGTATTCACCTGACCAAAAGTCTTGTTCCTCCTGCTACCGAACTTCACTAATTCCCACTATATCTCATTTTAACCTATCCATTTCCCTTTTTAAATTTTCTAACCTACATGCCCGATTAAGGGATCTGACATTCCACGATCCGATCTGTAGAACGCCAGTTTTCTTTCTTGTGATAACGACATCCTGACATCCTCTTGAGTAGTCCCCGCCAAGAGATCCGAATGGGGGACTATTTTACCTCAGGAATATTTTACCCAAGAGGATGCCATCATCATTTAACCATACAGTAAAGTTGCGTGCCCTCGAGAAAAATTACGGCTGTAGTTTCCCCTTGCTTTTAGCCGTTCGCAGTACCATCACAGCAAGGCCGTTTTGATTAGTGTTACAAGGCCAGATCAGTCAATCATCCAGACTGTTGCCCCTGCAACTACTGAAAAGGCTGCTGCCCCTCTTCAGGAACCACACGTTTGTCTGGCCTCTCAACAGATACCCCTCCGTTGTGGTTGCACCTACGGTACGGCTATCTGTATCGCTGAGGCACGCAAGCCTCCCCACCAACAGCAAGGTCCATGGTTCATGGGGGGGGGGGGGGGGGGGGTCCATAGACATAAACATCTTATAAGGATATTTGGGCCTTGTGTAGTGACTTTCGTATTTGGGAAGTTTTTATATAAAAGTATGCACATTTTTTGTATCGTCTTCTGATTACTTTTTCTTGTGGTGCCCATCTCCACCTCTTTTATCTGATGGTGGAGTAAGAGCGCCATTGGTTTTTTTTTTTTTTTTTTAAACCAAAATTTCGACTCTCCCCCTACATTTTTGCAGTCCGTGGATGTTGAGGAAAGCGGTTTTACATACTTCTACTTTTTGCCCTTCAACCAAGATATTGTAAGTAATGGTAAATTTTCTTCGAGAGGGACTTCCACTCTTTTTCGTACTTCTGGCAGTTTTTTTTAACATCTATTAGACCAAGTAGACAAGGATTTTGGATGTTGTAGTTTCCCATTCTATTGAGCTCGTCAAACACCGAGTTTCGTTCGTTAGGATCAATCTTTGAAAAACATTTTTTCTTACAAAGGCAATCTGTGCCTGCTTCTCGAGGTGCTTGCGGATTTCCTTTTCCTCGAGAAGACAAATAGCTTTTACCTAAATTTCTTAATTTTTTCCTGTTAGTTTACCCCACCTTTCCTTTTTCTACCTTTTTTGTTTGATTTTTCCTGATCATCTATAGTATCCTTTTGTTCAAGAGGTACCGACGATCCTGCATAACGGACTCTACTAGGCGGATTAGATTTTCCAGAAGCAGTAGGTGACCTTACATCCACATTGTTTTCATCGTGACTGTTGGTTGTAGACCTACTGGTACATGGTTCCGATTCACAATCCTGGTTGATATTGAGCGCGCGGTCGATTTCTGAAACAAAATGAGGAATACTTGTATCGAAAAGCTCATTACCCTTCTTTCTAAAAAAAAAGTGCAAGGGATAATAATAAAATTCTTGTGTGCCTCCCGATTCTGTTGCTAGTCTATCAACTTGAAGCCACTTGGGAGGTTCCCGTATCCCCAACCTGCAAGAGAAGGGCCGGCCGGGGTGGCCGAGTGGTTCTAGGCACTTCAGTCTGGAACCGGGCGACCACTACGGTCGCAGGTTCGAATCCTGCCTCGGGCATGAATGTGTGTGATGTCCTTAGGTTAGTTAAGTTTAAGTAGTTCTAACTTCTACGGGACTGATGACCTCAGCTGTTAAGTCCCATAGTGCTCAGAGCCATTTTTTTTGCAAGAGAAGGCATCTACAGTTCATCGCAGAAGCCGAACTGCGGCTGTATCTGGCGTAATTCGTATCTTATTGAAAACGATTGGTCCGAAGATTAACTGAAAACGCTTCGTGATCCGACCAGGATTCAATCTCGTGACCTTTGGCTTGGTAGTCAAGCGCTTAAGTCAGTACATTACAGGACGTAAGGTAAAAGTGTTATGTTTACATTTCAGGTAGACATTTCTTCAGAAGAGCTGAGTTACACCATGATAATAGAAAAAATCCTGAGTGATTTAACCTAGTGGGTGTAAAACATGGTAACTCTAGTAGATACCGTGGTCACCTTCGCACATATTTATAGTTTGCGAGTCAAAATGAAACCTATTTCAGTTATTTCTATATAATGCTTTGTGTTTAAGTTTTAGGAAGTTTGGTTACCACATACTCAGTTCATATTTGATGAAAGGAACATTCAGAATTTCCATTTTTGAAAGGTTTCAATATGGAACAGGCAGTAAAACTTGGTAAGTGCAGTACATACCATCTTTTACTTCAAACAGATTAAGAAATAAAGGCATCTGTTCTTACCTTTTTAAGGAGTAATTTGCATCCAATTTGTTTGCACTCATAAACAGGATGATACTCTGGGCTTTCATCTTCGTCATTACAGGAAGAACTGTAGTCAGAATTATTGTTAGCACTCGAAACTTTCGATTCAAGTTCCTTATCACTACGGAACAGACTGTTTTGGGCCGCCATGTTTGTTACTTACAATATTTTACCTGCAGTCAGCTGTCACTTACCATAACATAATACCAACATAATTTCTTACAACGTACACATCTCCCACAGATTCCTTCACCAACCTATGAAATCAGCTGTAAGGAGTCCGACGTTGCCAAAAACGCCAATTGGCAAAAATTGTTAAATACCATGTTTTACGACCGAGTGCCTCATTTAATCAAGCTGTTATTAAATGTACATAATGTAATGAGATTCCTATCTGTACACCCTCTCTCTCTCTCTCTCTCTCTCTCTCTCTCTCTCTCTCCCCCCACCCCCCTTCCTATTATAAAGGAATTGAACACATTGTTATGCAATTTAAATTTTTTCCAAACAGATTTACATTACAACATCATAAAATATATTACATACAGTTAGCACAAATATATCTTTCTTAGATATCTTTGACAAGACTTTTTTGTCTCATTGTGATTCTCAATATACACTGCCACTTAGTGGTGGCTAGCTGTAAATAACTTTTCTGTTTCAACCCAGATAAAAAGTCAGTCGTCAGCTGCACAAGAAACCTTATTTGGTTCACCAGTTTCAGTAGTTTAAATTGTCATCTTCAGAAGTGAAACAGGCTCAATCATTGGTAAGCCAATGTCATGATAAGGACACACAGTGGTGTCCTTTGCTACAGAATCAATAAAACAAAGTGATATCGCTAAAAATATATATGTGCAATGAGTAGCAAACAATTAACTGTCAAATCTCACATCGTACATACTAAGTATGATGAAAGTCTGTTTTATTGATTCTGTAGCAAAGGACACAACCACCCAATTATTATTTTGATGTTGGCGTACCAGTGATTATTGCATATTTTAGTTCTTAAGATGACAGTTTAAACTATCAAAACTGGTAAAAAGAAGGAAAAAAATGTTTTCTTGTGCAGCTGATGACTGACTTTTTATCTTTGTTGAAATATTCTGCAGCTGTTGAACTACAGCTAAGAACAAAATCATAAACTTTGTTGTTGCCTTACACAGCTGTCATATGGCATAAACATTCACCTCCCAACATTAGAACAGTTGTTACTGTTTACCCACATGTCTGTATTTTTTGCAGTATAAGGCACAGCTGGTGTGGTTGTGTATTTGCAGTGCTTAATTCAATGTAGACCCTTGAGATATAGCAGCATTCATGGCAACAGTCTGATCAAGGTGGTCCCACAGATTCTTGATTTGGTTTAAATTCGGCATGTTTGGTGGACAGGAGAGTACAGTAGACTCATCTTGATGCTCTTCAGACCGAGCGCATACACTGTGAGCTGTGTGACACATTGCATTATCTTCCTGGTAGATGTCAAGGTGCTGAGGAAAAAGAATCTGCATGTAGGAGTGGACATGGTGCCCACACTTGTGTTGGTCCACTGTGCCTTCCAGAATGACAAGATCACCCAGGTATGCACTCCCCAGACCACAACACTCCCTCCTCCAGCCTGAACCCTTCCCACTACTGTTACTAAGTGTTTACTTTCTGTCTGATGGAGCACAAAACATAAGTCATGGCCACCTGCATCACTCAGAGGATGTCCAGTTGGGGTATTGGCATGCAAATTTCAGCCTTCATTCCTGATCAACAGTAGTCAGCATGGGTACACGCATCAAGCATCTGTTGCAGAGGTCCATACGCAACAACATTTTCTAAGCAGTCACAAGGAGACACTGTTGAGAGCCTCTTGGTTCATTTGGTGGTCAGTACCTCGACCATCGCACATCTTTTCAGCTGTACACATCTCCGCAGCCACCATTCACCGCTGCCATCTATGGCCCGTGGTGCACCACTGTTGCCTCGGTGCTGGTTTTGGATAGTAGAATTTTGCCTTGCATGGTACACTTTAACCATTGTGGTACATGAACAGATTACAAACTTAACCATTTCAGAAATGCTTCCACTGTGGCCTGAAAGCCAATGATCATGCTCTTTAGCACATCAGATTAATCATTCCATTTTTATATTATGACATTAACTGTGTTGTCTTCTTCAGCTCCCAGCACAGTTTATATACTCTCTACTGCTAGTGCTATCACCTGCCATCTGTGAGTCGTTACTGCAGGTCTGTACCACACGTAGGTGGTGCTCACATTAATGTGATTGGAAACTGCACACCCATCCCTTCCTCTTCCACAGTCTCTCTGTGCGTCTTCTCCCCCCCCCCCCCCTTTCTCGGTCCATCTCCTCCTCCCCATCTCTCTCTCCAGCTCCTCCTCCCCTCCCTCTCTCTCTTTGTCCATCTGTTCCTCCCCCCTCTCTCTATCCCTCTCCTCCTGCGTCCATCCCACTTTCTGTCATCTCATGCCTCCTCTCTGTATCCATGTCTTTCCATTCATCTCCTTATGCTTCTTCTTTCTATCCACTTCCTCCTCCCCAAATCTGCCTATTGATCTTCTGCCCCACTCCCTAATTATCACCTCATCCCACTCTCTGTTTATCCCCACACATCTACATACACACTGCACAAGCCTCCTATGGTGTATGATAGAGGATACTGGTCATCTCCTTTCCTGTTCCAATCACAAATAGAGCAAAGAAAAAACGGCTGTCTATAAGCTTCATTATGAGCTCTTTTGTGCCTATCTGCGACTCAGCATCTCCACTATATGGCAAGTGGCAACTTTCCTTTTCATAATATTGTTACATTGCATCCTGGATTTTCCGTTGTTTGATTAACTTCATGGTTGTTAGGCAAAATGTGCATTGGCAGCAGTTGAATCATTCTGTTGGCGGCCTCAAATGCCAGTTCTCTGAATTTCTTCAATAGTGCCTCACAAAAGAATGTCTTTCCTCCTAGGATTCCCATTTGAGTTCACAAAGCAACTTAGTAATACTTACATGCTAATCGAACCTACTGGCAACAGATCTAGCAGCACACATCTGAATTGCTTCAATGTCTTCTTTTAATGCAACCTCTCTGGGGTCCCATATGCTCAAGCAGTATTCAAGAGTGGCTCACACCCTAATGTTCTTGATGTGTTTACATCGAGGTAATAGAATCTATCTCCTCTGGTTCAAAGACTATGTAAGTTAGCCAGTATCGATTTTGTCTCACGCTGGCTGGGTATATAGCGCATGTCCGAGGCAAGCAGAGAGGCAGACGGAACTGAGCGATCAGGAGGTGCAACTGTCGTTCACTGTGGCTGGAGCACAGTCTGTGATAGAGGCGAGTGATGGCTGGACTGCCTTGGTGTTAACACCGGACATTGATCTGCTCTCCGGCCCTCAGACGTTGGTTATGGGGCTCCGTTTCCATCTGCTGGAGTTTCAATCTTACCGATAATCTTTCTAGTGAGCATCATTCCTACGACAACTGTGGTTATCGCAAAAATAAAAAAGAATTGTGCAGGCTTGTTTGTCGTATAAAACTTTCTCAGTTCAGATTCAGATTATGATACTGCTGCTGCTCATTACTTGTCGTTAATTAATATTTGACTAAGCTGGGACATGCTAATTGGCTGCAAAAGAGGCATTTTGGTTTTCGTATGTGTATATCTGTGAATGTTCTTTTCATTAGTTAAAGAGAGATGTGTAATTGTTAAGGTTTTTGCTTGTAATTAAGTTGCGGGGTTGTTTTCTTAATTGTATGACCACTATTTTATTGTGTTTTATTTGCATTTTAAAGACTGCAACGTATGTATAAGGCTGTGGGTAGAAATGTTTCTAATAGCAGATTACTGTGTGTTCTAGAAGGCTTTCTTGTTCTGGTTTCAATGTTTATGTACCTTGGCCCGGAGGAGTACACGGGTCGTGTGGGTCCGTTCGGAGAGCAAGAAGGGCTTGTGTCCAGAGCAGGACTGTAAAATTCTAAATTGTATTTTCTTCCTATAATTTAGCACTCTTATTGAGCTACAATTGTCTGAGTAGCTTATGCTTAAATGTGTGGTAATTAAGCTTGCAGAAATTTTGCTTCGTTCAAGGTTTGCTGAGATAATGTTCAACGTTCAATAATTTTATTAATTGGGTAGATGTTTTTTTTAAATGCAATTATGCTTGTGTCTTTTTAACGTTGAGTTTTTTATTATATTTTATTTATGGGAAAGGTAAACTTTAGCCTGGTTGCGAGGTGAGTTTCTTCCTGAGTTCACTTCGAAAGCCTTTCCTTAAATTTTTGGTGTTACTGAAATGGATTAAAGAGAATTTGATAGTGATCATATTTATTTCAAAATTTGTTTGCTAAAGGATAAAGAATGTAATGAATGTAAATTGTACAGTATATTTTTTTGAGTGTCAAGGAATGTGAACATGTGCTGAGGAACTACACTATAATAAAATTTATTATATGTGCAAACTTGGGCCTAGTCCTTCCTTAATCAAAAGTGAGAACCTGTTCTAAAGATTTTAAGTCATCGCTACAGTTCTAAAACCGTCTCATTTATAAATGAGCTACACTTTCCTAAAATTCTCCCAATCAAGTGAACTCAACCATTCGCCTTCATTATTACCAAACTGAGGTGCTCGTTCCCTTTCATATTGCTCCACAGCTTTACACCTAGATATGACTGTGTTAAGCAGTACACTGCCAATGGTGTGTCTGAATGTAACAGGATTGCTTTTCCTTCTCACCCACATCAGCTTACATTTTTCTTAACTTAGAGCAAGCTGCCATTCAGATCAACTAACAATTCTGTATCCTCCTACAGTCACTCAGTGATTGTACCTCCTCAGTGATTATACCCTGCCTCAGCAACAAAGAGCAGTAAATTGCTGCTCACCCTGTCTGCCATGTGTACAGAAAATAAGAGCAGTCCTATCACACTTCCCTGGGGCACTCATGATGATACCCTTGTTCCTTATGAACGCATGCGATTGAGGCCAGCACACTGGGTTCTGTTACTTAAGAGGTCTTTGAGCCACTCACATATCTGGGAGCTAATTTGTGAACTACTCAATGTCGATAGCCATGGAATTTGATGTCTGTGTCACAAAGTTGACTAAAATCAATCCAAGGGTATGGGAGGAGGTCCCAGACATTCACTCATGAATACATGTTGCTTCATTTACATATTAGTGTATTTCCTGTGGCTTCACCTGTGAATATGTTTGACACATACATGGCACATATCGCCTCCCCTCCCCTTCTTTTTATCTATCTCCTCCTCCCCCAACTCATTATCCATCGACTCCTTCCCCTCTCTATCCATTGCCTCCTCCCCCCTACCTCCCTGTCAATATCCTTCTCCCCCTCCTCTGTCCATGTCCTCCATGCCTCCCTCGACGACCATCTTCTCCTTGCCCCATCTCCCATGCCCTCTTTGCCCCTCTCTTTGACTCTCTCCTCCCTACCTCTCTGTCCATCTTCTTCTGCCCCCATCACCTTACACATCTTCATCTCCCCCTCACCCTATTTGTTTCCTCCTTCTCCCCTCCCCTCCCCTCCTTGTTCTCCTCCTTCCCCATTTCCCTACCAATCTCCTCCACCTCCTCTCTCTGTCCCCTTCTCTCTCTGTCCATTCCCCTCCACCCCCTCTCCCCCTTTCCATCCCCTCCTATCCCTCTCTCAGCCCATCCCCTTCTCTATCCATCTGAACCTTCTCCCAGCTGTGACCATCACACATGTAGTCCCTGCTCACTCTGTCAGTGAAGCATGCTGTTACTACTCCCACAACACACCTGTCATACAGGGCAGCCTACAGGTCAAGGGCCCGAAAACCATTTTTTGACTCTGATGCATAGGCTGGCATGCACAGCAGGTCGATAAAGCTGGCTGACGCTACTCCAACAGCACATTCCTACATGCTGGGGGCTGAACAGTCTCTGTCTCTGAGTGAATAACATTTTTAACTTCAGCTTGCACTGGAGGACACAGTGGTACAGTAGATTGCTCATTAGTACATAGTCTTTGCTTTTTTATTACAGTCATTATTTGACAGACAATGGTAATTAACTAGCAAGTGAATTGTAGTGATGCGTTGAGCCAATTGCAATGATGTTTGAGCATATTGAAATGATTTTAATTTATGGTGGACAAAGAACAAATGACAGAAATAGTCTCATCCTCTATTCTAAACATTTTTAGGTATTTTAAATTCAAACTGTATAAGAAAAATACCATGGAACACAATACTGAGAGATATACATGGAAGAACCAAAGAAACTGGAACACGTGCTTAATATTGTATAGGGCCCCTGTGAGCAAGCAGAAGTGCCACAAAACGATGGGGCATGGACTCAACTAATGTCTGAAGTAGTGCTGGGGGGAAATGACACCATGAAACCTACAGGGCTGTAAATAAATCCGTAAGTGTACAAGGGGGTGAAGATCTATTCTGAACAGCACATTGCAAGGCATCCCAGATATGCTCAATAATGTTCATGTCTGGAGATTTGGTGGCCAATGGAAGTGTTTAAACTCAGAAGAGTGTTCCTGGCACCACTCTGTAGCATTCCTGGCTGTGTGGGGTGTCACATTGCCCAGTCCATCGGAATCCACAATGAAGATGAATGGATGCAAGTGATCGAACAGCAAGCTTATGTATGTGTCACCTGTCACAGTCATATCTAGATGTATCAGGGTTCTCATATCACTCCAGCGGCACATGCCCCACGCCGATACAGAGCCTCCACCAGCTTGAACTGTCCCCTGCTGACATGCAGGGTCCATGGATTCATGAGGTTGTCTCCATACCTGTACACGTCCATCCACTTGATACAGTTTGAAATGAGACTTGTCTGACCAGGCAACATGTTTCCAGTCATGAACAGTCCAATGTCAGTGCTGACAGGCCCAGGTGAGGTGTAAAGCTTTATGTCATGCAGTCATCGAGGGTACAAGGGTGGGCCTTCAGCTCCAAAGCCCATATCGATGATGTTTTGTTGAATGGTTTGCACGCTGACACTTGTTGATGACCCAGAATTGAAATCTGCAGCAATTTTTGGAAGGGTTGCTCCTCTGTCACATTGAACAATGTTCTTCAGTCGTTGTTGGTCCCACTCACAGAATCTTTTTTCCAGTCACTGCAGTGTCAGAGATTTGACGTTTTACTGGATTCCTGATAGTCACAGTACACTTGTGAAATGGTCATACAGGAAAATCCCCTCTTCATTGCTACCTCGGAGATGCTGAGTCCCGTCACTCGTGCGCCAACTATAACACCGTGTTCAAACTCACTTAAATCTGGATAGCCTGCCATTGTAGCAGAAGCAACCAATTTATCAACTGTTCCATACACTTTTTGCTGACTGCAGTGCCATATTCTGCCTGTTTACGTATCTCTGTATTTGAATAGGCATGCCTATACCAGCTTCTTTGTTGCTTCAGTATATAACATACATACGTAACATACATATCATCATATTGATGAAAACTGAGAATGTCATAGTTACAGATGGTGTAGAATTTGCTAGTATACTCACTAACAATATCACAGATACTGTATAAATTTTAAAGTGTGACCGAACTCATCAGGGACCTTGGCATCCAAGGATACTCGGACAACCATCCCACTCAGTTTTTGTTGTTGTTGGAAACTAGTGATGAAAACAAAAGCACATAAAAACTACTCTGAGATTAAAATCCAGAAAGTCTGCATGATATGATGCAGTTCAGTATCATCTAATAAGGCATGTGAGTAAATAATTGAACCTTTGTTAGATATAGAAAGCTGCTCACCCAGAGCTAAAGTATTTCCAGAAAGATTAAAAACAAGCATAGTAGTGCAAAGCTACATGTAAAGTGATAAGGAAATCTACAGGGAATCTATTTCTGCTTTGACAAAATCTGTGATAAATGCGTTAGACAAAAACTTAGCGTCCATTATGTTTTTAGATTTGTATAATGTTTTTGGCACAAGCAGTCATACAGCTCTAATAAGAAAAAACTTGGAAATTATGGCATAAACAGACAAGCACTATAATGGATAAAATGATATGTTGCAATGGAAAGCATCGTTTGAATACAGAAAGTGAATGCACATCTGAAATCAGAGTTAATAAACATAGTGTTCCTCAGAAATCTTTACAAAGTTCACGATCAGTCAGTCTGTTTATAAGTAATACCAAAGTGTGATATTGCAGTGCCTGTGATGCAATGCATGCATGTTCAAAGGAACATTGCATTGTTCTTCTGAACAACACAGGCACTGCAATATCTTTTTTATCTGCTGATACCATGCAGCAGCTTTCAATTAAAATGTCCTCCCCTGTACAGGAATTACGCAGTGCATGCATGAGTATAGGTTGTGACGCAGGAGCAATGACATATGGCTGTTCAGGTCAGGCCGTGAGTCATGCATGGACTGCCAAAGCGGTTATGGTGATCGCTTGTATAAAGCAGGAAGTACAAGTCTGAGTCCCATCTGGCACAAATTGTCATTGTCATCATTCTGTTATACAGCTGACAGTGGTTCATATTCGCAGCTGCGAATACTTATTATAAATATCAAAATGAGTGAGAAGGAAAATAAACACTATATGCTGATGGCATAAAGTTAGTAAAAGAAAAAAAAAATTAAAAAATAAATAAATGAAATAAAAATTATGCCAACACTTGGAAGAAATGCACATATCATATTTAAACAAACACAGTACGTTGCCCCATAGAGGACAACATTTTTTTTTTTTTTTTCTTTGCAGAGTGTATTTCCCTTTCTATTTTGCCTTGATGAACTTCGTGTGATTTGCCTGTTATACCTCTGGGCTCATGGAGTATGAAGCATTCATTGTCGACAGGAGGAATGGTGAATCTGCTCCTTTATGTGACTAAAATGTTCCCTGCAGGGGGTCAGGGCACAAACCCATCAATGTAGGCAATTTCTCACACAAGCAGCTGAAAACTATCCTGTGTTAACTGTAGCTTGTAATTTCTTGAACTCAGTCATTTTCTAGGTTCTTTCTTAGTTTACATACTACATTATTCTCTATACGTTAGATATGATCTTTGGAAATTGATATATGTAAAAATATATACAGTAGGGGGGGGGGGGGGGTGTATGAATATAAACTATGTAACATACTTTGATTATTAAACATGTTACATATCTAACCAAGAGACAGCCACCACGGAGACAAAATGCTAAACACCGCCAATTACTCATCCTAAGACTACTGTGAACTGCCTAGTTTGTACTTATCCACCATTTGAGCTAGCAACTTGAGACCATACATGTGTACTTTGTTTTACAGTGTAAGACTAAATGGAGCTTCATATATAACACTCCTCACAGATTAGAGCGCAATACAACATGATAGTACACATCAGCAAAGTAGTTTTGCACCCCACTACATAAAAAGACATTGCAATGTGTGATGTGAATGGAAAGTATACAACTGTTCAGTCACTAGAGTTAAGCCTACACACCTATATGTAATATCCATGTCGCCACTGTAGAGTCTTGTACCACAGGGAAGCAAGGAAGAGGATGTTGTTATGGGTGGCCGGTATCCTCTTTCTACAACACAAATGCACATGTGGATTAATATGATTCTTTATTTATTTGTACTGGATACTTAACTTGAATAGAGTTGATGTGCTGTGGTACAAGCTCATCAGTAATAGTCCTCTTGCAGACAATATCAGTAATCCTGCTATTACAAACTTTAATCACAGTGCTGAAAAAGTACAAGTCCTGCTATGATCACTGCTCTGGTCACTATGTACTGTCATAGCCTGTGATGTGAACTGAGCACACTCTTCGAATGAATAACAGATGCCAAACTGGAAGTGAGTCAGTGAGTGTGGCCCTCCGGTCAGCAGCAGTGGCTAAATACTTTTCTAGAAGGCGTTGGCTGTGTGTTGCTTGTCAGTATGACTCTGGTCTCTCTCGTGAAAGGTGCGCTTGATACAGCGCCTACTATTGATCTTCGCACTTTATCTTTGCCAACTGGTGTGCTGGCGACACCTTACGCCAGCTCATTATATATGGGCATAAAAGAGGACAGGGCTTAAAACAAGATAACTGAAGTGTTTGAAACCACATTCATATCTGTAAAAATGCAGATTAAGGACTATGATAAATAAAGCAATTTAACAAAAGAAGCTGGTGGATAAGTTCACTTTCAAGTCTTTTATGCTACATTTATGCTGCTTGTATTCTGTATCTTATAGTGTACAAAAACTGTAGGGATGAAAGAGGTTAGTCACAGAAATAGTGCTTGTTGTAACATGCATGTACAGGGGCAAAGGGAGACAAGTCCAGTGAATACTGCGGAAAAAGAGGGGCATGTCTGTAAATGTCACACTGCATCTTACTAACAGTGTATTTATTTATTTTTGACTGTACTTAGTTTAAGAGACATATGTTTCGTTCTCCATTTCTGTCCTCATTTTAAACCACTTGCTCAGTTTACTTGTGTTTGTTGTTGTACCACACATCATCAGTAATACAATGGGTTGTGTGGGTAACTTCCTTAATAGCAAAAAGAGTCAGGAAGATCTGAGTAAGAAATGGACATAACAGTCCAAGAAATAGATCTTCTGCATTCTCAAAGTGCCTACCAAGGTAAAAATAATATGAAGAAAAAGGTACACCTGTAATGTTTTACAACTGCCACTTACATTTTGTTTGGACCTACAAAGAGCAGTATTTTTTAAATACTTCCTATCAATATCTCAAGAGAAGTATGTACATAGACTTATAATAAGTATTTTGTGCTCTCAAAGCCCAAGACTATGTGGTGTTTATGCCACACCTCTGCCTACATTTTATTACATTTTGTTGTTATGCTTTAATGTACAGGACAGAAAGATTCATGTCACACTAAGCTAACAAGAAGTCAAGAGTCATCTGACCTAACCGTCCTAGTAAATGACAGGCGGTCTCCGACTATGAGACCAATGAAGTGAGTAGAAGCTGTATCACACTGGAACCAGTGTAGACAGCAGTGATTCACCTATGAGGCTAGACACCAAAAACCATATCTTTGATTATTTAGATTTACTATTGAAACACTGATATGTCTCCAAATGTGCTGCTTACATTACCTGCACTAGCAACCTTTTAACAGTAATTTCTGAGCCATGCTGGTTCGTATTGTTATCTGCTTAATGGCCTACTAGTGTGACTTCACCATTCTGGCATGCTGTGAGGTGGCGCAACTGTGCATTGTCATGACTTTGGCAGTGATCTCTGACTTGAGTGCAGGACAGGTTCCTCCAGAGAGAGGGAGAGAGAGGAAGAGACAAACAATGGGGCATGAGATGGTTCCCGTATTGAAATAGTGTGTTGCCTTGTACATGGGAACCATTATGGTGGAAGGTTGATCTATGGTGGACCTAGAAAGCTTGGTGTTTGGAAAGGTATTTTTCTGGTGCATTCTATTCATGGGCTAAGTAGATCAGCCCCCTGCATTCCTGGCAGTTTATGTTGCATTAACTTGGATGCTTTGTGCCTAATGTGAGAGTCCTACAGTTTTCTTGTGCAATTGGTGAGATGCTCAGTCGCATGGTTGCTGATGCCACGAGTTGTTTCAGGACGGGCCACCTCTGCCTGCTTCTTGTCTTATTGCTCTCCAGCATTTTATTAATGTTACTGTGAGTGTATTTGTTTGGATGTAGCCTTAAGGTTTTCCATTGATAATTGTTCCCCTATTAACTTCTTTGTCACTTTCAGGGTACGTCACTGTTGTTTAATATTCTCCCCCACCGGGGTGCTAGCATCATAGAAGTTTCTGCTCATTTGTGCTCAATCCTGATTATTCATTTAATGGATGTTCATGTATTAATATGCATTTGTTTTAGTTATATTTTAGACGCTTGTTCTGGCCATGTCCTTGAGGTGTTTTTTTGAGGCCATCAATAAGGAGAGATTGGTTAGTTGCTTGCCATTGCCATGTCTGATTCTGAGGTAAGATCTTGTTTGGGTTTACTTATGTGACTGCATCCATCTCAGGCTGTATGTTCATGCCTCAACACCCAATATTTTGGGGTTGCTTAATGACCTTACTCATTATCTCTCAGGGCAAATAATTGTAACTATTTTCAATTTTATATAATGGAAGGAAACATTCCACGTGGGAAAAATTATATATATGTCTGCTTGTGTCTGTATGTGTGGATGGATATGTGCGTGTGTGCGAGTGTATACCTGTCCTTTTTTCCCCCTAAGGTAAGTCTTTCCGCTCCCGGGATTGGAATGACTCCTTACCCTCTCCCTTAAAACCCACTTCCTTTCGTCTTCCCCTCTCCTTCCCTCTTTCCTGATGAGGCAACAGTTTGTTGCGAAAGCTTGAATTTTGTGTGTGTGTTTGTGTTTGTTTGTGTGTCTATCGACCTGCCAGCGCTTTTGTTCGGTAAGTCACCTCATCTTTATTTTCAATTTTATTAATTTGTGTTGCAAATTGTATTAAATTTGGTTTGTATGTTTTAGTGCTTTTATTGAATGAATTTGTTTAACACATAATTTAATGGATGCTCAAGAAATTCACCTAATTGGAGGACTTAGATGCCTATTTATCTTGCACTTCATTTGGTGAAGGGCTATTGCGCCTGTGTTACTGTTTGATTTAGATCTGTCTTGCCTAGGAGATTTGCTGCAGCGTTTCCTACCTGACAGCACTTCTCTCCTTTGTTTCAGGGCCTGAAAGGGGGGAGTGTTTGGTACCTGGTACTGGAGTGGCTGTGTATTGCCACATGCTTCGGCTCTGCTCAGCACGACTCCAGCTTGCTGTTTGTCAGGCAGTGCAAGGTCTGACATCATTACTTATATCTGTAGGCACCTTTCATGCCTCTTTGGCAGCTTCCGAAGTTGAGTTTTCCTTTCTTTCTGTAACCTTCAACCACTTGTTCCTCAGTGCCTTATGTACCAATATCCTGTCTAGCACCTTGACCGTGATGCAGGTGCAAACCTGTGATATTAAGGACTTACTGCCTTTGACTCAAACACTTGTTATTCGACTGTATTTTAGCTATTTAATTCATTCTCTTAGAAAGGACTTTCTTAAAGTTTGTTGTTCAGAAATTGTTCCAGGGCCCACTGCTAACTTAGTAAAGCTTTAAATAAAATTGTAAAGTTTTTTGCCTGTTTGGTTTTGTTAAATTTGCAAGTCATTCAATGCTGAATATTTATCCAGCACCTTATATGTCAGTTCTGTAGTTGTTGTAATTGTCATTCAACAGTGCCTTAACTGAGAGTGTTAAATTTTTGGTGCTCCCTTTAAAAAAAAGAAAATAATAATAATAATAATTGGATTGTGAAGCACAATATTTGAAAATGTAATGTTCTATAGTTATTCAAATTATTTGGTTGTCCTATTCCTGTGGATTTCATTGGCAGTAGACTGTGGTTGATTTCCACTGGTAAAGGGGGGGGGGGGGGGGAGAGTTGTTCTTTCCTTTGATATCATTCATCATCTGAAGTTTGCATATGGTGTTATTTTATAACTGTATTTTATTTGTTATAGGAAAACAATACACTGGAATGGAACACAGTGGTTGCCTTGGCTTGTCATATTTAAAACATGACCAATTGGAATATGAACTTAAGCTACGATGGCTGCCAATCAAGGGTGGCATCGCGGATATGGCAGCCATGTTATGTGCAGCATTGAATGGTCCTGTTAATTAATTCTCGTGACACTGTTGGCGAGGTAGGTGTCCCTATTTCTAGTTGCTCCACAGCATTGGCCAAATCGGATTGTAATATTCAGTTCCTTGAGGGTAATCAGGTTACCCTAAAACAGTTGTGTAGGGTGTAGGCTCAACTCTTTCACTCTGATAATTGTCTTGCTGATTTAAGGTATTTTCAGCTTGATAAGGAACGGGAGGATATGGTTAATCAGTTGATGATGTGTGTGAAGGAGTTGCAAGTCTGTGCCGCCACTGTGAGTCGGTCAGACCAGGTTTCAGAGCATACATACTCCCAAGGTTTTAATAGAGCCATTCTTGAGTTGTTTACTTAGTTGCCCAACCCGATCATACTTTTGCTTCACAGTCTTTTGGCACTGTCAGTTGATCAGTTAGCCCTGGCTGAGAAGATATCATGGTTGATCATATGTTTTGGCTCTGAGCACTATGGAACTTAACTTCTGAGGTCATCAGTCCCCTAGAACTTAGAACTACTTAAACCTAACTAACCTAAAGACATCACACACATCCATGCCCCAGGCAGGATTCGAACCTGCGACCACAGCAGCAGCGCGGATCCGGACTGAAGCGTCTAGAACCGCTCGGCCACAGTGGGCGATCATATGTTTTGAACTCCATGCTGATGCCTTGCAAATTTCACACTCTGTTATCCTTTGTTCATTTTATCCTTTGTTCTGAATGTTTCTGAGTAGTTTGTTTTCTGGAATTATATAGGATCAGGGCATTTTAAAGGTCAGTTAGGATCCTGTGTAATAGAACAGAAGTTATCACCACACATTTGAAATGAACTCAAGCCTGTGCATTATTGGCAGGTACAAGCCCCCATGGAAACCCTGGTTGAATATATCGAGCGTGGTTGCAACACGATGTCTGCTTACAGATGAAAGTAATGGAGCAATAGAGTAGGGTAATGTTTTTAACAGCTTGGAGGGAATGAGGCTGGAACATCATTTGCATGTTGTTTTTGCTGAAAAGCTACTTTGTTTGAGTTGAATGAGTTGTTCTCTATGGAGGCACTTAGATTCACAGGCAGACGATTGAGGAAAGGGGTCCGAGCCCATGGCTCATCCTCGAACTGACAACCCATGTGGGCTACCTCCCAATTCTCCAGGCTGTAAGGGTCGTTTTCAGTGTGGCATGGGTTGTCACTTTGTGTGTGAGTGACCGATTAGGCATGGCCCGAGACCTAACAGCTGACACCATCAGGGGCAGATCAAACCATTTTTGGGCAGGGCCCCTGCACACTGTGCATGTATCACAGCCTTTAAGAATCTTGCTCTTCCATATTTATGTACTCACCGTAACCAGGGACCTATCTGTGGCCTTTTGAATTCAGGGAGTTCTGTTTTGTTGTTGGATTACATTTGGTATTTGGAATTTGTACAAGATCCCTCCCTTGCATCCTTCTTCTCAGGGGTGTCTGGTTGCAAATGGCAGGAGTTGCCTCTGTTGGGGAGATGTGAGGGAGATTGTCCATTTGTAATTTTTCCTGGCATATTGAGTTATTTGTGGTTAAAAACTTGTTTATTATCCTGTTTCTTGGTTGTGACATTATTTAGCAAGTGCCTTTGATCGTGTACACCTTCCGGGTTACAGGACTGGAGTAGGTGGTGGTGGAAGGGTGCATGGGACAGGTTTTGCATCGGGGGCGGTTACAAGGATAGGAGCCAGAGGGTAGGGAAGGTGGTTTGGGGATTTCATAGGGATGAACTAACAGGTTACAAAGGTTAGGTGGGCGGCGGAAAGACACTCTTGGCGGACTGGGGAGGATTATATATCACTCGTACCACTGTTTATAGGATCTTGTCCAATAACTCGGGTATTAAGTCCAGTTAACGTGTTGGTTTGTAATCCAACTACTGGTACGACCTCCAGGGTCCACATTGCCAGATTAAGCAGACAAGACAGGGTTCCTCCCTTTTACCTGTATCTTAGAAAATAGGGGGAAGGGGTTTTCTGGTTTGAGTGGGGTCAGTTGAGCCATGCTGGCTTGTATTGATATGTGATTCACAGAATATTGGCGTGACTTCACCATTCTGACATGCCGCAAGATGCCGCAATTGTGTGTCGTTAAGACTTTGGCAGTGATATCTGAATCGAGTGCAAAATGGTCTCTCTGGTGAGAGGCAGAGAGGAAGAGACAGCCATTGGGACATTATATGGAGCCTGTATTGATATAGTGTGTTGCCTTGTACATGGGAGCTGTTATGGTGGAAGGTTGCTCTGTAGTCGATGGGGCCAGAAGGTGCCATATTAAAACTCCAAATGATTTATTTGCTTCCACTACTGTGCTCCATTCACCTCGGTCTGCATCACAGGGCCCCGCAATGCTGAGGAAGCACCCCAGCGGCCTGTGCAATGCAATGCTGTGTCGTGCCGGCCGTGGCCGGCCCGTTGAGTTCAGGATGGCTGTGCCAGCAGCTGACTCAGCGCTGCTTGGTGTGAGCCGCGGGCAGCCAGTTGCGTCCTTCTCCTCGCCGGCGTGGCTGAGACTGTGGCAACAAATAAGCGCTCACTATCTGGCATCTGAGTCTGTGGCCCTTGCCTTGGGAAGTCTCTGGCATGTGTTGGGAGCCGAGGCGACTGCCCGCAGTAGCGAGCTGAAGAGTGGCCCACCGCTGGCTGGCTGTGGACCCCATGTCGGCCTCAGAGGGTCGAACCAACAACCCGCCGTGGACTGGGACGCTGGCACCCCATCTGTTGCTGCGTGTAGCCCAGTGGTGGGATACACCTCGCCGTCCAGGAGAGGTGACACACTTGAATGAATCTCGTTAGAAAACGGCACCTATTTATACTCAGCTGTGCACCTCTGTTTTGCCAAGCGCGCCGCTTCGCGTCATGTATGCATAACACTTAGGTTGGCCAGTAGCCCTCTTCTGCCTGTGACTTGCGCCATGGAAACTGCTGTGTGCATCCTCTCTGGCAGTTCTACTCCCCTGTGGCCTCTATTTGCCTTCTCAACTGCTGGTATGTGTAACTTACTGCAATCTGGCCTGCACCTGGCTATAACTCATGCTCTGAATATCGCACGAAACTAACTTTCCCTATCCTAAACAGTGGTGCCGCTACAGATCTATGCAGAATGTAGAAATCTCGTTTGAAAGGTATTTTTCTGGTGCATTCCATTCATGGTCTACATAGATCAGTCCCCTGCATTCCTAGCAGTTTATGGTGCATTAACTTGGACAACGGGTACCTACTGTGAGAGTCTACAGTTTTCTTGAGTATTTGGGGAGATGGTCAATCGCATGATTGCTGATGCCATGAGTTGTTTCGGGATGGGCTGCTGTTGCCTTCCTCTTGTGTCATATTGCTCTTCAGCACTTTAGTAATGTTATTGTGAGTGTATTTGTTTGCATATAGCCTTAATGTAATTGTTCCCCTATGGTTAAGGTCATTGTACTGAGGCAAAGGTTTCAGGGTGTGTCACTGTTGCTTAATATTCTCCTCTCTCGGGGTGCTAGTATCATACGAGTTCCTACTCATTTGTGCTTAATCCTGGTTATTCATTTAATGTAAGTTAATGTATTAATATACATTGGTTTTAATTGTGTTTTAGATATGTGGGCTGACCAGGTCCTCAAGGTGTTTGTTGAAGCCTTTAATAAGGAGAAATTGGTTAGTTGCTCACCATTGCCCTGTCTGATTCTGAGATAAGGTCTCGTTTTGTTTTCTTATGTGACTGCATCCGTCTCAGGCCTTACATTCATGCCTCAACACCCAAAATTTTGGGGGTGTGTGTTTGACCTTTGTCATTCTTCTTCAGGGCAAGTAATTGCAACTATTTTCAGTTTTAATTAATTGGTGTTGCAGTTTACAGAACTCAATTCATACTCAGAAAATAACTGCAAATTTCAATTAATGTTGATATCCTTCGTGGATAGAACCAGCTAATCACAAGAGTGCACAGAGTGGGCAGGCGCAAACAGTTACATCTCACAAGGAGTCGACAATCAGTTTCTCAAGAGGTAATGTGTGAGTCCATCTGTGGAGTGCGATTTCATGTAAAAAGGGAATGATATGTTAAAAATTGCCTTGGAAAATGTACATGTGTGACCCCAAGTTAATCTTAAGATCATGTGAAGTATTTTTATGATGCCTGAGAAATTATTAGAACACAGGAACTTTGCTGTGAATATTCATGTTGGACTGGCTTTACAAATCATTTTCCTGATTTTGTGAATAAAAGAAAATCAGGTGGTAACTCATTATTTCAAAATTCTCATTTTAGTAATGTTGAAACTTGCTCATTTGCCTTTCTGCTATGCACTATGTACTGCCTGCACTTTAGAGTCTGTAGCTGGCTGATGATAAACCAATTGGCACAAAGACAAGAAGTCACCTTTACAACACATGAAGACAGCAAACTGTCTCCAGTTGTGCTTGGATAAGTGGGTGCAGATGTTACATTCAGAATACATCATGTTTCTTGCACCTGGAACCTTTTAGTGGTTGAAAGTGTTACATTAAAAAGTCCATTGTGTGCCATATGAGGATTCCATTATACAGCCCTTGTGTATGAATATTACACTTTGCACCTTCACATTACAACTGTGGCTTACCATCATCACATGTAGCTTTTCCACTGCTACTTGAGTAATGTTTTACTACAATGAAATCATTAAATAATATACCATCACAAGGCAGATGACATTCGTATTTGTTTTAGAAGTAGCACTGCTGTATATCAAATCTCTGAAGGTTTACTGTGAGTATTACATCTTGGACACTCTGGAACCTTCAGTTTAAAAACTCTATTTACACTTTCTCTTTCGGACCCACAAACCACAGTCGGTGTGTGGCCTCATCAAGTAGCCTCCAAGTATCTAAAGATCCTTGTTCACCTAGTATCTCCATCTTATTTTCAGTCTGCTTAAAGCTCTTTGTGCTTTTTACATTTCTCTCAATTTGATCCATCCTCTCTTCTACAGATGTGCCCAGACCACCTCAATGTCCTCATCTTGGCTTTCACAACCATATCTGGTTCAGTATGTATTTACGTCTAATCAGTACCCCGCATGCCACCATACAGTTCACAGCACATGTACTTCTACTAGTCACTACCTACACTGTTCCACTCCAAACAGAGCAAGGGAAAAACAAATGTGTAAATGCATCCATATGAGCCCTAATTTCTCGTATCTTGTCTTCGCATCCTTACACGCAATGCTGACGGCAGTAGAATTGTTTGGCAGTCAGCTTCAAATGCCAGTTCTCTAAATTTTCTCAATAGTGTTCCTTGAAAAGAACATCGCCTTCCCCCCAGGGATTCCCATTTGAGTTCCTGAAGCATATCCTTAATACTTACATGTTGTTTGAAGCTATCAGTAACAAATCTAGCAGCCTGCCTCTGAATTGCTTCAGTGTCTTCCTTCAATCTGACTTGTATGGATCCAATACACTCAAGCAGTACTCAAGAATAGGTCACTCCAGTGTCTCATATGTGGGCTTCTTTCTCCAATTAAACTGAAGTCGATCATTTGACTTTCCTACTACATTTCTCACATGTTCATTCCATTTCATATCACTTTACAATGTTACATCCAGGTATTTAAACAACTTCACTGTGTCAAGCAGGACACTAATAATACTGTATCTGAGCATTACAGGTTTGTTCTTCCTACCCATCCACATTAACTTACATTTTTCCATTTTTAGAGCTAGCTGCCATTCATTACACCAACTGGAAATTTTATCTAAATTGTCTTGTATCTTCCTGCAGTCACTCAACTTCGACATGTTACCATACAACACAGCATCATCAGCAGACAACTGCAGATTGCTCCTCATTCTGTCCACCCAACCATTTATGTATATGGAGAACAACAGTGGTCCTATCACATTTCCCTGGGGCACTCCTGGCGAATACTCTGATGAATACTCGCCATCGAGGACAACATACTGTGTTCTGTTACTTAAGACATGTTCGAGCCACTCACATAACTGTGAACTTACTCCACATGATCGTATCTTCAGTAACAGCCTGCAATGTGGTCCCATGTTGAAAGTTTTCCACAAATCTAGAATTATGGAATCAGCTTGTTGCCCTTCATTTGCAGTTTGCAGTATATCGTGTGAGAAAAGGGCAAGCTGAGTTTCGCATGAGCAATGCTTTATAAAACCACGCTGACTCATGGACATAAACTTATCAGTCTCAAGAAAGTTTATTATATTCAATTTGAGGAGTGAATCTAATGGTCTGGCTGCCAATTTTATCCACACTTTTACTTCTTGTTCTCATCATTTTGTTATTTACTCTGACCCCCAGGTATTTAAACTCTTCTGATTCTCCAAACATATTGCCATCAGTTTGTGTTGAAACTTCTTGGCAGATTTAAACCGTGTGCCGGACCTTGAGTCGAACTCGGGACCTTTGCCTTTCGCGGGCAAGTGCTCTACCAACTGAGCTACTGAAGCACGACTCACACCCGGTACTCACAGCTTTACTTCTGGGTAGCTCAGTTGGTAGAGCACTTGCCCGCGAAAGGCAAAGGTCCCGAGTTCGAGTCTCGGTCTGGCACACGGTTTTAATCTGCCAAGAAGTTTCATATCAGCGCACACTCCGCTGCAGAATGAAAATCACATTCTCATCAGTTTGTGTTGTTTGCCAGCTTTTTGTCTTGTAATTTCTTTGTACATTCATGAATTTTGTTTTCTTGTCATTTACCTCTAATTCAACTTTCTCAGTTTTTTGAAATAGCTTTCTTGCCAGTATTTTCATGTCACCTAGATTTTCAGCAACTAATGCTACAAAAACTGCAAGGATCAGTACACTCATTTTTATTCACATATTAATTCGGACATATTCTGAGTCGTGGTCACCTTTGTGCTCATACGGCAAAGACTACCAAATCCACCGGTTAGTCCCTCAGCCGTTAGGGGTAAAACCCAATGGGACTCGGGGCAAGTAAGGCTAGCAACCTGCTTCCCTGGTACTTTAAATATGATGCTGGCAACAATCAGAGCAAAATGCCTCGGACCTTTGGAGGTGACGGAGTCCCACCTCTAACTGACAATCCAGGGACTCCAAAGATACGACTTGGCAAACAAATGGTAATGAGATGGGGAGCTATTAATATCAATGGGGGCTACTCTGGGAAGAAGGTAGAGCTGGCAGAGGCTGCAAGTAAGGTGGGGCTGGACGTTTTAGCCGTTAGTGACATTCGGGTAAGGGGTGAGAAAGAAGAGGAAGTGGGAGAATACAAGGTCTACCTGTCAGTAGTCAAAGCAGGAATAGCACAATGGGGTGTAGGGCTTTACATCAGGAAAGAAATGGAACCCAGCGTAGTTGCAATAAGGTATGTAAACGAACGACTGATGTGGATAGATTTGACAGTGTCTAGCAAGAAAATTAGGATTGTGTCAGTATATTCGCATTGTGAAGAGACAGATCAAGATAATATGGATAGTTTTTATGAGGCACTCAGTGATGTAGTTGTTAGAGTAAAGGACAAGGACAGTGTTCTGCTCATGGGTGATTTTAATGCCAGGATTGGAAATCGAACAGAAGGGTATGAAAAGGTTATGGGTAAATTTGGAGAGGATATGGAGGCCAACAGGAACGGGAAACAACTCTTGGATTTCTGTGCCAGTATGGGCTTAGTAATCACAAACTCCTTTTTTAAACGTACTTGGGAAGGCAGGGGAACCAGATCTGTCATTGACTATATAATAACAGATCAGGAATTCAGGAAGGCTGTGAGGGACACACGTGTATTCAGGGGATTCTTTGATGACACTGATCATTATTTAATCTGCAGTGAAATTGGGATTGTGAGGCCGAAAGTGCAGGAGGTCAGGTCCATTTGTAGGAGGATAAGAGTGGAGAAACTTCAGGATAAGGAAATCAGGCACAAGTACATAACAGCGATCTCAGAAAGGTACCAGTTAGTTGAATGTAGTCAATTACAGTCATTGGAAAAGGACTGGACAAGGTACAGGGACACAGTACTAGAAGTGGCTAAAGAATGTCTTGGAACAGTAGTGTGTAAAAGTAGGATGAAGCAAACAGCTTGGTGGGATGATACAGTCAAGGCAGCCTGTAAAAGGAAAAAGAAGGCGTATCAAAAATGGCTACAAACCAGAACCCAGGTAGACAGAGAAAGTTATGTTGAAGAATGAAACAAAGCCAAACAGATAATTGCAGCATCCAAGAAGAAATCGTGGGAAGACTTTGGAAACAGGTTGGAGACTATGGGTCAAGCTGCTGGAAAACCATTCTGGAGTGTAATTAGCAGTCTTCGAAAGGGAGGTAAGAAGGAAATGACAAGTATTTTGGACAGGTCAGGAAAACTGCTGGTGAATTCTGTGGATGCCTTGGGCAGATGGAGGGAATATTTTGAAGAGTTGCTCAATGTAGGTGAAAATGCGATCAGTAATGTTTCAGATTTCGAGGTAGAATGGGATAGGAATGATGATGGAAATAGGATCACATTTGAGGAAGTGGAAAAAATGGTCAATAGATTGCAGTGCAATAAAGCGGCTGGGGTGGATGAAATTAAGTCGGAACTTATCAAATACAGTGGAATGTCAGGTCTTAAATGGCTACACAGGATAATTGAAATGGCCTGGGAGTCGGGACAGGTTCCATCAGACTGGACAAAAGCAGTAATCACACCAATCTTTAAACATGGAAACAGAAAAGATTGTAACACTTATAGAGGTATCTCTTTAATCAGCGTTGTGGGTAAAATCTTCTCAGGTATTGTTGAAAGGAAAGTGCGAGTATTAGTTGAGGACCAATTGGATGAAAATCAGTGTGGGTTTAGGCCTCTTAGAGGTTGTCAGGACCAGATCTTTAGCTTACGGCAAATAATGGAGAAGTGTTATGAGTGGAACAGGGAATTGTATCTATGCTTTATAGATCTAGAAAAGGCATATGACCGGGTTCCTAGGAGGAAGTTATTGTCTGTTCTACAAGATTATGGAATAGGAGGCAAACTTTTGCAAGCAATTAAAGGTCTTTATATAGATAGTCAGGCAGCTGTTAGAGTTGACGGTAAATTGAGTTCATGGTTCAGAGTAGTTTCAGGGGTAAGACAAGGCTGCAACCTGTCTCCACTGTTGTTCATATTATTTATGGATCATATGTTGAAAACAATAGACTGGCTGGGTGAGATTAAGATATGTGAACACAAAATAAGCAGTCTCGCATATGCGGATGACTTAGTTGTGATGGCAGATTCGATTGAAAGTTTGCAAAGTAATATTTCAGAGGTAGATCAGAAACGTAAGGACTATGGTATGAAGATTAGCATCTCCAAAACGAAAGTAATGTCAGTGGGAAAGAAATATAAACGGATTGAGTGCCAAATAGGAGGAACAAAGTTAGAACAGGTGGACAGTTTCAAGTACTTAGGATGCATATTCTCACAGGATGGCAACATAGTGAAAGAACTGGAAGCGAGGTGTAGCAAAGCTGATGCAGTGAGCGCCCAGCTACGATCTACTCTCTTCTGCAAGAAGGAAGTCAGTACCAAGACTAAGTTATCTGTGCACCGTTCAATCTTTCGACCAACTTTGCTGTATGGGAGCGAAAGCTGGGTGGATTCAGGTTACCTTATCAACAAGGTTGAGGTTACGGATATGAAAGTAGCTAGGATGATTGCAGGTACTAGTAGATGGGAACAATGGCAGGAGGGTGTCCACAATGAGGAAATCAAAGAAAAACTGGGAATGAACTGTATAGATGTAGCAGTCAGGGCGAACAGGCTTAAATGGCGGGGTCATGTTACACGCATGGGAGAAGCAAGGTTACCCAAGAGACTCATGGATTCAGCAGTAGAGGGTAGGAGGAGTCAGGGCAGACCGAGGAGAAGGTACCTGGATTCGGTTAAGAATGATTTTGAAGTAATAGGTTTAACATCAGAAGAGGCACCAATGTTAGCACTGAATAGGGGATCATGGAGGAACTGTATAAGGGGGGCTATGCTCCAGACTGAACGCTGAAAGGCATAATCAGTCTTAAATGATGATGATGATGATGATGATGATGATATTAATTCCCTCCTCTGCTTTACTTGTTGCATCCTGTGCTCCTGAATTATTACATTGAACAAGAGTAATTATATTCCATCTCCTTGCTTGACTCCTGCTTCTCATGTATTATCTCTTTTAAACATTGTTCCATTCTTTTCTGGAGAGTCTTGGAGAGCACTTTGTAGGCTGTGCTAATTAATGGGATGCTTCTATAATTTCTGTATTCTTGTTTATTGTCCTTTTTATGGACTGGCACTATGGCAACTTCTTTTCACTCAGATGGTATTCTTTCTTCATTCCAAATATTGATCATGAACTTATGTACTTGTTTTGCAAATGTATCTCTTTCTTTCTTAAGCAGTGTAGCTGGTATTCCATCTCTCCCTGGAGCTTTATTATTTTTTGTAGTGTTTTGATTGCATCTGCTGCCTCTTTCAATTTTGGTGGTGTGACTAAGGCAGTGATGGCTTACCAACTGAATTTTATAAGCATTTTTGGTATTTACTGAACCACTGTTGTATATGCATACACAATCACATTGTAGCAGTTACCGGTAGGTTACGACAACAGCTTAATAGCACTGCTTTCAAAAGAATGCTCACATGAAGATTTAAATAACTTATACCCCATCCCCCTGGTGAACTCTGGTTATAAAATTGTGGCCCTCATTACAGTAGCAGAACAAAAAATATTAAAGGAAGGATGATACATAACAGCCAGGTTGCATCAGTTTTACAATGTAGCTGATTATGGAGAGATCATATCTTATAGTGCAATATCACTACTAGAGGCAGCAATTTTATGTTTACATCAGTATAATGCCTTTAACAGGATATGTCATCACTACTTGGTCAAACTACTGAACCATCTCAGATTTTGCAGAAACTTTATTCAAATGATTAAAAATATGTATAACTGCACAAGTTAAGGCTATCATCAATGGGTAATTCACCTGACAAATATCTACTGAGAAGACTGTTCAAGAGGGCTGCCCAGTGGCAATGCCACTCTTCATTATAGCAATTGAATCACTATGACGAGTTGCAAATTTTAAAGATTAAACCTGTTCTCGAGCATAATAAAATGCACAGCATATGCAGTTGGCATGGGTGTCACCATACGACTGGATGAGGACCTATGGGACTCCAATAGTAGCATAGGTGAATATGAAAAAGCCTCTGGCTCTAAGCTAAACCTCAGGAAAACTAGCACAACACCAATCGAGAGATGTTTTAAAACTGACAAAAACATTCCATTCAGAGTATGTGAGAAAATCAAACTGCTAGGAATAATGGTGAGCAGCTGCCCTCGGAAAATAAATGGTGAACAACTGAAAGAAACTGCCCATGTTGAGAGGCTGCCTACAACACAACATAAGTCAGGCCCAAACTGTAGCCTGGTACACGCTTGCAGAGTGGCATATTATGTAGCTAGCTTTTACTGCGTTTTCTTAGTAGTATATTTCTTAAATTCTGTATGTGTTTTCTTGCATTTTTGTAAGTGTAAGGTGTAGAGTCAGGCAGTCTCTTGCACAGTTGTCATTTCTTCTGAGCAGATAACTACACAGTAAGGTGTGTAGCGAGTTGCATATCTAGGTTTCTGTCTGTGCTATTACAGTCAATCATAAGTTAGTAATACTAGGATGGGTAAGATGTGTGCACGCCATCCGTGGATGCAGGAGGAGCTGGCCACAGTTCAAAAACTGCTGAATATGCTTTTGACAACAGTCAGTCATCTTCAGGCTGCTACTTCAGGGTGTAGTAGTAGCACAGGATCTGGTGCATTTCATGTGGTATCTCATATGTTCTTTGTTTGCCCACAGGCTCTGCTGCCAAGGCATTTTTAGTGTACCAGACATAGTGTATCAGCCCTCACACACAGGATGGGTGGAAAGTGGTATCTTGTTTGCGTCGCTCGAGGCAGAGTGTCAATGTGGAAACTGGTCGTCTCGTCTTGCCTATTTTCCCTGTGAGTGAACAGGTGGCTGTTCCTTTAGCAGGGTTTGAGCAGGATATGGGACCAGTAATATGGATTGGTGATAAGAAGTGAACGAGGAAGCCATCTGGTAGAATTTTGCACAGAGCATAACTTAATCATAGCTAACACTTGGTTCAAGAATCATGAAAGAAGGTTGTATACATGGAAGATGCCTGGAGATACCAGAAGGTATCAGATAGAATATATAATGGCAAGACAGAGATTTAGGAACCAGGTTATAAATTGTAAGACATTTCCAGAGGCAGATGTGGACTCTGACCACAATCTATTGGTTATGAACTGTAGATTAAAACTGAAGAAACTGCAAAAAAGGTGGGAATTTAAGGAGATGGGACCTGGATGAACTGAAAGAACCAGAGGTTGTACAGAGCTTCAAGGAGAGCATAAGGGAACAATTGACAGGAATGGGGGAAAGAAATACAGTAGAAGAAGAATGGGTAGCTTTGAGGGATGAAGTAGAGCAGGCAGCAGAGGATCAAGTAGGTAAAAAGGCGAGGGCTAGTAGAAATCCTTGGGTAACAGAAGAAATATTGAATTTAATTGATGAAAGGAGAAAATATATAAATGCAGTAAATGAAGCAGGCAAAAAGGAATACAAACGCCTCAAAAATGAGATCGACAGGAAGTGCAAAATGACTAAGCAGGGATAGCTGGAGGACAAATGTAAGGATGTAGAGGCTTATCTCACTAGGGGTAAGATAGATACTGCCTACAGGAAAATTAAAGAGACCTTTGGAGAAAAGGGAACCACTTGTATGAATATCAAGAGCTCAGATGGAAACCCAGTTCTAAGCAAAGAAGGGAAAGCAGAAAGGTGGAACGAGGTATATAGAGGGTCTATACAAGGGTGATGTACTTGAGGACAATATTATAGAAATTTAAGAGGATGTAGAAGAAGATGAAATGGGAGATATGATACTGTGTGAAGAGTTTGACAGAGCACTGAAATACCTAAGTTGAAACAAGGCCCCAGGAGTAGACAACATTCCATTAGAACAACTGACAGCCTTGGCAGAGCCAGTCCTGACAAAACTCTACCATCTGGTGAGCAAGATGTATGGGACAGGCGAAATACCCTCCGACTTCAAGAAGAATATAATAATTCCAATCCCAAAGAAAGGAGGTGTTGACAGATGTGAAAATTACCGAACTATCAGTTTAATAAGTCACGGCTACAAAATCCTAACCTGAATTCTTTACAGAAGAATGGAAAAACTGGTAGAAGCCGACCTTGGTAAGATCAGTTTGGATTCCGTAGAAATATTGGAACACGTGAGGCAATACTGACCCTACGAATCTAGATTAGAAAAAGGCAAACCTACGTTTCTAGCATTTGTAGACTTAGAGAAAGCTTTTGACAATGTTGACTGGAATACTCTCTTTCAAATTCTGAAGGTGGCAGGGATAAAATACAGGGAGTGAAAGGCTATTTACAGTTTGTACAGAAACCAGATGGCAGTTATAAGAGTCGAGGGGTATGAAAGGGAAGCGGTGGTTGGGAAGGAAGTGAGACAGGGTTGTAGCATCTCCCCGATGTTATTCAATTTGTATATTGAGCAAGAAGTAAAGGAAACAAAAGAAAAATTTGAAGTAGGTATTAAAATCCACGGAGAAGAAATTAAAACTTTTAAGGTTTGCCGATGACATTGTAATTCTGTCAGACACAGCAAAGGACCTGGAAGAGCAGTTGAACGGAATGGACAGTGTCTTGAAAAGAGGGTATAAGATGAACATCAACAAAAGCAAAATGAGGATAATGGAATGCAGTCAAATTAAGTCAGGTGATGCTGAGGGAATTAGATTAGGAAATGAGTTACTTAAAGTAGTAAATGAGTTTTACTATTTGGGGAGCAAAATAACTGATGATGGTCAAAGTAGAGAGGATATAAAATGTAGACTGGCATTGGCAAGGAAAGCGTTTCTGAAGAAGATAAATTTGTTAACATTGAGTATAGATTTAAGTGTCAGGAAGTCATTTCTGAAAGTATTTTTATGGAGTGTAGCCATGTATGGAAGTGAAACCTGGACGATAAATAGTTTGGACAAGAAGAGAATAGAAGCTTTTGAAATGTGGTGCTACAGAAGAATGCTGAAGATTAGATGGGTAGATCACATAACTAATGAGGAGGTATTTAATAAGATTGGGGAGAACAGAAGGTTGTTCCACAACTTGACTAGAAAAAGGGATCAGTTGGTAGGACATGTTCTGAGGCATCAAGGGATCACCAATTTAGTATTGGAGGGCAGCGTGGAGGGTAAAAATCGTAGAGGGGGACCAAGAGATGAATACACTAAGCAGATTCAGAAGGATGTAGGTTGCAGTAGGTACTGGGGGATGAAGAAGCTTGCACAGGATAGAGTAGCATGGAGAGCTGCATCAAGCCAGTCTCAGGACTGAACACCACAACAACAACATCTCAGTCTTCCTGATTTGTTAATCTTTGTTTAGTTTTGTAATGTAGATGTTTTATCTTCTTACTAGTCACTCATAAAGTTACTCTAAATGTAGATTGTTTGACATTGTGTGGTATTTCATTGCTGAGCTATTTTTGTCCTCTGGCAGCAATCCATATCGGTGGATTCCACCGAAGACCGACGTCGGCCGGAGACGGCTGATCTATGTGCACTGTCACACTATAGCTGATCCTATCTCCCGAATATTCAGATTTCGGATGACAATCAGTGAAATTCGAATCAGTTTACTTTCGTCAGTCAAATCGACTGACATTCTTGCACTGCACACAAAATATGGAGCGTGAGAAGCTGGGAAGTTTAGTAAAAAAAAAAAAGTGATTTTTCGGCTTCCTGAGGATGGAAATATCATAATCAGGATATAATTCAGAATCTATGGACTAAAATCACAGGTTTATTCAAAACCTCAAATAGGCAAAATCCTAAATCTTTACTGGAAATTTTTGGCATAGATTATAATCTCAAAAAATATGTCTACAAATTATTTTTATTGCTTACTGTTAATATGAAGTGGTTTGCAAATGCGGTGTAGGGTATGTATTTCCACTTTTAAGTGCTATAGGTTGTCAGAGAATGTTATGCTACCCTTTATGCTTGTCTTTCACTTGTGTGCTAAATGACGGTCATTTAAAGTTAACTGATGTACGTCTACACAACTTTAAACAAATACAGAGAAACAGAGTGTTTATAGCTTGCTTTCCAAGACCAGCATGAATTATCTCGAGTATGTAACAGAACATTTCCCCCATCATCTCATATCTTTATAAAACTTGTGTGGTTATTCTGATAACTGAGAGCAGAGACTATAGTACTCGCCACATTCTTTATGAGACAAGAAAGCTCATTCATACGCATTTGGTGTGTCTTTAGCACAAACCACTGTGCAGCACTCACTCACATTCAAGCACAAACGCGTCCTGGTATCTACCCCACCCTAAGATGTTAAAATCTAACCAACTTCATACATAGAATAGATCCTAACCTGACCTCATTTGACCCTGCCAAAAACTGATGAAGGAGATTGGAAATACTATGACCACACTATCGGCCGATGTTATCGGGTGACATCTGGCAACGGTGTCTGAAGACCATTGTCGGTGCCACTGTGAGAGCAACCTTACACAGTGCTCTGCGCATGTGCGGAGGTTAGGTAGCTACTGTGCGGGCTCAGTTCTGTCCTGGCTTAACTTTGTTACTACATGCATTGCATCTAAATCTCACGCATACTGAGTGTTTAAACAATAAAGGGTCAAATTAAAGAATTTCTCACTCTCGGAGAGGTTAATGTTTTTTGAGCTTCTCTGGCCCGTAAACATACAATAAAAATCTGGGTGCAGTTGAATTACTTTTGACTTATTTGTATGCTTAACCTTCTGACACACAACATTTCCGTATTACCTGCAGACCTTTTCGTCTTAAATTTTGATAGTACCAATAAGTGCATATCTTACTAAGGCATTTGGAGACGCCATAGTGTTCCCAAACATTGTAAGTGTATAACATAAAATCATTAACATGATCCTCTGGTAAACAAACACACCACTGGCTCTGCTCTGGGTGGTGTCAGTGAATCAGTACTTCTTGGTAAATCATAAAAAAATTTCATCTTGTCACCATTGTTCTGCAGCAGTTTTAGCCTTACCTATAGCCATCTGCGATCCTTCTGTTGTGGTTGCTTCATGCGTTTACACATCTTAATGTAGTCTGGCCATTGTGTTTTATCTTTCTATCAACAGAACCCTGATTTCTGAATTGTTCTCTACTAATTCTAAGAATTCATCTAGGTCTAGTGGAAGCCAGGATAAGGCGTCAGCAATTTTGTTTTGATTGCCTCTGATTACACGATTTCAAAATAAAATTCCTGTAAATACAAACACCACCTAGCAGTCCTCCTGTGTGAGATTTTACAAGTGAGAAGGACAGACAAAAATTTATGGTCACAATACACCTTGGTTTTCTTTCTCCACAGGGAATATTTGAACTTTTTGAAAGCCCATACCGCCGCGAGAGCTTCCAATTTGGTCACGGAATATGCTCATTCAACTTCAGATAGGGTCAACTAGCAAAACTAAGTACCTTGGGGTAAGCTCCCAATTCATGTCAGTGATTTGGAATAGACAAGCCACCACCCCTTGCGAGGACACGTCTGTACACAGACAAAAATCCTGTGTCGTGTCAGGATGATGTATGATGTTGGCATTCAAATAAGCTCCTTTAATGTTGTCATAATCAGTTTGGCATTGCTTGGTCCATAACCAAGGATGGTTGTTCCACAGAAAATCCAACAGAGCATCATTGTTTAAAATGTGCTGTGGTATAAATTTTCTGAAGAGAGATACGAATCCAAGGTATCCCTCCAACTGTTTCTTATTTTGAGGTAAAGGGCAGTGTCTGATAGCATTGAGTTTCTAAGGGTCTGGAGGTATGCCTTTAGGTGGTGATTTGTGTCCAAGGAATTTAACCGTTTCTGTAGCAAAATGTGGCTTCATTGGGTTGGCTGTGACTCTGTGTTCAACATATACAAGAATTGAACCAAGAGCCTTAGTAAGAAACTTCCTGGCAGATTAAAACTGTGTGCCCGACCGAGACTCGAACTCGGGACCTTTGCCTTTCGCGGGCAAGTGCTCTACCATCTTAGCTACTGAAGTACGACTCACGCCCGGTACTCACAGCTTTACTTCTGCCAGTATCTCATCTCCTACCTTCCAAATCGAGTTCGAGTCTCGGTCGGGCACACAGTTTTAATCTGCCAGGAAGTTTCATATCAGCGCACACTCTGCTGCAGAGTGAAAATCTCATTCAAGAGCCTTAGTGTTCATACCATGTGGGGGTAGCAGTCAGTAAATCATCAACATATTCCAATGGCTCTACTTAACAATTCAGGTCCTAAGACTTGATCTAAAGCAGAAATAAATACACCTGCAATGACGTATAATCAAAAGAGAGAACACACAACTCAATTTCTGCCCCCACCTACAAAGGCAGTGTACTTACAGGTATCTTCATGTAGTGCAATTCGCCAGTACGACACTGAGAGATCTATCCTAACAGGCAAGATAATTTTGTTTATTTCTCGTGCATCAAGCACGAAGTGGACACTATCGTCTGATTTGCTAACAGCCAAAATGGTGTTCCAGTGTGGAAATAAGGATGGTTGTATTATTGTCCAATTTAGTATTCTATTGATATCTTTCCTCATAGCCTCCTTGGCCAATGGAAGAGGGTAAGACAAAATGCTGATAGTTTTGTGTGGGTACACCTCCATTTTGTATTTGTATCCTTTGATTATCATAATGTATTAAAAGCCACCGCAGTTCTTCCTTTTGCTCTTCTGTACGGCATGTTGATTCATGCACCTAGGCTGCACACAATCTCAGGGCCTATCTCCTCTTCCTGTGATTGTTCAATTACTGTGTGTTTCCAAACATGACAGTAGGATAGGAGAATTGTATTTGAACATCAGCAGTGTGTTTTGGTTTGCTTTCTCTGGCGTTTTACTTGGCTAGGTCTACTGAATATTGTTGGTCATTCACAGTGAAATGACACTTTCCCTTACTGGGCATATACGTGAACAAGGAAACAAAAATTCCCAGATTTTTCTCCCAGTTAAAAACGCTCTTTTTCACATGAAAATACACTTCTTACAAGGTGAAAATACAATTTTTCCATGATAAGTGACAGTGTACTTTCCCTCGGAGCTGTAAAAATATCAATCTTTGAGTGGTAAAGGTTTTATACACTAGCGTAGAAGTTCCCTGCACTTCAGAAAACGAAACTCGACAAGGAAAAGAAAACATGTTTTGGAAAAATCTTAGATGTGCAGCAACATGTACGCTGCATATTTTCATATTACGATAGTATAAATTTGAATCTCACCAAACACAGCACATTAGTTTCCGAAGCACTGAAATAGAGATTACAGTGTGCTTTGTAAGCCAATCATAGCTCATGTCACGTGATCTTGCCGGACAATCACAGCAGATATTCAGAGCATAGGATACGTGATGTAGTCAACCAATAATAACATCACTGTTAAGTAGCGTGAACACACAAATAGGAAAAGTTAATGGTTTAAATTAATACACACAGAGTAGCAACAAGAAAAGCTAAGCTTTCATTTATAATATTGGTCTTTAAGATTAATAAGCTACAAGAAAAGCTAAGCTTTCATATATAATATTAGTCTTTGTAGTGTGTGTTACACTTTAAGATACATCACACAAATGTGCCAGTAAAATTTTAAACAATGACATTAATGTCTGTTCTTCTGGGCTCAAAATTATTCTAAGTGGCTGATCCTCAGAATGTTAAGTTTTAAATGAGAGTCAAACGTTCCATGATTTAAGAAATTCATTGCACATTCTCACACTAACATAATTCATCTTGCTTAAAAGGAAATTTCCTAACGCTTTTCAAAGAACAATTCGGAATATTTTCTCGCGACCTCTTAGGTGTGGGTTCATTTCAGCAGTTGCCAGAGAGTGCCAGAAAACAGGTGCTCATGGACAGCTATGATGATGTAGGAAGCCTGTATGTTCGTACACATATAGCATTAAGAGGTCTTACATGATGTCACAAAACAAATAGGACATCAGAGCATAGGAATTTTGTAAGAGGTCTTACATGATGTCACAAAACAAATAGGACATCAGAGCATAGGAATTTTGTAAACCATACTAAAATGCATAATTCGACTTAAAGGGCACATGCATATGTCCAGATCCACAATGAAGTAGGCCCCAACCTGATATCAAACATTTAGCACACTTTTCGGAATGGAAATTTTCATGGAGTGCCAATACTGTATTGTCTCATGTTTGGTTCTTTATTATGGCATAATGCAATATGTGCCAGAGGATGAAAATGTGCACTTGAGAAATTCAGTGAACAATTGAAACTACCCAATAGTGTGGAATGAAACACTTTGTTTCTTATAAATTGACTGCATCTGCAGAAAAGATTAATAAAAGCCACATTTATTTAGCAAACCGACAAAAATAACTTCATTGTTGTGCAAGGCAATTACTGCTTGACTGCTAAAAATGTGGAAATAAAACCAGAAAACTGAAACTAATAACATATTTTAGCCTTCTGTAGTTATGTGAATGTATTTTAATTCACTTGATAGCTCCCAGCTACAGAAATCGGTTTTGTTTTCATTTGACGTGTGACCTGTAAATGAAGGGTAAAAAGCAAAATCACTAAACGTAAACACGGGTCACTATCCTCCTTCCCACTACAACCCAGACTGCTTTGTGTATGCGCTAGTTTGGCTGCTTGGGTGCACCAGAAAATTTTTTCTGGATAGCATGATTCATGCTACTGCTGCAGCCACACTTCCAACTAGCCAGGAGCAGGAGAACGTACTGCTTATATGAAACTCAGCTGTGCACATGGCCACTGGCAAGTGCTCAAAAAAAAAAAAACTTAATGTAAACAGTTGTGACATCACGCTCATCAGAAGCAGTTTGCTGTTATCAAGTATTCCATAGCTTTTGTCCTAAAGCCTTCGACACATCTTGCTTTTGGCTGGCATTTGTGTGTGGTTGTTGTAAATGGGCATTTCTTTTGCAACTTAAGTTTTATTCTCTCATTTATGTTTTATTGCTGCAGTATTGATCTGCAGTAGTGGGATACAGTAACAGTCTTTGTTAGACTGTCAGTTCTTACCAGTCAAAATTACAAAGATTTAGCTGAAGAATTCTATAAAAATCCCACATTTTTTCCGGTTTTGTCCCGTATAAAAAATTCCCAGGTTTTTCCCTGTTGTCTCAGAGCATTACACCCTGCCTTACCAATGTCAATTTGTGCTTGTTACTTCCTACAGGTGTCCATGCCAATAAGGCAATTTATTACTAACCTTTCAAGCACAAGAAAAATAAATTGTAAAGTAGTAGTAGTAGTAGTAGTAGTATGGTATTGTCATGGGTTAAGCGTCTTTCACTTTTGTCTGTCCATAGCCAGTCTTTCCATTTCTGAATATTTGTCCCCTTTTATATTGTCCAGCATTTGATATCTTCTTTTTCCTCTTCCCCTTTTCCCTCCCCATTCCTTATATTCCTTCCTTCAATAAACAGTCCCTCCTCAAACAATGTCCAATCCAGTTCCATTTTCTCTTTCAGATGACTTTCAGCATGTTTCTTTCTTATCCAACTCTTTGTAATACGTCTTCATTCTGTACTCGGTCTTCCCATTTCACTTTTTCCATTCTTCTCCATATCCACAACTCTAGTGCCTCCAATCTTCTTCCATCTTCCTTCCTCAGTGTCCAGGTCTCCGCACCATATAGTGAAATGCTTCAGATGTAACATTTGGCAAGTCTTTTCCTCAGATCTTTGCTTAGTGGTCCACAAAGTAATTTCTGTTTCCTCTTGAATCCTTCTTTCGTCATTGCAATTCTTTTTCTAATTTCTGTTGAGCAATACATATCATTCATTATTACGCTTATCAAGTAATTGAAGTTACTCACTTGTTCTATTTCCTCTCTCCCTATTTTCATATGGCATTCTCTCCCCTTTCCTCCAGTTACCATGCTTTTCATTTTCTACTTGTTAATCTTCATTCCATATTCTTCTGATTTTGTGTTTAGACCATCTAACATTTGTTCCATCTCTCCTGCACTCTCTGCCATCACAACCATGTCATCTGCAAATCTTATACACCCCACTCTCCAACCCCCTATACAAACTCCTCTCCTTCCATCAAAACTTTCATTAATAATTTCATCCAGATAGATATTGAACAGTGTTGGTGATAAACAACCACCTTGTCTCACACCTCTTCCCAGTTCAATTTCTTCACTCATCACACCACCTATTCTTACTATTGTAAAGGGCAGCTATCAATTTGAATAGGAATCCACGCCTTTAATTTATGCCTTTAGACTTACTTCCTACAGCTGTTTGGATTTTACAATTTTGAACTAGAAGCAGGAGTTTTTGTAATTGGTCAAACAGGCCCTGTTATATTCATGGTAGCTCCAGTGTCCAATACTAAGGGTATCCTTAAACCAAATATTTAGGCATTGATTACTGCCTGTATTGTGTCTTCATTTTCATCTACACAGTTGGTAGTAACTTCCTGACACAGGTCATCTTTGATATTACCGCAGTTGTCGTATCTAAGAAAACGGGCTTTTAACTAGCTCCACGTGTCCACTCCTATTACTGGTCATTGAACAGGGGCATATCGAGACTGGTTCAAGTTTTCCAAATTGCCCTGAACACTGACCACCTCGTTAGGGGTAACCTCCACTATGTGCACATTATGCATCTGGTTTCACCAGTATCTTGCGCAGCTCTTGATTCAAAATTTCATTGTCCACAGTCACTATTCGAAACATAATTTTGATTATACTGATATAGTCACACAGCAGCAGACTATTTTGTCATCCAGTTGCATTCTGCTCTTGCCGGTGGCTGTTTGGGTCATTGCACCCGGTTAGTGGCGCATTGTACAATTGCTGATTATAGCCTGTGTCGTTCATTAGTTCATGTGGAGACTGCCTGTACGCTATCACTTTGTGGTTGCGCGGGTCTTTCTTTGTAAATAAGATCAATGGAATCGAGAGCCGAGAGGAAATTATCTACCCTGTGCGGTGCTCTGGAGTGGTGATTAATTTCTAACATATGTTAGCCGGTAGACTGCTTTTCAAAATTTTTAAGACATCTACATGTGATATCAAGTTTGTCCAGTAACGGGTTGTATGTATCCTCTGAGCCCTCTGTGTTTGCAACTGAATGGCGTGTCTCAATCTCTCTCGTATTGTGATGGACCAGAACTTGTCTGAGAATGGTCTTTCAAACTGTTCATAGGTGTGACATTTTTCCGACCAGTCAGTGGCCCACAGCAAGTTGTCACCCATTGTATAACCAACCACAAAGCATTATCTTCTGCACTTCGGTCCAGTTCCTTGGGAAAATGTTCTGGAAGACTCTTATGAACATGACTTGGTTTGTTTGCTTACATGTGGAAGAAAAAATCGGAAACTGCTTGTATCTTCGTAAGCCTTCACTTGCAAGCAAAGCAGAAAGGCACGCAGCATTGTCCATTGTTCATGTGGCACTGTTGTAATGTATTGGATTGTATTCCGAATACCTTTTCACAACAGGGACAGAAGTCGGCATGTTATATCTGTGATGTATTTCACCCGACAGTTTAGGGTTCTAAAGTAGGGATAAATGTTCGGAACATCTATCCTGTCTTTTGACACCTGATAGCTTGCGTTTGAAAGTTCCCTTTCCAATGTTGCTAACAATGTCAGTCCGCAATTTATTCTCCACTGCTTTCAACTTATGATCTATTTCAGCTCTTACTTCTTCCTTCTGTACCTTAATCACCTCCTCTGTCACATCTATCACATCTACGTAACCCTTGTGGTCCTGGACTACCTTCAGAGCCAGGGTACTGCCTTGGTCCGGGATACCAGTCCTGGCTCTATTCTTGTATCCTACATGTCTTTATCTATCGTTTCTTGTTCTTGCTCTGTGGTATTTGTTTTTTATGGTATCAATTTAAATGTTTGTCGAATCAATGAGAATGTTCCAAACATCACCATCAAGAAACAGCAGACATGATTTTGAAAAACTGTTTTAACGCCTTTAGCCAAGCCTATTGGGCCTTGGGGACAAGCCAAAATGTTGTGAGATCTTGAAGTAGTTGGTGGTAACTTGCTCTATGTTATGCTATTACGAGATTGAAAGGTAGCCAAGCTGGCAGTGCCATATATTCATCAGCATCATCTTCCTCGCCTTCCTGACCGATATCAGACTTCTGAGAAGACACAGGTGGTATATTTTGTTCCACAAGCCCTTCTTTCCCCTCACTTTCACTCAAAATGTCATCATCTTCTCATCCTCCAGTAGCCATCTCTGAATCTGTTCATCCATATTATTTAATAACCCACCATCTAAACATTTAATATAAAGATTAAGAAATGACTAACTGCAAAAATTTGCAATTCTTCTGTAGTATTTATTACAGTAATTGTATCATATTTACCTTAGTTTCACAACTTTTGCAGTCAGAAATTTAACTTCCACAAATGGTCATGCGGGCTACAGACATAGCCCACAGACATCACTGACAATTTGTTGATACAGCTTTGCATTACGGGAGTCGGCACACTGCTAGCAAGAACTGGGATTCATACTTGAGGAATACACAAAATGGCGGCATTGTCGTGCACCAATTGTTGAAAATAAATGACTGCTGTGACTGTAGTAGCTATTCTTTGTTCGAATTGACTTCCTCTCCAAAGAGCTGAATTTTAAAATGCAAGTCTTCATCTCATCAGGAGAAGGCAATTAGGACATAGCTTGGTAGTAGAATGAAAAACTTGCGACTTCTGTATATTAGAACTTTCACTTAATGCAACACTGAGACAACTTTATTACATACGTCTCTCTTGCACCAGCTCAGAAGATCAACAGACATTGAGATCAGTGAAAAAGGTAAATGAGGTACGTAAAATACCTTCCTCCATATCTTTGCCACACGGGGATGGCGCGAATATTAATTTATACATGTAGACCATTTAAAGAACCTACACACTATCACACACTGCAGCACTGTCGGAGCCACTGTCTATTACGCTTAAGGCAACAACCACATTCAGTGGGCCACAACAAATAGATATGGCTTATGACGCAACAATGATTGCTTACATTGTGCAAGATGCACAACTTTCTGTGGTTGTGTATGCCAGTGGAGCCACATTGTAACAACAAGTTAATGATACATGGTAGCCATTTGGTTTCTTTTCATGTAAGCTCTCCTCCTCACAGCAGAAGTGAAGTGCTTACAATTATGAACAGTTGTCGGCGCATGAAGGAATCCCATATTCATTTGCAAGTCAGAGACTTTGTAATATTCACAGTCCACAAGTCATTTATCTACGGATGCCAGCAGAACAATGAATACCTGCAACTTCAGTACAATCTTATTTTGCAATTTACTACTGACATTTGAAATATATCCAAATTAAATAATGTTGCCATAGACTGCAGAGTTTTCCAAGGGGCAGAAAAGTGATGCTGAACTAGAGAAATTTTTGCATGACACCTCTACAAGCTTACTACTGTGTCTTGCTGGCACTTCCGTATCAGTCATTCAATTCTATTGTGATGCCTCCACGGGAAAGTTTCAACTGTTTTTACCAGCTGAATTTTGATGTGCCTTCGACAGGCTACATAATCCTAATGCATTGATTCTGTTGTTCAAAGAGCATTGTGTCTGGCCTGATATTCAATAGGATTGCCGTGAGTAGGCGCACATATGCCATGCCTGTCAACACTGCAAAGTAGTGCACCATGTACATGCAGTTTTACAAATACTACTATTTGTTGTACGATCAGACTTGGAATATTAGCTTGATATTATCATAGGATCAACCCACAAATGTCTACTTTCTTTCTGAGTAGCAAAACTTGCCACAAGAATAGTATTATCCTGGGGATCCTTTGGTTCAAGTTTATCTAGGAATCAGCAAGTAAAGCAAATTTAAACAAATAAAAGATGCATTAAAATAAATAATAATAAATTGGTAAAAATGCTAAATTCTCCTGAATAACTGGATGTAGCCAACACCAGTATGTTTATACTGTAAAGCAAAATTACGAAAACAATCAGATGCAGTAAAATTCATGTGACTGTATTTAAAGTGGTAGCAGATTCCCCCATTGCTATTTAAATAACGTGTGCTGGCAAACAACAGTGCCTCATTCGTCTTCTTATACAAAATAGTTGCCATCTCATAAATAAAGGTTCTCAATGACCTTAACATATGAGAATTATGGTAATCATGAGAAACATGCAGTGTTTCACTTTTGCAAAGGCATTCTAATGTCAATTCACCACAGTTATTGGGTTCACATAGTTTTATACAAAGATCAGCAAGATTTGTTCAGGCTAACTTAGTGAATAAATGCATCTTCACAAATGCAAACTGATGCATCAAGAGTCCAAACTGCTGACCACCCTTGTCACACGCTAACACCAGCAGCACACGGGACACACAGTTCTTACCCTCAAGGTGAACAGCGACAAAAGACCGCGAACCTGTACTGCTGTCTCCCTCCACAACTTGATCATGTGAGCACTAGTTCAGTCATATCAGCATTTAACTCCTACAGCACCAGTTGAAATTATTTACAATTTTTAAACATATTTTACATTAAATACATAAGATAAATCTCTATACTACTTTTGCATTTCATTATTATAGTATTTACAGATTACTTCTACACTCAGCTGAAACTGTCTTTTATATACTACTTTTCACACTGTCAATCAGAACTGCACAAACCTAGTCAAATTCACAGTTCAATCCTTCATGCTCATAGGTTACTGCTGTAGTCAAATGATTATTGCACAATATTATTTGGTTAGAATGTCACAATAAAGATAATTATACAACTATTTATACAGAGGGTAATCTTTGAAAGTAATTGGCTCTGAGCACTATGGGACTCAACTGCTGAGGTTATTAGTCCCCTAGAACTTAGAACTAGTTAAACCTAACTAACCTAAGGACATCACAAACATCCATGCCCGAGGCAGGATTCGAACCTGCGACCGTAGCGGTCTTGCGGTTCCCGACTGCAGCGCCTTTAACCGCACGGTCACTTCGGCCGGCGGTAATCTTTGAAAGTAATTACTGTGGACCCTTTGCGTTGAGAGACAGCCTTTATAGTACGATATTATTATTTCTTTCCTTTCTTGGACGTTATGTCTGGTTAAAAATGGAAAGTGACGCGGACCTTGATCAAGCGTGACTTCCTTTTAACCGTAGGGTATATGTTACATTGCATTTAGGAACTTTCGGGTAATTGAACATGTATCAATAATTACAGATTTCTGTAGTTGTATATATATGTTTGGATGTAGCTGTATTGTGTTGATGTACTGGTGGATATTGTGTGGTGACTCCTGTAGTTGATAGTATAATTGGTATAATGTCAACTTTATCCTGATGCCACATGTCCTTGACTTACTCAGCCAGTTGGATGTATTTTTCAATTTTTTCTCCTGTTTTCTTCTGTATATTTGTTGTATTGGGTATGGATATTTCGATTAGTTGTGTTAATTTCTTCTTTTTATTGGTGAGTATGATGTCAGGTTTGTTATGTGGTGTTGTTTTATCTGTTATAATGGTTCTGTTCCAGTATAATTTGTATTTATCATTCTCCAGTACATTTTGTGGTGCATACTTGTATGTGTGAATGTGTTGTTTTATTAGTTTATGTTGTATGGCAAGTTGTTGATGTATTGTTTTTGCTACATTGTCATGTCTTCTGGTGTATTCTGTATTTGCTAGTATTGTACAGCCGCTTGTGGTGTGATCTACTGTTTCTATTTGTTGTTTGCAAAGTCTGCATTTATCTGTTGTGGTATTGGGATCTTTAATAATATGCTTGCTGTAATATCTGGTGTTTATTGTTTGATCCTGTATTGCAATGATGAATCCCTCCGTCTCACTGTATATATTCCCTTTTCTTAGCCATGTGTTGGATGCGTCTTGATCGATGTGTGGCTGTGTTAGATGATACGGGTGCTTGCCATGTAGTGTTTTCTTTTTCCAATTTACTTTCTTCGTATCTGTTGATGTTATGTGATCTAAAGGGTTGTAGAAGTAGATATTATTATTATTATTATTACTATTTTAGTGAAAAGTATATAGTCACAAGTAATTTTATAAGAAACAGTGTACGTGAACTTTAATACATCTACATCTGTATGGATATTCTGCAAATCACACTTAAGTGCCTGGCAGAGGATTCATTGAACCACCTTTACAATAATTGTCTGTTATTCCAATCTCAACCACTTTGCAGAAACAACGAACACCGGTATCTTTCCGATTTCCCTCATTTTATTATGATGAACATTTCTCCTTATCTAGGTTGGCGCCAACAAAATATTTTCGCACTTGTCAGAGAAAGCTGGTGATTGAAATTTCATGAGAAGATTCTGCCACAGCAAAAAATGCCTTTGTTTTAAAGATGTCAACCCCAAACCCAGTATCATGTCAGTGACACACTCCCCTATTTTGTGATAATACAAAATGCGCTGTTCTTCTTTGAACTTCCTCGATATACTCCATTAATCTTATCTGGTAAGGATCCCAGACTGATCAACAGTACTTCAAAAGACGATGGACAAGCACAGTGTATGCAGTCTCTTTAGTATATCTGTTGCATTTTTTAAATGTTCGGCATATAAAATGCAGTGTTTGGTTTGCCTTTCCCACAACATTTCTGTGTGTTCTTTCCAATTTAAGTTATTTGTAATTCACGGTAAATGATAACAGCCAAACAGTTGCAGGATAAATATTTATTGAAATCCTTGACCATGGTTTCGGTATATCTAAATATACCCTCATCAGAAGCAAAAATACACCTGAACATGGAGACACCATCATTATCAGAAAAACCTAGCAACATAACTAATGAATGTATATTTAGATATAACAAAAATCTTTATCCTGCAACTGTTTGGCTGTTATCATTTACTGTGAAGATTTTCAACAGTTGCTGCTTCAGTGATGTTTAAAATTTTGTCATTTGTAATTGTAATTCCTAGTTACTCAGTTGAATTTATGGCCTTTCGATTTGTTTGATTTATCATGTAACTGAATAATTAATTAAATAACTAGAAATCACCTAATAAACTATACATATGACATATGGGCACAAAGGGTGAGATCCAAAGAAAATCATGCCGCATTCATGTTTTGTGTAAGTGTGGACAATACATTGATCAGGCACAGTTACATAATTAAAAAGATAGAAAACACTTAATAATTCAATAAATAAAATATACACAAATGTGTCTTTTATGATGAGAGTTTGTGTCCTCTGGTATCAACACCTTGTTTGCAAGATTATGTGAAGTGTTGAACAGTTATTAATTTTTTATTGATTTTTGGAACAGTATCCATTTGTTGTTATAACTTCAATAGTTCTTGAGATATAAATAATATTAACATCTCAATACGTGCACCTCAGTGTCACAGTTACTCTGTTGTGATTGGACGACAAAATTGTGAATTATTGTTTAATTTTAAAGTATTTCTAAGTAGACCCAGTTAAATATATTGTGACTGCTGCCATCTTTGGACTCACCCACATGCTGTCCAGAACAGTTAACCACCTCTTCCACCAATTTCAGAGGCCTGGAAGAACCACTGACTGTAACTGGCTGCTCTGCCTGCCAACAGCCATGTGGCTCACCTTGGCTTCTCAGCAAAGTCAATTTACAACTCCTAGATTCCAAAAACTTTATGTGACTGTATAGCTCACCAGTATATGTGCTATGTTACAAGAGGCTCCACAGCAGACAGTTCCTGTATATTCCCATGTTGACACAATTACATACAGTTGGAATGAGCATGGGATCATGTAGATTGGCCTGTGGATCAATGAAAATTTGTCCAATTAAGTCAGTTTCTTGTTTCACAGTGTAAATGATTGTGTCCAGATATGCCATCATCCACAGTGCTTGGATAAACGTTTGGCCCCACATATGCAGGGTGGTGGGGCAGTATTAGGTATGGGGCAACACTCACCTGGCCTACCATCAGACCTGTGGTAGCAATAAGGCACCACAACAGCTGTGGACAACATACACGTTATTGTGGACCTCATTTGTCCCTTCCTGTTTGATGTCTTCCCTTTCAGCACAAGGCGAGTGAGAGTCATGTTGCAGTGGTTTTAGGAGCATGATAATGAACCCATCATGTTGTGGCTACCAAATTCACCTAATGGAACACTTCTGGGACATTATCAGGTGCCAGGTTCAAGTCCTCAAACCTCGAGCCCATAATTTACAGGAATTGTGGGACCTGTGTGTAGACAACTGATGTCACACACCTCTGTAAGCCTATCAAGAACTTGTTGAATTGAGGCCACACATATTCATGGTCATACTGTGTTCCAAGGTTCAGTTTCTGGGACAAAGTAATGTTATGTATCTTTAACAGGCGGTAGCAGAATCATCACTTTCACTACTCAACCCTGTTAATGACAAGGAAGTAACTTCAACATGCACAATAAAAGATGAGGTATACAAACATAAACCAAGTACCAAGAATACACTTGGAAATGAGATTCAAGTATTGTGTGCAGAAATACCATGGGACACTTTGGTACAATGTGCAGATCCAATGTTGACTTTTGCTCAGAAATGTACTGATGTTGAAGGCCACCATTTTGAACTTGATGCACCTATATATTGAGCTGAAACATTGTGATCACCTGCTTACAAGTATGTTGATCAGGCTTTGGAACACAGTACAGCAGTGAATATGCAGGGCAAGTTCTTGGTAGGCTTTTTGAAGCACTTGTTTATACATAAATTTTTGTTACATGTGTTCTACGAAAACAGATTTGGTAAGGTTGTCTAAATACTTCAGAAATTGCAACAAGACAAACTTCCTTTAGCATTACTCAACAATAGTTACCTTTAAGTGTAGTTTGTCAGGTATTTATAGCACACATACAGTAAAGAAAAGTAGGTGGAAGAAAAAGAAATACAAAATGGGGAACTGTTCAGTTGTAATCCATTTTATGCTACATGAATGCACATGTGTGCTACAAAAGAAATAATTAGTGTTATTGTATCAAATGTTCTTTGTAAAGGCTAGTGTAAAATATCCAAATTTAAATTTAATATTTTGAGCATCTCTGAAATACCAGTGTTTTCTCAGTTAAGGAGAAAAGGTCTCAATAAAGGAACTACAAGAGAACAATCACAACCATGTCAGTATACGACTGTGTTAAGTCCACATTAGCTTCTTTCTTAAGTATACTGAAATGAACATGTTTCAAATGAGACCTTTTAATGTGATATAATGAAGGCAAAAATGCACAAATCATTACACTTCACAAATGTGTATATACATCTACATTTTGTAGTAAAAATATAGCAAAAATTAAAAATGAGCAATTTCACAGGGAAGCAGTAGAGGAATCACTATGTACATAATCTACCATTAACATTTTCCAGGTCTCTTATTTAAGTGTTTTACAGTCAACTGGGAAAATTTGAATTCAAGAAACATATTGCAAAAAAATAAGCAGTCAAGTGTAAGGATTCACTTATTTAATTAAGTAAATGCTATCAAAATGTTATATGAAAGAGTGTGGCCTGTCTACATTCACCACCATACCTTTGAATGACACAAGAAGTTTCCTGTTACCATTTTCTTTCAATTGACATCAATAAATCATGGTAAAGCCTAACCAAAAATGTTCTTTTACCTTAAAAAATTATATCTCTTATTTTTCAAGTAATGTTTCTTTGCAGGAAGTGACTCAGACCAGAAAGATTAAGAGAAATTACAAACTCACAATGAAATTGCCAAAATATGCAATAGACATTGATCTTGCTCTTTTCTGTGCTCTGAATAGTTACTAACTTTAACATTATGCATGAATTCACACTAGAATTAATGGGTACAAGAATTTACTTGTGCAGTATGAGAATGAATTTACATTTTAAGTCTCACATTTACTTACTAGTAATTTTTCCCATAAATATGATAGTACCACAACTTGCCACTGTTGTAATTACAAAAATTAAGTATTTAATTTGCCATTTTACTCGGAATTTCTAATATATTTCCTCAATTAACAACAACACATTCCTACAAAATTCATTTGTGGCATTATGTTATCTCTCTTAAACCATACACTGTAATTCAGCAGCAAGAGAGAGTTTTGATGATATCTGAGTCACATAACACTTGAAATAACGATTATACCTTATTTTATTTATTCCAAAAATCTACTTTTATGCACCCGTATGTACTTCAGGCAGTATGTGGAAATCTTTTGCAAGGAAAGAAAGAAGGGGGGGGGGGGATAAATAAGATAGAGGGAGGGGGGATAAATAAAGAGCCTGCCAGCACACATTCAGCTGCATGAACACATAGGCTGTTTGTTATACACGCTAAAACAAAAGTAACAAACACGGTTGAGGCTGTTTCTGCCATTGAGGCAGAAATTAACTCAGAATATAATTTACATTTGAAAAATATAGATTATTACCAACATAATAATTTTATGAATCATAGACAAAAGTCAAGTTTAACTCTGTTGAAAGCTCTGATGTTCACCTGCAGGTGGACAAATCTTCAAATAATCACACTAAAATTCTGTTCATATTAAAGGGACAGTTAAGGACTATTATTGCTAAATAAAGGAAGTACCTGATAATTTTCTGTATCAAATGTTAACAAATGAGTGCAATGAAGAATTATAATAAACCCAGCAAGAAAACTCCCTGCCCCCGAAACAAAGTACATGAAAGAGTTAATGTAATACCTGAGCCAGAAAGTGTTTTTTTTTTTCCTCCACCTAAAACACTGAGGACATCCATTTATGTTATATGGGCACTGGTACACACATGGCACCTTGACTCTCCTCTCTACCTGCTCCCACAACCCCTTGCATAAAATTATACCACACATCCACTTTATCAAGGTAGGGTATACCTTCACTACTCCATTACATACAATAAATAAATGTTCTGATTTATGTTAAATTACACAAATATGGAAGTACATAAACCACAAATTTACAGAATTTTTTTAAGATACTTGTTTCTCATTTTAATACAATGGTACATACAAATGATTTTGTATGTTCTCTCTCTCTCTCTCTCTCTCTCTCTCTCTCTCTCTCTCTCTCTCTTTCTAAAACACACACACACACACACACACACACACACACACACACACACACACACACAAATACAAATACAGAGAAATGGCAGTTCTGCACCAGGTACGTTAGTGTTTCAAAGTTTCTCATATCTGGGTATATTTTTTAATGCAAAATCACATGACACCTTCTATATGAAGGCAACTGTAAGTACAGGTTCAATATAAAACAACAAAACTTCAAACTTCTGTCCCACGAAATAAAAAATGAAGTATGAGTATCACAATTATCTTCGAACCAAAGTTTACCGAAGTGGTCAACTGTGCACACAGTCTTCTAGTTACACTGTGTATATCATGATCTTTCTCATGAAATGTCTTGCACAACATTAATATCAACTGAAGAATGCACATCTGGTAATAATACTGTAATCAGTGTCGGGCTAATGTATCCCTCACCTTCATTCGTATTCAAGGAACTGTTTGTGATAAAACAGAAGATAACTGCAATAAAAAGGATAAAAAAAGTTGTCAGTACATATAGACAAGAAGCAACATTTGTGGACAAGACATGCAATAAAATCAAAACTTAATGAAGTATATAATTTTTAGCTTTTAAAGTTCTATTAGTAACATATGAACTCTAGTTGTACTTTTCACTCAAGCATAAAGCTGAAGGTGAGATCTGTTTTTAAGCATCATAGTCATGTCATTGTTATGTGATGGTATTTCATATCCTATCCTCCATATCATAGCCAGGAGGGAATTGTTGTGTAGCACACACTGTTAAGAAGTAAAGATAACAACCCACACAGCTGTACAGCTCCACTGTGCCATCTGACTACTTTGTACCATCCCAATGTGTGTGCTTGTGCCTGTTTGAAAGTGGACACCTGGATTGTTACTATGTTGCCAGTTCCGTAAATAGCTGTGTAGTCATCTTGGGCTGTCAGCTGTCGAGTCCATATACAGACGAGTCTTTGGTACTTTTTAGTATAGGTAAATAAAATAATTGTATGACGAATTGATGAAAAAATATTTGTACCTTAATTCTTATATACTGAGAAGACAGAAAAGCTAAAAACAAAACTAAGAAAAAACATTTTATAGTGGAGCACAAACATTTAGCGGCACGTGAGGTGTCTTAAACTTCTTGTCATGTACATGAGGTAAAGGTGTCAGGACTATAAGGAGGAAAGCCCCACAGTAAGGGAGATATGGAAGGAAGGTATGGCTTAATGTCTAGCCAATGTCGAAGTCAGGGAGACATGGATTCATTGCTGCACCAGAAATCGAACAGAAATGCTGAAGTCAATTTCACCCGATGAAAATATTCTGCCCACATCCTGTGGGATGCAAAAGGAGAATAATAAATTCTCAGAACAGTGCTTTGCTTTGGTAACAGGAAAGACGCTGAGAGATTTTAAGTAAAAATTGTTGGATATCCATTCCATTCACCACATTTGCTGTCCGCCTCAATAGCTGAATGGTCAGCACGATGGAATGCCACGCAAAGGGGCCCGCGTTCGATTCCCGGCTGGGTTGGAGATTTTCTCTGCGCAAGGGCGTGGGTGTTGTGTTTTCTTTATCATCATATCATGCCCATCAACACGCAAGTTGCTGAAGTAGCGTCAACCCGAAAGACTTGCACCAGGTGACCTGTCTACCCAACAGGAGGCCCTAGCCACACGACATTTCATTTCACCACATTTGCTAAGCTTTGACTTCAAAGGAGGACTACCTCGACAATCTTTTACTGTCAAGCTATGAAATTTTCATTTTGCACCCATTTATTTTTGTTATTTTATGCAATAAGTACAATGAAGGCAATATAACACTCTATACCTCACATTACCTAATTTCCTCATCAGGTAGTAACTTTTCATGAGCATCCCTGTTCCCCACCTTTAGTGTTACACCTTGATAGATAGCTGCATGTCTTTAAATTATTTTGACCAGTTACTTTACTCTGACCTGATGGTGATATCAATATTGCTTGAAGAAATTTTGGGCTTGCAACTGGTCATTATCAATTATACTCCACAATATTTTGACTGAGCATCTGCCTGTCATTCTCAGATAGGGCATCGAAGACTGACGAAACGGTAGAAAGGGGAACAAGAGTTAAAATAATATATCCATCTGATATAAAGTGTCCTGTCGGCTCTACCGAGTACCCATCGTGGTTTCCTTTTTGGCTTCCACTCCATTTGGCAGATGAATCCAGATCGGGAAATGATCACTTTCGTGCAAGACATCGACCCCTTCTCATTGAGCAGCGTGAGCAAGAGCTAGAGAGCAAAGTGAGAGATCAGTGGCAGAGAACAACCCAGTTGCTGTACTGAAATGCATGCATGCTCTATCCCACATTTAGCAAATATGCACGATGACATGAGAAGCTTCTCAATTGCTCTTCTCCTGGGGTAGGTAGTTTCAAAGCCCCAAAGCACATTGTGTGCTTTAAAATCACCATAGAGGATGAAGTGGTGGGGGAGCTGTGTAATAAGTTGTCAGGGCTGCTTCATCGAGGCAGCATGTGAAGGCTGCTTCATTGAGCACAGCATGTGAGGGCAAGTAAAAGGAACATACTGTCAATGGATGACGTGCATGCACTGTTAAAGCAACTGCCTGTAAGTTCGTTGTAAGGGAGAGTGATAGGGCGAAGAGTGGTAGTCAGTACTGATGAAAATACCTAGGCCTCCTCTAGTTCTCTCTCCACTCAGGTCGTCCTTTTGGTGTAGGACATAGCCTCGTAGCTCAGGGGTGTATGATTGATGGAAATTAGTCTCTTGGAGACACAGACATAGTGGTCTACCCTGAGATAAGAGACGGAGTCCCACCACATGTTTCCTGAACCCCTTCAAGTTCCACTGTAGGATGGGAGCCATTTCACTGATGTGGTTTTAATTTAGCCCTGGCTTTGCACCGCAGAGGTCAAGCACTTGTACAGCGAGGGGGAGTGAAGGGGCTGCTTGGATCCGAGGCATCTATGATGTCCTCCTCATCAGTCAGAAAGAATTACATCTAATGGTGCTTGGGACAGCTTTTGACCTTTCCCTGAACCCTGTCAAGTCGAGGATGGGGGGAAAGGGGGCATTGAGAGGTACTATACTTGTCGTATGCCTTCTTGACACTCACAACGGAACTGTTGTTGGTCTTGTCTGCTTTGACTGCTTTACTCTTACTCGCCTTGCCTTGGCATGCACACACACACACACACACACACACACACACACACACACACATACAGGTGCTGGCAGTAGGTGGTTGTATATTGGACGATGTCTGTGTCGAATCATCGACCTTAGGGACAGATTTCTGCACCATGGAAGCATAAGACGTGGTAAAGACGGGAGGTTTCGTCAGCTTATATCCCTTTTTTGCTTCAGCATAGGCGTCCGCTTGGTGACTCTGAGTTCCTGAATTTTCTGTTCCTCTGCAAAAACAGGGCAGTTTTGGCTCCAGACTGGGTGGTTCCCAGAGCAGTTAATGCAGACTGCTGGATATAGACAGTCAATCCCAGCTTCAAGGGCTGTTTTGCACATTTCCCACGGGTCACTTCACCCCCCCCCCCCCCCCCACCCCACCCCCCCGCAGCTCAGCACTGTGTGACCAAAATGCTGGCATTTGTAGCATCATATAGGGTTAGGTACATAAGGCCTAACCCTAAGTTAGAGGAAACCTGCCATGATGTGGTCAGGCAGTGTTGGAAAGCTGAAGGTCACAATGAAGGTAGCGGTCTTCTCAATTTCCCCATTATTCCCACCTTATTTTTTGCTCTACATCCACTTTCCTCTGCAATGCCTATTCCTTTTTAAATTTAAGTTTTTTAAGTTTTTTGATGTCCATAATGTCATGGCATGTGACCACACCCTTGCTAAAGATAAGGGAGTTATGCAGTTCAACACTTACATCATATTCACGCAATTTTTTGGACTTCGTAAATAGTTCCATCTGCTTTGCCCTGTTAGTCTAGACCAGTAGGGAACCAGTCCTCAGCCACTTTATAGACTTTAGGCTTCCAGCAAGTCCTTTATGGACGTAGAAGGGGGACACTTTTTCATATGTTCCCTCTTTCCTCTTAATCACTAAAAACACATTTTGATTTACGACTCCTTGAGCCCTGTTACTAGAAGGCAAGTGATTCAGATTATCAGGAGAGCTAGCCCTCCACATTCATTTGGAGGATTGGGTGTGGGTACTCTCAGGTAGTACACCCTTCCCACTGGGAGGAGATGAAGATTGCAAGGGTTCCACCTTGATCCCATGAGCAGCTAGGGATTAAGGGTCACTCAGACAGAGCCCCGCGTGCCTCAGCAAGCCTTATACAAATTAGGTGCGGCAGGTTTCCCAGAGGTTGCCCACTAACAACTGTTCCACCTCAACAACCATGCATCTCATCAGCAAGCAGCACACCTTGTGATTGACGGTTTTTTTATTAGAAGTTTGTTCCATCCTCGTGATGCGGGTGGTCAAGCCAAGGTTCCTGTTCGCTGGCAGTGCTTACCAGTCCCCGGCTAGGGAACCCTGGGCTCACCAAGCCTGTACTCAGCAAATGAATGTTGAGCCCCTCAGGGCCAAACCATCCGGAAAGGCAGACAATAGTCTCTCTCTATTTCCAAAGTGAACCAGATGTTCTTACGAGTGGAACTGATGTAAAATAAAAAATCCATTAATTTATCTTTTACATGAGGCTACACTGTGAACATATCATCCATATAACTTCATATTACAGTTGGTTTAAGGGCCACTGATTAGAGTGCTCGTGGCTTTCTGTCCAAGAGCCTCGTACTGCTGTGATCACTGAAGGACAATTTGTAATAGCAGTAGGCTGGAATTTACAAAACACTTTGCCAGTACGGTATGGCTTTTACAAGTCAGATCATGTACACTATGAAAGTATCCCACACTGAATATCAGAACTGCACATGCCTTTCACAACCGAGCATGTCTGCCATTGTCCGACATTGTACCTGCACCAGAAATTCAATGGATAGTTACTGCTCACCATATAGCCGAGACGCTGAGTCGCAGACGGTGTAGTGCACCTGGGAGTGTGCAGGGACGAGGTGGAGAGCGGGGCAGGTAAGTGCAATTGGGAGATTAGACACAGGTTGGGAGGGGGTTAGTGGTAAAGTAGAGAAGTAAAAATGCTGGGTGTGTTGGTGGAATACAAGGCTGTGTAGTGCTGGAACGGGAACAGGGAAGGGGCTAGATGAGTGAGGACAATGACTAACAAAGTTTGAGGCCAGGAGGGTCATGGGAACGTAGAATATATTGCAGGGAGAGTTTCCACCTGCGCAATTCAGAATTCCATCTTGTTCCTGCCTGTTCTCCAGCAGCACTTCACTGTTCCCTACCCCCACCCTGTTATCAACTCCCCCTCCCCACCCCAGCCTCCTCATTTCTCCCACCCAGTTGCCTCTCCCGTCATGCATTACTGCTGCTGCTGCTTCTGGGGTAGCCTGGCTTCTGCTGTCAGAGACTGTGGTAACGTTTGTGTGTGTGTGTGTGTGTGTGTGTGTGTGTGTGTGTGTGTGTGTGTGTTTTTTTTTTTTTTTTTTTTTTTTTTTTGACAAATGCCTTGTTGGATGAAAGCTTATTTTGTGACAGTCTTTCTGTTGTTTCTATCTGCGACTCAGCATCCCTGCTATATGGTGAGTAGCAACTATCCTTTTCATAATTCTGTTACATTCCATCCTGGCTTTTCCACTGTTAGAAATTCAATGGAGTGTGATGAATTAATAATTTTAGCCGCAGCAACATCTTTTTAGGAAAGTATTATTAAATAATTCATGGAAAGACATACGATGGAAAATCTGATGAACTGTGACAGCAGATATCAGTTTCACTATTTATTTATTTATTTATTTGCTATTTGCTTTTAGCCTTTTATCTACATAAAAGAACAGACTGAATGTTACACATGAATTCCCTTAATAAAGCACATAACATTTTAACACGATTTTGAAAGTGTTAGTAATAACTAAGCATTATGCTATTTAAGAGGATGGAGGGGGGGGATCTACAAAGAATAACTACATTAAAACAAAAAGTTAATAATAACTAAAAAAGGACTGAATAGTACTATATGACCATCAGCTGCATAGATATCTGTTCACCTGGAATATAGAAGGCACACACTACTTTTCTATTACACTATGCGGCGCTTGGTAGGTCACAAATTTTGTAATTTATAATTCTGGACTACACTACTACAGTGCTATACCACAACACTGTACTACACAGCATTACACTTCACTATTGTACTTAGTATTAGAACTAAACTGGATGTCTCATTTGTCAGGATGGTTAGCCCTTGGTGCACTGAGGTGCAACTCCGGATTCATAGGCACTGTGTTGTCGTGCCACCCAATGTGTTGAGATTGGGAGGTGGCTGTCAGGGTCTTAGGACGTCCTTCCTGATCCACCCCGACGCTCGTCACCTCACTGCTCCCAGAAGGTGGTTGTCGGTGGTTGTTATCACGATCAATGTAAGGCCTCTTCATGGTTGTCTCTAAGGCATGTAGGCTTGCAGTTCATAAGCTGCTATCTTAGCTGTGAGTGAGTTCAGCTTAAGCTACTGTTTCTCATTCCTTATTATATTACAGACTGTTGCATATCCAAATGTGTTCCTGATCCTGGTCCGTAATATCTCATCTGATGTCACACTCCCAGACAATGTGATGCAGGGTACTGATCTCTTCACATTCACAAGTGCCTGTAGTGTGCTGTCCTATTTTTATATGTAGCTGGGACATGGACCATGACCCGACAGTTAGTGTATAGCTCCCTTGGTCACAAGGAAGTACATTGCCCTTGTTCCTTCTTTTATGTTGGGAAGGAACTCCTCCCTGTTTCTGCTCTGTCCAACCAGACTTCTTGCCATTCTTTATCAATGCATGCTTTTATTTCCTTCTTTGATGTGTCTCTTGTGCCCAGTATCTCCTTTACCTTATCATATTCACACTTTTTGAGCCAATATTGTGCACCTCTCTTTCTTACTACTAGGTCTAGAAGTAGCAAGCCAAAATCACCATCAACGCCTCAGTCGCTGTTGTTCTATACATGCCTGTCAGGCACAGAGGTACACTCTCTGCTTGTCAAAAGCCTGCGCTCTCCTTATGTTCCTGGCTCTATGAGCCCAAACGCTCAACCCATAGCCCACAATAGCTAGTAAGATTGAGTTGTGGTACAGTCTTACTGCACTTAGTGGCAGCTGAAAACTTCTTTGGCTAATTGTGCTATTTTATTAAGATTTTAATGCCTTTCTAGCAGATGATTTCTACATGTGCATGGAAGATTTGCTTTTCGTTGATGTAAATTCCTAGGTACCAATATGCTTCTTTTCTTATTGCAGGTTGGTCATTTGTTCTGATTGTGGGGTTTCTCATTCTTGATCAAGTTTATTTTAGTAACAGATAGACTGTTTCGTAATTTCCTATCATCAGTTTGTTTTCTACGCACCAATTGCTTAGTCTTTCAAGAACTACCCTACTGTTTAGCCCTTGTGGTAGCAGATACTATAATTAACAGAACATCTGCATAGGCAATGCAGCCTCTAGTGTTTGTTATAATGTAAAGCTGGTTCAGTAATAGTTCTACGCCAACATCCTAGGACTCTGGACCACAATCAGTGCCCTGTGGGCAGCCTTTTCTTTGCAGGACATTCTAATTGCACCTGCCTGTCTGTGCAATAATCTCAGACTTTTGTAGACACACCTTGGGCAGTCCATCTGTTTCAGCAATATCAATCATTATGGCTATAACATACGTATCATGTGGGACATTCACGATATTATCTGATTTATTGCATCCTCAGTGGACTTCCCTTTCTTGAAATCATACTGCAGGGAGCCTGTTAACTGTCTGTGGTCCCTCAGGCAGAGGCATAGAAGCTTTTCCTGTACTTTGGCCATAGCATTTACCAAGCAAACTGGCCGGTAAGATTTCGGTTCTCTTGGATCTTTGTCTTCCCCTTTGTTTACTGTGATGATATTTGTGATTTTCCACATTCTGGACACCTGACCCTGCAAAAGACGTTCATTTAATAACACAGTTATATAGGGCACAATTTGGTCCACCAACTGATGCAATACTTCTGCTAGTATTCTGTCAGGTCTTGGTACTTTCCCCTTCTTTAACTACATTATTGCTGGACTCACTTTCTCTTGGCAAATGGAATAACAATACTGTTATTCACAGTGAAGGTGCTGATGTAACTCTGTGTCTTCCATCATTGTATCGTCCGGCAACAAAGTTCTGAGTAGGTACAAGACTGACGTTTCCCAGTCTCTCATCATCGTGCCGTCAGATCTTCTCAAGCTTGATAACACAGGGGGTGACTGAACCTTATTTGTTGTTAGTTTGTATGGAAAACCCCAATCATCTGTTACCATTTGGTCCTTAATGTACACCTCCAAATTTTCTACTCTTGTTTGGTGTAGTACACTGAAGCACCAAAGAAACTGGTACAGGCAAGGGTATTCAAATATGGAGATATGTAACCAGCAGAATAAGACAACAAGTATCTGGTGCAGTTGTTAGAATGGTTACTGCTGCTACGATGACAGGGTATCAAGATTTAAAGTCAGTTTGGACATCGAACAACAACTTTCACAACGTTAACAGTTATTTGTGACAGAGTTACATGCAATATTTCGGTTTTACTATACATTAAATTAAGCCCTCACATTACAGACATAAATATATGTACAAGAACGATTGTATACTGTCACAAACATTCCACGGACGCTTTTTGCGGAAAGTTCTAGCAAGACATACTGTAGACATAGTGGAAGTTTCATAATTCACCAATTTTAAATTGAAAATTAATAAAAATATTAACAACAAGCATAACTAGACTTAAGTGCCATTTTTTACTTGGTCTCCAACTATCAAGTAGTAATGAAAAAAAAAAAAAAAAGAAAACCAAATTAATGCCTGGAGGCCACCGATGTCAACTATGTTACTGTACTGGAAACATTACACAAAGATAGCATTTTAAGTGAGTTTGAATGTGGTGTTATAGTCAGCGCACGAGCAATGGGACTCAGTATCTCCGAGGTAGTGATGAAGTGAGGATTTTCCTGTATGGCCATTTCACGAGTGTACCGCAAATGTCACGAGTCTAGTAAAACATCAAATCTGCAACATCACTGCGGCCAGAAAAAGATCCTGCAAGAATCGGACCAACAACGACAGAAGAGTATCATTCAACGTGACAGGTGCAACCCTTCTGCAAGCTGCTGCAGATTTCAATGCTGGGCCATCAACAAGTGTCGGCATGTGAACCATTCAACGAAACGCCATCGATGTGGGCTACTGGAGCTAAAGGCCCACTCGTGTACCTTTGATGACTGCATGATACAAAGCTTTACACCTCGCTTGGACCAGTCAACACTGACACTGGACTGTTGATGACTGGAAACATGTTGCCTGGTCGGACGAGACTCATTTCAAATTGTATCAAGTGGATGGACTTGTGTGGGTATGGAGACAACGTCATAAATCCACGGACCCTGCATGTTAGCAGGGAACTGTTCGAGCCAGTGGAGGCTCTGTAATGGTGTGGGACATGTGCAGTTGGAGTGATATGGGACCCCTGATATGTGTAGATATGACTCTGACAGGTGACATGACTGTAAGCATCCTGTCTTGATCACCATTTATGACCATTGTGCATTCCGATGGACTTGGGCAATTCCAGCAGGACAATGCGACACCCCACATGTTCAGAATTGCTACGGATTGGCTCCAGGAACTCTTCCGATTTTAAACACTTCCGCTGACCACCAAACCCCCCAGACACGAACATCGTTGAACACTTATGGGATGCCTTGCAAAGTGCTGTTCAGAAGAGATCTTCACCCCTTTGTACTCTTATGGATTTATGGACAACCCTCTTATGGATTTATGGACAACCCTGCAGGATTCATGGAGTCAGTTCCCTCCAGCACTACTTCAGACATTAGTCGAGTCTATGCCATGTCGTGTTGTGGCACTTCTGCGTGCTCGCGGTGGCCGTACTTGATATTAGGCAGGTGTACCAGTTTCTCTGGCTCTTCAATGTAATTCCTTATATTGTTGTTTGTCTGTTTGATAGAAAATCAACGTTTCTTGTTGCTCTTTTTCCCCTGAAGATCTTTGGAAGTAATTCTCTCCTGCCTAGTTTTCGACTTAAGGACTGTAGGGTGAGACTCCCGGGAATTTTCAACACTTTTGTCTTCCTAATAAATGTTGCGAGTGCCCTGTCTTGCACCCTCCAGTGCTAGCTCCAATTTGTGTGCTTTGGCATCAACATTAAATCTGCTTCCTTGCAGTGGCTGTATCTTGAATTCTGCCTTTAAAAATTCCCAATTTGCTCTGCAATGATTGTATAGTCACCCGGAATAAATGTTTGTGTCTCAGTCACTATCTGCATTTGTAATTGTGAAGTAAATGACATTATTGTCACCACAGACCTTCCAGTTCGCAACATGGTCACTGACTTACCAGATGATAATACATGGGATCTCACAATCCACATGATCTGCTCTGATCATAGGCTGCAGAGTGCACTGATGTCTGTGATAATGCTGAAGACAGCTGGGTTCTGCAGAGACACTAGCAAGGGCACTGCCAGCACAGAGAATGTCTGTCAGTCTTTCATGGCTCACCTGAGGATGACTAGCAGATGCCCAGTCGACATACCATCTACTGTGATCGATGATTGCTGGATGCAAGTATGAAATTTCTTAGAATATTCAATGCGCACGCAAACTTTTAAAATTCATGTCAATGCTAACAGCAGTAGAAGATCTGAAACAGCATGCGCTAGTATCCTATACATTGTCTCTTGCTCATAGTAATGTAATAGATCAAGATTCACGATATTAGTATGTGATATATGTCCTTAGGCAAAATCAAACAATGGAAATCACACGATGGTGAAATGACAATATTACTACTCACTATATGGTGGAGATGTTGAGTCGCAGACAAGCACACCAAAAGGACTGCTAAACAATTAGCAGTCTTTTTTGTGTGCCTCTCTGCAAATCATCTCCATTATATGGTCAGTGGCAATCTATCTTTTTCATAATACTAGTGTATGTCCTTAGTATACATCATGATACGCTGTACTTTTCAACTTGCACAAGTCAGTGTGTAATGGAAGTGGGAATAATAGTTTATTTACAGAATAAAATATGTTAACAGAAATTTCATAAGATGAGGTAACAATCTGATCATCATGTAAACGTATGTTACTTTTAATAGTATTCAGCACAGAATGGAGCACCTTTCTTTGTATAAAACAATCAAGATTTCAGATGTAGTTAGTAATATTGTACAAAGTGGGAATGGTAATTTGTTTTAGATGAAACCTTACATATTTGTAGAGTAACTGTTAAAGGAACTTATGTCTCAAAATTTATCATAGAAATACATTTTGCTTTAGAAGACGACTTACTTAAAATCTCTTATTCATTTTGAGTGTGTTGTCACATTTAAATCAATTTTAACAAATTTGTTTTTATTGTGAGTTACAAAAACAACTGAATCATAACAATAAAAAAAATAATTACACATTGTCATTAATGTACAGGGCTATCACAAATGATTGAAGCGATTTCATAAATTCACTGTAGCTCCATTCATTGACATATGGTCAACTACACACTACAGATACGTAGAAAAACTCATAAAGTTTTGTTCGGCTGAAGCCGCACTTCAGGTTTCTGCCGCCAGAGCACTCGAGAGCGCAGTGAGACAAAATGGCGACAGAAGACGAGAAAGCGTATGTCGTGCTTGAAATGCACTCACACCAGTCAGTCATAACAGTGCGATGACACTTCAGGACGAAGTTCAACAAAGATCCACCAACTGCTAACTCCATTCGGCGATGGTATGCACAGTTTAAAGCTTCTGGATGCCTCTGTAAGGGGAAATCAACGGGTCGGCCTGCAGTGAGCGAAGAAACGGTTGAACGCGCGCGGGCAAGTTTCACACGTAGCCCGCGGAAGTTGACGAATAAAGCAAGCAGGGAGCTAAACGTACCACAGCCGACGGTTTGGAAAATCTTACGGAAAAGGCTAAAGCAGAAGCCTTACCGTTTACAATTGCTACAAGCCCTGACACCCGATGACAAAGTCAAACGCTTTGAATTTTCGGCGCGGTTGCAACAGCTCATGGAAGAGGATGCGTTCAGTGCGAAACTTGTTTTCAGTGATGAAGCAACATTTTTTCTTAATGGTGAAGTGAACAGACACAATGTGCGAATCTGAGCGGTAGAGAATCCTCACGCATTCGTGCAGAAAATTCGCAATTCACCAAAAGTTAACGTGTTTTGTGCAATCTCACGGTTTAAAGTTTACGGCCCCTTTTTCTTCTGCGAAAAAAACGTTACAGGACACGTGTATCTGGACATGCTGGAAAATTGGCTCATGCCACAACTGGAGACCGACAGCGCCGACTTCATCTTTCAACAGGATGGTGCTCCACCGCACTTCCATCGTGATGTTCGGCATTTCTTAAACAGGAGATTGGAAAACCGATGGATCGGTCGTGGTGGAGATCATGATCAGCAATTCACGTCATGGCCTCCACGCTCTCCCGACTTAACCCCATGCGATTTCTTTCTGTGGGGTTATGTGAAAGATTCAGTGTTTAAACCTCCTCTACCACGAAATGCCAGAACTGCGAGCTCGCGTCAACGATGCTTTCGAACTCATTGATGGGGACATGCTGCGCCGAGTGTGGGAGGAACTTGATTATCGGCTTGATGTCTGCCGAATCACTAAAGGGGCACATATCGAACATTTGTGAATGCCTAAAAAAACTTTTTGAGTTTTTGTATGTGTGTGCAAAGCATTGTGGAAATATCTCAAATAATAAAGTTATTGTAGAGCTGTGAAATCGCTTCAATCATTTGTAATAACCCTGTATACGCTAGGCCAAAAGGTAGGGCAAGTTAGTTCAGGCCTGTGTAATTCAGTGCAGTTGTAAGTTGTAATATGCAAGTTGTTGGAAGTGAAAATTGTTAATAAAATAAGAACTCATGAAAAGTGGATGTCGAAATTTATTTTAAAAGTACCACTCTGTTCAATATTATGTATATAATTAAAAAATGGAAAATCCAGGACTATCACTGTAAAACAGAATGAATAGATGTTTCAGTCAACAGCCATGGACTGCAATGAGTTATTCAACGTAAGAATTTGAGAACTTATGTTACGTATCTCGCCTCAAAGTTTCTTAAGATATTACAAAAATCTCAATAAATTAACTGAGAGAAATGCAATTTTGGGACTAAAAAACTATTTGGTCATTTTTTGTAAATATATAAGAAGCAGGAGCATTACAGTATTGCACCTGATTTTGCCAAAATGCTGCCACTAAACTAAAATCTTCTAGTTGTTACAATACTACTGTCTTTATATGAAGGGTTAAGTGATTCACTCACATTTATCCACTTTTAATAATGTGGCGTTCACCACAGAAATAGGAAATTTTCTCCAGCTTGTTCTGTATTTCATAACACTTTCTTATAGATCACACAAATGAAGAGTATATGTACAGTTAAAGGAGACAGGTAACAGTCAAAGCACAGATGTCATAAGATGTACTGACAATACAAACAGAGTCTGAAGTAAGACAATCACCTGAAGTAATTTAATGAAACCAGATAAAGCCTAAATAAGGGTGTCTAGATGGGGATCGGAGCCTCCGTCTTCCAAATACAAGGCAAGTCTGCTAAAAACGTCGTTGATATTGTTTTTTTTTTATCTCGTGTACAATGCTGTTTCATTAATACAATTTTATGAAGGAGTTTTTTCATTGTAAAAAGTAAGTAGTATGATTTTCACTAATTCTTCTACTCTTCTTTTTTCTTATATAGTGCATTTCTGCAGTAAAAGTAAATATTTTAAGAGTTGGCAGCATAAACTAACTTGAATAAAAAGTTTATTATAACACATGTCGAATTTCTATTGTCTATGGAGATAAGTTTTCATTTTGTGGGTTGGTACTCGAGTTGCTATAGCTTTTATTATCAACTGTCATTTTTGTTTTGACGCTCAAATTGCAAAGATATTCTTCAGTTTATATAACTGAATTTTTCAACTGTGATTGTGATTTGCTGGGCAATTCTGCTGTATCGTTTAAGCGTGCTGAACATACATTGACGGAAAAAATTGCAACACCAAGAAGGAGTTTTGCAAAACACAAATGCAAGCTGGCAGGCATGTTACCACATCGGAAGATTATATCTATTCAAATTTCATGGCAGTCACATAAGAGTGGTGCTAGTAGTGCCAATATGAGAATGCAAAGCACTTTAATGGTCATGAGGGTTATTTACTTTTAGATTGGATGTGATGAGTTGATATTAGTCAAGGAAGCCTTTAAGGCACAAGGACACCATTATCAATAGCTCACTGAATTTGAACAAGATCTTTCAATAGGGCTACAAGAAGCTGGTTGTCCTTTCTACGACTATTGTGAAAAGACTTGGCAGAAATGTAGCCACTGTACTTAACTGCCGGCAGCAGTGTTCACGACAAAATGGTCACAAGATGACCAGGATCCGGATGTTCACGTGCCATTACTGAGAGAGAAGACCACCATATTCGGCATGGGGCTCTGGTGCATCATACTGCATCTGCAGCTGCCATTTGAACAGCAGTATCACAGTGACACAATGAACTGTTAGAAATTGGTTACTGCAAGTACAACTCTGAGCCATATGCCCTATAGCGTGCCCAAGCCACCATACTTTGTGACTTCAGTGGTGTCAATGGGGAGCTGATTGAAAAGCAGGGACAAGGTCTGATGTGTTTTCTGATGAAAGCTGGTTCTCCCTCAGTGCCAGTGATGGCTTTGTGTCGGTTGGGAGGTGGCCAGTTGAGGACCTGCAACTAACTCGTCTGCGCACTGCACATACTGAACCTGCAACTGGAGTTACGGTCTGGGTTGCAATTTCACATAACAGCAGGAGCAGTCTCGTGGTTATCCTACACACCGTGACCTCAAATCTGTATGTCATTCTGGTGATTCGACCTGTTGTGCTGCCATTCGTGAACAATATTCCAGGAGGTATTTTCCAACAGTATAATGCTCACCCACATCCTGCTGCTGTAACCCAGCATGCTCTGCAGTGTGTCACGTATCAACTTGTTGCTTTAACCTGCTCTATCACCAGATCTGTCTCCAATTGAGCACATACGGCACACCATCAGACGACAACTCCAGCTTTGTCCACAACCGGCATTAACTGTCCCTATATTGACTGACCAAGTGCAACAGACACGGAACTCCATTCTACAACCTGACATCTGGCATGCTCGCATTCAACATTCTGGTGGTTACACCGGCTGTTAATGTACCAGCATTTCACATTTGCATTAGCACAACTTGCGCTTATGTTAATCCGTGATCTTGCAATGTTGATCACTTAAACATGTTACCTAGACAAATGTATTCCCAAAATTTTATTACCTTACATTAATTATTTTTTTGGTGTTGCAATTTTTTTCCACCAGGGTATTTACAAATTCTGAGTATGCCAACATGGTCTTTGTGTATGGGTTTTGTAATGAAAACACTGCTACTTGTAGAGAATATGGTAGGTGATTTTCTAATCACAGAGTACCTGATTCAAGAGTGTTTATTCATGTTTTCACTAAACTGTGTGACACTAGTATATTACCAAGCAGTCCTATCACATCTGAATGAGCAAATGAACAGAGTTTGTGTGAAACAGTAGACATTATTAAGTTGGCAGAACGTAGTTCTTCAACAAGTACACACAGAATTTCTATGTGGGATGACAAATTGATGCTTCAGATTATGAGCAGTGCAGCCCTCAGAAAAGGATGCCAAGGTGACCTCATAAGATCTACAAGTGGTGTTCTTTAGAGATTTTGAAAGTGCACTGAAGTATGTGGCAGACTTTATTAATATCAACTCTGACTTAATCACTTACCTTCGCTTAACACCTTCTGCAAGTATTTGTTTGGGTTACCATACTGAATGTTGTATTTCATATATTTCAATCAGTTTATACTACAAATCCCTAAAATATTTATTACACCTTCTGAAACACTGTGTATACTGTATAAAATGCAGATTGTATTAAACATGCTTGCACACTGGGAAACTGGAGCATCATCTCAGTAATAGTGCAAAATCTGTAAAAATTATGATTACTAAAATATCAGTAACACACACAATAATATTATATAGCCTCAAAGTCATGGAACACACTCCTAAACATAAGGAATGTCTTAAATAAAACAAACAGCCATGTCTCATACTTCCTCTTTGTTTTCCTTCATTCTTATGACAGCTTGGCTCTCTCACCTTGGTGTCTGAGCGACCTGTTCATCCGTCCTAGCCTTCCCCAACCTATCCTTATTTCCTCCTTGAGGTACAAATTAACAGTTCCAAAAGCTAGGCTAGCCCATTGTACTTTAATGTATGTCAATCAACAGCACTCGGGATACCACCCTCTAAAGGTAGGTAATGACCAGTCACTCTGCCTTCTTGTGATTTTATACATTATAAACAATGTTTTGCATCTATGGCAGATGAATAGTTTATGGTTAAAAAATACTCACCCTTCACTATCCAGCACTTCCTGGATATTTGCTTTTGTTATAAGGTGATCGTCACATTTAAACCAATGGTTCCGTTGTTGACGAATAAATGCTGTATAATGGCCAGCATCTAGTGAACCCAGATGATTTATCACAGCAAAAAGAGAATACCTGAAAAAACGCTAATTTTAATGAATTTGAAGATTACAACTTTACAAAGTAAGTAAACTCACGAAGTCAGGAGAGATTGTCTATATCAATTACCGACACTAATTTGTTCCAAACCGCTATTTCAAAATTTCAATAAGCAAGAAACTAAGTTCTCCTCTACTCGAGCAGCCAATTTCTTTCTGAAGTAAAAATGTGGTTTACAATATGAAAGTTCTAGGCAAATAATAGTTCTAAAACAGTAGATAATTTTTTCAACAATTTGGGCCTTTTTCTTTAAAAAAGATTCTCCTATTGGCTACAAAACAAAACACTACTATAGAAGTGATGACTGGTTCAAATTAAATCTGATGTATGAATGAGTTCCAGATGCAGCCCAATGGTAACTATTCAAAAGAAAGGAGGTCACAAACATTAAGGGGTGGTGATGCCTTGAAGCCTTAACTTAAAGGTGAAAGTATTCTCGTGTGTGCTTTTTACTTCCAAAGATGCTGAACTCAGAGCTTGATGTGGGAAATTGTGGTGAGGATTGTGTGTCAGTTATGCTCCAAGTCATAGGGGGAATAGAGGAATAGATTACATTGCTCACAGTCACACTTTGTTTTAATATTATTAACCAAAGTTCTGAATTTGCTCAGGTAGAATCCTTATTGTTGTACCGCAGATATTACCTATTTCAGTTGCCACCTTGAAGAAACAGTTTAAAAAGTTGGAAACTGCGACTCGGACACAGACGCAGAATCAGGCCACAGCAATAGAGTGGACAGCATACCAGGCATGGTGGATTCTGCCAACCATGAGGTGCCCTATTTGACCACAACATGAGTATGACAAACTTGACAGAAGAAAAGACCTCATTTGCAGACCTCTAATGCAGGTTTGATGTGGTGGAAAAGTCTTAAACAGGATCAGTTCAGCCACATAATGATAAATGGGAAGCTGCTTATAAAACAATCACCAAAACTGATACTCAAGCCCCCAACAAGAATGACAAATCAAAATGCCTGCACCAGGCTGGGAGCCACCCAACATTTATTTTGTATTGTGAACGAGAAGCTTCAGGGGTATGAAATGAGTCAAAGTGTACACTGAGAAAGAAAAACAGCAGGTAGAACTAACAATGATGATCAACATAATGAATATATTGCACAACTTGCTTGACCGACACAAGACTGGGGGGGAGGGGATCAAACAGTGAGGTCATCGGTCTGATCGGATTAGAGGAGGAAGTCCGCTTGCCCTTTCAAAGGAACCATCCTGGCATTTGCCTGAAGCGATTTGGGGAAATCACAGAAAACCTAAATCGGGATGACCAGACGAAGGTTTGAATCGTCGTCCTCTCGAATGAGTGTTCAGGGTGCTAACAACTGCACCACCTCCCTTGGTCACAGACACAAGAAAGCTAGTCTTCAGTTACAAATAAATAGTGAAATTTACAGAAAAATCACTACTCTGAAAACTGATACTGACTCCTCAGTCACACTAGATAGTTGCCAATTTATATAGCACTGTGAGTTAAACATTTACTGGACTCTACTGGTGCTGTCAAAGACCAACAGTTACATATACACTGTCAGAAAAGCAGCCTGTTTATAATGAAAATTTTTACTTGTCATGCAGCTAACAAGAATCTTCAGCCCTTGAATCTAAAGATGAGGTAATCTGCAGAAACATGGCCAATAAATTATGTTTATAATTTATTAGCTTTTTTGGGATTACCAATTTACTTATAAAGTTTTATGATACTTGCAGGAGTACACAAAAAATTAATCTTAACCTTACACAGAGAGTAAAAGTATATGGAAATTTTCTTTTTATGTTGTGGTGTCATCGTGTGAATCACTGTTCAGTTGAAACTAACTTTTGTTATTACCAATACATACCATTAAAAAGAGAGAACATATTGAGAAGCAAGTACCAGAATTCCAAAATCTTTGAAGGGGGTTGAGCTTGTAGTTGAGAAGAGTCGGGTCTCTTCATTTTATTTAGCACTAAGGCCCACAACTTGTCTAATTTCGATCCTCCTCCTTTTCTGTTAAAGTTGTTTTTGTACTTTCAAATTTATATGGCTTTTCTATACTACCTAGAACAGTAATTATTGGATCTTGAGATAACTATAGTATCAGTGAAACTAATTTGGCGGTTCCCTGACTCCAGTCCATGAACTGCTGCCTGCTAATTCATCCGTGTTTCCCAGGTAATAATTGCGGTGTTCCTTAAGTTGTTTGTTAATGCTTGTTTTTCAAGTTCCTATGTACATTTGATCAGATGCTAATGGATTTTATACATTCTTGTAGTGGTGCCCATAGGCCATTTGAAGTATCCAAATATCTATGCACCTTTCTTGTTGGTTTAAACATTGTTCCCAAACTGTGTCTCGTTTGTACTCTACTGATGCGATCTATGAAAGATTTTATAAATAGGAGGAAAACCTTCCCTTTAGCTGGCTGTTTTCCACTAGAAGTTCCAGATCTTTCAGGATGTAGTGTTGTATTTATCTCTGCCAAAGTAACTGTTTCTTCTGAAAGCAGTTCTTAAGTAGTGAGCTTGTCCTCAAAGTACTGCAATACATAGATATTTTTTAGCCTGGTTCATTAATTTTTTTATCATTCCTCTTTTCTGATTTTGATGGTGATTGGAATATTTGTGATAGTATGTGAGAGGGTTTTCTGTAGAATATGTGCCCTAATTTTGCACCTTCTAGAATACCAATAGAAGACACTGTTGGTGATATCGAAGCTAAAATCAGTTTTTTACCTAAACCAGCTGCTGACAAAATATGCATGAAATCAGTGAGGGTATTGCTTAGGAGTGAACCACCTAGCAGTAACTTAATAAAAGGTGAGATGAAAGCTCTCTGATATTTGAATTCTTACAAAGACAGTCTAATTCTTCCAGGATATAAAGGCAATACTTTAGTGGAAACAGCAAAAGAATACTACCCCAGTACATAATATAAGCAAGATATGGCAGATGTCTATAAACCTTGTCTCACATTATCTTACTTTCAATAGGACCACAAATTCTATGAGAAAACTGATGGCGTGGTTTTGTGGAATCCATTCAGTGCAGTTGTCCTGAATCTTTATAAAGAAAAATTTGAAGAAACAGCCCTCCAGACAGCGAAGAAAAAAACCTTCATATTGGTTTTGGCATGCTGATGAAACTTTCATTGTACAGAGTCACGAAGAAAAACAACTCTGAGAATTTCTAGACTTCCTGAATTGTATTAATGCTAATATAAAGTTCACAATGGTAAAAGAGAAACTTGGGGAAATCTCATTTCTGGATGTACAGGTACTTAGAAAACCCGACAGCAGTTTAGGGCACAAAATCTACATACAGCCCACTCATATGAACAGATACCTGATTTAAGCATTGTCATCTGCGAGACACAGATAAATTGACAGAAGCAGATCATGCACTTCGGCCATGGAATCACCAATTTAATTTCTCTGATACTATGGTTTTACTAAGATTCAATCATTATTATGCTAGGATGTCAAGGAGGCCATAGAAATTCAAAAGCACAAAAACAACATTAATAGAAAAGGAGGAGGAATGAAACTAGACAAGTAGGCCTTAATACTAAATGAAGTAAGGAACACCAACTCTTCCCAACTATAAGCTCCATAACACGTCTGCACGAGTCCGTGACCTTGGGCGGCAGTTGATGCTGTTGAGAATCAAATGTTACATGGATATGTATAAACAGTTCGGCTTGCTGAGCTTTGGTAGTGTTTTCTGAACCATTACAGCCTCTGACAACTTTTTTAGTGCTGAAAGATGAAAATGTTAGGCAGAGAAATATACCTCTGACCCATTCAAAAAAAGACATTAAGGATGCAAATATCAGTTGACAAAGCCTGCATTGTATGGCAAATGTGAGAACCATAAAACAGTTAGGAAATATTTTGCCATTACGGATTGTATTCTATACAACAAAGATATTCATCAAGACAATAGTCTTTGAAAGCAGCTTTTGTAGATGGAGTTAAGGTGAACTAAATTTTTATGGCTGTGTGACTGCATCAAAGAGCATTATTTCAACATTTTTATTAGTACTGCAGACAGTCACTATCAGCGTGGTATATATGTCAATATAATGGAGGCAACTTGCCGTAGTAATGGGAATGATGGAAAGAGAATATATAGATAATAAGATTATAGCCATTATATTTAATTTTATCTTAACTCCACGCATGTATTTAATTCTTTTGTTTTCCTTATTTGAGTGACAAGCACAGGAGTGATCACATTACATTTAAATCATACCCAGTATGAAGCTAGAGTTCACTTGTCTCAAACACACAGAGAAAGCAAAACAATAATGGACAGTACCATATTTCTGTGGTTTAGTTGGAACTTACCTGTTATCACCCAAAACATTCCGACAGTTACTGTTGTTGGTTCCTGTACTGCAGCTGTGATTATGATTACGACGGTGTGACATAAATGGTGTCATGTCTAAATGTTCCGGAAAAGCAATGAATGTAGATATTTTTTTATGAAAACGGCTGGAATGCTCAAATCGCTGAAAGAAAAAAAAATAATGTCAACAATAACATATAAAAAAATAAAACAGCACCATGTACCAATACAAACTACTAGGGTTAACTTTAATTTTAAAAGAATGCTCTGCCAAAATGATGCACAAACAATAATGCTAAAAAAATCACACACACACACACACACACACACCTGCCTCCACACTCCCTAAGTCTTACTGGTAGTAATTTTGAGGGGAGTTGTTAATAATGGTACATGACATACCCTCTGCGACATACCATCCTGTTGTTTATTGATTATAAAAGTGTAAGAAGAACTGATAGAAATGCTACAGGATTAACTTACTTGCACAATCAGTACGCAACACTAAAACTGAAAGGAGATTCCAAAAGGGGTGACAAATTCAAGTATCTTCACAATCTTTTAAAGTTATGAAAAATATTGAGATCCATTTCTCTGACTGGTATCCATCACAACTGAATTTGATTTTTCGACAGATTCTCCAAAAAATGCCACGGTTTCATTTTTGAGAAATATGACTATTCATGCAGTATTGTCAAAAAACTGTTTGTGCTCTACTTTAATGTGAGAAAGAAAAATGATTAAATCGGAGTACATGGAAGCTGCCTTTCTGGCCTGTGTAACACATCATTACACTCACTAAGGAAAAGTAAACACGTTTATACCTAAATTAATCATAATAAAATTTGAACAAATTTTTGGGTCAGAAAAAGTATCACACTTCACAAAAAAGGTTATAATGTATTTGGTGTGAAAAACAATGATCTGCACACCACAAATTCAGGAATATTGAGTAAATCGACAATGACAAAAATGATTACAGCCTCTAGGCCACTGATATTAAGTTTTCACCATCAAAAAATAAAGAGAAGCTTTGTAAAGTTACCAGAGTAATGAATAAAACAAACAATGGAAACTCCAGGTTGGAATATTAACAATATTAGGAAAAGGATAGACCACTACTCACTGTAAACAAAACCTGTTTAGTTGCAGACAGACATAAGAAAAGACTGTTGCACATTACAGCTTTCGGCCAAAGCCTTCTTTAGCAAAAAAATGCACACAAATTCATACATGCAACCACCAACAGGACCTGCCTGTGGCAGCAATCATATGTGTGTGGGGTGTGTGTGAATGCACATGTGTTTTCTTTGCTGAAGAAGGCTTTGACCAAAAGCTACAATGTATATCAGTCTTTTTGTTGTGCCTGTCTGGAACCCAAGAGTATAGAGTAAGTCATACTGAATAGTGTTTTGAGAGAGACACTGATTGTTCTGGTTCATATATTGAGAGAGTATGAATGAATACAATAACACACAAATGTGGAAACCAGTAACTGTGTGTAAAACTGAGTAGTATTTATCAACTCTAGTAGGTTTTATTAGGAGCATCACCAAAAATTATTGTACACAGTTCAAGTAAACTGGAGAGTGTGTTTCATCCATGAAGCTTCCCTTTCTAATTATCTACCGATGAATAATTTTATCAACCAATACAAAATTCCCACCATATATTAAAAAAAAGAAAATCCCTTAAACAATGTAGCCCAAAATTAAGAATCCCAAACTATCTTGAGTCTTGTTGTTGATCAGCTACACATTTTGCCCGTCCTAAGACAAATGATTTGTAAACCATTAATAACTGAAGTGTCTGAACAGATAGAAAATATGCCCAATTTCAAGCCCAAACATTGGCATTTTGTGTGAAAGACTATAATAGTAAAATAGATTTTGACTCAAATTCGAGCTGATTTAGCCAGTACTTCTCTCCTGGTCTTCCAAACACTATAAAAGATGCCCTGTACAGCTTGTTGCGCTACCATTCCTGCGAGAAAAGATAATAATTATTTACGTAGAGCTTATAAATTGTTTCCAAATTGAGACTTTTACTTTGTATTTAAAAGTGTGTACCACACAGGCAAGATGTTTTGTTTTAACATACACTGTGCTGGACAGAGAAAATTTCATTCTGAAGCAATACTCAACTTCTTACAGCTACAATTTACTTATATTTTACATTAAAACTTTACCTCTTATGTTGCCTTTCTCATTTAACTGCAAACAACATTTGACTGCTCACAAAACCTATGCAATAATTTATGGTAATTTGTTATCAATAAAACTGAGTACTCAGTGTCGCTTATAGCTTAAAGTGGGAACTTTCCCATTTCATACTTTCACTGACTAATTTAATGCATTACTACTACTTTTTATTGCAATCAGAATTTGTTCTTATCAAAATGTGTCCCATAAGCCAATTAATCACCAGGTAACAATATTTTGAATGTTTTTAGGGGGGGGTTGAGAATTTGCATTTAACTTTAAGTTGCATATTGTCAACATACTTACATTTGCTTTATACTCAGCACATCAGTCACCATACTAAACAGTCTGGCATCAAATCTATTTGTTGGATGTGACTGTTCATATGTTTTATACTATCAGGAAACATATTCTACTAATATGAAAAAAATTTCATGACATCAAGGAGAAATGACACAACACAACATAACCTTGAGGGAAATGGAATGAATGAATGTAAATCACCTACTATAGCACGAACACTAGTTCTCTTGGAACATACTGGATGATGCACTGGCCATGACAGGCACAGGAACCACTTCCCACAGTGGTTCAGGTAAACAATGGAACATGTCAATCAGGATGGGTGGACAGGGACTCGAACTGCATAGCTCCTGAATGTGTTTACCATCTGAGCGTCTGTGTCACCTTGTTCAGCTTTAGGGATGAAAAAGTGGAAGTAAAAATATGCCTTAAACCACACACAGTATGATATCAAGGTGCATTTAAGACTTAATGGTTCTTTTAAGTTTGGACAGCTACATAAAACATCCTAGGACCTGTACAATATAACAAAATCATCAAAATCTCATTGATCACTTGGTTACTTATTTTATTAACAAGTAAAAGTATAGTGTGAGAGAACATGCATGACGAAAAAGGAATGTAAGGGATAGCCACCAGGTAGGTTTTGGCATCAAAAACAATTTAATAATTCCCAACACTTGGTTTAAAAACAATGAATAATGTTTTTATCCTTTGAGGAGACTAGCTGAAACTCAAAGGTTTCAAATAAATCATACACAGGTAACAATATTATAAGAAGGAAAGTTGCTAACCACCATACAGCGGAGATGCTGAGTCACAGGCAGGCACGACAAAAAGGCTCTCACAATTAAAGCTTTCGGCGATTAATGCCTTCGTCAACAACAACAATAGACACACATACACATGAAACCACATGGTTTCAGTTGCCTGAGACTGCAGTCATGTGTGAGAGTTGCGCGAGCACCCACACACACACACGCGAGCACACACACACACACACACACACACACACGCACACGCACACAAACACAAACACACACACACACACAAACACACACACACACACCTGTGTGTGTTGGGGGGGGGATGTGCACGTGAATTGGGGGGGGGGGGGGGCACGAGCGCACGTGTATGTGTGTATTGTTGGCGAAAGTGTCAATTGTCGAAAACTTTAATTGTGAGAGTCTTTTTGTTGTACCTATGTGTGCAACTCAGCATCTATGCTATATGGTGAGTAGCAACTTCCCTTTTCGTAATATTCTTATATTACATCCTGGATTTTCCATTGTTCACATGCTGATAGGATAGAGATTTTGAAACCAAGTTTCAAACAGCAAAATACTGCCAATGGCAGATATGGAGTTTGACCGTAATTTTTTGCTTATGACCTGCAGATCTACATCTACGCTCTGTGAAACACTGAAGTGCAAGATTGAGAGTATGTCCTGTCATACCAGTTGTTAGGGTTTTTTCCTGTCACATTCACATAGTGAGCACAAGAAGAGTGATTACTAAAATGTTTCTCTGAGTGCTGTAATTAGCCTAATTCTATCTTTGCAATTCCTATGGAAACGATATGTGTGCGGTTGCACTATATTCCTGCATTAGCTGATTCTAAAAAATTGTAAGTAGGTTTGCACAGGATAGTTTGTGTAATCTTCAAGAGTCTGCCAATTCAGCTTTTCAGCATCTTTGCGATACATTCCCATGTGACAAACAAATCCTGTGACCACGAGTTTTGTATGAAGTCTCCTTTGTAGACTTGATTGTATTTCTCTAGTATTCTGCCAGCTAACAGCAATGTGCCACCGTATTTATCTGTGACTGAGCCATGTGATCATTCCAAGGTACTTCATTACAGGTCCAATTTGAAAGAAGTCTGATATCATAGTTTGCCCGCAAGGTCATTAATACACAAATGAACAGGAATGATCCCCTAGAGCATATCTGAAGTTTACTTCATTTGTCAGTGACTCTCTCTACAAGATAACTTGCTGTGTCCTCCCTTCCAAACAAACCCTTAATCAGTCAGATTTTGCTTGATACCCTTTACAATTGTCTGTGTGTGTGGTACTGAATCAAATGCATTTCAGAAATCAAGAAACATTTCAACTACATGTCTGCCTTGATCCACTGTTTTCAGTATGTCATGTGAGGAAAGTGTGAGTCGGTTCTCACATGCTCGATACGTTCAGAATCCATGCTAGTTAACATGAAGGAGGTCATTCTGTTCAAGGTACCTCATTAAATTCAAACTCACAACATTTTCTAAGATTCTACAACAAACTGATGTCAAGTACACTGGGCGGTAGTATTGTGGATTACTTCTGCTACCCTTCTTGTAGATGGGTGTGACCCATGCTTTCTTCCAACTACTGGGCATGTTTTTTTGCTCCAGGCATCTACAATAGATTCTAGATTCAGTAGATAAACAACACAACACAACATAATCTTGAGGGAAAGGGAATGAATGAATGTGAATCACCCACTATAGCAAGAACACTAGTTCTCTTGGAACATACTGGGTGATGCACTGGCCATGCCAGGCATAGGAACCACTTCCCACAGTGGTTCAGGTAAACAATGGAACACCTCAATCAGGATGGGTGGACATATTTAAAACAAAGACATTCCTTGTTGTATTGGGATCTTCTTATGAAATTTCAGTCACCAACTTTCTCCTCTGAATGTGAAAATACTTTGTTGACACCAGCCTACATAGGAAGAAATGCTAATTATAATAAAATATGGAAAATCACAGTTTGCATGGAAATGTATAGGTGTTCGTTTTTTCTGTCCGCTCTTCAAGAGTGGAATAATGGAGAATTATTGCGGAGGTGGTTTGATGAACTGTCTGCCAGGCACTTAAGTGTGATTTGCAGAGTATCCATGTAAATGTAGATTTTGGCCAAGTTGCAGCAACATTCCTCAAGGCACAGACAGTAACTGGGGTGTGGGTGGAACAATATATTGCTTTACTGACAGTCAGTAAACCACCAGTGCCACATTTATTATATTTTGCTGACCCTAAAACAACACTGGTGTGTATAATGAGAGAGGGAGGAGATATGTGGCCCCCTGTTTGTGGGTTGCACCACCTGCCAGCAATTGGTAGCCTGCTACGAGTCAGTGACAAGTTTCTAAGACCCATATCTTTCAGACGTTAGTGGAACGATGATGTTCGCTAAAACACATGCTGTTTCTTTGGCTGTTTGTGGCATTTGTCCCCTTGCACCACTGTCGTTCTCTAATTTCTTCTCTTTCAAAGTATATTTCATTATTAATAGATATTCGCTGATTTCCTTACTACTTTGTATTTCCCTTTCTATCTTTACACCTCAGCCCTCCCTTCTCTGATACCAAAAGCTCTCTCCAATTATGGGCTTTCCCCTCTTACACAGTGTTTTGCTAAATTCTATTTAACTTCACAAGCTCCAGACTGTCATTTGCTTTGTTTGATCTCTTAATATTATATTCTGCTTCCTCTCTATAGCACAAAAATGATCTGTTTTTGTCATGATATGCAACATTCCTCTTTCTATGGCTGCTATGCTCAGGAGAAGAACATGTTTTAAGAGGACAGTGTTTTTGTCTACCTCAAAGGAACTGAAAAGCCCAAAGTCGATTCAACATGACAATTCGATATGCCTGGAGAGCTGAAACATGTTTCACGCATTTGTAATCAGATGATAAAAGAGAGTTGCCTTATCTATGAAGAAAATAACATAGATGGATGAAACAGGGCTTAAGAAGAGCCTAACACATCTACAGCTACATATATGCTCCACAAGCCACCTTTTGGTGTGAAGGTGGGTACTTTGTGTACTTCATTTCCCCTTTTCTTGTTCCAGTCGCATACAGTGTGCAGGTAGAATGAATGGTGGTGCGGCTCCATATGGACTTGGATATGTCTAATTTTATCTTCATGGTCTTTTGCTGAAATTTACGTAGGAGGAAGCAACGCACAGGTTGACTCTTCTAGGAACATATGATCTCAGAACTTTAAACAGTAGACTACGCAGTGATGCAAAATGCCTCTCTTGCAGCATCTACTGCTGGAGTTGACTCAGCACCTCCATGATGCATCCACACTTGCTAGATGAACCTGTAACGAAATGTGATGCTCTCTTTAAGATCTTCTATGTTTTCTCTATCAATCCTATCTGGTACAGATCACAGACTAATGAGCAACATTCAAGTATTGATCAAACGAATGTTTTACAAGGTACTTCATTTTTTGATTGACTACAGTTCTTGAGGAGTCTTCCAATGAATCTCAGTCTGGCATCTGTCTTACCCGCAGTTAATTTATGTGGTCTTTCTACTTCAGATGGCTCCAAAAGCATGCTCCTACATATTTTATGGAAGTAATTGCTGCTAGTGATTCTTCTGCAATCATGTAATCATACAGTAAAGGGTCTTTCAGTCCATGTATTCACAATATGTTAAATTTGTTTAAATTGCCACTCCCTGCATCAAGTGTCTATCGTCTGCAGGTACTCCTGCATTTCGCTACAATTTTTTAGCGTTGCAACTTCTCTGTCTGCAATACAGTCACCTGCAAAAAGCCTGACAGAACCTCCAACATTATCTACTAGGTCATTTATATACACGGTGAGTATGTAACACATATTATTCTTTCATTCTGTGAATGGTTCCAGATATCAAAATGAAGTTTGTGGCAAATGACAGTATGGTAAGGGGCACATGCTTTGGTGTGTGATAAAGAGTCTTATTTCTTGTTATCAATCAATATACTGAAGCAAGTACAATTTCTTTAAATGGACTGAAATACTTTCTTAATGGTATCTGAAAGTACTTGAAAAGCGAGTACAGTGATATAATGCTTGTTAATTTTGGTACTGAAAGTCTTCTCAAAGTAATCTGAGAAATATTCTGAAACTGAATGCCAAATCGGCTACTGCGTTGTAAACTGCTCATGCCAGGCTATGTCGTATCAAGTATTTTGACTGTTTTCTTGTCTGCACTGCAGAACTAGCTGGAACTGTGATTTCTATCTGCAGGTCATTTATGCTTCAACATCCTTTCATCTGCCTCTGTAGCTATACAGTCTGGAAGGTGGATTGCTAACCAAACGAGTCCGTGTTCGATTCCTGGCTGGGTCAGAGATTTTTTCTATTCGAGGATTGACTGTCAAGTTGTCCTTACATTCTTATTGCCATAATTGACATTCCACTGTTGAGATGGCTGACATGACCCAAAAGCTAATGACACACAGTCTTTGCAAGAAGACATAAACACAAGTGAGAAGTTAGACATGCTACTTTTACGTGCCAAATTTCAAAGAGATATTGTCAAAATGGTAAAGCAGTATAGGGATGTCTATCCTGATCATCTCTGTCCATCTCACCAACCAGCTGCCCAAATTATTGGGTCACTGGTATGAACAGGCAACTTCAATGTCAAACAGAGGACGAGGACAAAGATTGCAAACGGGACAGCACATGCAGAAGCTGCTCTGGAAGGATGCTTATCAGTCCGCAAGGTAGCAAAGAGACATATTGCCAAGGAATGTGGAATCAGACGAGTGTCATTCGCATCTTGCATTGTGATAAATTCCACCTTTATCAACTGTCGTTACATCAGGCACTCTGAGGATGTGATTTCGACTGTTATATAGAATTTGGTCAGTTTGCTCTGCATTGCCTGGGAGGCAACACTCTTTACAATGAAGAAATGTTTACAAACTATGGTATTGTAAATTTATGTAGCATGCACAACAGAGCACCTGAAAACCCACAATGGCTTCATCAGGTACAGTGTGGCATTATAGGGTATTCCATTATGGGATCTTATTTCATCCCAGATGTGTTACATGGAAATACAAGTACCCTACGCACATTTTCTTACAAACATTCTACCTCACTCGATATGCGACAGTTCATGTGGTGTCTACCTCGCTTGATATGCGACAGTTCATGTGGTGTTGCAATGCAAATACTGAATTAAAAGTTTACTGACCACTGTATTGGATGGAATGCTTCAGTACAATGGCCAGCCAGGTCCCCTGATTTGACTCCTTATGATATCTTTCTAAGGGGAGCACTGAAAGATTTGGTGTACCATGAAGCCATAACTATGCCAGACGCTAGGTGCCATAGAATCATTGCGGCATGTAGCAGCATATCATCCAATGTACTTTCATCTGTCTGTCTACCTCTCGAATGACGATTTCAAATATGCCTTGCCGTTGATGTTAAACAATTTGAGCACATGCTTAAGTAAAATTTAAAAGTACATTTCATTAAGAAAAGTATTTATTTTGTGGGTGGCATGTCCTCAGCCATTCTGAATAATATGTTTAGTTTAATTAAAGTGTACTCCATTTAATTACAATTTCAAGTAGTAACTAAAGACACATCTGCCCAACAGCAGGTGTTTTACTTTTAGGAAGCATTCAGACATCTACAAACAAAGAAAATCTGGTATTATTATTATTATTATTATTTATACCTAAGAAAGTTAATAAACTAGTTTATTTTTATTTATTTATTTATTCTTCTTTTTGTGAATAAGGCTGTTTATCAGTATCACATATGAATGACCATCATTAGTGTTTCAGCTTTAACAAGTAATCAACAAAAGGGAGGGTTTAAGTGAAAAATTGGCTACCAAGACTAGATGTTTCCAAAAAACCTAGAAATGTACACACATTTGAAAAAAGTTTTCCTAAGCTCCATCTGATGCGCCAGAAGCAAAAAATTGACAAGAATTATATCACTGTGCTCATCTTTTCCAGCGCTTTCGGATGCCATTAGATAAAGCATATCATTCCATTTAAAAAATCATACTTGCTTCAATATCTCAATCAACACAGGAGTTGGGCCTCTTTATAACAAACCAAAGTACATGTCCCTTAGCATACAACCAGCAGGGGGGAGGGGGGGGGGGGGGGGTGTCTTATGTGACTCACTCTGTATATTGTGAAACTTAACAGTCCTATAATACTCTCTTGGAACACACCCTTAGTTTCTTTTACTTCTGAAGATCTATCCATTCAGACTGAAATGCTGTGTTTTGTTTGCTACAAACTCTTCGATATGATCACTGTTTGTGAAATCATCATGTGGCAGGGCAGAACTGTATGAAATGTCTCCCAGAAGTCAAGAAACATGGTATCTATGTGGATGCCAGTATGTATTGGTTTCTGGGTCTCATGGACAAACATAGGGAGCTGGGTTCCACATGACCACAGTTTTTAGAACCAATGTTGATTCCTACAGAGGAGATTTTCAGTCTCCAGAAATGTCACAGTCTGCAAGTATAAAATGTATTCTAAAATTCTATATCCTCAGAAAGCAGAAAGCTTTTGGGAAACGCTAGAGGAAACTATAAGCAAGCTCTTCAAACATTTTTTGAAAATCTTATTAGGTCATTATAATGCACGGGTTGGCATCAATAAGAAATACAGATGAGCAATAAGACTTCATATGGCACATCATCAGATGGGTAAAAATGCAGAACGTCTAATAAGCTTTTAAACATCATTTGCGCTGTCTTATGACTATACAGATTGTGAAACCTGCAAAAAAATCTGGGAATCACTTAAACCATTAATCCATTATTAGGGGAATTCCAGATTGATCATGTGGCAGTTTCAGCAAAAATATGTATGAGATTCAAAATGTCTAAGTATGGAAAGGAATCGTCAATTTGCATATCTGTTTAACACAAATCAAAATTAGATTTCCATTAGATCCAGATCTATGGGCAACAGATTGCCTGAAGAAGAATGTTAAGGCTTTTACTCATGATCTACAAGAAAAAGATTCCAAGGAGTGGCCAAACCTCCGAAACACATTACAGACATCAGCCGCAAAGTTAGGCCAATTACACATGAAAAAAACAGATGATGGGTTGGGTTGGGTTGGGTTGTTTGGGGGAAGAGACCAAACAGGGAGGTCAGCAGTCTCATCGGGTTAGGGAAGGACGGGGAAGGAAGTTGGCCGTGCCCTTTGAAAGGAACCATCCCGTCATTTGCCTGGAACGATTTAGGGAAATCACGGAAAACCCAAATCAGGATGGCCGGACGCGGGATTGAACTGTCGTCCTCATGAATGCGAGTCCAGTGTGCTAGCCACCGCGCCACCTCGCTCGGTCATAGATGATGGAATACAACCTGTGATGAAGCTGTCAATGAGTGAATCAAAGCAATGAATTGCTGGAATGGACATCATGCATTTGAAAAACAATGGGAAACCTTCCCGAAGATACAAAAATCAACCTCAAAAACAGTTCACAATGAAACACTTGCTGATGACAAATGCAGACTTAGAGAGAGAGACAGAGACAGAGCAGGCATTCCAGAAAAACAACATCCGAAGCCCATGGGATCCATACAATAAATGTATAATATCACATATAAGATGAAACTTTGTCATTAAGACAGTTGTTTTGCTAGAAGTATTATATACCTCAGAAATTACATACCAGGGAGGCCACTCAAAACTTGACGGAAATGGAAAGAGAGAATGAAAAATTTTCAGAAAAAGTCATGGTCTCTTTTAATATAAATCTTATATGGATTAAAGAAAAACCACAAATCTATCCACAGAAGTTGACAAGTACACAGATGGAATACGCAGAAGACACTTTAAATTCTACAGTCATGCCTGCAGAATGTGCAACACTAGATCAACTAAAAACTTACTTCATATAATAAATTGAGAAAAGAAAAAAATCACATTGATAGTAGAAATTAAGCAAGACTTACGAGCAATGAATGCCACAGAAAACTCCATCAGAGAACACAAAGCCTTTGGAATCCTAGATGCAAACACAGAATGCAGAGAAAGCTAAAAGACCACTGGAAAACAGTGGACTGACAAACAAAGAAACGACACAGTGTGTTTATGAGAAGAGATGAAGCAAAAGAACTGTCGGACCATGCTAACACATTCAAATATGCTCTTTAATTGGGTATAATGTAGAAATAAGAAAATTACTGCATCTGTTGTATGACATACATGACTGATTACTGGTACAAATCAAATATATAATGAGTGTTTTCAGACTGAGTGTTCTTCACAACAGGTAATCAGTTAAAATTGTTCATCTGAATGTAATCAATCTGGAGTTTTCCAATAAAGATAGTTTAACTCCTGGATGTTTACTTTTACCTAATAGATTTTGACCAATCACTAGCTGTGAACACTCACTCCAATCTGAAGATGTTAATTATACAGGGTGAGGCTGCAAAGTCATAACACCCCTCGTATCTCCCCAACCGTAATAGATAGAAAGATGCCATTTGGACAGTGAATTGCAGGGACAGGGGCTACTTGAATACATCACATTTCATGTTTAAATTTTAGCGTAACATGAGGGGCTTAAAAAGACGGTTTCAAATATGTGTACATCATAATATTTAGGCAAATAGTTTTTGAGACACAGATATGTTCCCATATCGTATTCGTCCTTCGAAGCAGCATTATGCAATGCGACCTTTCCTGTTAACCACTGATGAACTTAACAGGGAAGGTGTTGTTTTCCTGCTTCTCGATAATGTCGCAAGGTGACGTACGAGGTAGCTGGAGAGAAGGGTATAAATGTGCTGCTAGGGTAATGAGACATTGCATTTCTGTCACAGTTTCTTGGAGCAGACATGTACACCAACAAAGAAAAGTTAGATATGCTTCTAGTGTATGGTGAAAGCAGAAGAAATGCCGTTAGAGCAATAAAGCGATATGGTGAGCTGTATCCCGATCGTTAGTGTCCTACGCTCCAGCTTCTTGCACATATTTCCAAGAAACTACTTGAATCGGGATCATGGAACGCCATACAGAGGACAAGGCAGAAAACTGCAACTGGTCCAGAAAACTGCAACTGGTCAGGTAAATGAAGAGGGTGTCCTAGTGTCGACACATAACGACCCTACTGTTTCATCACGACGTATTGCCTCAGAATGGGGTATAAGTCAGAGAAGTGTTCTATGCATATTGCACCAGCATAGATTTCACCCGTTTCAGCTCTCATTACATCAAGCACTCTCCGGTATGGATTTCGAACAGTGCCACGAATTTTGCCGGTTTGCTCTGCAGCGCCTACAAGATGATACAATGTTTTTTCAATGGGTGCTTTTTACTGATGAAGCGACTTTCACCAACACAGTAATTTGAATTTGCATAATATGCATTACTGTTCAATAGAGAACCCTCATTGACTTTGACAGGTACAGCACTGACAACTGTGGAGTATTAACGTGTGATGCAGAATTGTCAGAAATGTCATTGTGGGGAGGTACGTCACACCGGGTATACTAAATGGCAATAACTATGCACAGTTCCTGTGAAACATAGTGCCCATTTTGCTGCAAGAGGTACCACTAACTACGCGTCAGTGGATGTGGTTCCAACATGATGGCTGTCCTGCTCACTCTTCCCGTGTGGCTATAAGGCTGTTAAATGAAAAGTTCCCTGATTTGAACCCTCTTGATTTTTTCTGTAGGGAGCAATCAAACAAAGTGTATGCTCAAATAAACAACATCATCAGACAATATGAAGCAACGTATCACGGAAGTGTGAGCTGACATCTCACATGACACCCTCGCAGCCATTCACGAATCATTCGAACGGCAACTACAAATGTGCATTGCAGCAGAGCGGAAGCATTTTGCTTCAGTTAAGTTTTGTATCATGTACAGTATGTATTTTGCATCTTTGTGTGTACTTACTTCATATTGTGATCAATAGTAAATATTTTCAAATAAAAAAACAAATATGTACGACATAATTGTGACCAATAAGGGCCTCCTTATTTACATTTGTATTTCTGTTACTTAAAATGCATTAACATCTTTTAGTATTTTAATACTGTATGTTGTCTACTATTTTGGTACTACAGATGTCAAATAACTGAATAATATTTGCATGACATCATAAGTTCATTTCTGTGCAAAATATCACAGTATGAATTACTATTGTCGGGTAACTGAGCGTGTTTGTGGAACGATGGACTCGTGACGTTTACCATGTAGTCTACACAACAGAAAAAATCGCATTGGACAACGCCGCTTCGAAGGATGAACACGATACGAGAACATATCTGCGTCTCAAAAACTATTTGCCTAAATATTATGATATACACAAATTTGAAACCGTGTTTTTAAGCCCATCATGTTAAACTAAAATTTAACAGAGTGTTCCATTATGGCCTCATATCTCTGTAATAAAAAATAGCACAAGCATGAAATGTGACGTATTCAAGTAGCCTGTCACTGCAATTCACTGTCCAAACGGCATCTTTGTATCTATTATGGTTGGGGATATACAAGGGGTGTTATGAAATAGCTGCCTCACCCTGTTTATACACTGAAGAGCCAAAGAAACTGGCACCTCTGCCTAATATTGTGTAGAGACCCATGAGCACACACAAGTGTTGCAACACGATGTGGCATGGACTCTACTAATATCTGAAGAAGTGCTGGAGGGAATTGAGACCATGAATCCTGCAAGGCTGTCCATAAATCTGTAAGAGTATTGGGGGGGGGGGGGGGGGGGGTTTGAGATCTCGCCTCAACAGCGCGTTGCAAGGCATCTCAGATAATGCTCAATCATGTTCGGGTCTGGGGAGTCTCGTGGCCAACACAAGTGTTCCTGGGGCCATTCTGTAGCAATTATGGACGTGTAGGGTATCACTTTCTGTGCTGGAATTGCCCAAGTCCATCAGAATGCACAATGGACATGAATGGATGCAGATAGTCAGACAGGATGCTTACACATGTGTCATCTGTCACAGTCACATCTAGACTTTTTAGGGATCCCATATCACTCCAACTGCATATGCCAAACACCATTAAGGAGCATCCACCAGTTTGAACGTTCCCCTGCTGAAATGCAGGGTCCATGGACTCATGAGCTTGTCTCCGTACCCATACATGTCCACCCACTGGATAAAATTTGAAACGAGACATGTCCAGGCAGGCAACATGTTTCCAGTCACTAGCAGTCAACAGGCCCAGACGAAGCATAAAGTTTTGTGAAGCGAGGTGGGGCGGGGCGAAGAGGGTGCCCGAGGCAAGCGAACAGAGGTGAGTGAGGGGGATGGGCGGGGTGAGAGGCACATGCAGGGCTGCGCGAGGCAGGAGGTTGGTGGGCGAGGAGAGAGGGCGCGAGGCAGGAGGTTGGTGGGCGAGGAGAGAGGGCGCGAGGCACGAGGGAGGGGGCAGGGGGCGGGGGAGACTGCAGGGGAGTGGGCACAGAGGGAGTGTGAGTGCAGTGCCGCAGCAGGGGTTGAGCGCACGGAGGCCGCGGCAGGGGGGTGGGCGCAGAGGAGTTGTGAGTGCAGTGCCACAGCAGAGGGTGGGCGATCGGGTCCCTGGTAGGGGGTGGGAGTACGGGTCCGCTCCGGGGAGGGTGGGGGTGCGGGTATGCGGCTAATTGAGGAATGGGTCTGCAGCTGGAGGGGAGCATTGCCGCAGCTGGAGGGGGGCGGCATTGCCGCTGCTGGAGGGGAGTGCATTGCTACGGTGGGAGGGGGGGGGGGGCAGGCTCACGGCTGGAGAGGCGGTGATCCCGTGGCAGGAGGGGGGGCTAGGAGCGAGTGGCGAATTTTCCGCGGTGGGTGGGGTGTGTTCTGCGGTGCGTGGGATTTGGGGTTTCACCAGGGGTGGGGGGGGTCACGCGGCTGGTGGTGGGGGGGCTTCGGCGGCGGGTGTGGGGGGGCTTCCGCGGGGAGTGTGGGGGGGCTTCCGCGGCGGGCTTCCACGGCGGGCGTGGGGGGCTTCCACGGCGGGCGTGGGGGGCTGACGCGGCGGAAGTGGGGGGTTTTCTGTGGTGGGAGGGGGGGGGGGGCGGGTTCCGCGGTGGGTGTTCGGGGGGGGGGGCATCCGCAGCGGGTGTGGGGAGGTTCTGCGGCGGGTGGTATTGGGGGGGGGGGATCCGCGGCGTGTGGGGGTGGTACTGCGGCAGGTGTGGTGTGGCCGCAGCAGGTGGTGTGAGGGTCGACGTCGAATGGTGGGGGGAGGGCCGGAGAAGAGGGGTGGCCCACAGGAATTAGTGAGGTGGCCTTCGGCATCAGGGAGTTGGCCCGCGGCAGTAGGAAGTCGTTCCACAGTATGAGGAAGTGGTAAGCGGCAAGGGGGGGTAGGTAAGAGGCAAGAGGGGGGAGGTGAGCGGCAAGAAGGGGGGTGGTGGTGAGGGGGCGACGTGAGCGGCAAGAGAGGGGTGGTGAGCGGCAAGAGGGGGGGGGGTGTGAGCGGCAAGAGGGGGGGGGGGTGTGCGGCAAGTGGGGGGGAGGTGAGCGGCAAGTGGGGGGGAGGTGAGCGGCAAGTGGGGGGGAGGTGAGCGGCAAGTGGGGGGGAGGTGAGCGGCAAGTGGGGGGGAGGTGAGCGGCAAGTGGGGGGGAGGTGAGCGGCAAGTGGGGGGGAGGTGAGCGGCAAGTGGGGGGGAGGTGAGCGGCAAGTGGGGGGGAGGTGAGCGGCAAGTGGGGGGGAGGTGAGCGGCAAGTGGGGGGGACGTGAGCGGCAAGAGGGGGGAGGTGAGCGGCAAGAGGGGGGAGGTGAGCGGCAAGAGGGGGGAGGTGAGCGGCAAGAGGGGGGAGGTGAGCGGCAAGAGGGGGGAGGTGAGCGGCAAGAGGGGGGAGGTGAGCGGCAAGAGGGGGGAGGTGAGCGGCAAGAGGGGGGAGGTGAGCGGCAAGAGGGGGGAGGTGAGCGGCAAGAGGGGGGAGGTGAGCGGCAAGAGGGGGGAGGTGAGCGGCAAGAGGGGGGAGGTGAGCGGCAAGAGGGGGGAGGTGAGCGGCAAGAGGGGGGAGGTGAGCGGCAAGAGGGGGGAGGTGAGCGGCAAGAGGGGGGAGGTGAGCGGCAAGAGGGGGGAGGTGAGCGGCAAGAGGGGGGAGGTGAGCGGCAAGAGGGGGGAGGTGAGCGGCAAGAGGGGGGAGGTGAGCGGCAAGAGGGGGGAGGTGAGCGGCAAGAGGGGGGAGGTGAGCGGCAAGAGGGGGGAGGTGAGCGGCAAGAGGGGGGAGGTGAGCGGCAAGAGGGGGGAGGTGAGCGGCAAGAGGGGGGAGGTGAGCGGCAAGAGGGGGGTGGTGAGCGGCAAGAGGGGGGAGGTGAGCGGCAGATGTGGAGTGTCAAAGTGTGATACGGTGCTCGAGTGAGGGCAAGGGCGGGGCAGGAATGAGACTGAAATGGGAAAGAGAGTGACCTGTGGATGGGTGGTGGTGCAGTAACTGGGAGATTTAGAAGTAATATATAGGAGGATGGAGTAGGTGGTGGTGGTGGTGGTGATGGTGGTGGTGGTGGTGGTGATGGTGGTGTTGGTGGTAACAAATATGCAGTATTACTATGTGTGACTGTAAAATGTAACCTTTTTTAGGAAATGTCACACTTATTAAAATGTTCCAGGCTGCAGTGCCGTGATGGAATGAATTTCTTATTTCAGTAAGCAATTCATTCATCAAGGAATAACAGAATATTTTAAAAAGATTGGCCTTGCTACTTTTTTCTGAAATAATGTCTCCAATCTGTGTGATATTTTTTGTTGCATACCATGTTGTGTGGCATGGTAAGTGACATAGGGAATCAAGTAGTGTCAGCAAACATACTATTACACTTAGGTTACTATTTACCATTGTCTTAGACCATTTCTTGTATGATCTATTGATTGTTTAGCACCACTTATGATACGTAAATTTTACTAGTCTTTACTACAACTAGAAAGATTTCACTGAGTTTTCATTTCATTTGTGAAATATAGACTATGGGATTTAGTGCTTTTTTAAAATTAATTTATTTCATGCTGTAATCGATGTGTGGTGGAATATAAGTATTTGTTATTTTTGGCTTGCAACCAAGCTACACTGGCAATCAAAAGTATAGTGATTCATCCTGTTTTGTACCCAATGCTGTGCCTAACAGTGTTAGCAAAGAAATCAAATGATAATAAAAAAACATCCACGGGAATAGTGTTTTACGCAATTATTGTTTACCTATTAGCTTCTGTATTCCATAGAAATATTGGAACACATGAGACAATACTGACCCTACGACTTATCTTAGAAAATAGATTAAGGAAAGGCAAACCTACGTTTCTAGCATTTGTAGACTTAGAGAAAGCTTTTGACATTGTTGACTGGAATACTCTCTTTCAAATTCTAAAGGTGGCAGGGGTAAAATACAGGGAGCAAAAGGCTATTTACAATTTGTACAGAAACCAGATGGCAGTTATAAGAGTCGAGGGGCATGAAAGGGAAGCAGTGGTTGGGAAGGGAGTGAGACAGGGTTGTAGCATCTCCCCGATGTTATTCAATCTGTATATTGAGCAAGGAGTAAAGGAAACAAAAGAAAAGTTCGGAGTAGGTATTAAAATCCATGGAGAAGAAATAAAAACTTTGAAGTTTGCCGATGACATTGTAATTCTGTCAGAGACAGCAAAGGTCTTGGAAGAGCAGTTGAACGGAATGGACAGTGTCTTGAAAGGCGGGTATACGATGAACATCAACCAAAGCAAAACGAGGATAATGGAATGTAGTCTAATTAAGTCAGGTGATGCTGAGGGAATTAGATTAGGATATGAGACACTTAAAGCAGTAAAGGAGTTTTGCTATTTGGGGAGCAAAATAACTGATGATGGTCGAAGTAGAGAGGATATAAAATGTAGACCGGCAATGACAAGAAAAGTGCTTCTGAAGAAGAGAAATTTGTTAACATTGAGTATAGGTTTAAGTGTCAGGAAGTCCTTCCTGAAAGTATTTGTATGGAATGTAACGATGTATGGAAGTGAAACATGGATGATAAATAGTTTGGATAAGAAGAGAATAGAAGCTTTCGGAATGTGCTGCTGAATATTAGATGGGTAGATCACATAACTAATGATGAAGTATTGAATAGAATTAGGGAGAAGAGGAGTTTGTGGCACAACTTGACAAAAAGAAGCGACCGGTTAGTAGGACATGTTCTTAGGCATCAAGCGATCACAAATTTAGCACTGGAGGGCAGTGTGGAGGGTAAAAATCGTAGAGGGAGACCAAGAGATGAATACACTGAGCAGATTCAGAAGGATGGAGGTTGCAGTAGGTACTGGGAGATGAAGAAGCTTGCACAGGATAGGGTAGCATGGAGAGCTGCATCAAACCAGTCTCGAGACTGAAGACAACAACAACAACAACAACAACAAGAACAACATTTGCTTCTGTAGCATGTATGTCTCACATTTTCCATCAACCAAAGCTGAAAATTAAAGTTTGTGATTTTGTGGTAATTCCACTAAAGATTAATATGTTCATGAGTATTAATTGATTCTTTCAGCCTGTGGTCTTGTTCTTATTTTTTTCCTAATGTCTCTCATTCTCTTCAGTCATTTTGTGTCTTATCAGCTGAGGTAACTACTTGATTACAAAAGAACAGTCACCCATATTGTGACTATCTGTGGATCTCTCTCTTCTTTTGTTGGTAAGTATATTTTTTCCAGTCTTTATTTATGGAGTGTTATTTTGGTAATGATTTATTTATGGATTAGAGTTCTCTGTGAAGGTTAAACTGGAGTCGAGATATTTTATCTAACACATACAGACTTTCATTCAGTCATATGACACAGCTTTCATTTCTGTTTGAAATTATAATTCTTAACTGAAAAATGAATTATTAACTACTTTTCAATGGAAGAAATTGAAAACAGAAATTTACACTAAAGTTACTGAGTAATTTTGAGGGGGGAAATTAAAGTACTTAATTTTATGCACTACAAGCTTCTATTAATATACCATCTCCAATGCAAATCTGGGCAATAAATTTATCTATGACACACTAATGTTGAATTCTAGATATATTTAATGACATATTCTATTATCACACATAATGGATGCCAAAGTATAAGGAAGTAAAAACAGATAATAAACACATTTCTCTACTACCATTTTTCAGAGTTTTCATAGACTGCAGTTTCACATGTTCTCTCTCAAACGAGAGGACAAAAGATAACAAAACGTATGACATCCATAAAGTCAGACATTCACATTGCCTTGCATTTATTTGGTTTTTTAGGAATGGCTTTGACTGAATAATTTATGTAAGATTTACGTTTTCTGGGGGAGAGGGTGACAATGACTAGAGCACAGTGCTAATAGCTCTGGCTCAGACCATGAAGATAACAGTCTCTGGCAGTCATAGATCAGCCTGGGTTTTTATTTGCTCAATGATATAACTAAGTACTGGATTTGGTGATAAATACTCAACACAGATAACAACGCACAATTTAATGTTTAAAAAATTACAAATTTATTAAAGCTTGTTTCACTGCAGAACTGAATACCATTTTAATTTGAAATCAAACAACAATATTATATACCTCTTTGAAATCCTCAAATTTGTCACTATTATTATCGTTATAAAGTGCACTGTAGCAACTCTCTTGCACAGTAGTACCTTTAAGTGGAAGCTCGCCACAACAGGTAAAGTCTTCATAGTGAGCTGCTTAGTAGACTCCTGATAACTCTGGCAGTTACTGCACTTTATCTTCGCGGATGACCCCAGGTGTTCAGCTCTTGTAAACCTTTCAAGACAGTCAAGTAAAGAGGTTGGTTCAGACTGTGCAGACTGCTGCTGCTGTTCTTGTGGCTGCTGCTGCAGCTGCTGTTGCAACTGCTGCTGCTGACTTTGCTGTGAATGTTGCTGCTGCAACAACTGTTGGTGGTGCTGTTGTTGATGCTGTGATATTGTTCCACCTTCTGTTGTTCCACTCTGTGCCACTGCAGCTGGTCCCAAATCCAGAGAGATGTCCCAGAAAGGATCAATTGTAGTTGAAACACCACTAAAGGAACAGATGAACCACATACATCTAATAGGATTCTTTTCCCACATTGCAGTATACAAAAGTTTATTATATATTGCTTATTACGAATAGCTTATCTTGTGTAATTAAGGGAGTTTACTGACAATCAGGAATTTTTTAGATCAAATTACATCACATCTTTGGATTCACATCGAGCTTCATGCAATGTCTCATGTCCTGTTAAGCTTTGGGCTCATCAAAATTAGTGACACAACATGGAAGCAAAAAAATAAATCAGATCTCGCTATATCTTGTGGAATGAAGCAGTTCCGGCAAAAAAAAAAAAAAAAAAAAAAAAAAAAAAAAAAAAAAAAAAAAAAAAAAAAAACCTGCACCAGGATCAGTTAGTTTATTAGCCACAAAATCCAAATACAAAGGAAGTTTCAAATTCATGAAGCATGTAAATAGCATTATCATGAAAGAAAATATTTCGAGAGAGACAGGTTTGACTGTAAGGAGAAAGGTCCATAACGGCTCTATGTTTAAGTCCTTCATCTTTTAACATTCATTGTATATTATTCCTGTACCCTTTTTGACAGCTGCAGGAGGCTGAATTTGCACTTACATAACAATAAAGATTCAAGAGGTAATTTTGCAGTACTGAACTCATACATGGCTTTTTAACAGAAGACAAGATTCTGTAAGATGTGGTAATTGACATTAATGACATTATAACAGACATTTGGTGCCTTTAGTATGAGAATTGGTATAGCACGGCAGATAAGCTTTGAAGCAGAAATGTATGAATGCGTGGTTTTACGGCGAAATGATTTAGTAAAATTTTCTCGGGCTTCCAGTAGTGTCAGGTGGTTAAAATCCCACAAGCTTTCAACCGAGCTCTCCTCAGCATTTGTCAAGTGGTAAGAATGACTAAAAAAATTATTAATTTGAAGCAGAAAGTTCCTATGAGGAGGATACACTATTGTACCTGTACTTTCTCGAGAGCAGTGACACTTCATCATGTGATGCAACAGAATAATGAACCCCCACAGTAATACTCATCTCTGAGGAAATTTTACAGTGCATAAATATTTTAAACTTGAACTCATCCAGTCTCCTGTCTATGTGACAGATTATTATTTGGTAATATTTATAAACCATCCCACTGATGTTTAAAGTTATGTTTGCAGCTGGTTGTCGACACTCACGTGTTCAGTTTGCCCTGTATGTGAAATTCATTTCTGCACCCCAAAAGACTACATTCCAGTGCTAAGCTTGTTGGTAATGTGGCAGCACTGGGGCAATGCTCTGGTATGTATTCACCAAAGCTTCCATGTAGCATTTTGCTGTTGAGCCTTGCTGAAGTGTAGTTCCTCTTCCTCCCCAATTGTTCAACCAACATGATACATAAATAGCAGATTCATATCTTCACTATTCCATAACTTACTATATCTATTACATCATGTCTCCCTGTGAGAATTATTATCCTGAAATTGAAATGACAACAAGTGTCTTGACAGCAATGACAGACACAAGTTTTCTCTTATTTGTTGCAGTTAAGGTAGCAATACCATGACCGGCTTTTATTGTCTGTCGTACCGGAGGATTCGATATGCAGTTGCTCATGTGTTCAGTGTCCACAGTGTGCATTGTCTACAGTAGGGCTGTTGATAAAATATCGATATGTTGATATTTTTCCCAAAAAAACTGCAATATAGTTCAGCATTTCCCCCCCCCCCCCCCTCCCGATGTATCAATATATCGATATCGAAATGGCAGTATCGAGTGCCGACATTTCCATTTCATATTATAATTTTTTTCCAATTTTCAGTAAATATTTGAAATTGTAGTAGAACATAATTTTATTTTCACTGTGTGACAGTGTATTACTACTTTTTGAGCTTTCATCACATCCAGTCTTTTTCTTAGGGTGGTGGTGAGGCTGGAATAACAAAACTTCCGATGTGAAGAAATAGCACACCAGTTGCATTAAAAATCAATTTTTAATGCAACTAATATGCAATTTCCTCACATCAGCATTCTCCAAAATCAGCTGCTGAAGATGATGAACAAAAATCTAAATGATATTGAACTTCGCAGTGGGCGGAGATGCATGATAGGAAATGTTGATGTAATCAGCACTACTACCAGAAACTGCAACATATAACTTCACCAAGGAATTTTGATAATACAACTGCTAGTGGCTGGTGTTTGCAGAAACGAGAAAACAAGGAAGTCGACATAAAGTGTTCTGGACAATCCAATATGTGATAAAACTGAATGATGGGCCCATCAGATACCTTTCATTGTGCCATCAACATGCAGTTACCATGTTAGCAAAGTGGTTATCGCCAAGTGAGAATGCGCATCATTTTCCTTTCAGTTCTCCCTCTAAGGCGGATAAGCAGCCTGCTAGCTTGTTGATGTACAGAATATCTAATAATAAATCAATACTTAAATACACAGCACTAGAGCCAGCAGTATATTTACAATGCGCAGGTGATATTTTTTAGAGGCCGGTATGTTGATATTTTTTCTGTCGATATAGTGATACTTTTTCTCGATATATCAATGGCCAATAATGATATTTTTATACAATATTAATATATCGGATTCCCAATCTTTTTAAAAATATCAACTGTCCTAGTCTACAGCGTGGAGTCAATATATGTGATAATGCAGTGCAGAAGATTAGTTGAAATAAATTTCTCTTCTTTGTCACTTTAATAGCTGTGTATCAAGGACAGAGATTGTAAGACAGATTTCGAACCAGGTTTTAAATTGTAAGACATTTCCAGGGGCAGATGTGGCCTCTGACCACTATCTATTGGTTATGAACTGTAGATTAAAACTGAAGAAACTGCCAAAAGGTGGGAATTTCAGGAGATGGGACCTGGATAAACTGAAAGAACCAGAGGTTGTAGAGTGTTTAAAAGGGAGCAATAGGGAATGATAAGGATTACTGCTGTCTGATTCACTCTAAATTTTACAACCTTCAGAAATAGTAAGTTGAGAGACTAAGTTCCGATATAGATATGGAAAGCGTGTGCCCATTTTGAAACTGATCAAGGAGTTGGATGCAGCTCATGAACCGCTGGAAGCTGCGTTGGCCACTGTTGACTGGCTTCATGTGGATACTCTGAATTGCACTGGTGATAGAGTCACAGTGTGATTTCCCAAGGGATAGACACCTGTGGAGTGCGCCACATACTCTTTTTACTGATGTGGTCTGCAGATAACCACAGTTTGGCACAAAGTAGTTGTCTGACAGAGGCTGGTGCAACATCTCCAGCTCTAGAGCTGTTTCACAAAGAAGGATGTCAACAGCTAATAGCCGACAGACTAGCCCCATACTTCTAACAAATAGGTGTAATGCATCGACTCCCACTGATAATGTGACAGAGCCAGCGTGCATTGTTTCTGCTTCTCGTGCAGTGGTCTCCCGCCAGTGGTGGTCAGGACATCCACAGAGAGGAAAGAAGGCGCTGTTAGTGGCAGACAGTTCTGATTTCAGACTGATTACTGTCCTTCTTAGGAAATTAGCATCATGAGAGGCAAATGAACTAAATGTGCACTCCATGTCTATCAGGAGGAAGAAGCCATCCTGGGAGCAACTGAGAGCACCAGCATTGAAAAAGTCTGTCGCCAGTATTCTGAGACTATTCTTAATTCCTTCCAGAGACTGGTGAAAGTAGAATACAGTTAGCCTCATTTGTGATGCCTCTGCACAACTGTCGATTTGCAGCACTGTTCTGAAGAGTGACCATGGCCCTCTGGTCTGGTGCCAAGAGGATATTCTAAACTACAAGCTTAACTAACCTGTGATGAGATTAGCTGTAGATCCTTGACCTATGCTACACAGTGGAGACTTGTAAAGTAACTCTGTATAGGTGTGCATTATACACAGGACCAGCCACTTGGGTGGCAGAGACTGTGTTTTTTTAAGTTAGGCAAAACTTTGAGGTAGTCAGTAGAAAAACCAGCATCAGATAAACGAATTATTTCAACAGACTCAGCAGCTAATGCAGAGAGTGAAGAAATAGAAGTAGAGATCATTACTGTTTGACTACCCTATTAACAATGGAAACAATAACTACAAAGCAATTAGGAGATGCTGTCCCCAGTGACCTAAAGCAGAATGACCACATGAAACAACTTCTGCAAAAAAAAAAGAAAGAAAAAAAGCTAGATGCAAGACTGATAGTTATTGGAAAAATCTTAAGCAACTGTAATTCATCCTTGAAAGAAGTAGTTTACAAAGCACTTTTACGATTGATTGTTGAGCACTGCTCATGTGGAAGACGGTGCAAATTATAGACGCAAGTGAGAACGATCGTGAGAAAAATGAAATTAATTTTGGTAACAGGTGTAAACTGTGCTTAAAAAAGGTAGTAAAAGGCATCTGGTGCTCCATATGGAGCTTTTGGTTCCATGAGAAGTGTTCAAAAGTGTATGTGTGTAAAATTTGTAACAAATGATTTCGTGTGGTCATGTCAGGAGTGCATTAAAGAAACGTGCCAACGAGACATCAATAAAGTTTTATGGGGACAAAGACGAGTTAATAAAAGAACTCCAAAGTGAAATCGACTCATTAAAAACGAAATCAAAGCTCTGAGTGAAAAAATGTGCAAATTTAGATAAGCAAGTTCCTAAAAAAGACTGTTGCCATTTCAGCAACTGATGTAAACAATGACATGTGCATATGGCACCGACCAAAAAACAGTGTATCACGGAATGTTGTGCAGAACAAAACTAAAAGTGCGAACATATTAAGCGTTACAAATAAATTCAATGCTCTTGAACTTGAAGAAAAATGCAGTGAGATGAACAATGATGAAAGTGTTTTCCCACCTGTAGATGTGAACAACATAAGTGTATTCCCACCTCTAGATGCGGGCAATATAAAGAAAACATGATAAACAAACAATACCATTTCTACAAATTTCTCCAGAAGAAATGACCCAAAGAGACAAATAAAAAGTGTAAATAAAAATGAACTACGCGCCATGACGAAGAAAGAAACAAAAATCAATGTATATGGAGACAGTCATGCCAAGGGACTTTCACAAGAACTTAAAAGTATCAATACTCCTCCGGCAGTTACAGATATGATTAAACCAAGTGCCGATTTCAAAGAAGCGATGAAAAATATCGCAAAAAAAAAACTATACCAGAAAAGACAAAGTAGTGATTTGAGCTGGAGCAAATTACATCTACAAAAACAGTACCATGAATATGTTTAAACAGCTCATGAGACATATTATTCTTAACAAATACAAACATTGTACTTGTGAACTTTAGCTTCAGATATGACCTGCCTGAAACCTCACCAATAACCAAAGAAATTTGTAGAATAAATGTTAAACTTAACAGCACCTGCAACACATTCAGTAATGTCAGACTAATAGATGTCAGCTCACTTGACAGAATATACTTCACCAGACATGGACGTCACTTGAACAATAAAGCAAAGCATACATTAGGAAAGATGATAAATGAAGCTATTAAATGTAAGTCCCAAAAGACCATCAGAGAACTAGGGTGGCATGAACCCACTACTGAAGCAACAGGTTTGTCTACAGTAAATGCAGTAGAAACTCTTGTAACAGACATTCTTAATGGCTTTGAGAACAATCCCTACATGTGTGCCTTACTACTAGGATCTGATACTGTGTCACATGAAATACTCATAAATAAGCCGGAGTGCTATGGTATCAAGAATAATGAAGTGACACTAATCGGATCATATTTTACTAACAGAACTCAAGTGGTCATGGTAAATAACTGTCAATCAAATGCCCTGCCGGTAGTTAGAGGTGTGCCACAAGGCTCAGTGCTTGGGCCATTCCTTTTCTTAATATACATGAATGACTTGCCTACTTTCTTGCCTGACAAGCCAATAATATATGCTGACGACACTACCCTGATTACTGTGGGCCACAAATTGGAGGAGGTGAAACAAAAAACAAAAACTAGTCTTGAAAAGGCTGCCATATGGCTCCACAATAACATGCTAATCCTAAACAATAGCAAAACCAAGACTATGTTTTTCTACCTGCACAAGCTTACCGAAAAAGTAAATGAATCTGACTCAGTAAGGCTTCTTGGACTCCACCTGGATCCTAAACTGACTTGGAACTGCCATACCGAACAGTTATGTACCAAACTATTGAGAGTACTCATCTTGTTAAAGAAATTAAAAACATTAGTTAGCAAACTTACTTATTTTGCCTTCTTTCAGTGTCACCTCCAGTATGCAATAAAACTATGGGGCAACTCTCATGGTGCTGACAGTGTTCATGTGGCAGAAGAATGCCATAAGAGCAATTACAGGCATTACAAGCCAAGAATCACGTAGAAAGCATTTTAAAGATCTCATCATCTTGACTGTACCTTCCCTTTACATTAAAACATGTCTTCTCTCTACAAAAAATAAAATATATGCACTACCTTACAGAACAGACATCCATTCGCATGAAACTAGATACAGAAATAGCGTAGATGTAGATTTTACAAGACTGTGTAAGGTCCAAAGTAGCTTTAAACAAATAGGGATAAAATTATATAACAAGCTACCACCACCAGTGACACACTTACCATGTGATGCTTTCCGTAAGCACATTCACAATTGTTAGTTGATAAGTGTGTGTATGATATTAACGAATTTGAATGTATATAGTATAGTATTAATGAATTTGAAAGCATATAGAAAGCTAAACATGTAAACTATCAAATGTGATCAACTTTTAAGTATGTAATTGTCTGTTTCAACTTATGTTGGCTAATGACAAATAAATAAACAAACAAATAAATAAAATCTTGTATCCTAACCACAATGGATTAAAAGAAGATCCAATAATGAGTGTCGCAATTCATCAAAGGGTCATTTAGTAGGCGCTAGGGCATTGCAGAATGAGTGATCACTGACTGATGCCACACTGATTACTTGGCCTAAAAGATCTGTTCATGACAAAAACAAATACCTAAGAAGACGGACTGTGGCCAAGTAGGTACTGTACAGCATGATAGTAGAAAAATGGCAACACAGCCAGTTCTCTGTCCCTCACTGTCAACAGTTTGCATCAAAAATTCAATTTGTAAATGATAAAGGAATTATGAATAGGAAAATGCATGGATGGTGAAGTATTGTGGTGCCACTGAGCTGTTACAAGACAGTGGAGAGCCTTCAGGCCCCAACATAATACTGTGTGAACCAGGAGGTTCGAGAGAGGCAAGAGGCAGAGTACAGAATTGGAGCCCATTACAGTTTGGGGCGGGGGGGGGGGGGGGCGGAGGGGGGGGGGATGGAACACAAGACATCACAGACTGTGTACCATGTGCACAACAAGTGAAAATCAGGTCTGCAGTGAGCACTGCTCTGAAGACTGCCAGTAGCCGCTCAGGCATTTCAGATGATACAGGTAAACTTTGCAGACCATCTGCCCAAAACACAGAAATAAGTGATGCCTCCTTCTCTCAATATTTTATGATGATAATTATTCCAAATCAATGTACTGAAATTGTAGAACAAATGCGGATGTATTGGCTGTGTTTGGAATGGGCGAGGTACTCCTTACCAATCACAGCATCAATTTTGTGTGACTTACTGACCCAGTTGTGTTGACTCACTAACAAAGAATTTATGAACTAGAACAATACATTCAACAGCCAATGAATGTATGATACAATTATACAGAACAATAAGTAAGATGGTAGCTCATTATTTACAATGCAATGCAAACAATTGGGATGAACTTATGCCATATGTGGCAACTGTATACAATTTTAAGGTAGATAAGAGCATATGACTTATTACATATCAGATCCTATACGAACAGGAGTTGCCATTCCCCTTCAAATCAGAAGTTTGACAACTAATATCCAATATTTCCTACATTTCTAAATCCACAAAAAAGTTAATTGTGCTCTGGAAATAGCTAATATAGGGTGCCTGGAAAGTAGGTATGAATATTAAAGTGCTATAGAACATACAACATTTATTGAAAATGTAATTATTTTTTACAAACGCAATAAGTTAACTTCTCCCATATATGTATGAAAAATTATATCCTCCACATGACCATACAAGGCCACGTGGCAATGAGCAATGCATTCACAGAAGTTCTCGATGACGATGACGTATTCATAAACATCTGTTGGAATGCTGTTAATATCACTTTTAATTTCATCCTTTAACTGATGTACTGACTGTGATTTGTCCACGTACACTTTTGATTTCACAAATCCCCACAAAAAGGTCATAAGGCAAAAGATTGCATGAGCTGGCAGGCCATTCCCAGTTGCCATGCAAAGAGAGAATTTTTTTAGGAGACACTTCATTCAACAGAGCAATTGTTTCACAGGACGTGTGACATGTCGCATCATCTTGTTGAAACCAAGAATCATGATTTTCATCAATAAGAGAGAAAAACTAATCAGAAAACATGCTTCGGTAATGGTCACAGTTCTAGTGATTGCAGCTCCCTCATTAATAACAAGTACGGGGCGATCATGCCTCCTGCCCAGAACCCACATTATACAGTTGTGCGTTTGTGGATACATCTCATCTTCCACAGTCACTCATGCATTTTTGTTACCACAACTTCTGCAATTATGTTTATTAATGTACCCACTGATGTAGAAATGCACCTCATCCGAGAAAATTATTCTTTTTGTGAACTTCTCGTTCTCTGCTTGGAACAGTTGAGAAGTATCTGAAGGTATTCTATGAACTCTCTCTCCCAAGCTCTTACGAGTGAATTTCAGAGTGGTCATGAAGATGTGAAAGTGCTGACGGATATATAAATATTCTGTTTCGTTTCACTAATCTTTGTGACACATATATATCTGACTACCAATGTAATCAGGTGTAAAACCATGTATGGTGTCCTGTCACTTACTATATGGTATGTAAAATGGTGCCAAAACTATGGATCCTGTTACTGGTGGTAGTGAACGAAGCAGCTGTAAGTCAGATAAAGGAATGAAACCATGTCCACTTGTTTGATGTCCTCATAACAAGGTAAGAGTGGAGACAACCATAGGTATGCAGTGTGTATCTACATAGCCTCATCACCTGCAATTGAGTAGTACACTCTTTTCCAGGCAGGTGAATATTAATTGACTTAGCAAATAATGTGAATTAAATGTGCAGACTGAGTAGTGACAGTTTTTAATGTTAGAGATTGAAATGCAATCAGTAGCTTCTATTGTTTGCAGCACTACAATCTCTGATGGACACTGCATAGCCGTACTCTCAGAGTGCGCAATATTACATTCTTTGATTATTTTTGTAAGATATCAGATCAAGATACAATGATGGACATGAATATACATACACATTTATGCAACTTGAAAAGGAAACAAAAGATTGAAAGAACATTATTAACACAGTTCAGTACAGCAATAGTTGAAGGAGATACAGGTGAAAATACAGATTATGAGAACTTTCAGATGCGACTGCAAGAGATGTCACATTGTTTGAGGGTGTCTGATGATACAATTCAGGATATGATTTCTGACATGCACTATGATGTAGGCACCAGTAAACAAGAGGAATGTGTAGACATCAGTAGGAAGGCAATTTTGGAGGCAACAAGACTGACTAATGTCAGCTTGTCCTCGTCGGTTACAAACCTGACACCTGCACCAGCTCGTCACAACAGCAGCTGCTGTACCTGCGACACACGCTGTCAAACTTCTGACTATTAAATTAGAGTTATTTTCAGAAGAAGTGGCGAAGTGGTCTCAGTTTTGAGAACAGTTTCAGTCATCCATAGACAAGAAGTCTTTAATTTCTATTATAGACAAACACATCTTTCTCCGAGGATATTTGGAGGATGAGCCAAAGTACTCTGTTGAAGGTGTTCCCATCACTGTGGATTAGTATGAAGAAATGAAATTTTGTATTAAGTTTCTACCTACGGAGACAAAAACTGTATAATTCAGGTTCATCTCAATTATCTTGAAACTGTGAAACCAAAACCATATGCATCAACATATATTTTGAATGCTACATATATCAAATGTAACAAATGTATACAAGGCTTGTGAGCATCAAGAGAAAATTTAGACAATCATGGTCACGTGTGCACCCAAAATTCTGTATGCATTTCTGGAAGACATAGTTAAACACTTGATTATTCATGCTAGGAGAGAGAGGACAGCTGAAAGCCACATCACAAACCTAATGGAGTTTTTTGATGAAGTATAAAGAACTACGATTACCAACAAAATTAGAGATAGTAAAATTTTACATGCACTCACGTCCACATCTGCAACTACAATAGAAATTGTATGTTTTGTGATTCATGTCTTCATTGGGCACAAAACTGTATGAAGATATCAAGCATCAACAATAGGAGCGACAAGCGGAAATATACCTTGAGGTGACAAAAGGCATGGGATAGCGATATGTGCATATACAGATGGTAGTAGTATCACGTACACAAGGTATGAAAGGCAAGTGCATTGGCAGAGCTGTCATTTGTACTTAGGTTATTCATGTGAAAATGTTCCCGATGTGATTATGGCCGCACAATGGGAATTAAAGGACCTTGAACGCAGAATGGTAGTTGCAGCTAGCCAAACGGGACATTCCACTTAGGAAATTATTAGGGAACTTAATATTCCGAGGTCCACAGTGTCAAGACTGTACTGAGAATACCAAATTTCAGGCATTAGCTCTCACCGTGAACAGTGCAGTGGCCGATTAGCCCTCAATTAATGACTGACAGCAGTAGCATTTGTGCAGAGTTGTCAGTGCTACAGACAAGCAACACTGCATGAAATAACCACAGAAATCAATATCGGATGTACAACACACAATCCATTAGGATTGTGCGGAGAAATGGGCTATGGCAGCGGATGACCAATGCTAGTGCTTTGCTAACAGTACATCGTCTGTAGCTCCTCTCTTGCCCTAGTGACAATAGCAGTTGGACCGTAGAGAACTGGAAGACTGTGGCCTGGTCAGATGAGGCCCAATTTCAGATGGTAATAGCTGACGGTAGTGTTCGAGTGTGGTGCTGACCCTACAAAGACGTGGACCCAACAACACACAGTGCAAGGTCGTAGTGGGTCCATAACGGTTTGGGGTGTGTTTATATGGAATGGACTGGGTCTTCTGGTCCAATTAAACCTCTTGGAGACAATTTGCAGCCATTTGTGGACTTCACAACACTGGAATTTTTATGGATGACAGTGGGCTACGGCACTAGACCACAATTGTTCACCAATGGTTTTAACAACATTCTGGACAACTCAAATGAATGATCTGGCCACCCAGATTACCTGATATGAATCCCGTTGAACATTTATGGGACATAGTTGAAAGGTCAGTTCAAGCACAAAATCCTACACTGGCAATACTTTCACAATTATGGATGACTCTAGAGGCAACATTGCTCAATATTCCTTCAGGAAACTATGACTTGTAGAGTCTGTGGCACATTGGGTTGCTGCACTACACCAAAAAAACAAGGTCCAACACAATATTGTGAGGTGTCCCATGACTTTTGTCAGCTCAGTGTAAAGTAGCTTGTTTTAGATGCAAGAAGTCTCATCATGTATCTATCTGCAACGAAGAACTGTGAGTCTTCGTGGGAAAGATCCATGTTCAACTGGCTCTCTTCAGGTATTCTCAAACTACCTCTGTTTGGATCACAGGACCGATGAACTGATGAAACATACATGCTCTTTACTTGACACTGGAAGCTAATACAGCTTTATCAGCAAGAATTTGGTCAAAAGCTTGCAACATTAAGTCATCACTGGCCATCCATTAGGTGTTGTAGGATTTGAGTTAGCACACTTCATGTCAACAAATTGCAAATTTGTTCACTTCAAGCTGAGGAGCTCGTAAAAGAATACCTTGACATTCTCCACCTTTGAACGTAGGAACATGTACTCCTCACTTCCAGCTGTTCCATAAGATATTACCATCCACAAGTTGCAACTTACTGATCTCAATAACGATGAGCACCAGTTCCCTCTGAAATTTTTAAACGTGCAGACCAATATTATAAAATAATAAACAGTCACACAGTAATACTCCTCATTGATTTGGCAGTTCTTCTTCCTCCTAGATTTGGATGGATTTTCAGTCGGCACAGGTCAAGTATTATTGTTGGGCATGTTACTGTTAGCCAAGTGCAGCTCAGAGAAGATTCTAAATTCTTAGATAAGGACATGCATCACTTCTCAGACTTCGAACTGTTGGGGATAAGAGAATAACAAAAAAGATCACTCTCACTGAAACATGCCACCATTTCACAATATTTACAGGGTAGAAGGCTGGAGGGTAGTTCCATTACTAAGCAAGAAAGACGACCCTTTCTTCAGATTTTTGTAATACAGAAAGATGCTTTATGTTGTTACGAAGAAAATTCTCTAGTAAGACTCGTTTTCATGGGATATATAATTCACAGATGCTGCCTTACACTCAGAATGAGTATGCTGAGGAGATCAGTAGGCAGGACACTTCACATGAAGTATTCTACCTGCCTCATGTTACAGCGAGAAAGGAAAGACTGGGAATAAAGTGGACAACTGTCTTTTATGCTTCATCATGAAAAAAATATTTACTGTCACTTAATGACATTTTAGATTTGTTATCTGAAATATGGTCAACTTTAGTACCAAAAGGCAGTTGTTGAGGATGGCACTCAAACATTCTTACAACTATCACTGAATGAAAATGAAAGAGATCTAATGTTGAGAAAAAGGAAGCACAGTTTGGCAAACTATGAACAATGTCATCATTTACATGTTTACTACTGGGCTTTACATGCAGTCCATTTCTCCTTTCTGCACTGTTGCGTGATTTGGCTATAAGGTTTAGGGGACAGGTTTCCTACTGCAGCAGAGCTTCTAGAAAAAAGCACTTTCATGGAAGCTGCAGCTGCAAGGAGGATAATACAGTCACATCTACATACAGCCAGCTGACAGGTCTATTACAACAAGCAAAATTTCCAATGGCAAAATGGGCTATGAATTCAAATATACTAAGGGACATATGGAAAACAGAAGGGTGGTCAGCTAAAGAACATTCCACAGTCTTAGGCATTACCACAGTCTTAGGCAATGACTGGGATGTAGAATCAGATTCACTCTTCTTTGGTCACCATCTCATTACCAATAAATTACTGTGAGATGGACCTGCGACTAAACGTCAGTTACTGCACATGGCAGTGAAATTTTATAATCCTCTAGCCTCTTATCTTTGGTATATATACCAGGAGAAATCCTTTCTCAAGCAAATGGCGTAAAGGCATACAATGGGATGAGATCTTGCCTCCAGACTAAGCACCCCAATGGTAATTTCGGACATCACCATCCATTCATCCACAGTCATTCAGATTACCTAGATGGACAGGACTGCACAGTCAATAACTACAAATCTCACACGTCCATGTACTTAGTGGTGCCCAAGAAAGGGTATATGGAGTAGTGTTGTACATTAGAAGAGACTGAAAATACAATTGTCCATTTGGTTGTTAGTAAAAACAGATCAGTGGTCACTGTAAATATTACCTGGCCGAATTCCCGTAAGTTGTTTGAAAATTGTATACGCTAGGAGAAACTCAGGTCTCATAGTAAAAACAGAGTTTCTCCTATCAAAAGGGTAATACTTCTGTGCCTTGCACTGCTAGCTGCCTCACACAGTTTAAACTTCTGAGACATTTCTGCCAGTCTTATGGACATAACATCACAAACATAATAATGCCAAGTAATTCCATGGTAGCAACTAGCTGTAAACAAACTGATCCAAATTGCTGGAATACAATTGTTGTTAACAGAGGAATTGAAATCCATGAAATTTTAACATCATCACAGGGTGACACTACCCCACCACAATCGATCCAGCAAAATTGCTATCACATGGATCACTCACAGAGAGATTACAATCTTTGATGCTATGGTGGCACGGACCTCATGGCTCACTCAAACATCTGAAACTTGGCCTCCACAACCCTTCTCTTACGACCCTCTGCCAGAGACATGAAAGGTATATGAACAAGCGTTGACTGTTAATGCATGGTGTGTTCCACTGATGCAGCAAAATACAGTTCTCTTTGGAAACTATTGCATATAATGGTGTGGAATCTCCATTTCAACCATAACTTTATATGCTCAAAAAACGTAAGGGGCAAATTCACTGCCCATCAACTATTATCAGCAGTACTCAACTGGATAAAAATGGTCCAGCAGGAAAGTTTTCTGGCAAATACCTCATGCTTACAAACAAGAGCAACGTTCCAATGAAATCAAAGATAAAATGTTACAACCTGTTCCTTCAGGATGGACTCGTGGCTTGGAGGATGACATCACATTACAGAGATGAATTTACTGGAAAAGCATCCACTGCTATTAAAAAGTTCTCATCCATTTACTAAGTTGCTTACTCGACAGACGCACAGATGATTACAACACCTATACTATAGTATTAGCTTAATTATGGAATGAATTTTGGATTTTAAGGGGAAGACACGGAGTAAAAGGGGTCATACACGAGTGTCTTCCTTGTAAGGTAACCAGAAGTGTGTGAGGATGCAAGTTAGAACCTTCTTTACCACCCAATCGCATTAAATTCAATAAGCCATTTACGGCAACAAGCTCAGCTTTCATGGGGCAACTTGGTCAGACCTGGCAAATTGTTGCCAAAGTGCTGTATCTTACTATTCACATGTGCTACAACAACAGTTCTCCACCTCAAACTCTTATCTGGAATGAGAACAGATAAATTATTGATGGCCATAGGAAGATTTACTGCAAGAAGAGGTCTGCCAAATACTATTTAATTGGATAATGCAAAAACATTTCAAGCAGTAAACACAGAATTGAAAGACATCACTCGCTTCCTTCAAGGACGCAACGTTTAGCTGCCAGCACTTACTCAGCAAGATGTCTCGTGGACGTTTATTATACCATGGGAGGCTTGGTAAAGAGGCTGCCGGTAATGCATGCTAGGAGCAATGAAAAGTGTCTCAGAGAAGTTCTGGGAAAATCTCTTGTAGATGAAGGAACACTTTGGATTTTAGAAGCCACCCTAAACTCATAATCAATCACACATGAACAATCAGAAGCACTGACACCAAGTCATTTCTAAAGCTGTTAGCTAACTGACGGGACGCTCTGTTTTGTGGCATCACTTCATGCTATTTCTCATTGAGAACCCATTCAAAATGTGAAACACAAAAGAAAGCCTTTCATTCCATCCAGTAAGTCTCCCCAGACCTGCAGTTCTCTGACTTTTCCGAAATTTCCCCTTTTCCTAGATCTCTCCAGTCCTTTTCATTCATCCCTCTTCCTTCCCCTCCAACCTTTCTGCCAGAAGAAGGAGCCACTGGCTCTGAAAGCTTGCACAATTACAGCCTTCTCTTATGTGTGTGTGTGTGTGTGTGTGTGTGTGTGTGTGTGTGTGTGTGTGTGTGTTTTTTTTTATCTATTGAATTACATTATATTATCAAAAATAAGTTCTGCCCCATTTCAGCAATATGCCACGTAAAGTAGAACCAATACCAATAGGGAGCAAGAACGCTCCTAATGTCACAAGCAGGAAAAAAGATGCCATACTGTATTTGTTGCATTACGCAGAAGCCCATATTCAATGGGTTTTAGGTTATACATTACACCCTATGAATATATGTTGTTTCTAAACACCAGCATGTTGAATGTCTGGAGAATGAATCATTACTGGTAGAATCTGTTGTAATAAAATGATGGGAAATGTCATGCTGGTGGTTAAAGAATTTGCGTATTTAGTTATTTTCACTTTATAACTCACTTGTTATGATAGTATGCCATTTTAAGGCAATGACCCATTTAGAATTCATGGAAACATGTCATTCTTCTCAGGATTTGTTATAATTAAATATCAATAATACTTAGGCAATTAAAGTAGAGAAACTGAGGGTAATTTGGGTCAGGTTTCAGCAAAGTTTAGTTTAGCTCAGGCACCAAAATATGGAACTGAGTATAAATTGGATGAGGGTTCGCATCCCACTCTCTGTAAATCTTTTTTTTCAGCTTCGCGTTTTCTAAAATGTTGTGGGAGTTTGATATGAAAATAATAGAAATAATTTCTGTGATATTTGATGCTATGTAAATGTGCTCTCTGCCAGGAATGAGTCAGTTTAATTTCGCGAGCTTTTGTAAGTTGATGTCTTTCCTGAGTGGACATGTATCTTTAATTTATTTTTCTTATTACACATTCACAGATGTTGAAGTTTTTATCTATGTATACCACAAACAGAACAACAGGAAATGTTCATTTTAACAGGGCTAACATAGGAAGTCTATGAGTGTTCAATTTTTTTAACAAACTGTTTGGTTGGCGAGCCAAATAAAGCCAACAATCGCCACTGGAGAGTGCAAAATCACATCAACTAGCTCATGCCGTGTGCTGACAACTTTAATGGGAGAACTGTTAACTACAATGCCCACTGGTCCTGAATAGAGCATACAGAGAGATCTGTGAAGAGAGGCGAAGCTACAAGAAAAGCTGCAAAATCATTTTATGAAAACATGAAAGAAAGAATATTTGTTAGAATTAAGGAACTTTCATGAAGTACAGCATTCTAACAAGGAACCAGTTAAAGAGTGGAAGACATTTTGCTCTTACAAGAGAGAGACAGCCAAGAGACGTGCAAGAGAGCCCGAATTATGGAGGCAAGGGCAGGGAAAGATGTAATGGAGAGGACCTTAATTCTTCAAACCCTGGATGGAAGAAATATTACTCAGCCAGTGCAAATGGTCATCCCACTGGAGATCAACCAGGATGGGCTATACAGGGTGGGGAGACTGTTGAGGATTAAATAAATACTCTGCTTATTGTACTAATCTCTGCAAAATGCAAATCTCTGACTAGCAATATAATAAAGCTGTGAAACGACATATGGTGTCCTGTCACTTAACATACAATATGTAAAAGGAAGTGTAGATGTAGAGGTATTCAGCTGCTTATAGTGTTAAATTTTTGTTTGGAATAAGGAACTCAAAATATATTTTTGGTGCTGCACACTACCAATACTTTCTGGAGGATATATCAAATACAATGCCTATTAAGGTTATCAGTACCTTCTGTCAGTTAAGTGTAATTTTTTGCAGCTATTACGCGTTGACGTTCAGAGCACTTGGCAGCTTACATTGAAAGCACATTTGAAGTGAAGCAGTGTACTGTCCCGTGTTTCATTTGTGATGAGTTGCATATCAAATCTGATTGAATCATATAATGCAAAGATTCACGAGAGCACAGGATTTTTCTTCATATGAGGTCAATATATAAATAGCAGATACCTCCCTCAAAGAAATTATCCCATCAATTGCTGTATCCAATACAGGTGTCCACAGAAAACCTAACTCTCAATGAAATAAATAAACAAATACCATCAGGACCACAACTTTTTATTTACTAATTACCAGTGTTGCAGATCATCTTCAAGTTTGATGCCACAAAGTGCAACTTGTCAGCTAATGTAAAATTTGGTTTTTATGTTAGTTGACAAATTGTACTTTGCGGTGCCAGACCTGAAGATGATCTGCAGTGTAGACTGCAACCAGCAGTCAGTAAAAAAAAAAAAAAAAAGGTTGTGACCCAGACAGTGTTTGTTTGTTTATTATTACAAAAGAGATCACAGTTTCTAAGGTGTCAATTGCAAATCTTGATGGCCAAACTTCCTAATGGCAAGTCCTGTGTCTTAACCACTCCATTGACCAATCAGTCTAAGTCAGCTTGCCAATCCAGGTTATGATGATGTACTTGATTAATGTTAAATTATAAGTGCTCACTTGAACTCTTACTGCTCGTTGTTGTTGTGGTCTTCAGTCCTGAGACTGGTTTGATGCAGCTCTCCATGTTACTCTATCCTGTGCAAGCTGCTTCATCTCCCAGTACCTACTGCAACCTACATCCTTCTGAATCTGCTTAGTGTATTCATCTCTTGGTCTCCCTCTACGATTTTTACCCTCCACGCTGCCCTCCAATACTAAATTGGTGATCCCTTGATGCCTCAGAACATGTCCTACCAACCGATCCCGTCTTCTGGTCAAGTTGTGCCACAAACTTCTCTTCTCCCCAATCCTGTTCAATACTTCCTCATTAGTTATGTGATCTACCCATCTAATCTTCAGCATTCTTCTGTAGCACCACATTTCGAATGCTTCTATTCTCTTCTTGTCCAAACTATTTATCGTCCATGTTTCACTTCCATACATGGCTACACTCCATACAAATACTTTCAGAAATGACTTCCTGACACTTAAATCTATACTCGATGTTAACAAATTTCTCTTCTTCAGAAAAGCTTTCCTTGCCATTGCCAGTCTACATTTTATATCCTCTCTACTTCGACCATCATCAGTTATTTTACTCCCCAAATAGCAAAACTCCTTTACTACTTTAAATGTCTCATTTCCTAATCTAATTCCCTCAGCATCACCCGACTTAATTCAACTACACTCCATTATCCTCGTTTTGGTTTTGTTGATGTTCATCTTATATCCTCCTTTCAAGACACTGTCCATTCCATTCAACTGCTCTTCCAAGTCCTTTGCTGTCCCTGACAGAATTACAATGTCATCGGCGAACCTCAAAGTTTTTATTTCTTCTCCATGGATTTTAATACCTACTCCGAATTTTTCTTTTGTTTCCTTTACTGGTTGCTCAATATACAGATTGAACAACATCGGGGAGAGGCTACAACCCTGTCTTACTCCCTTCCCAACCACTGCTTCCCTTTCATGTCCGTCGACTCTTATAACTGCCATCTGGTTTCTGTACAAATTGTAAATAGCCTTTCGCACCCTGTATTTTACCCCTGCCACCTTTAGAATTTGGAAGAGAATATTCCAGTCAACATTGTCAAAAGCTTTCTCTAAGTCTACAAATGCTAGAAACGTAGTTTTGCCTTTCCTTAATCTTTCTTCTAAGATAAGTCGTAAGGTCAGTATTGCCTCACGTGTTCCAGTGTTTCTACGGAATCCAAACTGATCTTCCCCGAGGTTGGCTTCTACTAGTTTTTCCATTCGTCTGTAAAGAATTCATGTTAGTATTTTTGCAGCTGTGACTTATTAAACTGATAGTTCGGTAATTTTCACATCTGTCAACACCTGCTTTCTTTGGGATTGGAATTATTATATTCTTCTTGAAGTCTGAGGGTATTTCGCCTGTTTCATACATCTTGCTCACCAGATGGTAGAGTTTTGTCAGGACTGGTTCTCCCAAGGCCGTCAGTAGTTCCAATGGAATGTTGTCTACTCCAGGGGCCTTGTTTCGACTCAGGTCTTTCAGTGCTCTGTCAAACTCTTCACGCAGTATCGTAACTCCCATTTCATCTTCATCTACATCCTCTTCCATTTCCATAATATTGTCCTCAAGCACATCGCCCTTGTATAGACCCTCTATATACTGCTTCCACCTTTCTGCTTTCCCTTCTTTGCTTAGAACTGGGTTTCCTTCTGAGCTCTTGATATTCATACAAGTCGTTCTCTTATCTCCAAAGGTCTCTTTAATTTTCCTGTAGGCAGTATCTATCTTACCCCTAGTGAGATAAGCCGCTACATCCTTACATTTGTCCTCTAGCCATCCCTGCTTAGCCATTTTGCACTTCCTGTCGATCTCATTTTTGAGACGTTTGTATTCCTTTTTGCCTGCTTCATTTACTGCATTTATATATTTTCTCCTTTCATCAATTAAATTCAATATTTCTTCTGTTACCCAAGGATTTCTACCAGCCCTCGTCTTTTTACCTACTTGATCCAATGCTGCCTTCACTACTTCATCCCTCAAAGCTACCCATTCTTCTCCTACCGTATTTCTTTCCCCCATTCCTGTCAATTGCTCCCTTATGCTCTCCCTGAAACTCTGTACAACCTCTGGTTCTTTCAGTTTATCCAGGTCCCATCTCCTTAAATTTCCACCTTTTTGCAGTTTCTTCAGTTTTAATCTACAGGTCATAACCAATAGATTGTGGTCAGAGTCCACATCTGCCCCTGGAAATGTCTTACAATTTAAAACCTGGTTCCTAAATCTCTGTCTTACCATCATATAATCTATCTGATACCTTTTAGTATCTCCAGGGTTCTTTCATGTATACAGCCTTCTTTCATGATTCTTAAACCAAGTGTTAGCTATGATTATGTTGTGCTCTGTGCAAAATTCTACCAGGCGGCTTCCTCTTTCATTTCTTAGCCCCAATCCATATTCACCGACTATGTTTCCTTCTCTCCCTTTTCCTACATTCGAATTCCAGTCACTCATGACTATTAAATTTTCGTCTCCCTTCACTATCTGAATAATTTCTTTTATTTCATCATACATTTCTTCGTCATCTGCAGAGCTAGTTGGCATATAAACTTGTACTACTGTAGTAGGTGTGGGGTTCGTATCTATCTTGGCCACAATAATGCATTCACTATGCTGTTTGTAGTAGCTTACCCGCACTCCTATTTTCCTATTCGTTATGAAACCTACTCCTCCGTTACCCCTATTTGATTTTGTGTTTATAAACCTGTAGTCACCTGACCAGAAGTCTTGTTCCTCCTGCCACCGAACTTCACTAATCCCCACTATATCTAACTTCAACCTATCCATTTCCCTTTTTAAATTTTCTAACCTACCTGCCCGATTAAGGGATCTGACATTCCACGCTCCGATCCGTAGAACGCCAGTTTTCTTTCTCCTGATAACGACATCCTCCTGAGTAGTCCCCGCCCGGAGATCCGAATGGGGGACTATTTTACCTCCGGAATATTTTACCCAAGAGGACGCCATCATCATTTAATCATACAGTAAAGCTGCATGCCCTCGGGAAAAATTACGGCTGTAGTTTCCCCTTGCTTTCAGCCGTTCGCAGTACCAGCACAGCAAGGCCGTTTTGACTATTGTTACAAGGCCAGATCAGTCGATCATCCAGACTGTTGCCCTTGCAACTACTGAAAAAGCTGCTGCCCCTCTTCAGGAGCTCATGCAGAGAGAATTTGAAACCTAACAGAGGTCCTAAAATGTCAATGCACTGAAAACAATTAACCAAGCCTGCCCCACTTGTAATATTGTATACATCTCTGTATATATTTTACACTTGAGGTGAGCTCCAGGAAATCAACACACAGTTAGTGATAATGAAATTGTAGAGTCTTAGTGCTGATGCTGATTATGAGCATTGGATTATCTTTCCTACAAGACCCACACATCACAACCGACAAATTTCAGAAGCTCCATATAGTAAAATATTATTATAATACAAAAATCTGTGACTGTGAAATAGCACCAAACAGATTTTACAATACATTACGAAATTCCTTCACAACACACGGGTAACATCTATATGACACTAGCAACATACATAACATAGATATAATGACTACGAAAAATATCTTAATGCATGATAATGTCCATTCTCCCTAAAGAGGTCCCAACACATCTAGGATGGTTGGGACCTCACCACTCACAACACACACAATTCCTTTACAAACATGGAAACTCCAGGTTGGAATATCAACAATGTTAGGAAAAGTGTAGGTTGCTACTCACTATAAAGGCACAACAAAAAGACTGTTACACATTTCGCTTTCAGTCAAAGCTGTCTTCAGAGAAGGAAAAGGAAAAGGAAAACACACACACACACACACACACACACACACACACACACACACACACACACACACACACCGGAAAGCAACTGTCACGTTTAGCGGCAGTGTCAAGTGGGACAGTGAAGGGGGAGGGATAACAGGGTGTCACTGGGAGAAGAAAAGACCACTGTCTGGCAGAGCATGCAGGGACTAGATGGAAGCATGCAAGACTGCCATGTGCAGCATCAAGAGGCTACGAGACAGACAGGTTGGGGGGTTAACAGGGAACAGGAAAGGAGGAGTAAAGGGTAGGGGAAAAAATGGAAGGGGGAATGGCAGAGGGCAGTTTACAATGAGGGTGAGGGGACGTTAATAGAGAAGAGCTGCGAGCACAGAATTGAGAGGGGGGGGGGGGAGGGGGGGGGGGATGACTTCAGTAGAGGCTGTGGGGTTGGGAGTAGCACAGGGATGGACTCAGATGTTGTGAAGGGTGGGTGACATTAAACCCCCCAAGCGCCAACAGTACCTGCATTTTGACAGTTGCCATCCCTAACACACCAAAAAATCCCTCATCCCTCCTACCCACCTGGCTACCTGGAAACAGCATGTCTGCAGTGACAAGAACTACCTTGCCCGGTATGCTTAATGTCTCACCAAGGCCTTTACAAATAGGCACTATCCCTCAGACCTAATCCACAAACAGGTCTCCCACGTCATTTCCCCACACACTCCTAGACCACTATCTCCAGAACCAGCTACAAAGGAGTGCCCTGTTAGCCACTCAATACCACCCTGGATTCGGACAACTGAACCACATTCTTCATTAGAGCTTTGGTTACCAATCATCGGGCCCTGAAATAAGACACATCCTACACCCTTCCCAAAGTGGTGTTCAGTTACCCACACCACATCCATCCCCATGTCTTTCCCAATCCCAGACCCTTCCCAGAGGGATCATATCACTGTGGAAAACTCAGGTAAAAAGACTTGACCACTTCACCTACCTACCACTTCACATTCCAGTCCTGTTGCAGGCTTATCTTGACCCATCAGAGGCTGGACCACCTGTGAAAACAGCCACATCATATAACAGCTCTGCTGCAATCACTGCACATCTTTTTATGTTCGTATGACTACCAACCAGCTGTCCACAAAGATAAACGGCCATTGCCAAACTGTAGATGAGGGCATGGAATGCAACCCTGTGGCACAATATAAAGCTGAAAAAACATGCTTGATTTCAATCGCTGCTTTGCAACTCGGGCCATCTGGATCCTCCCCTCCACCACCAGCTTTTTTGAACTGCAGAGATGCAAGTTGTCCTTACAACATGTTTTCCTCTCCTCACACTATCCTGCCCTCAACCCATCGTAACCTACTGTAACCCCCCCCCCCCCCCAAATCCTATCACCTACTCCCTACTTATGTCCCCTCACCCCCACTGTGTGCCGCCTTCTGCCCAATCACCTTTCCCCTTCCCTGCTCCTCTCATTTTCCACTCCCCCTCCTCATCTCACTGCACCTGGCAGTCTTCCCATGCTGCCATCTAGTCCCTGCATGCAATGCAGACAGCGTCTTCTCTCGCCCCACCCATACCCTCCAATCCCCCCCCCCCCCCTTCCCTGCACCACCCCAGACTGCCACTCAACATGACAGTTGCATTCTGATCCAAGATGATGGTCATGTGTGCATGAGGTGTGCTTTTTTGTGTGAATGTGTGTGTCTCTTCTTTTCTGAAGAAAGCTTTGCTCGAAAACTAAATGCGCAACAGTATTTTTGTTGTGCCTGTCTGCAAGTCAACGTGTCATATTTATGGTGAGTAGCAATCAATCTTTTTCCAAATATTGTTGAGATTTCTTTTACACATCCATTAAAGAACATTTTATGAAGCAGATTGAATCATAAACTACAAGTCTTTAAAAAGGTAACTTGCTGTCCTCACACCCTTCACCCCTATTAATTTATCATCTTATGTGAAATGACATTCATCTTCTGTGATGTGAAATAAGGTTTCCAATAATAAGGCTGGATTTCTACTTGCTAGTTTGCAAAGTAATATGTTTTATAATCAATAATAGAAAAAAAGAAAAATTTTCACAGATTTAAAATCACTTACTCTGATTCAGAAAAGGGTACACTATTCAGAAATGCACATTTTCAATAACATGCCAGCAGCCAAAAAAAGTTTAACTAATAATAAAGATCAGTTTGAGAAGAGTCCAAAGGATTTATTGGTGGCCAACTCCTACTCCATTGATGAATTTCTTAGCACAACCCACTGTTGTGCATATGTTAATAATATCACATAATGTGAGTATTGCATACAACCTGACTTCTGTAAAAAATTTGTGCAGTAATGCAATCATTGTAAATAAGTGCTGTGAAATGTTTTTTGTTTTATTTTATTTATTTATTTTGGTGATGTGTGGATACAATAGCCTGAGAACTATCATATGCATCTAACTGTATTGAGCATTTAATATTTGGTGACAAGGTTTATACCTTTGAAATGTAAATAAGCATAAGAATTTTTCTTTCTTTCTTTCTTTTTACCAATTCCACATCCATAATGGCAATTTCATTTGGGACCCGTGGAAAGTACGTTAGCATATCTGTTCTTATTTTGTAAATGTTTATTGTGTATTGTTGTTTTCTGACATGTTCCACATCCCAGAGGATTCTCTTCACTATGGATCAATTGGAATGAAAATTACATCTGATCTAACCTAATCTACTCTACTCTATCAATATTCTGAAAAGGAAAGTTGCTACTCACCATATAGCAGAGACACTGAGTCGCATACAGGCAAAACAAAACGACTGTCACAAATATGGCTTTCGGCCAGTAAGGCCTTCATCAAAATTAGACAACAATCACATACAAACACAAACACACTCATACAAACACAACTCGCACCACGACTACAGTCTCAGGCACCTGAGACAACACTGTGAGCAGCAGAATCAGTGCATGATGGGAGTGGCGAATGGATTGAGGTACGGAGGAGGCTGGGGCGGGGAGGCGGAGGAGTAGTAGAGTATGGGTGGCAGACACTGACATGCTGTTGAGGAGCACACAGGGACAAGGCGCAAAAAAGGGTAGAGTAGCAAAAGTCCAGTCACAAACATCATCAATCCCATCAAAGACCGGGGTACCTGTGAAACCCTTCATGTGATCTACAAGCTAAGCTGCAACCACTGTGCTGCATTCTATGTGGGCATGACACCCAACAAGCTGTCTGTCGGCACGAATGGCCACCGACAAACAGAGGCCAAGAAACATGTGAGCCACCCTGTTGCTGAGCACGCAGCCAGATATGACATCCTTCACTTCAATGAGTGCTTCACAGCCTGTGCCATACGGATCCTTCCCACCAACACCAGCTTTTCTGAATTGCGCAAGTGGGATCTTTCCCCACAATACATCCTATGTTCCCGTAACCCTCCTGGCCTCAACCTTCGTTAGTTACTGTCCTCACCCACCCCAACCCTTCTCTGTCCCCATTCCAGCACTACACAGCCCTCTTTCCTCCATTGCACCCAGTCTTTTTACTTCTCTCCTTTTCTGCTATCCCCTGCCCCCTTCCCACCTCTCCTCTGCCCTCTGTTTAACCTCCCGGCTGTACGCAGCTCCCCTACCCCCTTCCCACCTACTCCCTGGCGTTCCCCAACAGCACGTCACTGTCCGGCACCCCTATCCTACTATCCCTCCCCCTTCTCACCTCAGCCTCTTCCTTACCCCCCACCCAGTCGCCACCCCATCATGCACTGGTGCTGCTGCTCGCAGTGTGGCCTCAGTTGCCTGAGACTGCATTCACATGTATAAGTTGCGTTTGCATGTCTGTGTATATGTATTTGTTGTCATCTAATTTTGACGAAGGCCTTACTGGCTGAAAGGTATGTTTGTGACAGTCTTTTTGTTGTGACTATCTGCGACTCAGCATCTTCGCCATATGGTGAGTACCAACTTTCCTTTTCACAATTTTTTTTACATTCCATACTGGATTTTCCATTGTTTATTTTTGCCTGCCAGCTTTTCTTCAATCCTAACCCAGTGCCGTTTTCCTTTGTTGATATTTTCTAATGCATCACTATACTCAATATCTGTCCTCCTTTCTCTTCTTGCCTGTGTTTCTCTTGTCGCCTTACAAACTGCACTGCATGCTCTGCTTACTAGTCACACTGTATCAACCATCTCAGCCGCACACAAATGACAGCTACAAGACCACGCTGATTGTTGGTGCAGCATCTAAAGTTCCACATCACTTCCGCTGATATCATTAATCCACACCTTCTAACTGATCACTCTCCCTTATTTTCCCATGCCATTTCCCACACCTTTCTGGTGCCAAATGATCTTGTATCTCATCCTACAAACCCTTCCCCACCCCTCATTCTTTCTCCGTTCTAGCTCAGTTTGCACCCACTAATTCCACCTCATCCATTCACACCTGTTATCCCCCTTCTTCATACTTATCTGCCCTCAAACTTGCTTCCTACAGTAAAATATATATTTATATATTATTTATATCTTTTCTTTGATGTCGTCGTGACTTCTTGCCAATTTTAGTGAGACCCACCTTTCGCTACTGTCGACTCCCTCAGATTTCATCGTTTCCCCCTTTTACCTCAGTTTCAGCCTTCTCGTGATTTTTCACACGTATTTGGGTGTATTTTTGCGATTTTTTTTTATCGTAATACTACATTATTTACATAATTTTTCACATTTTTTTCCACCACCACGGATCCTTGCTCCTTCCATCAGCCTCAATACAAAAAAGTTCCCTTATCCCTAGCCAGAACCCAGTCCCACATACTGTTCCTGCATTGTAGCTTGGCTCATGTAATCCCCCCAAATGGCCTTACCATCAAATTACCCATCTCTGGCTGCCACCCCTCTTTCCAATGGCCTCCACCTGTTCAGATTCCGCCAATCCTTGGCCCTCACCAACATAGTCCTGCAAAACCATATCAACTAAGCCAAAACCTCCTTTCAGCACCTTCTTTCTAGCCACAAAATTCTCCTGCTATGCAATTCCAAATTCTTGGAACCCACAACTCACATTAAAACTCTTGCTCTCCAGGAACTAGAGTAAAATTCACAATTCCACCTCAAAAACCTCTCCACCCTGCTTCACTTCCTACTCCTGCCTTGGAGTACCACTGTTCACCCCTCCTAAAACACAACCTCCGAACCTCCTCCACGTCCCCTCATAGCTGACAAACCCTGCCTTGAAGACCTACTACATTTACCCCGCCCTCCAAAACTCACTCCCACCACCACACAGAATCGAGAACCTAAACAGACCTGAGACACAATCATGAACCTTTCCTCCAGAAGCCTTAAACTCACAGAAATTTCAATCCTTTCCAAAGGCCTTACCTTTAGCCCCACTCCCAAATTCAGTCCTGCAGGACTTGGTACATTCTTCGCCAGGGTTTCGATTATCTCTTGTCATGCCCTGAAATGGGAAATGTCCTGCCCACTATCCTCCTGACCTCTCCCACAGTGGTATTCCGTTGTCCACCGAACCTACATAATATACTCATCCATCCATACACCACCCCTACTCCCAACCCTTAACCTCATGGCTAATATCCCTGTAATAGACCTAGATGCAAGGCCTGTCCCATACATCCTCCCACCACCACCTACTCCAGTCCAGTCATGAAAATCACCTGTCCCTTCAAAAGCAGGGCTACCTGTGAAACCAGTCATGTGAGCTACAAGCTAAGCTGCAACCACTGTGTTGATTTTTATGTGGGCATGACACCCAACAAGCTGTCTGTCCACATGAATAGCCACTGACAAATTGTGGCCAAAACAAGTGGACCACCCCATTGCTGAGCACACTGCCAAACACGACATCCCTCATGTCAATGACTGCTTCACAGCCTGTGTCATATGGATCCTTCCCACCAACACCAGCTTTTCTGAATTGCGCAGGTGGCAACTGCCCCTGCAATACACCCTATGCTCCCGTAACCCTCCTGGCCTCAACCTTCGTTAGTCACTGTTCTCACCCATCCAGCCCCTTTCCTGTTCCCATTCCAGCACTACACAGCCTTCATTCCACCATCACACCCAGTCTTTTTATTTCTCTCCTTTACCACTACTCACCCCTCCCCACATCTCCCCTCCCCTTACCTGCATAATCTGCAGAATTTCACTGTCTGCCACCCCTATCATACTATCCCCCTCCCCCCATCCTCCTCCTTACCCCCACCCAGTCGCCACTCCCATCACGTACTTGTGCTGTTGCTCGCAGTGTGGCCTCAGTTGCCTGAGGCTGTAGTCGTGTGTGTGAGTTGCGTTTATGCGAGTGTGTAAGTGTGTGTGTGTGTGTGTTGTCTAATTCTGATGTAGGCCTTACTGGCCGAAAGCTATATTTGTGAGAGTCTTTTTGTTGTGTCCACCTGTGACTCAGCGTCTCTACTATATGGTGAGTAGCAACTTTCCTTTCACAATACTGTTACATTCCATCCTGCTTTTTCCATTGTCTAATCTAATCTATAATGGATACTCTGCAAAGCTTTACTTTTTCCTACCACAACAGTGACAACTTCACTGATATGAACCTGGCTGTGTTTCTAATTTGCTTGAATGTAAACTATTTTGAATATCATTATTTTAATACAACCGCAACTGCCATAACTATTCATCCAGTCATTCAGGGTCTATACAAAGCAGTACACCATTCACAATAATAAGCCACTTCTACAGATTTTCCTATTGATGGCATGTGGCATTGGAGATCTCGAATGGAAATTTTTCCCGCAATGTATCAATTGGTATTAAACATGCTTCTGAAAACACTTGGTTACTTTATTTTAACGTTCAGTGTTTGTTAAAAGGTTGGTCTATTTTTCATATGATTAATATTTAATCACAAAAACAGTTTTAGTGAAAATTAAATGACATGGCAAATATTTGACTATTAGCTCACTTACTTGCAAGCTTGGCAGACAACATCTGACTGCAAACCACCTGTAAATATCTGATCTATGATGCAATTGCAATGATGTGGATTGCTTGTGGGAAGAGGGCTGGTGCCCTTACAGTGACGATGAAGGACATCGAGCGCAGCTATGAAAAATTCGTGCGCATCTTGCTGTTCGTAACCAGCTAGGTGGCGTGCATGGGTCCAGATAAGATGCAGCAAACGATGTAACGTCAAAGGTGTCTTCTTACCAGAATAAAACTAGAACAGGAAAATGATTAAAATTAGTGTAGAAAAAATATTTTTCATCTCAATATATTAACTTTTTAAATGAAAGAACTCCAAAGAATTTTAGAGAACTCTTTTAATACACAAAAAACTTAGCATAAAACAATACATATATGAAAAATAAGCAAACAAATTTCTGATCTGTCACCACAAAACAAAAGATTCTATGAGAACGTCTTATAATGCAGATTGTTAATCTTCTGGTCATAATCAGTAGATGAAGCAAAGTATCAAATCTTTTGTTGTCTCTAACGATACCTATTTCTGAGCTGTTCTTGCAATACACTGCTCTTGGGAGGAAGAATATTACATTAAAATCCCAAACTATACACTGTAACACACCCAAGACTAATAAACCACACAGTTTTTGAAGTACTAGAATATAAAGCTAGACACACAGGCATTGTGTAGTGCTCTTCAAACCAATGACTGGGGTGAACATCAGTGCTTTATAAAGCATGGTCCTACTGTAAGTGGTCTGGTCTTTTTGTGCCTCAGAAACCAGTTGCCCAGCAAACACCAGGACTGTGCACAATTGAGATACATCTGGATGTAATATTGATGCCCACCATTGTCCATTATCTGTACGCTACTAACAAAAAACAGTATGTTTGTGAACAATCCCAACGACAGTCTCTCTGGACTTCCAGGGCAAAGGGTTAGTATTATACACAACTGTCACCTGTTCAGTCAGGTTCAGATGTGGGTGGCGAGGCTGTAAGGAAGAGACTTTCTGACATAGAACAGAGACAAATCCAACACACATCACTCAAAATAGTGTTCCACCGCCTACCCAACCTACAGGATATCCTTGTCCATCCATATTCCAACCCTTTACCCCATGGGTCATTGCTTTGTGGTTGGCCCAGCTGCAAGGCCTATCCCAAACAGCCACCAAACACCACCTACTGCAGTCCGGTCACAGGCATTTTCTACCAAACAAGTAATAGGGCCACTTCTGAAAGCAGCCATGTTATATATATCTGCTATACTGTAGTTACTACTGAGCACCATTCTACATGGGCATGAAAGTAGTCAAATGTCTACTCGCATGGATGGCCACCACTAAACTGTGCCAAACAACAGCAAACTTGACAATCCAACTGCCGAACATATTGTGAACCACAACACAAGTTGTCTCCACATCTGCTTCACTAATAAGCTTTTTGGATAACCCCCCCCCAGCACTAATTTCTCTATCCAACATATCCTGTGATGTCACAACAGCTGATGAACAGACATTTAATAAAACAAATACACCTTGTTTTAATAATTATAATAAAAGCATTTTTCGAGTCTCATTTATGATTAAACTGAAATGGCTTCAAACTGATCAAACAATGAAAAATCCAGGATACAATGTAACAATATTATGAAAAGGAAAGTTGCTACTCACCAGATAGCTGAGTCACAGACTGGCACAACAAAAAGCCTGTCACAAATAAGCTTTCAGCCATGAAAGGACACACACACACACACACACACACACACACACACACACACACACACACAAGCAAGCACACACAACTCACACACATGACTGCAGTCTCTGGCAGCTGGAGCCACACAGTGAGCAGCACCAGCAGTGTGTGATGGGAGTGGCACCTGGGTGGTGGTAAGGAGACTGGGGCAGGGGGCAGAGGTGTGGAGGGATAGTAGGACAGTGGTAAGAAACACTGAAGTGCTGCTGGGGAGTGCGCAGGCACGAGGTGGAGAGAGGGTAGGGCAGCTAGGTGCAGTCAAGAGGTTAGATGGAAGGCAGGGGAGAGGATACGGGGGGAGGGGGCAGAAAAGGAGTGTAGTAAGACTGGGTGTGTTGGTGGAATGAGGGCTGTGTAGTGCTGGAATGGGAACAGGGAAGGGGATGGTTGGGTGAGGACAATGACTAACAAAGGTTGAGGCCACAACGGTTAGGGTAACAGGATACATTGCAGGGAGAATTCCCACCTGCAAATTCAGAAAAGCTAGTGTTGGTGGCAAGAAACCATATGCACAGGCTGTGAGGCATTCATTGAAATGAAGGATGTCGTATTGGTCAGCATGCTCAGCAACAGGGTGGTACACTTCTTTCTTTACCACAGTTTGTTGGTAGCCATTCATGCAGACAGACAGTTTGTTCGTTGTCATGCCCACATGGAATGTTGGAGGATGTACGGGACAAGTTCTTGCATCAAGGTCTGTTACAGGGATAGGAGCCATAAGCTAAGGGGTTGGGAACAGGGGTTGTGCAGGGATGGACGAATACATTGTGAGGTTTGGTGGACGACGGAGAGGTAGTCGAAACCCTGGCAAAGAATGTAATTCAGTTGCTCCAATCCTGGGTGGTATTGAGTACCACACAGGACTGGAGCAACTGAATTACATTCTCCACCACAGTTTCGACTACCTCTCGTCATGACCTGAAATGATAAATGTCCTACCCACTGTCCTTCCCACACCTCCCACACTGGTATTCCACCATCCACCAAACCTACATAATATACTCATCCATCCTTACACAACCCCTGTTCCCAACGCCTTACCTCATGGCTCATATTCCTGTAATAGATCTAGAAGCAAGACCTATCTCCCATACATCCTCCCTCCACCTCCTAATCCAGTCCGGTCAAAAATATCACCTATCTCATCAAAGGCAGGGCTACCTGTGAAACCAGTCATTTGATCTACAAGCTAAGCTGCAACCACTGTGCGGTCTGTCCGCATGTATGGCAACTGACAAACTGTGGCCAAGAAACAAGTGGACCCACCCTGTCGCTGAGCGTGCTGCCCAATACGACAGCCTTCATTTCAATGACTGCTTCACAATCTGTGCCATATGGATGCTTCCTACCGACACCAACTTTTCTTAATTCCACAGGTGGGAACTCTCCTTGTAATATATCCTACATTCCCGTAACCCCCCTGTCCTCAATCGTAGTTAGTCATTGTCCTCACCCATCCAGTTCCTTCCCTGTTCCCATCCCCACAGTACACAGTCTCCATTTCGCCATCGCACCCATTCTTTTTTGTTTCTCCTTTTCCGCTACCCCCAGCCTCTCCCCTGCCCTCCGTCTAACCTCCCAACTGCACCTAGCTGCCGTATTCTCTCTCCACCTCCTCCTTGCGCACTCCCCAGCTGCACTTCAGTGCCCCCTACCCCTACCCTACTATCTCTCCCCATTCCCACCCCAGCCTCCTCCTTACCCCCACCCAGATGCCACTCCCATCATGCAGTGCTGCTCGCAGTGTGGCTCAGCTGCCAGAGACTGCAGTCACGTATGTGTGAGTTGCATTTGCGTGTGTTCGTGTGGGTGTGTGTGATCTATTTTCGACAATGGCTTTCTTGGCTGAAAGCTTATTTGTGAGTGTCTTTTTGTTGTGCCTACACTATGTGATCAAAAATATCCAGGCACCCCCAAAAACATATATTTTTCACATTAGGTGCATTGTGCTGCCATCTACTGCCAGGTAATCCACATCAGCAACCTCAGTAGTCGTTAGACATTGTGAGAGAGCAGAACAGGGCGCTCTGTGGAACTCCCGGACTTCAAACGTGGTTAGGTGATTGAATGTCACTTGTGTCATATGTCTGTACACGAGATTTCCACACCACTAAACATCCCTAGGTCCACTGTTTCCAATGTGGTAGTGAAGTGGAACATGAAGGGTCACGTACAGCACAAAAGCGTACAGACTGACATCGTCTGTTGTCTGACAGAGACCGCAGACAATTGCAGAGGGTCGTAATGTGTAATAGCTAGACATCTATCCAGACCATCACACAGGAATTCCTTGAATTTCATGGTCGAGCGGCTGCTCATAAGCTACACATCAAGCCGGTACATGCAAACGACACCTCACTTGGTGTAAGGAGCGTAAACACTGGACAATTGGACAGTGTAAAAACGTTATGTGGAGTGACTAATCATGGTACACAATGTGGTGATCCGATGGCAGGGTGTGAGTATGGCAAATGCCCAGTCAACGTCACCTGTCAGCGTGTGTAGTGCCAACAGTAAAATTTGGAGGCAGTGGTGTTATGGTGTGGTCAAGTTTTTCATGGAACGGGCTTGCACCATTTGTTGTTTTGCATGGCACTATCACAGCACAGGCCTACACTGTTGAAGAGCAATTCAGGGATGGTGACTGCTTCTTTCAACACGATCGAGCACCTGTTCATAATACCTGGCCTGTGGTGGAGTGGTTACACCACAATAACATCCCTGTAATGGACTGGCATACACACAGTCTTGACCTGAATCCTCTAGATCGGCTTTGCGATGTTTTGGAATGCCGACTTTGTGCCAGACCTCACAGACCAACATTGATACCTTTCCTCAATGCAGCACTATGTGAAGAATAGGCTGCCATTCCCCAAGGAAACCTTCCAGCACCTGACTGAACGTATGCCTGCGAGAGTGGAAGCTGTCATCAAGGATAAGGGTGGGCCAACACCATACTGAATTCCAGCATTACCGATGCAGGGTGCCATGAAATTTTAAGTCATTTTCAGCCAGGTGACCGGATATTTTTGATCACATAGTGTATATGTGACTCAGCATCTCCGCTATATGGTGAGGAGCAACTTTCCTTTTCATAATATTCTTACATGGCTCCAAACTGAAAGCAACAAGAAACAAAATATTTTAATAAGCAACTGAATGTGCCTTTAGTTGTTATGACTGATGTTACGTCAAAGCAGTTTGTGCAGAAAAATAATATCTTTCTTATATTGTATTTTTCATCCTCAGGTCACACAAATGGTTTCCTAGCCAGTATTGACATCTGAGCCATCTTCAGGGGATGTGCATATATTTCATAGCAACTAAAGTCCGTGTCACGTTGGAAGGCTGCCCAGTTTTCAGCCGCTCTGTGCATCCCCCTCCACTAGCCACTGTCAGCCAATAATATTCATTCTCTTTCCGAGCGGTTAGCAGCAAGTTACACCTAGACAGCGAGAATCTCACTCCTACATGATGCAGTACTTCACGACAACCGTATTATTGATTCAACTTTCAGTTTTTTTTTTTTTTTTTTTTTTTTTTTTTTTTTTTTTTTTTTTTCTTTTAGCAGTGTAGGTGTGAAAGCAGGCAAGTGGGATTTTTACTGCATTTATAACTTTTTCAAACACGAATTTTAAAGCAGGTCTCCAACTGTTGACATTTGAAGACACAACAATGGACTCCAACAGAACCATGTGGTGTCAGCAATAGACCTGTAAAGAGAGTTTTAAGTGAAAGTGTCAGACCTGTATGAACAGTAGAAAAAGTTGGTTTCATGTCGCTTGGAAAGCATCGAATTTGCAAGGAACCTGTAACACAAATGGATGGTTTTAACAATGACTTTTTAAAGTGCTCCATGTGAATGATGAATGACTGAGATCACAAAAACGTGTCACATTTATGTGGGAGAAAGTTAGCTTCAATGGTAAGTGCTTCGACAGTATAAAGAATTTTAAAAGACATTGATTCCTGATAGTTAAGAAGAAAGTTTGTAGTTCAAAGAAGTGACATAGGTGCAGATGAACTACATCCCATATAAAGATTCATGATCCAAGAGAAGGAGGTAATTCACCTTGATGAAACATGGGCCAATTAGCATCATTCCAGGAAGATCTGTTGGAAAGTGAGTGATGGTACTGGCAGTTTTAAAGTTTTCATAGGAATAGGTTCTCGGATAATTATTGTGCATTCTGACACTTCTAGTTTTGTTTCTGAGAGTAAACTTGCATTTACGTGTACGAAAAACAGCAGTCACTACCATTCGGAAATGAGCACTGTCAGTTTCGTAACGTGATTCACATTTCTTGTCATAACTTGCTTCAAAGTCGGTCTTGCCAGTTATAATTCAACTGTTACAAAGAAAACACCAAGTATAAACACCAGAAAAGCGGATAATTTTTGCTGGCTTAAAAATAAAAATATTAAGCACAGTATAAACCAGACTCTTGCTGATGTCCTGCGGCTCATTAATTTATAAAAGTCACGTGACAGAATGTATAAACTTGACTTCCTTGCATGTGAATGGGGTCACACAGTTTTGTGTTTACCCACGTGTCACTGTCAGTGTAGCCCTATGGAATTAATTTTGGCTAAGGATAAGCCTATATGGGAAGGAGAGGGGGGGGGGGGGGGGGGGGGGGGGAAGAAATCAAGATAACACTCACTGAATAATAGAAGTGGCGGTGGTATTACGATGTTGACTTTGGAACAAAGTAACAGTGTTTCCCAGTTTTAAAGACTTGAGGTTTTTAAAAATGTGTTTGTCAACATATCAGATTTATACCAATAATGAGAACTTCCTAGCATTTTTGATTAGGTCTTTGTATCCTTTGAATTATGCAGACTATAATGTTCAACGTATTGCCAAAGGAGAAGTTAAGTTTCTCTCACCATGTTGTATGCTCTAATAACATGCGAGAATGCAGCTGGATAAATTCGTCAAAAGTTTAATATTTCTACATGTAAACCCTTGTCATTTTCAAGGCACGAACTGGATAAACACCTAAAATGACAGTAACTGTTACTGGTCAATATATCGGTGGTTTTCAATGTTATCAGTCACCATTTCCTGGAGTTATTCACAGATGATGGTTAATTATTTGCTTGTTCAATGGGTTATAAATACGATCTCTCACTGTAATGTCGGAAGAGTTAGTTTACACTCATAATTCCCATTAACAGTGAAAAATATGACAAATTACTGACCACTTTTATGATAGTATTTTCATTAGTCTTTTCTACCACTATTTTTTTTTTTACTCAAAGTGATTACACTTGACTACAGTCAAACACATCAACACACACACCTTATACACATTTTTAAATATCCTATTGAGTAGAAGCAGTTGTAAAGCAAATATAATGATTTTGGTTTGTGCCTGAAGTTAATTTTGTTGTGTATTAAATTTTTACATATAATACAGTTCAAATTGCAATAAATGATAATTATTGCAAGCAGTTTCAATGATCTTGTCATTAGACAATTGTCATTTTGAGAAAAATTGTACTTCCACAACTTCACAAAGCTGTGTCAGCTGTTCTCGCCTCCTGACTTCACGCACTGTGGAGCAGTGGATGCAATGGTGTGAATTAATATTTCTCTTGTGACAACTGATCAAAACTGGTTTTAGTATTTACTATTCCCCTCATAGATTTGAACGTATAATACGATGCACCGTAGGCAAATGAGCCTGACTGTTGTCCGCAGCAATGCAGTTTGGCAACATGGACTTCATTTGCCCACTCTCTGCTGCCGTGCACGCGCAGTTCTCATCCCTTCACTGCTCCACCTTTATGCGCAGGAGCACCATCTTACGTGACGCAAGCTTTAGTGAAAATACGACTTGTACTCTGTGCTTCCATTTTACTGCTTTGGAACAAACTTCAAACACTAATAGTTGTTGAAATTTTAAGAATCAGAGTTCCTTAGTACTGAACTGGTGAAGTCCGAAGACTTTGGGCCACTAGAGTTTTGTGAACACACGTTTGTGAATCCAACAATAAAAGTATCATATGGAGCACTACACTAGCCATTGTGTAATGAATGTGCTGTCTTTTGCTGCAAAATGACACGATTCAATTCTAGACTCATTGTGGGCGCTATTTATGACTCTTTGGAAAAGGAGAGTTACATTACATAATAAGATGCCTGGCACAAAGCATGAAGCATATGGATAGTGTTATCATTGTGTGAGACGAGCACGTCTTATTGTCCGCTGCCGCCATTCACCATAACAGACTGTGAGCTGGGCAGGAGCAGCTTGCTCTGCTCCCTACATCCTCTTCTGCTGAACCACTTTCTGTTAGCAATCAAGAAAATTTCTACAAATAGTATGGTACTGTAAAGCATAGAACTTCTAACAGATCTCCTGAATGTGTCACAGGAATTAAAGGAAGAGCAATAATGTTTTATAGTTGAACAAAGAGGTGACACTAACTGAAGCAAAGGCAAATTGAAGTGTGATTTATATGGAGAATTCTGGGAAAGTGTGGGGAACCTGCCAATGAGGCTATATAAATAGTCGCCTACAGACTGCTCGTAAGTTTAGAACCCTTAAGACAACCAGAAATGTGCAGTTAAACTTTTCATCCGATAGTTTAATCCGTGCAAAAGTGTTACACAGGTAATAAACTAAATCTGTGGGAATCAGTGGAAGGTGGACAACTCTCTCAGAAAATGCTGAAGGTTTATTTCAGACAAAATAAACTTTAAACAATTTGATTACCCCACACTTCTGCAATAATATTTCCAAGGTCCATAAAACAAGATGGGCGAGATGTACAGATCATGAGCATTAATTATTCCTATGCTATGTAAGGGGGAAGAAAAGAAGTATCTGAAAATAGTATGGATTACCAACTACAGTGTGCTACACAAAACCATTTACGAGCACCTGCGTAATTGTGTGTTGGTCTACCTTTGGAACAGAATACAGCAGCAATTTTGTGGAACAGGGATTCGATAAGTGCTTAGTAGGTATCCAGAAGTATGCAACACCTGTTGTCTGTGCATAGCTTACAAAATTCCCGTAAATTCTGGGCCAATGGTTTGTGGGTGTGGAGTGCACAAGACTTGTTCCAAAGGGTTCACACGATGTGAATTTGGTGGCCGTGACAACAACACGAGTTCACTACTGTGCTCCTTAAATTGCTGTAACACGATTGCAGTCTTGTGCCATGAACAGTAACCCTGCTGAAAAATGCCATTGGGGATGACTTGAAGCAGAAAGGGATGCAAGTGTTATGCATAATGTTCATGTAGTCCACAGCTGTCATGGTGCCTTCAGTTACTACCAAAGGTCCCTTGGAAGTCCAGGTGAATGTCCCCTTCTAGCGTAACACTGTCCACAATACCCTGCGACAATGACACAGGGCTTGTTTGAAGCAGCTGCTCACCTAGATTATTGCATATTTTGGCGTGACCACCGACCTGGTGCAACAAGAAATGTAATTCATTCCATCAGGTGACACGTTCCCATTAATCCACATTCCAATTTCGATGACCTCATACAAATGTTATCATAATTGATGATGACATTGCGTCACCAAGGGAATGCATAAGGGTAGTCTGCTGCAGAGCTCCATATTCAACACTGTAACAAAACAATGTGCTCCAAAACACTTTGAAATGTAGCAATGTGACGAGAATGAATGCCCACATTCCAGCTTAGTGCAACTTTTAATATGTAGTGTCTGCAAATAAGAGTAATTGATTATTGCAGAGGAAAATGTGGCTGCAGGATGAGCAATGAAAGAAAAGTTGCAGCAAGTTTTATCACACAGGGGTGAAACCAAATTCAGCTTGATATTGAGCGTGAGGCAAGCCGGCGCAACGGTGGACGAGCGGTTCTAGGCACTTCAGTCCGGAACCGCCCGACTGCTACGGTGGCAGGTTTGAATCCTGCCTCGGGCATGGATGTTTGTGATGTCCTTAGGTTAGATAGGTTTAAGTAGTTCTAAGTTCTAGGGGACTGATGACCTCAGATGTTAAGTCCCATAGTACTCAGAGCCATTTGAACCAAGCCAAGCCGGCGCAGATCGCAGCGTCGCATGCTTCTGGAGTGAGCCGAGTTGGGTGTTGGTGTGGGGTCACAGTGATCTGCATGAGCCAAGAAGTGGAGGAACAGTGCCCTCCAGCAAAGGGAAAGTAGTTCTTCCAATGAACAATTAAGGTAAAGCAGGGAGCAGCGGCAAATATTAGATAAAAGTACAGATCCATAATATGAGTGCTAGAGAATCAGTAAGAGTGAGTTAAACTTGAGAAGGTTCAATTCCATGTAAAAGAAGGTGGCTGACATCACAGCAACGCAGAGAGAGGGAAGGATGTCAGGAACGCCAGTGTTAAGGACTTAAGAGTTCTGGCAGTGAATGGGACGGATGGGCGTCAGCATTGCTAGTCCAAATCTCATAAATAAGCTTTGAGTTTTGTTCAAACAAAGCCAGAGTGTGTTCAATCACTTGTGTATAGATTGTGCACTTTTATAATAGTGAATTATTCTGCGCAACAGCTTGGATGCTGCCAGACATGATCAAGTAAGCTGCTGCATTTGCTCCTGCTGCTGTACTTCCAATTTGTGGCCAAGTGACAACTTTTTGCTACTAATCTGAATTGAGGGATGTTAATGAGGCGTCAATGGGTATTCTGTGCATTTCTTTGGAAAAGATCCTGGCACTGTGTGTGGAAGACCTGTGTCGCAGAAACAGTATTATACTCTTGAGAGTGCAATTGGGATTAGCCTTATTGTGACAAGATTTAGTACACCTTGGAACCGCACAGAAGGATGCACTGGAGGTGTAAACACCACACTGAGGGCACAACCACATGGTCACCATCATAGAGGATTCTTAGTTGCACAGGAGAGAATTGGTGTTATTTGTTGAAGTTTGTAAGAAGGTTTTATAGAGACCAACGTGCCTCAACAATATACATGATTTTTATCAGAACCTTGTTGCTTTCTTTAGTGGTGGCAACCCTACACTTCCATGCATTAGCCTTATGATTTGGAAGAGATACAGAATTCACAGAGTGGCGATCACCACACAGGCGGCTGCGCTGCAGTCAAAGTCATGTAATTTCTAGATCTAGCAACCGCAGAGGCTGACTACGCTGTTAACATGCACAGAGGACCCATCACACACCCTTGTAATGCTATCACTTCCTGTACCAATCAGCCACACTGGTCCAGGTGTGTTGTTGCACACAAATTGTCATTCACTGCTTCTCATGTTGGGATCCTGATGTCAGCTCTTATTTCGTTTGTAGCCAGCTAGGAGGCGTAGGGTATTCTCCTTCATAGAGCAGGACATGATGAAATGTTGTCCTGTCTATTACATCTGCCACAGGTAACTGCCTATCCTGTTTTACAGAGTGAGACACCCCAAAACCTCTGAGTATTTTCCATAGATGCTCACACTAGTACACGAACAGCCAACCAGCTTCTCTGTTTCGGAGATGCTCATTCCCAGGCACCAGGCTACAGCAATTTGTCATTTGTTAAAGTGGTTTATTTCAGTGGATTTCCTCATTTGCTGCCTGTACCATCACTAGAATGATTCTGCATTTACCTCTGCACAGTTTAAATATTTTCCTTACAGTGTCACAGAGTCACATGTGGCATTTAATCTCATGGTGGGCAGTGGTTATGTTTTGAATCTTAGTGTACAGGGGTTGGAACACCAGAAAAATTCATGCTCAGACATCAATGCACATGCTACCAATTGTGGTCAGAATAGTTGGTTGGTTGTTCGAGGTTTAAGGGACCAAACAGCAAGGCCATCAGTCCCTTGTTTCAAATATGCGCCATTCCGCTAATGGGACAACTCAGTAAAGTCAGAACAATAAAACGGAAAAAGGGAAAAACGTAAAAAGGCAGTCATGTTGTCATTGGTAAAAAACAAAATGAGGGAAGTCGGCAAGAGAACGAACCCAACACTATGCTGAAGCAGCATAGGCAAGACCACCTGTGACTTAAAAGGTACAACTGCTATAATGTAGAAAGTATGTATGGGAATAGAAAGACTAACCAAGCCTTTAAAAAAAGGGTAAGAACAGAGTAAAAGGGGAAGAAAAGAGGATTTCGGTCAGGGAGGTGAATCAGGAATCTCCAAACACTGCTTACAGTGGGAAACACCCAAACACTCACCGCCCTGCCCCCAACACCAGAGAGAGATTAAAAACCTTAAAACTGAGAATAAAAACCACTTTCCCGGAGGAAACTGAGAACCAGAGAGACCATCCTGGAATCGTCAGCCAACATCAAAGGTAAAGTGTGGGGGAGCCTGTACTTAGCACGCCGAGCCAAAAGAAGGGGGCATTCAACCAAAATGTGGGCTACCGACTGGAAGGCTCCACAACCACATAGTGGGGGTGGCTCATCACGCAAAAGAAAACCATGGGTCAACCGAGTATGGCCAATGCGGAGACGACACAGCGTGGTCGAGTCCTTTCGGGAGATGCGAAAGGAAGAACGCCACGGGCCTGGTGTCACCTTAATTGTACGAAGTTTATTAGACAGGGGAGTAGCCTCCCAAGAATCGGCCCATGACTGTGCGAAGTGGGATTTGATGTGAAGCCATAAATCCGCTGCAGGAGGGGCTACAGAAAACGGGGGGTAAGTAACTGCTCCCCCAGCCAAACGATCAGCGAGCTCATTACCCGGGATACCCACATGGCCAGGGACCCAAAGGAAGTCAATGGAACAAGCAGCACGGTGAATATCAGCGAGATGGTCATGGATGGCAGAGACCAAGGGATGGCGTGAAAAACACCGGTCAATAGCAAGAAGGCCACTCATCGAGTCCGTGCATAACAAAACGTGGTTGTGTTGGGACTTTTTAATAAAGGTAAGGGCCTGGGAAATTGCCATCAATTCCGCAGTAAACACCCCATATGTAGGTGGCAGCAGATGACTTTCCGTTCCAACAGAGGATGTGAAGGCATACCCAACACGATCAGCAGATTTAGAGCCATCAGTGTAAAAAACAACAGCATCCCGAAGCTCCCATAAAATTTGGCGGAAAAAGGAACGGAACACCACCGGGGGGGATGGAATCTTTCGGACCGCGGCGGAGATCCATCCGAAGTCGAGGCTGAGGGACTAACCAAGGAGGGGTGGAGGGGAGGGAGCGAGGAAGACAGGACAAAGAAGGAAGCTGAAAATCACGGCAAAGAGACGCAAGGCGCAGCCCAATCGGTAAACCCGCCCGAGGGCGGGAGTCGGGTGGGCGACGTCCATGGTCTGGGAACAGGATAGAATAGGAAGGATGAGTGGGAGAGGAACGGATAGTAAGTGCATAAGACACCAGAAGCTGGGACCGCCGAACAGAAAGGGGGGGGGATCCCAGCTTCAACCAGGAGACTATCAACAGGGCTAGTAAGGAAGGCACCGGTGGCCAAAAGGATACCACGATGGTGGACTGGATCCAGCACATGCAGTGTGGAAGGAGCAGCTGAACCATAAACTTGACAACCATAGTCCAAGCGAGACAGAACTAGAGCACGATAAAGATGGAGGAGGAGGAGGGAACGGTCCGCACCCCAAGAGGAGTGGGCAAGGAAGCGAAGGACATTGAGTTTACGGAAACATCCTACCTTCAGGAGTCTGATATGGGGCAGCCAAGTGAGCTTGTTGTCGAAAAGAAGACCCAGGAAACGGAACTGTGGGACCACAGGCAATCGTTGTGCAGCGAGATAGAGTTCTGGATCAGGGTGGATCGTAGTACGGCGACAGAAGTGGACCACTCACGATTTTAAAGGAGAGAATTGAAACCTGTGTGAGAGGGTCCATGCAGAGGCACGCCGTATAGCTACCTGGAGCTGCCGCTCTGCAGATGCCATCGAGGAGGAACTAACCCAAATGCAGAAATCATCCACATACAGGGCAGGGGCGACCAAGGGACCGATAGAGGCCACAAGTCCATCGATAGCAATGAGGAAAAGAAGGACACTCAAGACAGAACCCTGTGGGATGCCCGTCTCCTGGGTCCGTGGAGAACTAAAAGCAGTACCAACTCGAACTCTGAATGACCGATGGATCAGGAACTGGCGGATAAAAATCGGGAGTGGGCCCCGAAGACCCCACTGATGAAGGGTAAGTAAGATGTGATGGCGCCAGGCCGTGTCATAGGCCTTGCAAAGGTCAAAAAACACTGCAACCAAATGGCGGCGCTGGGAAAAAGCCTGTCGAACTGCGGATTCCAGGCGAAGTAAATGATCGATTGAAGACCGCCCCTCTCGAAAGCCACACTGGTAAGGCGACAATAGATCCCGAGATTCGAGGACCCAATTGAGCCGACGGGCTACCATCCGTTCAAGTAACTTACAAACAACACTGGTCAAACTAATTGGCCGATAGCTGTCAACAGTTAGGGGGTTCTTACCAGGCTTAAGGACAGGAACCACAATGCTATCCCTCCACTGAGAAGGGAAGTCACCCTGGAGCCAGATACGGTTAAACACCCGAAGAAGATGTTGCCGTTGTGGAGCACTGAGATGTTGAAGCAGTGGGTTATGAATGGAATCTGGGCCAGGGGCCGTATCATGAGAAGAAGATAGAGCAGAAAGAAATTCCCATTCAGTAAAAGGTTCATTGTAAGATTCTGACTCACAAGGGGTGAAACATAAGGTGGAAGCTTCAGCCAGCTGTTTTTGATTAAGGAAAGCAGCTGGATAGGGGGCTCACGCTGACGCCACTGCAAAATGGGTCGCAAGATGTTCTGCAAGAACTAATGGGTCCGTATAAATGCCATCTGGGAGGTGAAGACCTGGGAGGGTGGACTGCCGATGGCAACCTTGGAGAGAACGAAGGGTAGCCCATACCCGTGACAGAGGGACAGTAGAACCAAGGGAAGAAACGAATCGTTCCCAACATATCCGCTTATTCTGTCTGATTAAATAACGGGCTTTAGCACAAAGGCGTTTAAAGGTAGTAAGGCTGGCTACGGATGGGTGCCTCTTAAAGTGTTGCAAAGCTCGACGGCGATCACGGATGGCAATGGCAATGGCCGTACTCCACTACGGGACTTGCCGGCGACGAAATGGTCCAGATGAGCGCGAGACAGCAAGGCTAGCAGCGCGAACAATCGCGTCAGACACGTCACGTAGGACGTCATCAATATAACCCGACAAAGAGGGAGAAAACTTGACCCGTGCAGTGTATAGAGGCCAATCGGCGCGGTGGAAAGACAAACGAGGTAACCTGTCCAACGGGGAGTGGGAAGGGAGCGTGATAATCAACGGGAAATGGTCACTATCACAAAGGTCGTCGTGTGGCGACCAGTGTAATGAAGGGAGGAGAGAGGGAGAAGAAAGAGAAAGATCAATGGCAGAAAAGGTACCATGACCGGCACTGAAATGAGTAGGGGAGCCGTAATTAAGAAGACACAGGTCGTGGTCTGCAATAAATTGGTCTATAAGAAGACCTCGTCTAGATGGAAAGGCACTGCCCCAAAAAAGATGATGAGCATTAAAATCCCCAAGGAGGAGGAAGGGAGGAGGAAGTTGCTGAAGAAGGGCAGTTAAGGCAGCAGGTGTAAGAGTACTGTCAGGAGGGAGATAAAGATTGCAAACTGTGACTGCAGAGTCTAAGTGGACCCTAACAGCAACCGCTTCCAATGTAGTTTGGAGAGGAATCCACGAGCTAGCAATTTCTGTACGGACCAACGTACAAACGCCACCAGAAGCCCGCAAGGGTCCGACCCGATTTCGACAGAAAACACGGAACCCACGGAGGGTTGGTGAGTGAGCATCAGTACAATGAGATTCCTGGAGAACCACACAAGCTGCAGAGTAGGACGAAAGAAGGGATTTCAATTCCGGAAGGTGACGATAGTATCCATTACAATTCCATTGGAGAACCACAGAATGATGGTTTAAATGGGGGCTGAACACGCTAAATCCAGTCATACCGCCGGGTCCCCACCCGTCACCGACAAGGAGGGGGCGACATCCTTGAATGACAGGTCAGAATCCGGTTGTGAAGTCGGGGAAGGGACCTCCGGTGACACCAGAGGCTCTTTGTCCTGGGACTTATGTTTCTTCTTCTTTTCAGCCTGAGATCGAGGAGGGCTGTGTGGCATAAAGGAGCCAGCTGCAGCAAGATCAGGAACAAAAAGAGACCGGGTGACCTGGGGGCCGACAGACCGCGGCTCTCGCGGTTGTCGCGCGGCTCAGACCTTTGGCCTGGAAGGTGCTGGGAAGGGGGATCCCGGGAGAGGCGCCCTTGACCAGCAGACGCCGAAGGAGTGGGACACTTCTCCGGCTGGGGAGGGGGAGCAGCGCGGTTGTCGCGCGGCTCAGACCTTTGGCCTGGAAGGTGCCGGGAAGGGGCATCCCGGGAGAGGCGCCCTTGACCAGCAGACGCCGAAGGAGTGGGACACTTCTCCGGCTGGGGAGGGGGAGCAGCGCCCATAGGAGAAGGTGTGGGAGCCGCAGGGGAGGGGGGGAGGAGAGGGGTCCGGGATGGGGGAAAGGAAGGGGGAGGAAGGGGTGAAGATGTAACCAAGGCGTAACTAGATGTCATGGACACAGGGTGCAGGCGTGCATATTTCTTACGGGCCTCTGTGTAGGTTAAACGATCGAGGGACTTGTACTCCTGTATCTTTTTTTCTTTCTTATATACTGGGCAATCTGGTGAACGTGGAGAATGACTACCATGACAAATTACACATACAGGAGGGGGAACACAGGGACTCCCCTCATGGAGTGGACGTCCACAGTCACCACAGAGAGGGGCCTGGGAACAGCGAGAAGGCATGTGGCCAAAACACAAGCACTTAAAACACCTCATAGGAGGTGGGATGTACGGCTTCACATCACAGTGATAGACCATAATCTTAACTTTCTCAGGGAGGGTAGCCCCTTCAAAGGCCAGGATAAAGGCACCAGTATCAATACGATTGTCTTTAGGACCCTTCTGAACACGCCGAACAAAGTGAACACCCCGCCGTCCGAGACTGTCCCGAAGTTCCTCATCAGTTTGAAGGATGAGGTCCCTGTGAAAAATCACACCTTGTACCATATTTAGAGACTGGTGAGGGGTAATGGACACAGAAATTGTGCCAAGATGGGTACAGGCACGAAGGGCAGCTGACTGGGCAGCTGACTGGGCAGCTGAAGCAGTTTTTATCAGCAATGAACCCGACCGCATCTTGCTCAGGGAGTCCACTTCGCCAAACTTGTCTTCAATGTGTTCCACAAAGAATAAAGGTTTGACACTGGTGGAAGTATCTCTATCAGTCCTAGTGCAAACTAGATAACGGGGGAAAGGTTTTGCCCCTAGACGACGGGCCTGACCCTCTTCCCAGGGGGTAGCCATGGAAGGGAAGGCCGAAGGGACAAGAGAAGCAGCACTTGAGGAATCAGTTCCACGCAGAGAGACTGCCGCAGAAGAACGGCCAGAGTTTTGGACCCGTATGCGTTTCATCTGCATAGCGTCCGCCCTGATACCACCCACTCCGATCAGGGGCTCTCCTCACGGGCGCCACCCAGACACAGCAAGGGCCGTCTGGCACGGCGGCCATTGCCGGGAGTTCCGATGCTCCAGGATGACGAGCAACCACTCCAAGGCATGCATGAGGAGGTCACAGCTCAGGTATCAGAAGTGTGATCCCTGTGTGTTCAGGGGGCTCAACCAAAAGGGTACATAGCGGCCCCACCACACGGGCTGGCTACCGTGCTGGCTATGCACCCTAGTATCAGACAACGACGTGAAAGAAAAGGTGGAATGTACTAGGAGGGCGCACGTCGGAGACACTAGATAAGGTGCTCTTCCCCAAATGGCTCACACTACGGAGGAGAAATTTTGTAATGGAGGTCAAACCCCAGAGGGGGACCAAGGAATGCCAAAAGGAGGAGATGATTATGCAGCAAAGCCGAATTGGAAAATCAACAGAACCAGGAGAATAGCGGGGCCAAGATAAGCAAGGACACCAAGAGAGGGAGAGGAGAGGGTGAGGGGAAAAGAGCAAGGAGGGGAAATGAGGGGAAGGGAAAGGAAATGCAGCCCTGGAGAGAAAGAAGGCTGCAATGGCTCGGGGCCCCGTGCTCGCCACAAAAGAGTTGTGGACCCCCAGGGAGGGGGGTCAGAATAGTGTTCTGTATAGTTGTGTGTATATTTCGTTAGAGCTAAGTAAATTTGAACATGGGCAAACTGCTGGTGCTCATATGGTGGGTGCCTTTAATCTAGGTAGCTGAAGCTTGGTGTTTCAAGAGGTACAGTACTTAAGATTTATACCACATACAGGGAAAGTGGAAAATCATCATCCACTAAGGCACATACCGAGAAAATGGAAAAACATCATCTGCTAAGTCACAATGTGGACGAAAGTGTGCGTTATCATGACTGACCATGATCGAAGATGTCTCTGATAAAAAATAAGAGGGTGACACCTGCAACAGTTATCGGAGAACTGAATGTCACACTCACTAAGACTGCCAGCACCAAAACATGATGGGAGCTCCATAGGCAGGAAATTGCAGGGCAAGATGGAATTCCAAACCAACTCATTGGTGATGTAAATGCTTGTAACAGGAAAACTTGGTGCAAATGCCATAAACCCTGGGCTATGGAGTATTGGAAGGAAGTCACTTGGTCGGATGAGTGTTGTTTCACACTGTTCTCAAATTCTGACTGAATTTACATCCCAAGTTCAAAATGAAGTGATGATTAGGATAGCCATATCATTGAATTCCATGTGCCCCACTGCCACTCCTCTAGGTTGCGTTACTGCCAAGGATTATGTGGCCATTTTGGCTGATCAGGTCCATCCCGTGGTACAGTGTTTGAACTCCACTTGTGATGCTGTGTTCCAACACAACACGACCCCTGTTTACACAGCCTGCATTGCCCTCTACTGGTTTTTTTGAGCACAAGGATGAATTGTCACATCGGCCCTGCACACCACAGTCACCAAATCTCAATATTAGGGGGATTTTTTGGTCTACTTAGGAGGAAAGAGTGTGTAATCACTATCCATTTCCATCATTGTTACCTGAATTTTCCACTATTTTACATGAAGAATGGTATAATACTCCACTGAAAACCATAAGAGACCTGTATTTATCCAATCTGAGACAACTGGATGCTGTTTTAAATGCCAATTGTTTTCCTACGCCGTATTAGGCATGGTAACGTGTTGCGTTTATGGTGTTTCCATATTTCTGTCCATTAACTGTATCCACCTAAAGAAGTATATTAAATATGATGACTGATAACTGAATTGTGAACACACTGCCAAATTTTAAACTCTGCAATCTAGTTTTCATGATGATTAATCACACAAATTTACAATGTATAAGAATATAACGAGTCATATCAATATAATAGAGGGAAACATTCCACGTGGGAAAAATATATCTAAAAACAAAGATGATGTGACTTACCAAAAGAAAGCGCTGGCAGGTCAATAGACACACAAACAAACACAAACATACACACAAAATTCAAGCTTTTGCACCAACGGTTGCTTTGTCAGGAAAGAGGGAAGGAGAGGGAAAGACAAAAGGATGTGGGTTTTAAGGGAGAGGGTAAGGAGTCATTCCAATCTTGGGAGCGGAAAGACTCACCTTAGGGGGAAAAAAGGACGGGTATACACTCACGCACACACACATATCCATCCACACATATACAGACACAAGCTGACATATTCAAAGGCAAAGAGTTTCTTTGTAGGCCGACTTTCTCGGCGCATTCTTTCAGGATTTCGATCTGTGTTTTTGCTGATGTTGGGTCATAGGTCAGTATCGCTAGGTCGTCTGCGAATGCTAGGTAAGGGATTTCCAGTCTTTTCCTTCCTAATGTGACTGGTCTCCAGGTGTTTTGTCTCCTGACTTCAGCTTCCCATTCGCTCATTACTTTGTCCAGGACGATGTTGAACAATAGCGGGGATAGTCCATCTCCTTGTCTTAGGCCAGTGTGGATTTCAAAGGGGTCCGAGATTTCGCCCATGAATTTGACTTTGGATTTTGTATTGGTTAGTGTCTGTTCGATTAGTCTTCGGGTCTTTTGGTCTAGGCCTTTTTCTCTGAGGATTTGGATGAGGGACTTTCTGTCGATCGAGTCGTAAGCCTTTTTGAAGTCGACGAAAGTGCAGATGATTTTTTTGGGGCTTGTCATGTGGGATTTTATGATTGATTTCAGGTTGAAGATTTGTTCGGGGCAGGCTCTGTTGGGTCTGAAACCCGCTTGGTATTCCGAGATGGCGGGTTCCAGTTGTCCTTGCGTTCTGGTGAGAAGGCAGGTTGATAGAATTTTGTAGATGACCGGTAGCAGGGAAATTGCTCTATAATTGTTTGTGTCTGTCCTGTCACCTTTCTTGTGTAGCGGGTGAATGAGTGCGGTCTTCCAGTCGTCAGGTATGATTTCGGTTGTCCAGGTGTTCTGTATGATTTGTGTGATTTCGTTTAGCGAGTTTGGTCCTAGGTTCTTCAGCAGTTCTGCCGTTATTCCGTCTTCACCGGCTGCCTTGTTGTTTTTCAGTTTCTTTATGCAGTGGAGGATTTCTTCTTTTGTTGGTGATGGTGAGTCTTCCGGTGCGTTGGCCAGTTCTCGGGGTTCGAAGGTTGAGTTAGGTTCCGGGCAATTTAGTAATTTTGAAAAGTACTTCGCGAGCTCTTCACAGTTTTCTTTGTTGGTAAGTGCCAGTTTTCCGTCTTCTTTTCTGAAGCAGAGGTTCTGTGGTGAGTATCCTTTGACTTGGTTGGCGAACGTCCTGTAGAAATCCCGTGTGTTGAAATTTCTGAAGTCTTTTTCGATGGAGTTTAGCTGATCGTTTATGTATTTGCGTTTCTCTTGTCTTATTGTTTTCGATGTTTGTCTTCGAATTTCATAGAAGTTGTCCTGTGTTTCTTGTGTTTTGTTGCTGTTGTAGTTTGTGAAAGCTGTTCTTCGATTTTGTAGGGCGATTTCGCAGGTAGGGTTCCACCAAGGGTGCCTGGGTTTTCTAGTCAGCGGGATCAGTTCTTTGGCTGTGTTCACAATTTTTTGTTTAAAGCTGGTCCAATCTTTCGCCTCTTGTTTTTCCCAGTGTTCTGTGATGTTCGATTCTCTGATCTTTCTTGTATCAAATTTCGGTGAGGTCAATTTCTTTTTGTGTTGTCTTATTGGTGTGAGTTTGATTTTGATTCTTGTTAGGTAGTGGTCCGAATCTATGTTGGCGCCTTTTCTCACTTGGACGTCGTGGATTTCTTTCTGGTATTCATAGGAGATTGCCACGTGATCTATCTGGAATTCGCCTAGTGAGTGGACTGGTGATCGCCACGTCTTTTGTTTCTTGGGCTTTTTCATCAGGGAGGTTGACATGATTTTGAGGTTGTTTTGCTGGCAGAGTTCGATCAGTCTGGTGCCGTTTTTGTTGGTGAATTTGTGTGCAGGGAAATTTCCTACTGTTTTTCTGTAGCGTTTTTCTCTGCCGATTTGTGCGTTGAAATCGCCTAGTAGAATTTTCGCGTTATCTTGGGGTATTTTTGCCAGGGTGGTTTCGAGTTTGTCCCAGAATTTATCTGTTTCTTCTGGTTTGTCCTTGTTGTCTGCATTCGTTATTATTATTATTATTATTATTATTATTATTATTATTATTTGGGTTGAGGGGGCACTCGACATCATAGTAGTCTGTGCCCTGAAGAAAAGTCAGCATGCAAATCTCATGGGTGGGAACGAAGGCTGCCCACATGCAGAGCAGTTTATAATGTATTAAATTTTGCCGCCCTTCCTGCCAATTTACGGATGAGGCCTGACAGTTCAAAAACTTTCACCACCCCTGTAACACTGGTATCAGTATCTGCGAGGATGGTGGGCAGATCTCCAGCGAGACTGAGGGCCGCCCTAATAACAGCACGTAGGACACAAGTAGCCACAGTATGTAGTACACAAGTAGCCACGGTATGCTGAACTGAAAGCGGCACACCACAAACTTCGCAGAGTGGTGGATCCTACCGCCGGAGGAGGAAGCCACGTGTTAAAGGGCTAAGCCCAATGCGCAGTCTGATGAGCAGAGCCTCCTTCCAGTGGCCAGGCTGACATCATGTCCGCCAAGCCCTTGGGGTTGATTTGAGCGGCCACAGTTTATTGTCTGTCACCGGCAACCATTCAGTCTCCCACTGACGCATGACGCATCTGTCAGAAAAAGAGATGATGGCATGCTACTGGGTGGGACATTGATGGACAGCACTATCCCACCACGCTTCCTTGGTGGCTTTGCCGACCATGTCGTTGCCCTGTATCCCAATGTGGACAGGTACACAGAAAAAGATCACCACCTTGCCACAGTGTTGGAACCACTGTAAGGAGTCATGAATGAGCTGTATCAGTGGGTCTACTGGATACATATGGCAAAGTGCTTGCATTGCACGAAGAGAGTTGGAATGGACAAGAAATCTTGTACAGTAATGTCTGTGAACCCTCTTCAGTGCCATCAGAATTCCATATAACTCCGCAACATAATTTGTAAATTGTTCCGTAAGATGCACTTGAAAAACCCTTTCAGCAAAAACAGCAGAATAACCAAGAGCATTCTCCTGCTGGGACCCATCTGTATAAAAACAAGGAAGCTGTTACATACTTAAAATAGATGAAAACAAAATCTGGAGTACAAGTTTTCTTGTATTGTGTCAAGCTTAAAATCACTTTGGGCCTCTGAAGACGCCAAGGCGGCAATGCGTTCCATCCTCGGCAGTGTATTTTGATGCCTGAGATTTTCCGAACCTGTCGAGCCAAAAGGATACGCTGCTGAATTCAGAGTGGTGGTTCACCAGCTTCTGCACACAGACTCAGTATTGGGCTGTTCCAAAAAGCTCCAGTTGATATCCGAATGCCCCCATGGTGGACAGCATCTAACATCCTGAGGTAGGAACAACGGCTGATCTGTAGACCAAACAGCCGTAATCTAAGCATGATCGAATAAATGCTCTATAAAGCTGCAGGAGGTGGGACCTGTCAGCTCTCCATGTTTTCCGCTAAGGCATTTCAAAATATTGAGTGACTGGAAGTCCCCTGTTCGTAGGTCTTTCATGTGTGGGAGCCAAGTTAATTTCAGGTCAAATATTAAACCCAAAAAGCAAACAGTGTCTTGAAAATGTAAAACAGTGTCCCTCATTGTGAGCACCGGTTGGTTAAAACTCTGACGAACACACTTGGGTGAGAACTGAAAACCAGTTGTCTGGGCTCAGGTTTCCAGCTTCCTAAAGGTCAGCAGTAGCTGCGTCGTCGTCGATGTAAGATCAGAGGAAGAGTAGAAGATTGAAAAGGCATCCACATACAAAGAGCATTTGACAGGGCTCTTGACTGTGGAGGAAATACCACTGATAGCAATGGCAAACAATGTGACACTGAGGACACTGCCCTGGCGGACCCCATTCTCCTCTGAACATAGCAGTCAGACATGGCATCGCCAATGCGATAACGAAAACACCCGCCCTCCAGAAACGATTGGATCAGAAGCAGCAGGCGTTCATGTAGTCCCCTTTCATGAAGTTGGCGAAGGATATTGTATTTCCAAGTAGTGCTTTTTCGAGGTCAAAAAACACACAAACGAAACTATTTCGGTGTAAGAAGGACTCCTGTATAACCGTCTCCAGTAGAATGAAATTGTCACGGGTGGAATGGCAGTGCCTGAAACTGCACTGAGAGTGGTTCAGGTGACCTCAGGATTCTAGCAGCCAGACGAGGTGACAGTTGACCATGTGTCCAATAGTCTTATCCATACAACTAGTAAGGGCGATACTCCGATAACTGTTAGGGGTGCTACATTTTTTATTTATTTTTTATTTATTTATTTATTATTCCGTGGGACCACATTTAGGAGAAGTCTCCATGGTCATGGAACGAGTCAATACATGAAATTATAACACGATTGTAGAAACAGATAAAATGAAATATAAGAAACATATTCAGGCGACAAGTCGTTAGTTTAAATAAAGAAAATCAAGAATGTAACACTGGAATTTGCTTAATTTTTTAGCTCTTCCAGGAGCTCCTCGACAGAATAGAAGGAGTGAGCCATGAGGAAACTCTTCAGTTTAGACTTAAAAGTGTTTGGGCTACTGCTAAGATTTTTGAGTTCTTCTGGTAGCTTATTGAAAATGGATGTAGCAGAATACTGCACTCCTTTCTGCACAAGAGTCAAGGAAGTGCATTCCACATGCAGATTTGATTTCTGCCTAGTATTAACTGAGTGAAAGCTGCTAACTCTTGGGAATAAGCTAATATTGCTAACAACAAACGACATTAAAGAAAATACATACTGTGAGGGCAATGTCAAAATTCCCAGACTATTGAATAGGGGTCGACAAGAGGTCTTCGAACTTACACCATACATAGCTCGAACAGCCCGTTTTTGAGCCAAAAATACCCTTTTTGAATCAGAAGAATTAGCCCAAAAAATAATACCATATGACATAAGCGTATGAAAATATGCGAAGTATACTACTTTTCGTGTTGAAATGTCACTTATTTCAGATACTGTTCTAATGGTAAATAAAGCGGCATTTAGTTTCTGAACAAGATCCTGAACATGGGCTTTCCACAACAGCTTACTATCTATCCGTACGCCTAGGAACTTGAACCGTTCCGTCTCGCTTATAACATGCCCATTCTGTCTGATTAAAATGTCAGTTCTTGTTGAATTGTGGGTTAGAAACTGTAAAAACTGAGTCTTACTGTGATTTAGCATCAAATTATTTTCCACAAGCCACGAACTTATATCATGAACTACATTATTTGATAATGTTTCAATATTACACACAAGATCCTTCACTACCAAGGTGGTGTCATCAGCAAACAAATATTTTTGAATCACCTGTAATACTAGAAGGCATATCATTTACATAAATAAGGAACAGCAGTGGCCCCAGCACCGACCCTTGGGGAACGCCCCATTTAACAGTGCCCCATTGGGACTGAACATCATTACCACTCTCAATATTGCGGAGGATTGCCTTCTGCTTTCTGTTCTTAAAGTAGGAGGCGAACCAATTGTAAGCTACTCCCCTTACTCCATAATGTTCCAACTTCTGCAGTAATATTTTGTGGTCAACACAGTCAAAAGCCTTCGTTAAATCAAAGAAAACACCTAACGTTCGCAACCTTTTATTTAATCCGTCCAAAACCTCACAGAGAAAAGAGACTATAGCATTTTCAGTTGTTAAGCCATTTCTAAAACCAAACTGTACATTTGACAGCAAATTATGTGAATTTAAATGCTGCAGTAACCTTGTATATACAACCCTCTCGATAACTTTAGCAAACACCGATGGCATAGAAATAGGTCTATAATTGTCAACATTATCCCTGTCTCCCTTTTTATAAAGTGGCTTCACTACCGAGTACTTTAATCGGTCAGGAAACCGACCACTCCTAAAGGAAAAGTTACAGATATGGCTAAGTACTGAGCTAACATACGTGGAACAATACTTCAGTATTCTGCTAGATACCCCGTCATATCCATGAGAGTTCTTGGTCTTTAGTGATTTAATTATTAACTCAATCTCCCTCTTGTCAGTATCATGGAGGAGCATTTCAGGTAACAGTCTCGGAACACTTTTTTCTAAGAGCGCTATATGATTCCCTGTTGGGACTAGGTTTCTATTTAGTTCACCTGCTATATTCAGAAAGTGATTATTAAGTACTGTACATATATGCGACTTATCAGTAACAAGGACATCCCCACTACGCACTGATTCTATATTCTCGACCTGTCTCTGCAGACCAGCCACTTCCTTTACGACTGACCATATGGTTTTAATTTTATCCTGAGACTTAGCTATTCTATCTGCATACCACATACTTTTTGCCTTCCTAATAACTTTTTTAAGCACCTTACAATACTGTTTGTAATGGGCTGCTGCATTTAGATTTTGACTGTTTCTAACGTTTTGATATAATTGCCACTTTGTTCTACAAGATGTTCTTATCCCTTTAGTCAGCCACCCAGGCTGCCTGTTTGTGCTAGTACCCTGTTTTGAACGTTCTAACGGAAAGCAACTTTCAAAGAGCACGAGAAAAGTCTTGAGGAAAGCATTATATTTATCGTCTACTGTATCAGCACTATAAACATCTTGCCACTCTTGTTCCTTGATAAGGTTTACAAAAGTCTGTACAGCAACTGGATCAGCTTTCCTAAAAAGTTGGTAACTATATTTAACATGTGTTGCAGCACAAAAATCTTTTAGACTTAAAATTTGTGCATCATGATCTGAAAGGCCATTCACCTTTTTGCTAACAGAATGCCCTTCTAATAATGACGAGTGAACAAAAATATTGTCTATGGTTGTTCTACTGTTCCCTTGCACTCTCGTTGCAAAGAATACGGTTTGCATAAGATTATATGAATTAAGGAGGTCTACCAGCATCCTTTTCCTTGCACAATCACTTATACAATTAATATTGAAGTCACCACATATAACTAACTTTTTGTATTTCCTATAAAGTGAACCAAGAACCTCCTCTAGCTTTAGCAAAAATTGTGAAATCGGAGTCTGGGGATCTATAAATAACAACAGTAAGAAGTTTAGCTCCACTAAATTTAACCACACCTGCACAACATTCAAACACCTTTTCAGTGCAGTACTTTGAAACATCAATTGACTCAAATGGGATACCGTTTTTCACATACATGGCTACTCCCCCACACCGCAAAGAGCTCCTACAAAAGCTGCCAGCCAACCTGTATCCTGGTAAAGGAAGCCTCTGAATTATCTCCTTATTTAAGAAGTGTTCAGATACACCAATAATTTCAGAGTCAACATCTATAAGCAGTTCACTAACTTTATCTCTAATACCTTGTATATTTTGATGAAATATACTAATTCCCTCATTAATCGGATACCCAAGCTTTGTAGAAAATGGTTTCTTTGTTAGAGAGACTTCCCTTAAGCAGGAATACCTATCAGCTGACTTCAATCTAAAAAAGGTACAGCTCTAACACCCACAACTACCGGAATTTTCCCATGAGTGATCCCACCACCCCCACCTATGCCTGGTTTCCTTGCCTGGTTTCCAGAATGAAATTAATATTGCCTCCTTCCAAGTCATGGGGTACTGTCATTCAAACCACACCTGACTGAAACAAGTGAGGAGCTGTCCTTTCACTTCAGGGCACAGATGACGAAGTATGGCATAATGGATCTCATCAGGTCCTGGAGCAATGTGTCTGGCAGCAGACAAACCTGATTCCAGTTCCCATGTGGAGAATGGAAGGTTGTAGACTTCCTCATTATGTGAAAAGAAATTGAGCTTCTTCATCCCTGCAATCCCACGGAACACAAAAAAGCGGGAGCTTGTCTGGATAACATAGTCACAGTAAAGAAGTGTTCAGCTGAAACCTGAGCCATGTCTTCTGGCTTGTCCACTTACACCCCATTATTTGACAAGGCCATAAGGGGATGTGTAGTACCCTTGCCTGAATTCAGTTTTATTGATTCCCAAACTTGCGCAGCGGAAGTGGACAGATTAATGGAAGTCATAAATTCCCTCTGACTGAGAAGCTTATGTCCACGAATCAGCATGGTTTTAGAAAGCAATGTTCGTGCAAAACTCAGCCTGCTCTCTCACATGGTATACTGTGAACTATAGATGAAGGGAAACAGGCAGGTTTGCTACTTCTAGATTTGCAGAAAACATTTTATACGGTGCCCCCACAGCAAGTTATTAAAGAAGGTATGAGTATATGGAATAGGTTCACAGATATGGGAGTTGTTCAAAGACTTCTTAAGCAATGGAACCAGAAACGTTGTCCTCGATGGCGAGTGTTCATCAGAGACAAAGGTAATGCCAGGGGAGCCCCAGGGAAATGTGATAGGATCGCTACTATTCTCTATACGATTTGGCAGAGGGGGTGGCCAACAGTCTGTGGTTACTTGCTGATGATGCTATGGTGTATGGTAACGTGTCGAATCTGAGTGACTGTTGGAGGATACAAGGTGACTTGACAAAATCTCTAGTAATGTGATGAATGGCAGGTAGCTCTAATTGTTGAAAAATGTAAGTTAATGCAGATGAGTAGGAAAAACAAACCAGCAATGTTGAGATACAGCATTAGTAGCTCCTGCCTGACACAGTCACATCATTTAAATATCTGGGTAACATTGCAAAGTAATACGAAATGGAATGAGCAAGTGACGGTTGTGGTAGGGAAGGCAAATGGTTGACTCCTGTTTATTGGGAGAATTCTAGGAAAGTGTGGTTCATCTGTAAAGGAGACTGCATCTAGGACACTAATGTGACCTATTCTTGAGTACTGCTTGAGTTTTTGGGACCTCTATCATGTCAGATTAAAGGAATATATTGAAGCAATTCAGAGGTGGACTGCTAGGTTTGTTACTGGTAGGTCTGAACTACTCACAATTGCTACGCACATGCTTTGGGAACTCAAATCAGAATCCCTGGAGGGAAAGCAACATTCTTTTTGAGGATCACTTTAGAGGAAATTTAGAGCACCAGCATTCGAATCTGGTTGCATAAGATTCTATTACCTTCAACATGCATTGCGTGTAAGGACCATGAAGGTAAGATACAAGAAATTAGGGTTCATATGGAGGCATGTAGACGGTTATTTTTCCTTCGCTCTATTTGCGAGTGGAACAGGAAAGAAAATGACTAGTAGTTGTAAGGGTTAGCCTCTGTCACATGCCTTATGGTGGACTGCAAAATATATATGTAGATGTACACTCCTGGAAATGGAAAAAAGAACACATTGACACCGGTGTGTCAGACCCACCATACTTGCTCCGGACACTGCGAGAGGGCTGTACAAGCAATGATCACACGCACGGCACAGCGGACACACCAGGAACCGCGGTGTTGGCCGTCGAATGGCGCTAGCTGCGCAGCATTTGTGCACCGCTGCCGTCAGTGTCAGCCAGTTTGCCGTGGCATACGGAGCTCCATCGCAGTCTTTAACACTGGTAGCATGCTGCGACAGCGTGGACGTGAACCGTATGTGCAGTTGACGGACTTTGAGCGAGGGCGTATAGTGGGCATGCGGGAGGCCGGGTGGACGTACCGCCGAATTGCTCAACACGTGGGGCGTGAGGTCTCCACAGTACATCGATGTTGTCGCCAGTGGTCGGCGGAAGGTGCATGTGCCCGTCGACCTGGGACCGGACCGCAGCGACGCACGGATGCACGCCAAGACCGTAGGATCCTACGCAGTGCCGTAGGGGACCGCACCGCCACTTCCCAGCAAATTAGGGACACTGTTGCTCCTGGGGTATCGGCGAGGACCATTCGCAACCGTCTCCACGAAGCTGGGCTACGGTCCCGCACACCGTTAGGCCGTCTTCCGCTCACGCCCCAACATCGTGCAGCCCGCCTCCAGTGGTGTCGCGACAGGCGTGAATGGAGGGACGAATGGAGACGTGTCGTCTTCAGTGATGAGAGTCGCTTCTGCCTTGGTGCCAATGATGGTCGTATGCGTGTTTGGCGCCGTGCAGGTGAGCGCCACAATCAGGACTGCATACGACCGAGGCACACAGGGCCAACACCCGGCATCATGGTGTGGGGAGCGATCTCCTACACTGGCCGTACACCACTGGTGATCGTCGAGGGGACACTCAATAGTGCACGGTACATCCAAACCGTCATCGAACCCATCGTTCTACCATTCCTAGACCGGCAAGGGAACTTGCTGTTCCAACAGGACAATGCACGTCCGCATGTATCCCGTGCCACCCAACGTGCTCTAGAAGGTGTAAGTCAACTACCCTGGCCAGCAAGATCTCCGGATCTGTCCCCCATTGAGCATGTTTGGGACTGGATGAAGCGTCGTCTCACGCGGTCTGCACGTCCAGCACGAACGCTGGTCCAACTGAGGCGCCAGGTGGAAATGGCATGGCAAGCCGTTCCACAGGACTACATCCAGCATCTCTACGATCGTCTCCATGGGAGAATAGCAGCCTGCATTGCTGCGAAAGGTGGATATACACTGTACTAGTGCCGACATTGTGCATGCTCTGTTGCCTGTGTCTATGTGCCTGTGGTTCTGTCAGTGTGATCATGTGATGTATCTGACCCCAGAAATGTGTCAATAAAGTTTTCCCCTTCCTGGGACAATGAATTCACGGTGTTCTTATTTCAATTTCCAGGAGTGTATATGCAGGTGTAGACATGTTAAGTCTTGAAAGTGGAGACATTGTGCTCCCAGCATTGCTTCTTACTGAGTTTAGTTAGGTAATGAGTCTTTGCATCAGACCTCATAAGAGTGATGAGGGCAGACTGTGAAGGATGCAACTTGAGATGTTGCAGTGCCCTCCAATGGTCCTGAACAGCCGTTGCAACGCCTTTGGTCCATGATGATACTGGCAGCTGGTGGAGGGGGTGTGTAGACAGGGGAACAGCTGTTCCATTGGCACAGATGATCACGACAAAGCTGTTCCCACAATGTCAGACATGCAGTTTAATATGGAACGAACAAAAGTCATACAACTTTAGATACCACAGTGTGGCAGGTGGACCACTGGGTGTTACAAGGAAGTGACAGAATCACAGGACGACGGCCACTGCCGAAGAGCTTCATGTAGCAACCATTGTTGCAAAGCCATGAGATTGGGGTTTGGTTTTGGTTTTTTTTACTTTAGGGTGCAAAAAACACTTGTGGTCATACACGCCCAAGTCAAAACTATAGAACACGAAGACAGAGAGGAGTCGAAAAACAACTATACTTCAGTCCCAGTTGACATAAGAGAAGGCAGTTAAAAACAGGCACATGGAGATTGGGCTATAAAAGACACCATACAGAAATGGAGGTCCAAAATTTAAAATTAAATGGCCTTCACCATATTGCTTTGGTGGATAAAAAGTAAAACGCCGTCAACAGCCCGCGCATAATTTGCTAAAACGGCCGATAACTCAATGGCAAACCCAAGTGCAAATGTAAACGGTTAAAAAAGGGCATTCCATCAGGAAGTGGCAAGACAGTTAAAACTTGGGCGCAATGTGTACAAAGTGGTGGGGTAGCGCCACTTATGAAATGACGATGGCTAAAAGGACAATGCCCAATACGCAGCCTATTTAAAATGACCTCCTCCCAGTGTGAGGGCTGAGAGGTGGTCAGCCAAGCTGCTGGGAGAGGCTTCATAAGCCGGAGCTTATTCTTGTGAATGGAGGACTATTGGCGATGCCACAGGGACACAAACTCCTGACAGACGGCAACACAGAGATCATCGAAGGGAATATAGGAACTAGTGGGCTGAGGTACAAGGACTGTAGCCTTGGCAGCAGCATCAGCAGCCTTGTTTCCTGGCAGACCGACATGACCAGGAGCCCACAGAAACATCACACTGGCTACACCAAGAATGAGCAAGTGACAGTTTTTCTAGACCTGCTCAACTAAGGGATGGACAGTGTACAGTGCACACAGACTTTGAGGGGTGCAGAGTGAGTCTGAGCAGAAGGAAGTGAATGAAGACCAAGGTTAACATTGGCCACTTCACGAAGTCAAGGTCGTGAAGCGTTCACACCCACTGGGAAAGTTGCAGGTAGTGTGAAGTTAAGCTGCTGTAGTGAGTGCCAAAAGCAGACTCCAGAAGGTAACAGGGAAGAGGGACATGTCCCATACTGGCGATCAAAGGAATCATCGAAGGAGGTGGCACAGAATGGTTGGTCTCACATGGCAGACAAACGGCATGCAAACCTGCCGAGTAGAAAGTCTGGCGATAGGACAGTGGTAGTTCAGCAGCATCAGCATTACAGATTCTCAACCGAGCTAGTGTAAAAGGTGGCAGTGGCCAAATGGATGCAATGATGGTGGATAGTGTTGAGATAGCGTAAGAGGGACAGACGTGCAGACGCATAAACAAAGCACCCATAATCAAGTTGCGAAAGGACATGGGACTGGTAAAAATGGAGGAGGGTTGTTTGATCTGCACCCTGGGAAGTACCATTGAGTACACATAGGACACTGAGGAACTGATTACAGAGAGCTGTCAGGTAAGACACCTGGGAAGAGTACAAGAGTTTGCTATCGAGCATGAGCCCCAGGAACTTCATAGTTTCGATGAACAGAAGGGCAACAAGCCCAAGATGTAAAGATGGTGGGAGAAAGCAATTGAGTCGCCATAAATTCATACAGATGGTGGTTTTATCAGTGGAAAAGTGAAAGCCATTGTCGATGCTCCAGGTGTAAAGGCGATCAAGACATTGCTGAAGATGCCGTTCAGTGAGACAGGTCCATGAAGAACTGCAATAGATGTCAAAATCGTCAATAAAAAGGGAGCCGGGGATGCTTGGTGAGAGACAGGCCATTATAGGGTTAATGGCAATAGCAAAGAAGATGATGCTCAGGATGGAACCCTGAAGCATATGGATTTCCTAGATAAAGGTGTCTGACAAGGCAGAACCCACACGCACCTTGAAAACTCGGTCTTTTCAAAATTCCTGAAGGAAACAAGGCAGGGGGCCACAGAAGCCCCATTTGTAAAGAGTACAGAAGATACCAGTTCTCCATCAGGTGTCGTAGGCCTTCTCCAAACCGAAAAAGACTGCCACAGTCCAGGACTTCCGCAGAAAACCATTCATAACATGGGTGGACAAAGTAACGAGATAGTCAACTGCAGAACATCGCATTCAAAATGCACGCTGTGCAGAGACTCGAGCCACCACACAGCCGGGCATGAATCGTACATTCCATCACCTTGCAAACACAGCTGGTGAGAGAGATGGGGTGGTAACTAGAATGAAGATTTTTGTCCTTACCGGGCTTAGGTACGGGTATGACGGCTTCACGCCAATGTCCAGGAAATGTGCCCTCTGCCCAGATGCGGTTGTATGTGTTAAGCAGAAAGCGCTTGCCTGCGATAGAAAGGTGGTGCTGCAACATCTGAATGCAGATGGCGTCTGGGCGTGGGGTTGAGGATCGGGATGAACTGAGAGCATGATCTAGCTCCCTCATAGTAAAGACGGCATTGTAGCACTCATGATTCTGAGAAGAGAAGGGTATCGCTCGAGCCTCCTCCACTCATTTCCAATGGAGGAAGGAAGGTTGATAGTGGGAAGAACTCGAAATGTCCGCAAAATGGCGGCCCAAGGTGTTGGAGATAGCAATAGAGTCCACAATAACATCGTCTGCTACTGTCAGGCAGGAAATTGGGGAACGGGACTTGGTCCCAGAGAGCTGTTGGAGGTTGGCACAGATGACAGAGAAAGAGGTGGAACTGTTAGGAGAACCAGTGAATGAAATATTTCTACCTTTTTCGCTATCCCGAAGAACGCGACAACTTTTTGCACGCATCTGCTTATAATGAATGCAGTTTGCCATTGTAGGATGACGGTTAAAAATGCGGAGAGCATGTCTCCATGCGCAAAATGCATTGCAGCATGCCTCAGTCCATCAAGCGACTGGGACACGACGTGGTAAAGAGGAAGTGAGAGGAATGGAACATTCTGCAGCAGTTAGGATAACGTTTGTGACATATTCCACCTGGTCATCACAACTGGGGAAATCTTGTTCTCCGAAGGTCGCCAGGGAGGAGTAAAGCTGCCCAGTCAGCCTTAGTAAGCTGCCATTTGGCTGTAAATGCAGATGAGGTAGGAGTCAGCAAATGGATAGCACACGGGTAATGTTCGCTCGAGTAGGTGTCAGAAAGAACGGACCACTCAAGATGATGCGCAAGCTGGGCAGTGCAGAAGGATAGGTCCAAATGGGAATAAGTGTGCGAGGAGTCGGAAAGGAAATTGGATGCTCCAATGTCGAGGCAGAAGAGGTTAAGTTGGTTAAGAAGGTCAGCCAAGAGAGCACCTCTCTGACAGGTTCTGGGAGAAACCCTAAAGGGATGATGTGCATTAAAGTCACAGAGTAGCAAAAATGGGGGAGGTAGCGGCCCAGCAAGCTGAAGGAAGTCTGCCCTGGTGACATTGAATGACGAAGAGACACGAATGGTACAGAGGGAAAAAGGCAGGTGGGGAAGGAAAAGGTGAACTGCAACAACTTGAAGATGGGTAGTCAGGGAGATGGGTTGACTATGAATGTCATCCCATATGAGCAGCATGACACCTCCATGAGATGGAATGCTGACCTCAGGGGGAAAGTCAAAACGAACTGTTAATAAATGTGAAAGCTCAAAGCAGCCACGAATGCGTAATTTCGTTTCCTGAAGGCAGAGTACAACGGGACGCTGCGATGCTAAAAGCAGCTGTAAATCCTCTTTGTGGGACATTCCATTGGATGAGAGTCACGACGAGGAAGAAATGTAGGAGTGTCACCTCGGTGGCTGCTGAGTGACCACCAGTGAAGAGTCGCTACTACAGGGCACAGAAGTAGGAGGATCGGCTTGCTCGTGCAGTCGGTCTGTAGAGTCCAATGCTGAAAAATGGTCGATGGTGCGCACTGGCGACACAGAGACTGGCCGGGCTAAGGTATCACATGGCGACACCACTGAAGAGGATATTTGAGTTGATGAAGAAGGTCGTTTGCCTTTGGTGGATTTCTTCAAGCCTTTACAGTTAGAGGAAGACTAGGGTGTTGTTTGGCTGGAGTGACGTAGGAAGTTTTCACGGGAGTACTCCTGTCCTTTCCGGCCTATCGGTTGTGTAGCTGGTGGCTTCGTCCCTCGAAGTGAGAGTATGATGGCTTGTTTCACAGCTCAGTGGGGGGATGGCATGCTACCTTGACACCGGGCATGGGTAGGAACTCAAAAGGAGCAGTCAGTCATGAGACCCACAGCCTGTGGCTTCTTCAACCACTGGCTGGTGTCAGCACGTAAGTATGTGGATTTTCAGGGGAGAGGGTACTCTGTTGAGAGCCCTGTCACCAGTATATGCTGGAGGAGGACGCTGATTCGATGTCTCCTCTTGAGGGAAGTGATGTCTCAGAAAATATTGCTGTAGTAATCTACAGAGGAAAGGGACTACCTCCCCATGGGTTAATTTGCTTGTACAACTACAAGAGGTCAATATCGAGGGAATGCAAGGAGTAAATTCTTGACTACTGCCAATCACCTGGCCATGGTAGTGGTAAAACTCAATAACGTTGACACAGGATAGAAGCAATCTTACTTTTTCTGAGCTTATCAGAGGTATTAAGATCCTAGATTTTGCTTTGTGAATGGTAGAACACAGTGGGGATTGGGGACAGAGGTCGTCTCCTCAACTGACACAGAAAGATGTTGATTCACATGGACACTTTTTGTTAGGTGTCTGATCACATTTTGTACAATTTGGGTTATTCATCTACCAAGATGATGTATGCCTTAAGCAAAGGCATTTAAGGTACCACGCCGGGTGTGTGTGTGTGTGTGTGTGTGTGTGTGTGTGTGTGTGTGTGGAAAATATTGCTTCACATCACAAACAGTAGACCATGATTTTGACTTTCTCTGGAAGCAAATCTCCCTGGAAAACGATGATGAACACTCCAGTGTTTATCTCATTGTCTAGTGGGTCTCGATACACATGATGAATGAAGTGATGGAACCCTCACTTCTGCAAGCTTTTGAATAGTTTTTAGTTCATCTACAGCATTAAATCCTGGTAAAAATTAAGAACTGAGGGGAATAAGTTTCTGCAGTTCACTTGACTTAGGATTCCTTTCATGCCATGGCCAAGGAGGGAAACCTAGGGTATAAAGATCTGCATTTAACGATTCAGGTCTGCCTCATGAGATTGCTGGAGCCTCTTGGCCACCAATGGATAACTTTAGTCTTTTCACTGCACCAGATGTCTCCTGCCATTGTACTACCCACTCCAAACAAGGATTACCCCACAGGTGTCACCTGGCCACAGCAATGGCCACCAGCTTGACAGCCATTTCCACAGATCCAAGTGCCCCCAAATGACAGGCACCTATTCCCTGGCATGCATAGGGACATAACAGCTCAAGCATCAATACTGTGTTCTTTGTGTAATGAAAGGGAGCAACCTGTGTAAGGGTATTGACATTCCCCCACATGGAATGTCTTCCATGCTGGGTGTTGGGTGACCTTCCCCCCCACAGCCTGGATTTTTGAAAACATTCAAAAAAAGATGGAAGTCACATCCAGATGTGGTGATGGAACATGAGTTAGCCAAAACTGGAAAGAAAAGCAACAATCAACATCACACGAGCAAGCCAGGTAGTCAGCAGGGAAGAAGCAATGCGATAGCTTGGAGGCCCATGCTCCCCACACAAGTTCTCGTAAAAGAGTTGTAATTCCCCTGGGGGTATAACATGTCATGTTTTCACTCCCACTCTAAGGACTGGTGTTTGCTGGCTTTACATTAAGTAAATGAGACTGTGGATCCATTGCTTCTTCAGCCAAAGACCTGGGGGAAGCAATGTCATTTTTCATGAGGAGAACTTCAATTAATGATGCAGAAAGAGCAACATACTATAGTACTATAGGTTTCTAGTTTAGCATCTCCTTGTGAATCATGTGACATCTGATAATGCAACATCTTTTCCCAACAGGAGACTTCTTTCTAGATGAAAACACAGAATGCACATATGTCCTTTGCAGGTATGGTCCTGTGCAGAATGAGTTTTGATTACCTCAACAAATTTCTGAACTATGAATTTCTTCTGGAATTAACAAAACAACCACTACAGTAAATGAGCATCTCCAACTCAAGATGGAAGACTGCGTGGCACAGAGTTATTTGTCATTCTACCACCAAAACTTTCACAATTTTGCTGCATTGTATTGCAATTACACACCAATAGAGAGGAGAATTAACATGTTACTACAAATGTGTTGCAATCCACACATTACACTGTAAGAGGAATGACTTATATAGACTGCGAGACAGGGAACTGAACGAGGCCTGCATCAAATTCATATGGTGGATTAATTATTATTGGTCTTGTCTACCAGCCAACCTGAGTGTGTTTTAGGTGGTGCTCAACCTTACTTATATAAATGCTGAACTATTCCCACACAAACAATTAAAAACGATGACATACAACAATATTTACACAGTTCACATGCAGATGTCACACATGATTTCCCTTCCTTATATTATCTGAGGACACCGGCAAAAGGCAGAACATCCGACCACAAGGTTAAATAAAATACAATTTGCAAAATCATGAAAGCAGCAGATCTTATACAGTAGGATAAATGCTATGAAAAAGAGAGTGTGCATATTACCAGCAAGTGGTCGGATTTATTTATGTTGATGTTCTTGAATTCCATGTCAGAAGATACATTAGCTGTGTGCACACAGAGTGAACAGCAGATCTGAGACTTTGGCCAAAAATGAATAAGTTCAGAACATCAATAAAAGCCATATCAAAGTATATGTAGTAAAACTTTAAAATTAAAACTATGCACAGCAAGAGACACTGTTACAAAGAAAAACCGTGTAAATGGTTGACAATCAAAACATTTAAGTGCCCAGCAGAGGGATCATTGAACCACCTTCACACTAATTCTCTATTATTCTACTATCGAACACAGTGCGGAAAAAACGAACACATATATCTTCCCATGAGAGCTCCGATTTCCCTTATTTTATTGTCAAGAAAATATTTTCACATTTGGAGAAGAAAGTTAGTAACTGAAATTTTGTAAGAGGGTAAAAAAAAAAAAAAAAAAGGAATTTGTTTTCATGACTTTCACCCCAAATCCTGTATCATGTCCATGACACACTCCACCTTTTTCCTAATAATACAAAACATATACTTCTTTGAACTTTCTCAGTGTACTCCCTTAATCTTATCTGGTAAGGATCCCAAACCATGCAGCAGTACTCCAAAAGAGGATGGACAAGCATAGTGTATGCAGTCTCTTTAGTAGATCTGTTCCATCTTTTAAGTGTTCTGCCAATAAAACACAGTCTATGGCTCACCTTCCCCACAATATTTTCTATGTTTTCTTTCCAGTTTAAGTTGTTAGTAACTGTAATTCCTACGTATTTAGTTAAATTTGATTTATTGTGTAACTAAAGTTTAATGGATTCCGGTTTTGATGAAGCAAGTTGGGATCTTTCTACTTCCTCTCTTGTTTTGCTATATGACTCCTTAAATTCATTTTTTTCATTTTTGACTAATTATCATTAACATACAAGAGTTGTTGTTATGGTCTTCAGTCCAGAGACTGGTTTGATGCAGCTCTCCATGCTACTCTATCCTGTGGAAGGTTCATCATCTCCCGTACCTACTGCAACCTACATCCTTCTGAATCTGTTTAGTGTATTAATCTCTTGGTCTCCCTCTACGATTTTTACCCTCCACACTGCCATCCAATACTAAACTGGTGATCCCTTGATACCTCAGAATATGCCCCACCAGCCGATCCCTTCTTCTAGTCAAGTCGTGCCACAAATTTCTCTTCTCTCCAATACCTCCTCATTAGTTATGTAATATACCCATCTAATCTTCAGCGTTCTTCTGTAGCACCACATTTCAAAAGCTTCTATTCTCTTCTTGTCTAAACTATTTATCATCCACGTTTCACTTCCATACATGACTATACTCCATACAAATACTTTCAGAAATGACTTCCTGACACTTAAATCTATACTCGATGTTAACAAATTTCTCTTCTTCAAAAACGCTTTCCTTGCCATTGCCAGTCTACATTTTATATCCTCTCTACTTCGACCATCATCAGTTATTTTGCTCCCCAAATAGCAAAACTCCTTTACTACTTTAAGTGTCTCATTTCCTAATCTAATTCCTGCAGCATCACCCGATTTAATTCGATTACATTCCATTATTCTCGTTTTGTTTTGTTGATTTCATCTTATATCCTCCTTTCAAGACACTCTCCATTCCGTTCAGCTGCTCTTCTAGGTCCCTTGCTGCCTCTGACAGAATTACAATGTCATTGGCGAACCTCAAAGTTTTTATTTCTTCTCCACCGATTTTAATTCCTACTCTGAATTTTTCTTTTGTTTCCTTTACTGATTGCTCAATATACAGATTGAATAACATTGGGGATAGGCTACAACCCTGTCTCACTCCCTTCCCAACCACTGCTTCCCTTTCATGCCCCTCAACTCTTGTAACTGCCATCTGATTTCTGTACCAATTGCAAACAGCCTTTCGCTCCCTGTATTTTACCCCTGTCACCTTAAGAATTTGAAAGAGAGTATTCCGGTCAACATTTTCAAAAGCTTTCTCTAAGTCTATGAATGCTTGAAATGTAGGTTTGCCTTTCCTTAATCTATTTTCCAAGATAAGTCGTAGGGTCAGTATTGCCTCACGTGTTCCAACATTTCTACAGAATCCACACTGATCTTCCCAGAGGTCAGCTTCTACCAGTTTTTCCATTCGTCTGTAAAGAATTCGAGTTAGTATTTTGCAGCCGTGGCTTATTAAACTGATAGTTCGGTAATTTTCACGTCTGTCAACACCTGCTTTCTTTGGGATTGTAATTATTATATTCTTCTTGATGTCTGAGGGTATTTCGCCTGTCTCACACATCTTGCTCACTAGATGGTAGAGTTTTGTTATGGCTGGCTCTCTCAAGGCTGTCAGTAGTTCTAATGGAATGTTGTCTACTCCCGGGGCCTTGTTTCGACTTAGGTCTTTTAGTGTTCTGTCAAACTCTTCTCGCACTATCATATCTCATTTTCATCTACATTCTCTTCCATTTCTATAATACTGTCCTCAAGAACATCACCCTTGTATAGACCCTCTATATACTCCTTCCCTCTTTCTGCTTTCCCTTCTTTGCTTAGAACTGGGTTTCCATCTGAACTCTTGATACTGATGCAAGTGGTTCTCTTTTCTCCAAAGGTCTCTTAAATTTTCCTGTAGGCAGTATCTATCTTACCCCTAGTGAAATGCGCCTCTACATCCTTACATTTGTCCTCTAGGCATCCCTGATCATCCATTTTGCACTTCCTGTTGATCTCATTTACGAGAGTATAATCTGAATTTTCATAAAAGAGAAAGGTTGGTCCTCAGTTTAAAAGAATATAGCTCCAGATATAATTTGGTGCTTACTGTTGTGTATGTAATTATTTTTCTGATTTATTTTGACTATTCCTAGTTAATATCTTTGGTTATAGGGTGAAATCAGTAACCGTTTTTGTATCTTAAATTCTATTGTTGATGCATAATAAATATAAATTCTGTACTAATTATAAACATTTGGAAAAAGTAGTACTAGTATTCTTAAAGTATCTATTTGGCTCTATTCGAAAACATGTTAATAAAGCTAGTCCTTAATTAATTCCAAAGTAATCACCAGTGTTGTCAAAAGTATTGTTTGTATAACTATATCTGTTAATTTCATCATTTAAACAAATAATACCCCTTAATCCTTGTAGTAGCAGAAACTGTTAAAAAGACAGAATTTTTCCATATATTCAGTTAATGGAATGAGTTATGTTTTAATTGTAATTTCTGTAACTTAAACATCAAACAATGTATAGTTTTAGTGCCTATTATTGTGATGATATAGAAAGGCCCGATTTTTGGTCACGAGACAGTCGGTCCACGGCCGATTTACAGACGAGGAATCTGTGCTGGTTACAACAACAATGACAGTGTCTGTTCAATATGTACAGCATTACTCTGCAAGAACTGTGAACTGTGTGGCTAGGTTTTCACTGCTCATAGATATTCAACAGTAAACTATTGTAGCAGTATGCTGATGTTTGCCTGCAACCTATTTATGAGGCTTATCAAAATTTGCCAATAGTTAACTGGCCATATTAACTGTGTAATATCGAGGGGGGGGGGGGGGGTTGAACAATGAAAGTAAAGAACTGTGAAACTGAACTATGCAACTGTTGGCTACATCATTTGCCTTGGTCAGTGTTGAACATCCACCTCCTCCATTTTCCAGCCAGTATAACAATGCAGTACAATGACACTGGGGAGAATCAATGAAGAAATAAAGCAGGCAAACATCACACTTTTAGCACTCTTATGGATGACTTCGGATGTTATTTAAGGTTAATTACCAACATTCACACCATGAATATGTATTATCTAAATCACTTTGCAATTTTTATTGATCTTCTGATGACTTTACTTGATGATACACAACAGCAGCATCTGTATACAACCTAAGACGGCTGCTCAGATTGTCTCCTAAATCATTTATACAGATAAGAAACAGCAGAGGTCCTGCAACACTACCATGGGGATTAATATACCTATAAAGGAGACCACGTCCAGAACACATGTGCGACACATTTTTGCGTACTGCTCAAGTGTTTGGGATCCTCACCACGTCAAATTAAAGAAAGACATTGAAGCATTTCAGGTGTGTGTTGCTAGACTTGTTGCCAGCAGATCTGATCAAAATGAGACTAGAGGATATATCAAAGAGAACCACCCGATTTAAAAAAAATCATAACTATTACGTTATTTGACATATATGCATGAACAACGTACAGCTAGAAAGAGCAAACCCTCAAGTTTAACGTGGTTCCCACTAGGTACCAGCAGTGTGCGCCCACTTCAACTCAAATAAAAATGGTATCGGGACAACAGAAAGCATTTTGTGTTCTACGTTTTGCGCAGTGCGGGTCAGTAATAACTGTTCAGCATGACTTTCGTACTAGGTATGATGTGTATCTTCTTACAGCATAGAGTATTAGATGATGGCACGAGCAATTCTGAGAAACAGGTTGTTAGTGTAAAGGCAAACTGCCCGGCCATCCCGAGCGCCTGATACAGACTTCAAATGCATCCAACCATAGTTTCATAAGGAGTCCGCACAAATCAGTTTGCTGTGCAGCTTAACAACTTAAGATACCCCTGATGTCCGTCTGGCGCATGTTGCGTCAACATTTACACTTGAAACAATACAAAATCCAGCTACTGCAAGCTCTTCATGAAGGTGATAAACAACAATGTGTGGAGTTCTGCAATTTCATTCTTGGCAAGATGCAGGATGACAATTTTCTTCCACTCTTGGGGTTTAGTGACGAGGTAACATTTCATTTAAATGGAAAGGTGAACTGTCATAATGTGAGAATCATACTGTGAGAATCTACATCTACATCTACATTTATACTCCGCAAGCCATCCAACAGCGTGTGGCGGAGGGCACTTTAGGTGCCACTGTCATTACCTCCCTTTCCTGTTCCAGTCGCGTATGGTTCGCGGGAAGAACGACTGTCTGAAAGCCTCCGTGCGCGCTCTAATCTCTCTAATTTTACATTCGTGATCTCCTCGGGAGGTATAAGTAGGGGGAAGCAATATATTCGATACCTCATCCAGAAATACACCCTCTCAAAACCTGGCGAGCAAGCTACACCGCGATGCAGAGCGCCTCTCTTGCAGAGTCTGCCACTTGAGTTTGTTAAACATCTCCGTAACGCTATCACAGTTACCAAATAACCCTGTGACGAAACGCGCCGCTCTTCTTTGGATCTTCTCTATCTCCTCCGTCAGCCCGATCTGGTACGGATCCCACACTGATGAGCAATACTCAAGTATAGGTCGAACGAGTGTTTTGTAAGCCACCTCCTTTGTTGATGGACTACATTTTCTAAGGACTCTACCAATGAATCTCAACCTGGTACCCGCCTTACCAACAATTAATTTTATATGACCATTCCACTTCAAATTATCCCGCACGCATACTCCCAGATATTTTACAGAAGTAACTGCTACCAGTGTTTGTTCCGCTATCATATAATCATACAATAAAGGATCCTTCTTTCCATGTATTCGCAATATATTGCATTTGTCTATGTTAAGGGTCAGTTGCCACTCCCTGCACCAAGAGCCTATCTATTTATTTATTTATTTATTTTTATTTATTTATTATTCCGTGGGACCACATTTAGGAGAAGTCTCCATGGTCATGGAACGAGTCAATACATGAAATTATAACACGATTGTAGAAACAGATAAAATGAAATATAAGAAACATATTCAGGCGACAAGTCGTTAGTTTAAATAAAGAAAATCAAGAATGTAACACTGGAATTTGCTTAATTTTTTAGCTCTTCCAGGAGCTCCTCGACAGAATAGAAGGAGTGAACCATGAGGAAACTCTTCAGTTTAGACTTAAAAGTGTTTGGGCTACTGCTAAGATTTTTGAGTTCTTCTGGTAGCTTATTGAAAATGGATGTAGCAGAATACTGCACTCCTTTCTGCACAAGAGTCAAGGAAGTGCATTCCACATGCAGATTTGATTTCTGCCTAGTATTAACTGAGTGAAAGCTGCTAACTCTTGGGAATAAGCTAATATTGCTAACAACAAACGACATTAAAGAAAATACATACTGTGAGGGCAATGTCAAAATTCCCAGACTATTGAATAGGGGTCGACAAGAGGTCTTCGAACTTACACCATACATAGCTCGAACAGCCCGTTTTTGAGCCAAAAATACCCTTTTTGAATCAGAAGAATTAGCCCAAAAAATAATACCATATGACATAAGCGTATGAAAATATGCGAAGTATACTACTTTTCGTGTTGAAATGTCACTTATTTCAGATACTGTTCTAATGGTAAATAAAGCGGCATTTAGTTTCTGAACAAGATCCTGAACATGGGCTTTCCACAACAGCTTACTATCTATCCGTACGCCTAGGAACTTGAACCGTTCCGTCTCGCTTATAACATGCCCATTCTGTCTGATTAAAATGTCAGTTCTTGTTGAATTGTGGGTTAGAAACTGTAAAAACTGAGTCTTACTGTGATTTAGCATCAAATTATTTTCCACAAGCCACGAACTTATATCATGAACTACATTATTTGATAATGTTTCAATATTACACACAAGATCCTTCACTACCAAGGTGGTGTCATCAGCAAACAAATATTTTTGAATCACCTGTAATACTAGAAGGCATATCATTTACATAAATAAGGAACAGCAGTGGCCCCAGCACCGACCCTTGGGGAACGCCCCATTTAACAGTGCCCCATTGGGACTGAACATCATTACCACTCTCAATATTGCGGAGGATTGCCTTCTGCTTTCTGTTCTTAAAGTAGGAGGCGAACCAATTGTAAGCTACTCCCCTTACTCCATAATGTTCCAACTTCTGCAGTAATATTTTGTGGTCAACACAGTCAAAAGCCTTCGTTAAATCAAAGAAAACACCTAACGTTCGCAACCTTTTATTTAATCCGTCCAAAACCTCACAGAGAAAAGAGACTATAGCATTTTCAGTTGTTAAGCCATTTCTAAAACCAAACTGTACATTTGACAGCAAATTATGTGAATTTAAATGCTGCAGTAACCTTGTATATACAACCCTCTCGATAACTTTAGCAAACACCGATGGCATAGAAATAGGTCTATAATTGTCAACATTATCCCTGTCTCCCTTTTTATAAAGTGGCTTCACTACCGAGTACTTTAATCGGTCAGGAAACCGACCACTCCTAAAGGAAAAGTTACAGATATGGCTAAGTACTGAGCTAACATACGTGGAACAATACTTCAGTATTCTGCTAGATACCCCGTCATATCCATGAGAGTTCTTGGTCTTTAGTGATTTAATTATTAACTCAATCTCCCTCTTGTCAGTATCATGGAGGAGCATTTCAGGTAACAGTCTCGGAACACTTTTTTCTAAGAGTGCTATATGATTCCCTGTTGGGACTAGGTTTCTATTTAGTTCACCTGCTATATTCAGAAAGTGATTATTAAGTACTGTACATATATGCGACTTATCAGTAACAAGGACATCCCCACTACGCACTGATTCTATATTCTCGACCTGTCTCTGCAGACCAGCCACTTCCTTTACGACTGACCATATGGTTTTAATTTTATCCTGAGACTTAGCTATTCTATCTGCATACCACATACTTTTTGCCTTCCTAATAACTTTTTTAAGCACCTTACAATACTGTTTGTAATGGGCTGCTGCATTTAGATTTTGACTGTTTCTAACGTTTTGATATAATTGCCACTTTGTTCTACAAGATATTCTTATCCCTTTAGTCAGCCACCCAGGCTGCCTGTTTGTGCTAGTACCCTGTTTTGAACGTTCTAACGGAAAGCAACTTTCAAAGAGCACGAGAAAAGTCTTGAGGAAAGCATTATATTTATCGTCTACTGTATCAGCACTATAAACATCTTGCCACTCTTGTTCCTTGATAAGGTTTACAAAAGTCTGTACAGCAACTGGATCAGCTTTCCTAAAAAGTTGGTAACTATATTTAACATGTGTTGCAGCACAAAAATCTTTTAGACTTAAAATTTGTGCATCATGATCTGAAAGGCCATTCACCTTTTTGCTAACAGAATGCCCTTCTAATAATGACGAGTGAACAAAAATATTGTCTATGGTTGTTCTACTGTTCCCTTGCACTCTCGTTGCAAAGAATACGGTTTGCATAAGATTATATGAATTAAGGAGGTCTACCAGCATCCTTTTCCTTGCACAATCACTTATACAATTAATATTGAAGTCACCACATATAACTAACTTTTTGTATTTCCTATAAAGTGAACCAAGAACCTCCTCTAGCTTTAGCAAAAATTGTGAAATCGGAGTCTGGGGATCTATAAATAACAACAGTAAGAAGTTTAGCTCCACTAAATTTAACCACACCTGCACAACATTCAAACACCTTTTCAGTGCAGTACTTTGAAACATCAATTGACTCAAATGGGATACCGTTTTTCACATACATGGCTACTCCCCCACACCGCAAAGAGCTCCTACAAAAGCTGCCAGCCAACCTGTATCCTGGTAAAGGAAGCCTCTGAATTATCTCCTTATTTAAGAAGTGTTCAGATACACCAATAACTTCAGAGTCAACATCTATAAGCAGTTCACTAACTTTATCTCTAATACCTTGTATATTTTGATGAAATATACTAATTCCCTCATTAATCGGATACCCAAGCTTTGTAGAAAATGGTTTCTTTGTTAGAGAGACTTCCCTTAAGCAGGAATACCTATCAGCTGACTTCAATCTAAAAAAGGTACAGCTCTAACACCCACAACTACCGGAATTTTCCCATGAGTGATCCCACCACCCCCACCTATGCTGTCACCTATAAGTTTTGCCAACCTCCCCTTCCCATATCTGTTGAGGTGCAGGCCATGTCTGGTGAAACCCATCCTACTGATAGACTCCACCAACACCACTGAAATGTGACTCATGCCTTCTGTCATCAGCGCACCCCCAAGTCTCATGTTATTACGCCTGACGGCTGTATTAAGATGAGGCCGATCGTGACGCTGAAACAGTTCCACGAAATGAACATTCGTGTTGCCAGTCTGAGTGACTATCTTTTCCAGGTCACCATCTATGTCATACTCCCCATCCCTATCAATACTATTACCAGCCCCACCCACAATCACTACCTGATCCTCTTTAGTAAAATCCCTACATAACCCCCCTATGTTAAAAGTCACCTGAGCCAATCCTGCATTAGGCTTCACAATGCTGGTGACCTGGTACTCACTCCCCAAAACTTCCTGCAACTGCTGGCCTACACCTCTACCATGAGAACTACCTAACAGCAGAACCTACTTCTTTCTCTTAGACTTTGCAACTGTCCTAGCCACTGTAACTGCTGAGGTCTGCTGCATACTTCCTACATCTACAGCTACTAGAGATTCCTCTCCACTAGACTCTGACAGTTGGTCATATCTATTACAAACACCAATAGTAAAACTATCTGAAAATCTCCTTCTCCTAGCAGATCTCTTGCCAACAGCCAGCTGCTGCAGATCTTCCTGCATTTCGCTACAATTTTCTAATGCTGCAACTTCTCTGTATACTACAGCATCATCCGCGAAAAGCCGCATGGAACTTCCGACACTATCTACTAGGTCATTTATATATACTGTGAAAAGCAATGGTCCCATAACACTCCCCTGTGGCACGCCAGAGGTTACTTTGACGTCTGTAGACGTCTCTCCATTGACAACAACATGCTGTGTTCTGTCTGCTAAAAACTCTTCAATCCAGCCACACAGCTGGTCTGATATTCCGTAGGCTCTTACTTTGTTTATCAGGCGACAGTGCGGAACTGTATCGAACGCCTTCCGGAAGTCAGGAAAAATAGCACCTACCTGGGAGCCTGTATTTAATATTTTCTGGGTCTCATGAACAAATAAAGCGAGTTGGGTCTTACACGATCGCTGTTTCCGGAATCCAAGTTGATTCCTACATAGTAGATTCTGGGTTTCGAAAAACGACATGATACGCAAGCAAAAAACATGTTCTAAAATTCTACAACAGATCGACGTCGGAGATATAGGTCTATAGTTTTGCGCATCTGCTCAACGACCCTTCTTGAAGACTGGGACTACCTGTGCTCTTTTCCAATCATTTAGAACCTTCCATTCTTCTAGAGACTTGCGGTACACGGCTGTTAGAAGTTCTTTCGCGTACTCTGTGTAGAATCGAATTGGTATCCTGTCAGGTCCAGTGGACTTTCCTCTGTTGAGTGATTCCAGTTGCTTTTCTATTCCTTGGACACTTATTTCGATTTCAGCCATTTTTTCGTTTGTGCGAGGATTTAGAGAAGGAACTGCAGTGCGGTCTTCCTCTGTGAAACAGCTTTGGAAAAAGGTGTTTAGTATGTCAGCTTTACGCGTGTCATCCTCTGGTTCAATGCCATCATCATCCCAGAGTATCTGGATATGCTGTTTCGAGCCACTTACTGATCTAACGTAAGACCAGAACTTCCTAGGATTTTCTGTCAAGTTGGTACATAGAATTTTACTTTCAAATTCACTGAACGCTTCACGCATAGCCCTCCTTACGCTAACTTTGACATCGTTTAGCTTCTGTTTGTCTGAGAGGTTTTGGCTGCGTTTAAACTTGGAGTGAAGCTCTCTTTGCTTTCGTAGTAGTTTCCTAACTTTGTTGTTGTACCACGGTGGGTTTTTCCTGTCCCTCACAGTTTTACTTGGCACGTACCTGTCTAAAACGCATTTTACGATTGCCTTGAACTTTTTCCATAAACACTCAACACTGTCAGTGTCGGAACAGAAATTTTCGTTTTGATCTGTTAGGTAGTCTGAAATCTGCCTTCTATTACTCTTGCTAAACAGATAAACCTTCCTCCCTTTTTTTATATTCCTATTAACTTCCATATTCAAGGATGCTGCAACGGCCTTATGATCACCGATTCCCTGTTCTGCACATACAGAGTCGAAAAGTTCGGGTCTGTTTGTTATCAGTAGGTCCAAGATGTTATCTCCACGAGTCGGTTCCCTGTTTAATTGCTCGAGGTAATTTTCGGATAGTGCACTCAGTATAATGTCACTCGCTGCTCTGTCCCTACCACCCGTCCTAAACATCTGAGTGTCCCAGTCTATATCTGGTAAATTGAAATCTCCACCTAAGACTATAACATGCTGAGAAAATTTATGTGAAATGTATTCCAAATTTTCTCTCAGTTTTTCTGTCACTAATGCTGCTGAGTCGGGAGGTCGGTAAAAGGAGCCAATTATTAACCTAGCTCGGTTGTTCACAGGAACTATCCACTTCTACTTCACTACAGGATAAACTACTACTAACAGCCACGAACACTCCACCGGAATATGGGGTATGGAACAACCACATGAAGTTGTACAACAGGAGACGGACTCTCCAAAATCTAATGTGTTTTGTGCAGTTTCACAGGAAAAGGTGTATGGTCCATTTTCCTTTGCCAAGAAAATTGTTACAGGAAGCACATATCTTGATATGCTTCAGAACTTTCTTTTCCCACAGCTGGAGGCTGATTCGAACAACTTCATTCACCAACAGGATGGGGCACCATCACATTGGCATCTGAAAGTTCACGAATTTTTAATTCAAAGGATTACTGAACAATGGGTCTATCACACTGGACCAAATGATTCAGCCTTACATTAATGGCCTCCAAGATCACTGGACCTGACTATGCGATTCTATCATGTGGTGGGGTTTATAAAAGATTCTGTTTATGTGCCTCCATTACCAACAACAATGAATGAAGTGAGACAGCCCATAACACCAGCTGTGGATGTTATAACTCAAGACATGCTCGCTGCAGTGTGGGAACAATTTGAATACCGCAATGACATATGCCGCACATCTCAAGGGGGCGTATTGAACACCTATGAAAAGGAACAAAAAATTTTTTTTGAGATTCTGCTTCACCAAAAAACAAAATTATTGCCTATGTATATATGCTGACTTGCAGTTAGCCCTGCAGCCAGGTGACTAGAGCGAGTTTTGGTGTTCTCATAAAGTTAAGTCATTTTAGATTATAAAACATACAATTTACTATTGATTACTTGGTGAATAGGTGTATTAGTGTGCCTTTTAAGTGTACCATTAAAGGTTTCATTTTTCTTTATGTAATATAGTAGAAAACACAAAAAGATCGTACAGTCGTATTTTCTGTTTACGTTTCGCCGCAGTAAATCTATAGAATTTCGTTTAGTTGTTCTTTGCTCTCTCCAGCAATTTAACTGTAGCATACCTCTTCATAATTTAACTAGCATTTCCGGAAAGTAGCGTAAAGTTTAAGTTGCTATTTCAGAAACTTTGCACTGTTGTTTTTGTTTACACACAGTTGCGTATAGGCCAAATTTGTGGAACCACATTTTCATGTTTATCTGTAATTTAACTGACTTATTCTTAATACTCTATTACCTTTATCATGAGTGAAAAGTTCTTGACTTGCCGTAGAATTGTTAGGTCGGGGCTCTGGTGTGATGGGTACTGTAGTTTTTTTCCATGTGGGCGAATGTAGTGGTGTGGGAATAGGGGAAGTAAATGAGACCCGTCAGTGGTTTTGTAGGATTTGTAGTAGAGATAGGAAGATACTAGAACAGGAAGGGAAAATTGCCACCCTTCAGGCTGAGTAAGACAAGGCCAGGGGAGATCTTGACAGGTTAAGGAGGGAGAAGGGTAAAGAGAGGTGGGAAATGGCAACAGGCAACAGGAGGAACAGGCCTAGAACTTTGTCTGACAGCTTCGTGCTGAATGTGGAAAATAGATTTGACCTGTTGCTTCAGTTAGAAGCTGGGGAGCATCAAGCAGTTGCAGGTGCAGACAGGGCACAACAAACTTTCAGCAGCAAATTGAAAAGTAAGAATGTAGGGGAAATCAGTAAAGAGAAAAAAAGTGTTGTTGTTAGGTAGTTCCCCTGGAAGAGGTGATGGCCAACTTTTGCAGGATGAACTAGGGTCAGAATACCAGGTCACCAATTTTTTTTAAACGTAGTGCTGGTCTGGAGCAGGTGACAGAGGGTTTAGGATCACTTTGCAAAGATTTCACTAAGGGAGACACGGTGGTTATAGTGGGTGGGGCAGGTAATACTATTGACAGAGATCCTGGGTACAGTATAGAGGGTGACCTGGCAAAGACTGCATCAGCATCGAAGCATTCTAGTGTTGAGTTTGTATCTGTTCTTGGGCACCATGACCGACCTCATTTGAACTCTTATGTCAGGAGAGTTAATTTGGAGTTGGAACAGCTGCTTATGTCGGGTGCAGGGTCACACAATGGTGCAGTTCCTGTTGATTCTCTCAGTAGGTGGGATTATACTAGGTATGGCCTTCACCTCAACAGGAAGGAGAAGGGTAAACTGGCTGGGAAAATAGCAGGAAAGTTAAAGGGGTAGGCACTGTCATGAGTGATAAAATACCAGCGGTTATAGGGTTCAGAAAAGACCCTCTTTTAGGATAGCGAGGACAGAAAGAAACCATATTTTAAGAGAGGTTAGGACTGAGACAAACCTTCAGTTTGAGAAAGAAACCAAAAAACATAATTCTAGCTTATTACATCAGCATAAACAGCTATTGGTTAAGAATTTACAACAGTCAGCAGACATTTTAACTCTACCCAATTTTAACTCAGTCAGTGTGAAATGTCATCTATCTTTATTGCATCAAAATATTCAAGGACTGAGAAATAAAATTAATGAATTAATTATCTGCATAGATGAATTAGAGTCTTCAAACCCAGCCAACATAATCTGCCTCTCTGAACATCATGTGACGACTGGTATAGAACTTTTAAGTGCTACAGGGTTTAGGTTAGCGTCTCAATTTTGTAGATCAGAAATAGAGAAAGGAGGAGTTGCCACATTTATCAGGAACTGTCATAAATTTAAGAACATAGACATTCATAAATTTTGCCTAGAACAGCATATGGAAGCATGTGCAACAGAAGTAAAATTTCACAAAAAATCCTTCATAATATCAAGTGTATATCGAGCACCTGCAAGTAACTTTAATCTGTTTGTAAACCACCTTGAAGCTGTACTGGCCCATTTAACAACCAAAAACAAAGAAATGGTGGTTGCTGGTGATTTCAATGTAGATTTCCTTAAAGACTCTCCCAATAAGAACTTATTTGAGTTAGTAACACTATCATTCAACTTAATTCCCACTGTAAAATTCCCCACTATGTTAGCCAATTGCTCACGAACAGCCATTGATAAAATCTTTATAGAAAAGTCCAATGAACAAAATTATGTTACAAAACCAATAGTCAATGGCCTCTCAGACCATGACATGCAGTTCCTTCTGTTAAATGTTAATACTGAACAGGATATAAAATCTGTTACATCTGAGCTCAAGAGGGTAATCAACAAGCCAAAAATTGATTATTTTAGGGCACTCATCAGAGACATTCACTGGACTGATGTTTACAGTGCTCATGGCATGAATGAAAAATATAACACTTTTGCTAATAAAGTGCTTACCTTATTCGAACACTTTTCCCCCAAAACTTACCAAGGTTAGAGCAAAGTCTACAAAGAAGCCATGGATTACTCAAGGAATAAGGGTATCTTGTAAAACAAAAAGGAAACCTTATCTGTCAATCCGAAACAGTTCCGATGTTGATGCTATAGCACATTACAAGAAATATTGCAAAATATTAGAGACTGTAATACAGACATCAAAGCAAATATATTACAAGGAAAAGATAGTCATATAAGATAACAAAATAAAGACTATGTGAGATATAGTGAAGGAGGAGACTGGTAGAACCAGACATGAAGAGGGACAAATAGCATTAAGAGTAAATGATACATTGGTGACAGACGTGTATAGTGTTGCAGAACTTTTTACCAAACATTTTATAACTGTTACTGACAAGATGGGGTTGTCAGGTTCTGTAGATGCTGCTATGGAATACCTCAGACCAGACATTTCAAGTAACTCCCATAACATTAATTTGACCCTCACTACCCCAGCAGAAATAATATCCATCATAAAATCATTAACATCTAGTGGGTATGATGAAATATCAGCAAAGTTAATTAAAGAATGTGATTCTGAGTTAAGTAACATATTAAGCTATCTGTGTAACCAGTCATTTATCAGTGGAATATTTCCTGAATGGTTGAAATATGCTGAAGTTAAGCCACTGTTTAAGAAGGGAGATAAAGAAATAGCATCAAATTTGCGTCCAATTTCACTTTTGCCAGCATTCTCAAAAATTTCAGAAAAAGTAATGTACAATCGGCTTTATAACCATCTTATCTCAAATACTATACTGTCAAAGTCACAGTTCGGATTTCTAAAGGGTTGTGATATTGAGAAGGCTATCTACACTCTCAGTGAAAATGTGCTTAATTCATTAGACAAAAAATTGCAGGTAACTGGTATATTTTGTGATCTTTCAAACGCATTTGACTGTGTAAATCACAATATCCTTTTAAGTAAATTAGAATATTATTGTGTAACAGGAAATGCTGCAAAATGGTTCAAATCTTATATCTCTGGCAGGACACAAAGGCTGTTATTAGGAAAGAGACATGTATCAAGCTATCAGGCATCATCCAACTGGGAACTAATTACATGTGGGGTTCCACAAGGTTCCATTTTAGAGCCCTTACTTTTTCTTGTGTATATCAATGACTTTTCATCAGTAACATTACCAGAAGCCAAGTTCGTTTTGTTTGCCGATGATACAAACATTGCAATAAATAGCAAATCAAGTGTAGTCTTAGAAAGATCAGCTGATAAAATATTTGTGGACATTAATCACTGGTTCCTAGCCAATTCTTTGTCACCAAACTTTGAAAAAAACACACTACATACAGTTCAGAACTTGTAAGGGGTGTCCCATGAGTATACGTCTAACGTACAATGACAAGCAGATAGAAGAAGTGGACAGTGTTAAATTCTTAGGATTACAGCTTAATAATAAATTAAACTGGAAGGAGCACACCACAGAACTGCTGAAGCATCTTGACAAATCTCTATTTGCAATGCGAATTGTGTCAGACATAGGGGATATAAAAATGAAAAAGCTGGCATACTGTGCTTACTTTCATTCCATAATGTCATACGGGGTTATTTTTTGGGGCAATTCATCAAGCCAAGCTGAAGTTTTCCGGGCACAAAAACGTGCAGTAAGAGTTATATGTGGTGTGAACTCGAGAACATCTTGCAGAAGCCTGTTTAGGGTACTAGGAATACTAACTACCACTTCCCAATATATTTATTCCTTAGTGAAATTTGTCATTAAAAATATATCACTTTTTCAAACCAACAGCTCAATTCGTGGAATCAATACTAGAAATTAGAATAATCTTCACAAGGATTTAAAGTAATTTAGTCTTGTACAAAAAGGTGTGCATTATTCAGGAACACACATCTTCAATAACTTGCCAGCGGCCATAAAAAGCTTAATAACCAATGAAATTCAGTTTAAGAGAAGCCTAAAGGATTTATTGGTGGCCAACTCCTTCTACTCCATTGATGAATTTCGCAGTAGAACCAACTGATTTGTGTGTATGTATATATAAGTACAATATAAAATCTGCACAATTTCCGTGCAGTAATGTGTTCATTGTAAATATATATATGTGTGTGTGTGTGTGTGTGTGTGTGTGTGTGTGTGTGTGTGTGTGTGTGTGTGTGTGTGTGTAAAAGTACAATCCAACTTGTGCCCCAGTTCAGTGCAGTAATGTGTTCATTGCATTGTAAATAAGTATTTAGTAGTTGCATTACATGTTTATTACTTTATAAATAAATTTAAAAAAAACTTTTTTATTTTAAATTCAGTGCATTAGTATCTGTAAAATGACTTTCAATAGTGTTCATTAAAAAATGATGATCATTCCACTTGGGACCTGTGGAATGGTACATTAGCTTATTTGTTTGAGTTGTAAATATTTGTCATGTATTGTTGTTTTTCTGACATGTTCTACATCCTGGAGGACCTCCTCGCTACGGATCAATTGGAATGAAAGCAAATCTAATCTAATCTATTAATATCAGAAATCCCCCCCCATGAACCATGGACCTTGCCGTTGGTGGGGAGGCTTGCGTGCCTCAGCGATACAGATAGCCGTACCGTAGGTACAACCACAATGGAGGGGTATCTGTTGAGAGGCCAGACAAATGTGTGGTTCCTGAAGAGGGGCAGCAGCCTTTTCAGTAGTTGCAAGGGCAACAGTCTGGATGATTGACTAATCTGGCCTTGTAACAATAACCAAAACGGCCTTGCTGTGCTGGTACTGTGAACGGCTGAAAGCAAGGGGAAACTACGGCCGTAATTTTTCCCGAGGGCATGCAGCTTTACTGTATGATTAAATGATGATGGCGTCCTCTTGGGTAAAATATTCCGGAGGTAAAATAGTCCCCCATTCGGATCTCCGGGCGGGGACTACTCAAGAGGATGTCGTTATCAGGAGAAAGAAAACTGGCGTTCTACGGATCGGAGCGTGGAATGTCAGATCCCTTAATCGGGCAGGTAGGTTAGAAAATTTAAAAAGGGAAATGGATAGGTTAAAGTTAGATATAGTGGGAATTAGTGAAGTTTGGTGGCAGGAGGAACAAGACTTCTGGTCAGGTGAATACAGGATTATAAACACAAAATCAAATAGGGGTAATGCAGGAGTAGGCTTAATAATGAATAGGAAAATAGGAGTGCGGGTAAGCTACTACAAACAGCATAGTGAATGCATTATTGTGGCCAAGATAGATACGAAGCCCACACCTACTACAGTAGTACAAGTTTATATGCCAACTAGCTCTGCAGATGACGAAGAAATTGAAGAAATGTATGATGAAATAAAAGAATTTATTCAGATAGTGAAGGGAGACGAAAATTTAATAGTCATGGGTGACTGGAATTCGAGTGTAGGAAAAGGGAGAGAAGGAAACGTAGTAGGTGAACATGGATTGGGGCTAAGAAATGAAAGAGGGAACCGCCTGGTAGAATTTTGCACAGAGCACAACTTAATCGTAGCTAACACTTGGTTTAAGAATCATGATAGAAGGTTGTATACATGGAAGAATCCTGGAGATACTAAAAGGTATCAGATAGATTATATAATGGTAAGACAGAGATTTAGGAACCAGGTATTAAATTGTAAGACATTTCCAGGGGCAGATGTGGACTCTGACCACAATCTATTGGTTATGACCTGTAGATTAAAACTGAAGAAACTGCAAAAAAGGTGGGAATTTAAGGAGATGGGACCTGGATAAACTGAAAGAACCAGAGGTTGTACAGAGTTTCAGGGAGACCATAAGGGAACAGTTGACAGGAATGGGGGAAAGAAACACAGTAGAAGAAGAATGGGTAGCTTTGAGGGATGAAGTAGTGAAGGCAGCAGAGGATCAAGTAGGTAAAAAGACAAGGGCTAGTAGAAATCCTTGGGTAACAGAAGAAATATTGAATTTAATTGACGAAAGGAGAAAATATAAAAATGCAGTAAGCGAAGCAGGCAAAAAGGAATAGAAACGTCTCAAAAATGAGATCGACAGGGTGCAAAATGGCTAAGCAGGGATGGCTAGAGGACAAATGTAAGGATGTAGAGGCTTATCTCACTAGGGGTAAGATAGATACTGCCTACAGGAAAATTAAAGAGACCTTTGGAGAAAAGAGAGCCACTTGTATGAATATCAAGAGCTCAAATGGAAACCCAGTTCTAAGCAAAGAAGGGAAAGCAGAAAGGTGGAAGGAATATATAGAGGGTCTATACAAGGGCGATGAACTTAAGGACAATATTATGGAAATGGAAGAGGATGTAGATGAAGATGAAATGGGAGATACGATACTGCGTGAAGAGTTTGACAGAGCACTGAAAGACCTGAGTCGAAACAAGGCCCTGGGAGTAGACAACATTCCATTGGAACTACTGACGGCCTTGGGAGAGCCAGTCCTGACAAAACTCTACCATCTGGTGAGCAAGATGTATGAAACAGGCGAAATACCCTCAGACTTTAAGAAGAATATAATAATTCCAATCCCAAAGAAAGCTGGTGTTGACAGATGTGAAAATTACCGAACAATCAGTTTAATAAGCCACAGCTGCAAAATACTAACACAAATTCTTTACAGACGAATGGAAAAACTGGTAGAAGCCGACCTCGGGGAAGATCAGTTTGGATTCCGTAGAAATACTGGAACACGTGAGGCAATACTGACCTTACGACTTATCTTAGAAGAAAGATTAAGGAAACGCAAACCTACGTTCCTAGCATTTGTAGACTTAGAGAAAGCTTTTGACAATGTTGACTGGAATACTCTCTTTCAAATTCTAAAGGTGGCAAAGATAAAATACAGGGAGAGAAAGGCTATTTACAATTTGTACAGAAACCAGATGGCAGTTATAAGAGTCGAGGGACATGAAAGGGAAGCAGTGGTTAAGAAGGAAGTAAGACAGGGTTGTAGCCTCTCCCCGGTGTTATTCAATCTGTATATTGAGCAAGCAGTAAAGGAAACAAAAGAAAAATTTGGAGTAGGTATTAAAATCTATGGAGAAGAAATAAAAACTTTGAGGTTCGCCGATGACATTGTAATTCTGTCAGAGACAGCAAAGGACTTGGAAGAGCAGTTGAATGGAATGGATGGTGTCTTGAAGGGAGGATATAAGATGAACATCAACAAAAGCAAAACGAGGATAATGGAATGTAGTCGAATTAAGTCGTGTGATGCTGAGGGAATTAGATTAGGAAATGAGACACTTAAAGTAGTAAAGGAGTTTTGCTATTTGGGGAGCAAAATAACTGATGATGGTCGAAGTAGAGAGGATATAAAATGTAGACTGGCAATGGCAAGGAAAGCGTTTTTGAAGAAGAGAAATTTGTTAACATCGAGTATAGATTTAAGTGTCAGGAAGTCATTTCTGAAAGTATTTGTATGGAGTGTAGCCATGTATGGAAGTGAAACATGGACGGTAAATAGTTTGGACAAGAAGAGAATAGAAGGTTACGAAATGTGGTGCTACAGAAGAATGCTGAAGATTAGTTGGGTAGATCACATAACTAATGAGGAAGTATTGAATAGGATTGGGGAGAAGAGAAGTTTGTGGCACAACTTGACCAGAAGAAGGGATCGGTTGGTAGGACATGTTCTGAGGCATCAAGGGATCACAAATTTAGCATTGGAGGGCAGTGTGGAGGGTAAAAATCGTAGGGGGAGACCAAGAGATAAGTACACTAAGCAGATTCAGAAGGATGTAGGTTGCAGTAGGTACTGGGAGATGAAGAAGCTTGCACAGGATAGAGTAGCATGGAGAGCTGCATCAAACCAGTCTCAGGACTGAAGACCACAACAACAACAACAACAACAACAATATCAGAAATATAAACGTGCCAAATTGAATGATTCTTTTTGATACACCCAGTATTATGGAAATACTCTGTGAACTCATATGGGAATCCTTGGAGGGAAAGCAACATTTTTCCATAAAACATTATTGTGAAAGTTTAGAGAACCGACATTTGCAGCTGACTGCAGGAGAATTGTATTGTTGCCAAGGTACATCTCGTTTAAGAACTATGAGGGCAATGTAAATTAGCAGTTGTATGGAGGCATATAGAGATTCATTTTTCCCTCATCCAACTGCAAGGCGGTGCTGTGGTACAAGGTAACCCTTTACAGTACTTTATGGAGTATATACGCACGTTGGTTGGTTGATTTGGGGGAAGGGACGAAACTGTGAGGTCATCAGTCCCATTGGATTAGGGAAGGATGGGGGAGGAAGTCGGCCGTGGCCTTTCAAAGGAACCATACTGGCATTTGCCCGAAATGATTTAGGGGAATCACGGAAAACCTAAATTAGGATACGAATTGCAGTTCTGGTGTTATTCTGATGACGATGCACGGCAGCGACCAAAGACATTAACTAAACACATCAGATGAATTCGCAATTGTGGACAATGACTGCCATCAGCTGTGGAATGGAATGACGACAATAAAAATTTGTGGTGGACTGGGACATGAACCCGGTTGATGACATATGGAAGTTTGGGTCTGGCATGAGTAATGCACGGATAGCCAAATGGTAAGGCGACTGCTCGCAATAAGTGGGAAATCCGGGTTCGTGTGCCAGTCCGGCACAAATTTTCATTGCCGTCATTCCATTCCCAGTAGTCATTATTTGCAATTGCGAATTCATCTGATGTGTCTAAATTAGGATGGTCTGATCTGGGTTTGGTCCATCATCCTCCCAAATGCACGCATGTATGTATGTATGTATGTATGTATGTATCAATATAATGGAAGGAAACATTCCACGTGGGAAAAATTATATATAAAAACAAAGATGAGGTGACTTACCGAACAAAAGCGCTGGCAGGTCAATAGACACACAAACAAACACAAACATACAGACAAAATTCAAGCTTTCGCAACAAACTGTTGTCTCATCAGGAAAGAGGGAAGGAGAGGGGAAGACGAAAGGAAGTGGGTTTTAAAGGAGAGGGTAAGGAGTCATTCCAATCCCGGGAGCGGAAAGACTTACCTTAGGGGGAAAAAAGGACAGGTATACACTTGCACACACGCACATATCCATCCACACATACAGACACAAGCAGACATATGGTCTTTAAATATGTCTGCTTGTGTCTGTATGTGTGGATGGATATGTGCGTGTGTGCAAGTGTATACCTGTCCTTTTTTCCCCCTAAGGTAAGTCTTTCCGCTCCCGGGATTGGAATGACTCCTTACCCTCTCCTTTAAAACCCACTTCCTTTCGTCTTCCCCTCTCCTTCCCTCTTTCCTGATGAGGCAACAGTTTGTTGCGAAAGCTTGAATTTTGTGTGTATGTTTGTGTGTCTATCGACCTGCCAGCGCTTTTGTTCGGTAAGTCATCTCATCTTTGTTTTTATATATGTATGTATGTAGACGTAGAAGAGCTGACGAACAGAATGGATAGAGAAAGAGGTCATTAGATGAAGATCAACAAACAAAAGTACAACAAAGATGATGAAATGTGGCATAATTAAATTAAGTGATGATGAGATAATTACCTTTGGCAATAAATTCCTGAACGTAGTAGATGAGTTTGTGCTCTTTGAGGATAAAAAAGCTGATGATGGAAGAAATAAAGGAGGTGTACAATGCAGACTTGCAATAAGAAAAATCGTCTGAGGGAGGGAAAAAACATAACAAACAAAAAAATGTAAGTATTGGGAAGGCTTTCGTGAAAGTATTTGTAGTTACACACAATTAGATGATAAACACAGACAGGAAGAAAATAATAAGTTCTGAAATGTGGTTCTACAGAATAATACTGAACATCGGGTCAGTACATCGAACAACAAATAACGGGGTAGTGAATTGAATTAGGGGAAAACGCAGTTTATGGGACAACTTGACTAAATGAACAGATAGCTTGTTAGGACATATACCAAGGAATCAGAGAATAGTTAATTTGGTACTGGGGAGAAGTGCATGGGTGACATGTACAAATAGAAGAGGGAGACCAAGACTTGCCTACAGTCAGCAGGTTCAAATGAATGAAGGTTGGAATAGTTATGGAGAGATACAACAGAGACTTGCGCAGGATAGACTAGCATGCTGCATTAAACTGGTCTTTGGATTGAAGACCCTAACAACAATGTCCATAGTGAATGGCTTAATACATGACAGCAATAAAAGAATTATCAAAGCAAATTTTATAAAGATTACATTTTTAACCTGTGCAGTTATGGTGGCCATAACTGCTGTATAATTATGTAAAATATTCTGAATCTGTCTCTGTCACTAACAAAATGTGTGTTTTTTACATTTGCATTTGTTTTTATTCATTTAAGGCATCAGTGGTCCACAATCAAATATATTTACAATGTTCATTTTGGTCAAAACTCTAAAACGGTAGTTTGCTAAGCAACTGAAATGAGACTTTCATTTATTGCATTTTCATCTAACTTCTGCTTGCAACTAGAAACATCATTGGTCAAAAACACCAGTGTCATACACAAGAAAATGCGGAAAATTTCAAGACGACAATTTCAGATGTAAGTAGGATTACACGAAAATGCAACAACTAAAAATCACACTTCAATAGCTTAAGAAACTAAGTTTTTATCTAGAATCAAAAGCAAAACTGTAAATATGATTGTCGGTGGTTTGGTATCGATGTATTAAATGAATAAAACTTGATGTGTACAGTAAAATAAATATGTATTTTTAGTGATTGCAAAGATGGATCTAATATATCCACATGTTAAGCATTCATAAATAATGTTTTTAAGGCACCTAATAATGCTAGTTCTACAGTTGTGTTTGATACAAAGTTATGATCAGCTATTGAGTAGTTTGATTATAAAATAGGAAGAAGATAAAAATGTTATCTAGATGGATAAAGCTAAATGCTTGTGAAACAGGGTTGTCTTACCCTTTCTGGCACTTCCAAATCATTATTCTATAATCTTATATAAAATGAACAATCCATTCTTTCCTTTTAATTTCATCTATTTAGTTTCAAACAATGGAAAATCCAGTATGGAATAACATCAATGAAATGGATGGATAATCAAAATTACAGGCCGAGTACAGCCTTGGTAGCCACAGACAATGGTCTTTTAGTTGTACCTCTTCTCTATATGGTGAGTGTCGGCTATTTAGTTTCCTTAACCAAGGTTCTTGGGTAATGTCTCCTACTACTCCTGAACCTTTATCCCCACAAGGTTCTTTCACCTTCGAATCTTCTCTTCTGCCTACAGAAAGAGCCAGAGCAGTTCCTAAATCTGTTGATTTCATGTCTTTCTGAACATTTCCTCCCACTGCCACACGTCATGTCAACTTTTCAATCTGTATAACAAATATTTCTGTTCACTGATTATGTTTCAAAATTTGGGCTATCATAACTGTGTCATGTGAACTCTCAATATAACTATTATCAGCACTGAAAGTTCTTGTTTCAGGTACATGGGTAAGAAAACTATTCCACAGACTGGTCTATGAAAGACTGAAACAAGACCAGGCAATTTATTTTTAACAAGGCAAAACAACATTTGTTTAAAATACCAAAGGTCCAGATATGCAAACGTATGAAAATGTTCATTTCTTACCCGTTCTACTATATAAAGAGAAGTCTTTGTTCAATGTTGTTACCAAAAATCTCAAAAAGTTCTTTCACTAAACTATTTCAAATTTTTACACGATACGGTAATACACGTTTGGAGGAATATAGGCTACATATTCTTTTTAACTGATCTGCTTTGGCTTTTTGCGAGTGATGCTCTTTATAACATTCTGACAGCAATAGGCTACATATTTTTTTTTAATATTAATGATATACATACATACAAAAAAAAAAAATCTATACTACTACATAAAGACAACCCATTGTTTAACCAAAAATCTCAAATAAGTTCTTGACCAATTTACTTCAAATTTATACACAATACTCTAATAAACATTCAGATGGTCATGGGCTATATATTTTTTTAAACAACAATGTACAGTTTCTCAATTACAACTAACTGCTAGGAAGGAAATAGTTTGCTATGCTGGGCTCTGAAAATGTGAGGTTTCATTTTCTTTCTTACAGTCAGTTTTGGAGGAGACCAAACAGTGAGGTCATCAGTTTCATCGGATTAGAGAAGGACGGGGAAGGAAGTTGGCCATACCCTTTCAAAGGAACCATCCCGGCATTTGCCAGGAGTGAAATTTGGGTAAATCACAGAAAACCTAAATCAGGACAGCTGGATGCAGGATTGAACAGTCGTCCTCCCAAATGCGAGTCTTGGGGGGAGGGTTTCTTTATTTTTGTTGGGGGGGGGGGGGGGGGGGGGGACAGAGCTCTGGTAGTTTACACACAAAGGAAAGCAACAACAAGATACATTCTTATTGGATACGATACTGACTGTAGCATCAAGTTGGGTAACAGTTACAAAATGGGCTTCCCCTTTCATTTACCATAGTTTACATATCATATATGTAATAATATGCATCGGAATACTCATCAAAGACTTGTCCATTATCTAATATCTGTTTTCTGAATTTTCCTTAAAGTCTTGATTTCAATGATGAAAAGTGCATTAAATATAGCAAAGTGTGTTAAATGTGACACAAACATTATGCTACACATCAGCTTCTTACAATAACCTTTATTTCACTTTCATATTTGCTGGTTTGCCCAACTCACAACCAAATTATAACATTCCAACTTAACCTAGACCTCACATTATGCAACAGATTAGTTTGTTCGGCCACAACATTCAGGAAGGGTCCAATATCATACTCTTAGTCTCAAGTTGGACTCAGATTTTTTTATTTCAGGGAAAACTGTAGAAGGGTCTTTGAGTAAAGACAGTTTCAGTGAAGGCCTAGACTAATATCTGTTACTGGTATGCCATGTTTTGTTGTTTTATTTGATGCACCACAATGTAGAATGAAATACTTGTACAAAGAAAAATATCTGGTGGTCAGTCACTGAGGAATTATCAAGTCTATTAATAATGTAAAGTTAACTAGTATCCAAGCAGCAGAAAAGCATGTAAACTAGTACCCGAGCAAAAGAAAAGCACTTGAAAAGCACATTTGTGTGACATACTGAGCTAAGAATACACTCCATTTTTTTTAACTTTTGATGTGTTTTCTCTCTTTCTCCCACATTTTGAAGAATATAGTTATTTTGAAAACAAAAACATATTTGTTTTTAAATGGTTATGTTTTAAGTTCACCATAATCTATCATTCACTTGATAACTATTCTTTTCCTGTTTGTCATTCCCTGCAAATTCTGTTTTCACCACTGAAGGAAAAAATGTCTCAAATGACAGTCACAGAAAATTTTTAGGCATACATATTAATGAGGATCTGAAGTGGCAGATGCACCTTACCAATCTAAATATTAAAAAAAAACTGAAAACACTAATGTATCCTGTAAGGATTCTCAAAAAAATACAAGCTGGTAGCAATGTACCATAGTAGTATAAAGAAATGACTGATGTACAGCATATGGCATTTTTGGGGGGATTTCCACAACCTAATAAAAATAATACAGAAAAAGATTAACAGGGTGATAACAGAAGCTAAATGTCGATATTCCTGTAGACCCCTTTTAAACGGTCTGAAAATATTGCCTCAGCCTTGTTTGTTTCACAACAGCGAGCATATTAAAAAAAAAAAAAAAGAAAAGAAAACCTATTCAGACATAACTATGATACATATACATTTGAAACTCGGCAGCTGAACCTAAAGCACACACAAAAATAATAAATACAAACTTGAGCAAAAGGGGAGTGCATCATACTGGGATTATGTTACACAACTATATGCCTTCTTACTTAAAATTTATTTCAACAATACATACATTTAACATAAAGTCAAAACAGTTCTTGCTGGACTACTGCTTATACCCTGTCTGTGAATTTCTGGATCATCACAATATGTAACCTCTTTTACCAAATACTGTTAATTATGTACTGTGTCACTTCACACTATAATTTACTTTGTATTTATCATGTAGTCTCACTTAAAAACCACTGCTACCATGTGCAGAAGGAACATAATAAGCCAATTTATATTATTATGCACTACGTTTGTGGTGACCACAATGATTATTTTAATCATAAATTAACTGTTTACCCTTGTCCTCCTATATCACGTGTACAAGCAATGTACTAAATATTATTCTTCGACAAAGTAAAAATCACTCTCTCTTGGCAGAGAGAGAGAGAGAGAGAGAGAGAGAGAGAGAGAGAGAGAGAGAGACAAGGGGGTGGGGAGTGGGACGAATGAAAACTTACACACAAAACAGGAAAAGTAAAGATGACCATCTCAACTGGTAGACTTGGTGCAGATTCGTACCACAATTTATGCTGTCATGTATTTTGCTTTCCAAAGAATTTGGAATATTTATACGCACATAGAACATTCACATGTTACAAAAAATATATATAAATATTAAGAGATCAGGAATATTTGACATATATTAAGTTGTGAGTACAAGCATCATACCTCCTGGAAGAGCCTAGAAACTTCACACACCAAACACCGACCAGGTTGTTCACGAAACTGGCAAACATGTTTTCCTGCTAAGAAATAATCTCGCAGTAAAGGTGTGTGAGTTAATGCTTGTACAATGCAGTTCATAAAACATGTATTGCCTAAATTAATTAGGCCTCTGAGACCTGTGGAATAACACAGTTAATGAGAAAAATGACTGAACATAATAAGCATGTAAAATAAGCGAAAATTTGTGGCTTGACACAAATTACTACACCTCAGCAATGCTATTTTAACAAAGATAGTTCCCCTTACCAGTCGCAGAAGTATTTGTAAACCATATTACTGTCATTACATGTCAAGTATAAAGACTGTGCAAGCCAGATGCAGATTAGAGCACGCGAATAATATCTTACCAATGGTTGTGTCCTCTAGTATATGCCTTCTGTGCGGGTTATTTCGCAGCAGACGGATATCATATGCACTCGGTTCCCATGGTCTGTACGGTACAGACAGCCCAATTCTCTTGAAAACTTGTGCATCTTTCTCTAGTGCTATACTAGATAATTCCTTATCATAAATATAGTCGCCACAATGGAAACACATCACCATTCCATAAGTTAGTTCCACAGCTGTAATCATAACATTGAAAATAAGTATCAGTAAACTGACAAAACGGCTAGGGTCTTCATACCATACTAAACAGGCCCGTAACGATTCCTTACCTAAGAAATGTTTTTTCACTTTCGCATGTTCCTGCATGTGACCACGTACAATACACCCAAAATAAATACAATGCAAGCATGAATGTAACCGAGGCCCACCGTACTTGCACACCGTACACTGACTTGCTATTGCCTGTATACAACAGAAATTTCATTATTTTTCTGATAGTACGAATGCAAGAAATTGGTACCCAGAGATAAGGATGAAACTGCTGCTCACTATTTAATGGTATATGAGAGAAAAATTATTTAATCTTCTACGAATAACGTATAATGAACAATTTCATACACAATTTTCTGAGTGACATTCCGTCACGAACGCACCTTTCTTCTCCGGGCCTCAGCTGACGAGCACGCTACGAGGCAAGAATACACTATTTTGTAAGCCTTGGTTCCCTTAGAAGCTTTAAAACTTATCAAATGAGTGCATCCATTTTCGCTCATCTCCAAAATGTCCCAAAAATTTAAATGGACACAGCTTGCAATTGTTTACATGCAGCTTGCGACCACCGTCTTTACCTCGCCCGGCGAAACTTAGCCATTTCCCCCTCTAATGACGAAAAGCGGAACTTGTTGTCACAACTTACGTTTTTACTAGTTATTAACTAAGCTATGTACATAAATTACATAAAATATAGATGTATCATTGGCACATGGGTATGAGAGGTGAAACGTTCAATTTATTTCAATGATATGCTTTGTATTAGTAAACACCACATGTGTGTAACGTTCTCAGTCACCAGCGGTCACATTGCAGGAAAAATTGTACTCATGTCTGTTCCCCCTAATTATGAGAAAAAAATTGTACAGTTCGTCACTTAAGATGTAAATGTCTGTGATACATCAATTATTTTATCGTACAGAAGGTCATGAAAGGGATAACGAAATGCGAAAACTACTTTCTCCTTGAGATAACCAAAAGGTCTGTTAGTTCGCAATTTCACTGCAAGGTGGCTGGTACAGCTGCTGCCGGGCTATAGGCGCGAATTTTAAAGGGAAGCGTAAGCAATGACTGTACATGAAAACGACGTAATTTGGACGTGCACGAACATATGACACTATTTATTCGTGATGATGTGAACAATCAACAGTAACATTTTGATGTCATATTAAACCGCATATTAAAGAGAATATTTGTGCGCCTGGACGAGAAGTAACACTAAAACTATTGCATCAGACCTATTTAGCTGAATTTAAATCCATTTATTTATTTATTTTATTGACAGAGAATCGGAAAACTTAAGAAAAAGTGGTCAACAGACGGATTGTTTGACTTGTTTACTATATAGTACTGCCTCAGCTCACACTGGTGATGTCGTTATCGGTTTCGACTTATTACCACAGTCTAAAATAACTGTGTTGTTACCATGTCAGAGATCATGAAATATGAAAAGAAGGGAGATAGCAAAATACCAGGAAATTTAATTACGAATTAATTTTCTATACACATCTACATGTACGGTACTTGATTACATAATTAATAAATCGTCAATCGAACTTGACCGGGGAGGCACTCAGTTGTAAACACATTTGCGCTCTGTTCGTTGGAATTGACGGCTTTCAATTAACAACGTAATAGCATAAAATTGGCTAACTATTGAATCGTAAATTTAATATAAAAATATTCACAATATGAAATTGATTTGACAGAAAGCCTTCTCAAAGTGGAAATTACTAAAAAATCGCAATTAAGTATGTTGTGTACTCCGTAGATAACGCTAGATGTGCTCAGACGTCTGCAGTGTAGCATCGCCTCTCTTACTTCTATTACACATCAAGCTTCTTTATAACCATCACTAAGTTTTTTTTTTACTGGTTTACGATTCGAGAATGCTTTATTTCAAAATCAGTTTTATAGTGTGAAATTTTTAAACTTGCTATTTAAGTGTTACCAACTTTGTAGTGATACGTAGAAAAGTGCATCCATTTCCAACAATCAGAGAGCAGGAGTGTCTACGCCGTATATTGTGAATGTTTCACCCTCTCCTGCTCAGATGTAAAGGTACGATGTTACTTATTCAAGTACGGTACATACAGTTTCATTTGTCATTTAGTTTCCTGGTATTTTATTGTCTTTCTTTTTCTTTTTTTCATCGAATAATGACCGTAGTCTGAAATGTACATTAAAATAATCACAAATCATTCATTGTTTTCCCCTGCAGAATATACATTACGCTACATAGTATATGTACACCATCAAAAGTTTCAATTGGTATCTGCCAATTCCAACAAAGGGTGGAACACATTGTAGGCATATGAAATGATCACAGAGGTTCAGCTGTGGATAAATCAGGTGGTAGACATCGGTTTATTGATAGAATTGTAGGGGAGCGCAATCAGTCTACAAAGGAAACCACTTACAAATCGTCCCTGCAAATTTTTCTAGAATATTTCTCAAATGTGCGGAACCCGCACCAAGTAGAACAGGGAATACTGAACGTATCCAGAGAATGGCACCACAAATGGTTGCAGGTTTATTTGAACTATGGGAGAGTGTTACAGAGATGCTGAAGAAACCAAACTGGCAGACTCTTGAAGATACAAGTAAACTGTCCTGAGAAAGTCTATTAACAAAGTTTCAAGAACTGGCTTAAATAATGGCCCTAGGAATATACTGCAACCATCTATATATTGCTCACACAGTGATCATAGAGACATTCAGACAAGCATTCTTCTCACACTCCATACATGAATGGATCAGGAAGAGACACTAATAATTGACACTATGGGATGTACCCTCCGCAATGCACAATACTGTGGTTTGCAGAGTATGGATGTAAACATAGATGTAGAAAAGTGTGTACGGAGGTTTAAAAATGTGTTCTAATAGTTAAGCTGTCACCATAAAAAAAAGCCTGGGCCAAAGAAGAAAATAATGTTGTTCTCAAACTTGGAACACAATATCTTTTGAAACAGGCAAGTCTGTATTGAAATTATGTGTTGCCCTCTCATCTGTATTTTGGGATGCTGTATTCCCAACACTGTGTCGAAGGTGTTCACCAGAAGCACAGAACAACAGTGCCTGGGTAGAAGTAAAGCTGTGAAGGCAGGCTGTGAGCTGTGCCTGGATACTCAGTTGCTAAGAGCATTGCCCAAGAAATTCATGATTCTCGGTTTGAGTCCCATTCTGGCAGATAATTTGAGTGTGGCATTTGACCTCCCTAAAATCTTGGTACCGTGGTGACAGAGTGATCTGTAGTGCAGCCTAAGCCTAGGTTAGATTAAAAGTTGTCAGTCTGGTTGTGAGTTGGTGAAGCCAATGAATGTGAAAGCCAAATAAATGTTTGTGGTGACTAGCCAACAGGTAGCAAAGCCTAATGTTGACATCTGCACCATATTGAAAAACGCAAGGTTGATTCCAGTATGTTACTTTTACTGGTAGTTTTAATCTGCCAGGAACTTTCAAATAGTGCTCACTTCTTGTGAAAGGTTTATTCTGAAATGCTGATGATCTTGAGACGTAACTCTTGCTGAGCGTACCTGGAATACAGCACAATTTAAACTGAAGGTTAGTGACAAAGTAAATATGACTTTGAGCCCTTTGAGTAAACCCCACTCAGACGTGAAAATCTATTACCACAATGTCCAATCCTTGAGCAACAAAACTGATGACTTAAGCATTTTGCTGACCAGTGAGCTCAGTGATAACTCAATAGTATGCCTAGCAGAGCACTGGCTCTGCACTGATGTAGTTAAGTTAATCTCACTACCAAATTTCAAATTGTGTGAACACCACTCCAGATCGAATGATGGACATGGTGAGGTTGCCATCTTCATAAAACAACACATTGAATATGGCCCACTTCCTACCCTAAAGGAATTACGATCAGACAAGATCTTTGAATGTGCAGCCATAAAGCTTACAGATTTAAATCCAATTGTAGCTACAATCAACCGCCCCCCCCCCCTCCCCCCCACAAGTATTATTAATTTTCCGTTACAAATGGACTTGTTTCTATCCAAAATAAGTCAGTGGAAACAGGATGTGATTATATGTGGTGACTTTAATATAGACTCTCTCACCCACAACAGAAACAGGGAGACATTGATTAACTTAGCAAAAACTTATAATCTGCATGGCCTTGTAAATGAGCCCACTAGAATAACACTCTCATCCAAGACAGCTCTAGGTCAAATTTTTGCAGATAGAAGTAAACTTAACCCAACTCTAGAAGTATACAATGCTGGATTCAGCGACCACCAAGCTGTCATTCTAAAGGTTGATGTTAGCAAAGACACTTCAATCCCAGTCCCACCTAAAACTTTACAAAGGTTTCTCGCTCCAGATAACTTGCACGAGCTAAACGCCCTCCTTAGTAAAGAAAAGTTGACGGAGACATACACAGCCCATGATGTCAACATGAAATTCAACATATTTCTTTACAAAATGATGCACCACTTTGAAGTGGCTTTTCCTCAAAAACTAGTAAGAATAAAAAATAATAATAATAAGAGAAACAAGACTCGGATTACATCAGCTATAAAAATCTTTTGCAAACATAAAAGAGTACTCCACATGTTATGTGAACAAAGTAGTGACTCCCCCCCCAACCAACAGAATACCATAAAAACTACACACGTATCCTAAGAAGAGTGATAGGACAAGAAAAAAGGGTGCAAAATGATGAGTACATTGACAAATCCAGCAATATAGTAAATGCAATACGGAATATCATAAAAAGGGAAAGAGGGGAAATGAAAGCTATACACACGAACATAGAAGTCAAACTCAACACTGAATGTATATCTAATCCCGAAGTTGTGGTGAATTCTTTCAACAATTTCTTTACGAGCATAGCTGAAAAATTGGCCAAAAATAATCCTAACACAAACTACCAACCAGCAAACCAAAAATATCACACATGTGCAGAGTCAATTTTCATTACCAAAGTCACTGGAAATGATGTTACAAAAGCCCTCAGAGAGTTAAAAAATTCATATTCAGCTGGAATTGATGGCATCCCAGCAGCTGTAATAAAAAATTGTGTGCACACAATTGCTGAACCATTAACTCACCTCTGTGACTGTTCTTTCCAGACAGGTATTTTCCCTGAAGCTCTGAAACTTTCTAAAGTAATTCCTGTCTTCAAAAAGGGTGATAATAAAGATATGAATAACTACAGGCCTATTTCAATCTCACCCTGCTTTTCTAAACTTCTTGAAAAAATAATGTACAAAAAACTGATGGACTTCATTGGAAAAAAAGAAAGAAAAAATTACTAAGCTTAGCTCAACATGGGTTCAGAAGCAACAAATCTACTGAAACTGCAGTATATGATTGCATAAATATGCTATTAGATCTGTTAGATAGAAAGCAACCCATAACAAGCATATTTCTGGATCTGTCAAAGGCTTTTGACACTGTTGACCACAAAATATTGCTGGAAAAAATAGAACACTATGGTATCAGAGAAATTGCAAACAATTGGATTGCTACATTCCTAACCTATCAGATGCAGAGAGTCAGCACGAAATACACTAATAGACAAAGCAACTCAATAACCGAAATCTTATCAAGTAATAAAATTGTAAAGCAAGGTGTACCACAGGGCTCAGTATTGGGACCCCTACTTTTCCTCCCGTATATTAATGACTTGAGCCTGAATGTAGATGCACACAAAACAATAATATTTGCTGATGACACACCTGTACTCCTCAAAGGGGAGAATACAGACACAGTGCAAAAAGCTGTGAACTTTGCCACTGAACAACTCAGCAACTGGGCTAAAATCAACAGATTAACTATCAACACCAAAAAGACAGCTTCCATGAACTTTCACACAACACAAAATGCAAATTCCTCGCAGCCACTTGTCACTGTAAATAACCAGCCAATAGATACTGACAATGTTTTCAAATTCCTGGGTCTGTGGGTTCAAGATAACCTGAAATGGAATACGCATACAGGAAAGGTAAATGCCAGAATTAGTACTGACTGTTATGCATTGAGTGTACTGAAATCATGTGCTAGCCTGAAGACATTAATCAGCATGTACTACGCTTACATAAAAGATGGTGTGATATTCTGGGGAAATTCTCCAACTGCCCTGAGCACATTAAAAATCCATAAGAGAGCAAAGAGGATTATTACTAGGAGCAAACCCAGAGACTCCTGCAAACCCATCTTAGAAAGTTGGAAATCGTTAGACTTACTTGCCTATACATTCTCGAGACTCTAAAATTTTTCAGAAGCTACATAGTGCCAACTGACTCCAGAGTCGTAAAAAATAATGAAATACATAAACACAACACCAGGAAAAACTCAAATCTGTATGCTTTACATACAAACACTCAACTGTGTAAAAAGGGAGCATTCAATGGAACTCCTTCTGTCACGGTTACTTTCAAAAGCGAAGGATATTACAGTTTTAGGTGATTTCAATACAAACTTTATGACAGAAAATAAGAATAAAATAGACTTTGAGATTGTGATGACCTTACATAATCTGACATCAGTAATAAACTTCCCAACAAGAATTACATCCGAGTGCCAAACTATGATAGACAACATTTTTTTAGATGTAAGTAGACATCAGAATTATATTGTCAGGCAGGTTATAAGTGGGCTTTCAGATCATGATGGACAATTTCTCACTCTTTATGACATTAATCTGTTCAAAAAAGAATTTCCTCAATGGAAATTCATAAGAATAATGAATGAAGAGGCAAAAGGAACTTTCAACCACAGGTTGCAGCAAATGGATTGGTCTTTAGTATATAGCCATGATGATGTTGATACTAAATTCAACTGTTTTATAAATGAATTCTGTGCTCTTTTTGAAGAAATATTTCCCAAGAAATGGGTCAGAAACAGTGCTTCCAATTCTGTAAGTAAGCCTTGGATCACAAAAGGAATAAAACAGTCACGTAAAACCAAAAGGGAAACTTATGCTGAAATAAGGTTCTGTAAAGATGTAGAAAAATGGAAACACTATAGGTTATACTGTAAAATTTTGAAGAAACTAATCCGGAAATCAAAAGCCCTTTATTATGAGAAGAAAATAGATAATTCTAATAATAAAATAAAAACAATTTGGAGCATTGTAAAAAAAGAAACAGGAAGAGATACAACAAGCAAAGAAGATGTAAATAAAATCAGATATGAAGATACCCTAGTAGATAACCCCAAAACGGTGGCTGAGATTTTTAATAAACACTTTCTATCAGTAACTCAACAGATTGGTTCCAAGCCCAATGTTGATGAAGCTGTAACTCTTTGTCAAGCAGTATATTCAAACACAATTTAAGAAATGCACCTTAATCCTGTCACTGTAGAAGAAATTCATAAAATCATCATGTCTCTAAAAAGTACGAACTCTGCAGGGGTTGATAATATATCTAGTAACTTATTAAAATATTCTTGTGTGTGGATAAGGGACATTCTCTGTCATGTTTTCAATGCTTCCCTTCAGAAAGGTGTTGTTCCCAGGAGATTTAAGTATGCCCCTGTACAAAAAGGGCGATAAAGCTGAACTAACTAACTATCGACCTATCTTTTTGCTGACAGCTTTCTCCAAAATTCTAGAAAAGCTAATACATGAAAGAATTACTGATCATCTCATGAAGAATGGAGTTCTCAGCAAGAGCCAATTTGGCTTTCAAAAGGGCTGTTCAACAGAAGATGCAGTCTACGCACTTGCAAATGCAGTCCTAGAAAACCTTAATGAAAAAATGCTAGCACTTGGTGTCTTCTGTGATTTATCCAGCGCTTTTGACTGTGTCCATCACCATATTCTCTTGCAAAAAGCAAAATTAGTAGGAATAAGTGGTGTTGCAGGCAAGTTGTCTTGAATAGCTCGGGTGGAGTATGTGACGCTTCCTCAGATTCTGATTGGAGTTCCATTACATGTGGAGTGCCTCAGGGCTCAATTCTTGGGCCACTATTATTCCTGATTTTTATAAATGATCTACCATCGTGTACAAGCCTGCCGTTTAAATTTACATTATTTGCTGATGATACACAATTTTTATGAGCCGTAGAACAGACAACAATCTTGAGGAACTCATTAATCACATACTCTCAGATGTGGTTAATTGGTTCAAGGTGAATGGTCTCTCATTAAATTCCGGTAAGACCAGCTTTATTCAATTCTGTACAAAAACAGAAAAAGAGAGAGAGACAAGTGTGACATGTGGTAATCAACCAATAGTAAGAATGGAAACAACAAAATTTCTTGGAGCGCACATTGACAAGAAAATGAACTGGTCTTCACATATTATTGATATTTGTAAGAGGCTTAGCTCTGCTACCTATGCTTTACAGGTTGTCACTACATGTATTGAACCTAACACTGCAAAAGTGGCATACTATGGCCATTTTCATTCTCTCATTGAGTACGGAATTATTTTTTTGGGCAACCAGCCATTAGCAAGGAAAGTGTTCATTGCACAGAAGCGAGCTTTAAGAATTATATGTGGATTGCGCACAAGAGACTCGTGTAGAAATAGTTTTCGTAAACTTAAAATATACACAACTACAGGCCAATATATTTTTTCTCTCATGTGTTTTGTTTGTAAAAATATAGAGATATTTTAACCAAACAGTAATTATCACGAGCATAACACACGGAGGAAGAATGACATACACAGTGAGCTCAGAAATTTGAGCTTGGCACAAAAGCGTGTCCACTACACTGGAGCAAAACTCTTCAATGCTCTTCCTCCTGAAATAAAGACAGAGATTCATAACAAGAGTAAGTTTAAGAAAGCACTAAAAATACACTCCTGGAAATGGAAAAAAGAACACATTGACACCGGTGTGTCAGACCCACCATACTTGCTCCGGACACTGCGAGAGGGCTGTACAAGCAATGATCACACGCACGGCACAGCGGACACACCAGGAACCGCGGTGTTGGCCGTCGAATGGCGCTAGCTGCGCAGCATTTGTGCACCGCCGCCGTCAGTGTCAGCCAGTTTGCCGTGGCATACGGAGCTCCATCGCAGTCTTTAACACTGGTAGCATGCCGCGACAGCGTGGACGTGAACCGTATGTGCAGTTGACGGACTTTGAGCGAGGGTGTATAGTGGGCACGCGGGAGGCCGGGTGGACATACCGCCGAATTGCTCAACAAGTGGGGCGTGAGGTATCCACAGCACATCGATGTTGTCGCCAGTGGTCGGCGGAAGGTGCACGTGCCCGTCGACCTGGGACCGGACCGCAGCGACGCACGGGTGCACGCCAAGACCGTAGGATCCTACGCAGTGCCGTAGGGGACCGCACCGCCACTTCCCAGCAAATTAGGGACACTGTTGCTCCTGGGGTATCGGCGAGGACCATTCGCAACCGTCTCCATGAAGCTGGGCTACGGTCCCGCACACCGTTAGGCCGTCTTCCGCTCATGCCCCAACATCGTGCAGCCCGCCTCCAGTGGTGTCGCGACAGGCGTGAATGGAGGGACGAATGGAGACGTGTCGTCTTCAGCGATGAGAGTCGCTTCTGCCTTGGTGCCAATGATGGTCGTATGCGTGTTTGGCGCCGTGCAGGTGAGCGCCATAATCAGGACTGCATACGACCGAGGCACACAGGGCCAACACCCGGCATCATGGTGTGGGGAGCGATCTCCTACACTGGCCGTACACCACTGGTGATCGTCGAGGGGACACTCAATAGTGCACGGTACATCCAAACCGTCATCGAACCCATCGTTCTACCATTCCTAGACCGGCAAGGGAACTTGCTGTTCCAACAGGACAATGCACGTCCGCATGTATCCCGTGCCACCCAACGTGCTCTAGAAGGTGTAAGTCAACTACCCTGGCCAGCAAGATCTCCGGATCTGTCCCCCATTGAGCATGTTTGGGACTGGATGAAGCGTCATCTCACGCGGTCTGCACGTCCAGCACGAACGCTGGTCCAACTGAGGCGCCAGGTGGAAATGGCATGGCAAGCCGTTCCACAGGACTACATCCAGCATCTCTACGATCGTCTCCATGGGAGAATAGCAGCCTGCATTGCTGCGAAAGGTGGATATACACTGTACTAGTGCCGACATTGTGCATGCTCTGTTGCCTGTGTCTATGTGCCTGTGGTTCTGTCAGTGTGGTCATGTGATGTATCTGACCCCAAGAATGTGTCAATAAAATTTCCTCTTCCTGGGACAATGAATTCACGGTGTTCTTATTTCAATTTCCAGGAGTGTATTTCTGCTAGAAAAAGCTTTTTTCAGTCTAGACGAATTTTTAACTAAATAAATTGTAATATTTTAATATTATATAATACAAGTTGACATAACGCTATTAAGAATGTTATTTAACCTGAGCTCTGTATCTGTGTGTGCTCTGTATCTGATTTCTGTAGTGTTTTAATGATTCTAAGAAAATATGTATTTTCTTTTTCTGTATTGCTGCCCAAAGAATTTACTGTATACATTTTTATATAATTATATTAAAAACAAAGATTCTGTGACTTACCAAATGGGAAAGCACTGGTAGATAGACACAATAAAAAAACACACAAACACACACACAAAATTTCAAGTTTTCGCAACCCACGGTTGCTTCATCAGGAAAGAGGGAAGGAGAGGGAAAGATGAAAGGATATGGGTTTTAAGGGAGGGGTAAGGAGTCATTCCAGTCCCGGGAGCAGAAAGACTTATCTTAGGGGAAAAAAAGGACAGGTGTACACTCGCACACACACACACACACACACACACACACACACATATCCATCCACACATATACAGACACAAGCAGATGTGGAATGTTGCTTTCTATTTTATTTTTATATAATTATGTACTCAAATTTCTGTATATGCTATAAGATTATCGGATTGTATTTGTAAAAAACTGACTCGTTCCATGTCCTTGTGTATCCAACACAGTTGGACCTATGGAACATGAAATAAATCAAATCAAATCAAAATCAAATCATTCCTCATGGGCCTCCAACTGTTCAAAATTCTTCCCACTAGTATTAAGTTCATCAAAGACAACATAAAATTTAGCAAAGCTGTGAAGTCATATTTGTTGAGTAAACTGTTTTTACTCTATAAATGAATACTTAGAACAGTAATCTTACTATTTGTGGTAAATTGAAAACATTGAGCAATATAATACATTAGGATACTATATTTTAACAATGTTAACTGATATTTTCTGACATTGGCAAGACACTGTGTACCATCAGATCACATAGAATAAATAAATAAATAAGCACCAATAATCACAACATTATAAAATTGTTGCTGGCATCCTCTTTGTACATTGCATTATAATTATGAACAACACATGCCTTCAAAATAGTATTTATCAGCTGACACCAGGCAAGTGACTTTAAATTAAAAATGTCTCCCTTGTATGAGAATACACGGATGTAAGAGTACAGGTTGTAGACACATGGTTGACGACATATGGAAGAGGTGTGCTTGGATAGCCTAATGGTAAGGCAACCACTCAAAATAAGTAGGAAATCTAGGTTTGAGTCGCAGTCTGGCACAAATTTTCATTGTCATCATTCCGTTATACAGCTGATGGTTGTTCGTATTTGCAACTGCCAATACATTTCATATATTTCATAATGGCTGTAGCTGCTGTGGTCCCTGTTCCTTTGGATGTGTGTGCATGTCTGAATGAACATTGTGTTATATTTATGAACAACACTGGCTCTGCAATATCGTACAATCTGTATAATGTTTCAGTTGCTATGCCATCATGGTTCTGTTTGGTAGATGTTGGGAAAAGACCCTAAATTCGTGGTGTTACCATTTATAAGTTTCTGTTAAAATTGAATGCGAGAAAGAAAGAAAAACATCACATATTCACAATTTTATAATATTTTTATGTTTACATGACCCCCCCCCCCCTTTTTTTCATCATCACATCGTATATTGTCTACGTAATATTGAATGTTTTTGAATGCACAAAACAGTTTACTTTCTCCATGATAATGTCTAAAGTATTAAATATAATGAACTGACATTCATGGCCCAGGTTCACAGCGGGACGCTGTTGCCACTCGAGTGACAATATCCACTATCATCTGGATTCAGGAGCTCAGACGAAGTGGTAGTTCATAATTCTTTCCGTGTGTGTGTGGGGGGGGTTTAACATTGCCTCTTTCCATGAATCAGAGAAGCATCCTGCCAGACTGAGGGTTTCCTCCAGAATATGGTATAATGTTCCTTGTTAGCTACAGGAGCAGTGTTATAAGCCACATACAAAGAATTATCCAGCTGTCACAAGGAAAATGGACAGGTGTAAAGTTCCTCATTATTGAGAGTGTAGTCATGTTACATTAGTAATATGCCACCTCCTACTTCTCTGGGAAGCCATCCTCATCGTTTTGAAACTACTGTGACTTTTTTTTGGAAATGTTAAATGAGTTCAAGAACTCTTGTCATGAGCTCCTCTTTCTCTCCTAACTCATAATTAGGTGGGATTAGGCTCTCACTGTGTCAAAGGTTGTGAAGTTCGCAGCAGAACTTCAACATTTGCTTAGTTACATTTTTGCCCTTATTATGGATTGACACTCCTTTCATCACCAGTGCACTGCCAATTTTTGTAGTGTCATGAAGACTTTGTAATGAACGCATCAGTGGTTTGAAGGGTGATAATCATAACATGATCCTCCCATTTCTGGGTGCTGTTATGATGTCCGGTGACAGCTTGCTGCCTGCTCTATGTCTACATCTACACTATATATCTATTTTGCTTTGCTTCTCTAAAAATTTTGGTGGCTTCCTTTATTGAGAACAATGAACTTCTCAGACAGTCCATAGTTCTCAACAACTTGGCCCATTTGGTAAACTGATGATCAGCCCTAAGCTGAAAGGTTAATGTCTTGACAGTTTTAGGACTGTTCTTCATTTCATTGTTGGTTTTACACTTGATGTTTGCATGTTTCTGGACATACTGAGTAGCTGGACTGCATGATACAGTGTGTACTTTTATCTTTCATTGTCTGTTGGCACTCTTTTTTTTTTTTTTTTCTTTTTGTTTGTGGTAGTGGCCATCAACTGAGTTAGACAATATTCTTGTGTTGAGCCATTAACTTTATGTGCTCATCATTACAAAATAAGTGAATAAAAAAATAATAAATACCTCAACATGTAGAATGTTTCTAGTGACCTTTAGGCCTAATTACTTCTGTCTTTATTTGCACAATTCCTTACTCGAATGCCTAGAAATAGTATCAACTGGTTTCTTGCAAATGGTCTCTTTGTCAATTTAAAAAAAAAAAAAAAAAGTTGCATAATATTCAGTTCTGCACATCAAAGGGTGCAACACTAGTGATAGATGTAAAACTTTAGCTGGAGTCAGTTATGCAAAGTAAAATCTTCAAAACTTGTGGAGCCTTGTAGACAATTCAATTTCATCACTTTTGCACTTTGTGTTATAGGAGACCACAGTGAAAACCAAATCAGTAAGTTTGCACAATTTGTGTGTTTCCATTCACTAATGTCATACAGACTTGTATTCTGAGATAACGCATCTGTAAGAAACGAGATCTTTACTGCACAGATGTATGCCATACAGTCCGTGATACATAGCAAATGGGACCAATGACCGTAGCAGTCTGGTCCCTTTAATCTCCCAAACCAACCAACATAGCAAATCAAAATTTTAAAGTATGCTGGTAATGTCCTTTTGAATAACTAACTTACTTCTATTTCATAGAAGAATTTTTATGTCAAAACTTATTTTGTCTAAACTGTTTTATACTCACTTGTGTTACCGAACTACATTTTTTTGTGCAGACTCACATGAGCTTGTAAATGGTCAGCACGCAACCATATTTAAATGTGGATTTGGTTGATGTGGTTCAGTGGTAATGTGACATTACAAATCCAAAGGTCTAATATAAATGGATAGATAAAAAATCACCAAGTGGCAGCAGGAGAACACTCGCACAAAAGGATTTAACTTTTACAAGCTTCTGGAGCCAGTGGCTCCTTCTTCTGGCAGAAAAGTTGAAGGGGAAGGAAGAGGATTGAAGGAAAAGGTCTGGAGAGGTTTAGGGAAAGGGGTACAGTTCCGAAAAATCACCCAGGATCCCAGGTCAGGGGAGACTTACTAGCCGATTTGAAAACCTGAGAGCTTGAAGGTGGAAGACAGGGTAATGTGTCACGTACACCTCCATGTCGTTCACTTTGGCCGCAACTTCGTCTGGGGCTTTCACATGGCCCTAAGGACTCCCTTAACCCTGCGGCCCTCCGCTGTCACTTCCTCTCGATTCTTGACGTGTTCTGGGGCTCTGAAGTGGTTTACACTGACGGCTCAATGGCTGATTGTCACGTTGGCTTTGCCTACGTTCACGGTGGCCATATTGAACAGCATTCCTTATCTGATGGCTGCAGTGTATTCACTGCAGAGCTGGTGGCCATTTCTCGTGCACTTCAGTATCTCCGTTCATGCCCTGGAGTGTCTTTTCTTGTATGTACTGACTCCTTGAACAGCCTGAAAGCTATCGACCAGTGCTACCCTTGTCATCCTTTGATAGCATCCGTCCAGAAGTCCATCTATGTCCTGCAACGGTCCAGTCTTTCAGTGGTGTTCATCTGGAGCCCTGGTCATGTCGGAATCCTAGAAAATGAAATTGCAGACAGGCTGGCCAAACAGGCTACTTCTGGAGATGGGCATCCCTGCAACTGACCTGCGTTCGTTATTACGCCACAAGGTTTTTCAGCTTTGGGACACGGAATGGCAAAATCTCAGTACATACAACGAACTGTGAGACATTAAGGGGTCCACGAATGTGTGGAAGTCCTCAATGAGGGCCTCTCGCAAGGACTCTGTGGTTCTCTGCCGGCTCCGCATTGTCCACACCTGGATGAGCCATGGCTACCTCCTGCACCGTGAAGACCCACCTCAGTGTCGGTGTGGTGCCTGGTTGATAGTAGCCCATATTCTTCTGCTCTGTCCTTCTCTGGCTGCCCTGCAACCTCATCTTCGGTTGCCGGACTCGTTATCATTGATTTTAGCAGACAGCACCTAATCGGCTGATTTGGTTTTACATTTCATCCGTGAGAGTGGGTTTTATCATTCAATCTGAGTTTTAGCGCAAGTCCTTTGTCCCTCTCTGTTCTCCACCCTAGTGCTTTTAGGTTGGAGGTTTTAATGTGTTGCAGAGTGGCTGGCTTTTCCTTTTTATTTCCGTGGTCGGTCAGCCACTGCAATCTGCTCCCTTGTTTTACTCTCTTCTAAATATTTCTTGCATCTCTCTGTTGTTTTCTTGTCCTCTTTTATTCCTTTTAGTGTTCGTTGCCTTTCCTTTGTTCTTTTGGACTTCCTTTCTGTGTGTTTTGTGTTATATGTCTCGTCTGTTTTATTCTCACATTGTGGCATTGTTTTATTAGGAACAATGGACAGATGACCTCGTAGTTTGGTTCCTTTCCCCCTCTTTTAAACCAACCAGTCAACAGGGTAATGTGCAAGCTAGAGGTCATTACTAAATGCCTGTTTCACCACACGCACCATCTGAGTCTTCCCCCAAACACCAGTTTCTCAGAACTCCGCAAGTGGGGACTAGCTCTACAACATGTCCTCAATTCTCGCCACCCACCTGGACTTAATTTACAGTAATTCCTTCTGACTCAGTGTTTATTCACTGCAACAACTCCTTTCTTCCTCCATTTTAGTTTCCTACGTCTTTCATTTTCTGACTTATTTATTTTATTTTTCGCCATCCCCTGTCCCATTTCTGTTACGTACAATGCGCATGGCTTTTCACTCTTATTAGCTCATACACAATGTTGTAGTAGTAACCTCCGTCTTGCATATTACCCTGTCTTCTACCTTCAAGCTCTCAGGTTTTCAAATCTTGTTTGGTGCAGTCCTCAGCAGTCAGTTTTCCCTTCTCATCCCGTCCGGTAAGTCTCCCCTCACCCAGGGTTCTGGGTGACTTTTCTGAACTGTACCCCTTCCCCTAAACCTCCCCAGTCATTTTCCTTCACCCCTCTTCCTTCCCCTTCAACTCTTCTGCCAGAAGAAGGAACCACTGCCTCTGGAAACTTGTCAAAGTTAAGTTTATGTTATATTATCATTAATAGATTAATAGATCTGATGTTGAATCCCCAGTTAGTCCTAGGATTTTTATCTCTCACTCATCACTTCCTTTATCTCTGGAAATGTTTGTTGATGTGAAACACAAGTGGCATCATGGTTCAGAGTCCACATTAAACTGTAGGTCTGTGGGCCATAACTCTGTGGAGTTGCCCAGAACAGTATCACTGCCCTGAGGTAGCTCAACTAACTTCTCTGGACCTGCAGTTAGTTTGCTCTGATAGATATCTGTGGCAACATGCTTTGTACTTCATAGGGCAATAAAATATATTTGTATGAAATCGTACACTTGTTAGTTGTTTACCATACTTCTTACAGTGATGACCCCAAAATTTCAACCATGCCGCGTTTAAAATGCAAAATCTCCGTGCCGGTCCATTGTCCCAAATTGCCACAGCTACCTCCAGCTATACCATTTCTTGCTCTGAAGGACATCAGTCTTACCTCTTTGTCAATGCCTGTGAATTCCATGACCTTTCTGGTCCTCAGTTCCATACAATTTCACCAAAACCTTGGCGAAGTGTCTGATTCAGCAGTGTGTAGTGAACCGACGACAGTGCTTCCATTGTTTCCACATCTATCACGCCGCTTTACACCAAACCGGCCGTTGACATGTGTCGAATTTTTAGTGTGACCTTATCATGACAACACTGTAATTTTGCTGGGTGACTATCTGCCTAGCAATTCTGCTGTGACAACAAATGTGATTCCGGGTGAACAGTGGCTTCCTGCTACCCCATTCGTCAGTACACACAGTGCTCCGAGCTTCCACACAGGGAATAATGACTCTTATTCCCACGGAGTCTCCTTTAGTGCCAGTGAATCTACATGCATTAACGTTCCCTGTGTTATCCAAAACTATATAGACATCCATCAGAGTGCCACGATAGTTGGTTAACAGTGGCTCTGGCTAAACGATTCTCAATCTATTTCAAAGTATTTACCACCTCCCGGACATAATAACATGGCTTCGAGTGATCTTCCTGGGCATAAAAGTGAACTACCTGGCACGGACTACGTCGTCAGGTGGCATTTGCCTGCATCACCCATGTCACGGCCGCTCCCACGTCACCTGACTAATGTCACATCTCCACCACACACCCTGTGTTTACTTGCAGCCACCACCATTACATGTGATGTGGGCCAAGCTGCAACTCTTTCACAAGTGTGTAATGCCTGGATTCAGCACAACTGCCTTACCAGGTTCATTACCTCTTGATCATACTGTGTACTCACAGCATCTGCTGCTCCTGTGCACCAGCACCGTGCACCACATACTGCCAGTCATGCCTGCCTTCGAGCTCGGCTCACATCTAATGCACTGCACATACCTTCGTCTTATCGTGACATGGTCTGTTCCGATGCTTCTGTGCCTGCCATACCTACCATGCCGCGTATTTCTTCACCGCTGCGCAAGGTGGCACTCCACAACGTCTCTCCTCTGCTTGTGCCATCTACCGCACTGGGCGATGCCCACCTCATGGTGGTGCCAGCCTCACGTAACAGTGACCCTTACCATTCCACACATCTTGGGCCAAAACTTCCTCCATTGAATATGGACTCACCTATGCTGTGGTTCGTGCTTAGTGAGTGCATAATGCAATCCGCGCACGTCACTGAGGATAATGACAAATGTGCAGTACTTCTCAACCACTTCGGTGATAATGCTGATCTCATTAGTGACTTCTGCTTGATGTGCACACAAACAAGTACAAGACTGTCAAGGCACTGAGGTGCAAGCTTTTGCCAGCAAATTGATATGAGCCTACTCCTGAATAGTACCCTGTGGACTTTGTGGCTGTTAAAACTGCCAGAGACCATTCAAACAGTGATGCTCGCATATGAGGATGCTCCACTAGATTTCAAACTACGCCCGGTCGACAGAATGCTAGCACTCGCACAGCACCACTCATTGATTAATTCTCATCACGACTGTGCTACATCTGACAGCGTCCCCACCTACACCGGTGACAACATAAGACCCCAGTGGAGCCGAGCTGATGACTACCTGCTCTCTGCCACTGGTGAACACCTCGTATCATGCAGACGCTGGCCACTTGACATCTACTGTGACTCGCCGAACCTTGCTGAACAGCACCCACTACTGCTCCGTGCGGTCTCCTGGGCGACGAGCATAAACAGACACCTACAGTGTGCCTCCGCCCAGGCACCATCCTGTACCTGCCAGTCAAAACAATGCAAGCTGGCCGGGCACTATGCCTGCTCATGCGCATTGCCTCTGCTGGTTCCACACTCGCTTCGGCTCTGATATACTACATTGCAGATAGCCTTGCTCGTACTCAAACTGATCTCGTGGCCTGATACAGGTGCATCAAGTCGCCCATACTCTTCAAGTCACCGCAGATCACCACTTTGTGATGGTGTCTGCAGGTCTCATCTACGACCAGGTGGCTCTCGCCTCTTCATTTCCGATGCACAGCTGAATTCTTACCTTCAAGTCAACACTGGAGCCGATGTCAGCACAATTCCACTGTCTCCTGCTCCTGCTACACTTTCACCTTTGCCTGTGCAATTGCGTGCAGATAGAGTCCTTGATACCAGTGATTGGCACCACCTCAATCACTCTCAATCTCAGGAACTACACACCTATCCTCTGGACTTTCTACTTGGCTGAAACAGTGGAATCCTTCCTCAGGCACTGCCATTTACTGTCAGACCCGACCAGCGCTCTGCTCCTGCACCGTGATGGCCAATGGCTGATCATCGGCGAGCTCAGTGACTCCTTTCCTGCCAATGATGCGCTGCAGTCTCCTACTTTGCAGTCAAAGATGCCACTTGATCTTATCTTGAAATGTCAAACACTTCTGGATGAGATCCCCATGACATCTGCTGTGCGCTCTGAACAACGGTGTTCCAACTCGGATATTTGAGCAACCGACGATCTTCTCTGCTCACATATCACTGAGACATCTAGTGAGCTCCATACGGCTAACAGCAATTCACCGTTCTGTGACCTTTACACCCACTGCCCGATGATGCCGACATTATGTCGGCTTCAAAACAGGTCAGTCAAGTGCCATTACCTAATTGTGTCATTGACTGCCTCTGCAAACACACCGTCTGTTGAGGATGATGTTAGAATAACACCTATCGCTGTGCCCCAGTCCCCTACTTCACGCCAGCCTCTCCAGCCGCAAACTATTTGTACCATCTGTGATGAGACAGTGCATCATATCAACACCATCCCCCAGCCTACTGATCCGCCATTGCCCCCACCACCTATCTCCCCACAAACTCAAAGCGGTAAAAACTGACATAGAAAAACTCTTGTGGGCTGGTATTGTGTGGCCATCAGACAGCCCCTGGGCTTCTCCTATCAAGCTCGTCCTTAAAAGGGGTAATAATTGGTGATGGTGTGTTGTTCATCGGTACCTCAATGCCCGGACTATATTAGACAGCTACCCTGCATCAGTCTTACTAGATTTCACACATGAACATGCTGGTGCCGTTATGTTCAGTGTTGTTGGCTGTAAAAGTACAATAATCATGCCATTCACTCTGTTTGGATTTTATTTATGCTGTAAGGGTTAAAAAATGCAGCCCAGACCAGGCAGATGACAGTCTCTTATTTAACATGTCTTTCTGCTATGCTTACCTAAATGACATAAGAATTTACTTGCATGGGATTCATTTACTTACCATGTTGGACAGGCATCATCCATATAAATTCAGGCAGGTTAGGAAAAAATCTCACCTTCATACTCTCAGATGTTATTGAATTTACCAAGTGTTAAAATAAAGGACTAAATAAGGAACACATATTTTTTTGTTTTCTCCAAAAAAAATTCTGCTCCTAGATACAGCCCTCCAAAGATGACACTGCTCTTACCATTTTGAAGATGTGAATTTTGGAAAAAATTTTAAAAGACTGTATCTCCGGAACAGTTGTAGATATTTTGTTGTTTTGTTTTTATTTTTTTTTTATTTGAAAGATAATTGCTTTATGATTACAAAAAAATGCCCCATTTGGACTTGTCTGTCAAAGTTCTTTTACTATAGCATTCTGAACTTTTTTATAATTTATGGATTTTTTTTCAAAAACATCAATCCATAAAATATTGATTTTTTTTTCTGTTCGTTAGTACCGTATAGTTCTACATTCCCTGAAAAGGAGAGCTTCCACTTTTAGGTTGAACAGGTTTCAAAAACAGTTGAAATTTTTACCATACATAAAACATGTTTTATTACCACATTATCACATAACAGGCTGATAAAAATCAAAACCTAGCCTTATTTAACATAATTTCCGTTTTGAAAGATGAGTAAGAGACTCGTTTTTCAATCATTTTCAATGGTTCCAATGACTTAATTAAAGATTTCAATTTATACAGCTTATGTGCCCTCAGTTTTGTACTGAAATTAGCCAGTCAATGAACTAAAAATGTGTTCCACTGCTTTAGTATCTTCCTTTGTATAGAGTTATGCCTTCCTGTTGAACCAATGGGAACTGAAGCACTTACAATCTCCAAAACAGGAAGTGAGCACTGATGGTGTTGTTGCTGTCTTTTAGCTGGAAACCTATATCCAGCAGCTGGTCCACGTGGTAGCATAAAGTTCACTACAATTTTGTTTAACTCACAACTAGTATCTGTAGTCTCTGCAATCCACCAGTCTCTCTCTCTCTCTCTCTCTCTCTCTCTCTCTCTCTCTCTCTCTCTCTCTCACACACACACACACACACACACACACACACACACCACAAACATCCCCCTTCTCAGGTTGTGATTGTGAATATTACCGTGCTGTTTCTGAGGTGTTGGTAGAACAAATGAAGTTTCTTCTTTCTTGCTCTTCAAAGTGTGTGCAATATGAGTTTGCCCATCACTTTGAGTCGAAAAATGTGTCTTCTGAGTTCCTTTCACAGGAGTAGTTTGTTTGGACCATTATTCTTTTTTCTGCTCATGGAATTCTGCTCATGGGTGTGTAAAAGATTTCACAACTCTTGTAAAATCCTGAGCATTCTGAATCAGAGCTGTATTTCATCTGGAAAGATTATGTTTTGTAGCGTGGTGCTTCAGCAGGCCTCTTACACAATCACAAGGCCCCTTCCCGTGACCAGTAGCACTGTATACCCAGTCAGTTGGCACAAGCGACTTACTCAATTCAGACAGCTGATAACGATTTTTAAAATGACTAGGAGCACCATCAGAAATAATTATGATCTCCTTTGCCCCTGTTTGCAGTTGAAGAATTTTGCACATTTCTAGCAGAGCATGTACTGACTCATGTCCTGTGTCATCACTTATAACTGCAACACTTGGGGTCTTGTTTTGAAAATACGTCACTCCAGTAAAAATTGAAACCTGGTCATTACTCCAATGATACCCTTGTACTTCTTCTGGGAGAATTATAGACCAGTTCTCAGCAAAATCACAGTGAAGCACTAAACATAGTTCATAAGCCTGTACATACCCATTCACTTCTGCAATGTGTTGTTGTTGCAATTTCTTCAGATGCTGGTGTGTTGCTGCTTTCACTGACAGTTTATGAGGTTCACCAATGAAACTGTTAAAGGCGACAGTTTTCTTAATTAGTTTATTTTCCTCCCCTGTTGCATATGTAATTTCCGCAGAATTATCTGCTATGTCTTCCAAGCCAAGTGTCTGTAAAGACAATCCTCCCTTTCCAGAGCAGTCACCACATTCTTGAAACAAATAAGTCTCTCGCTTTACATCACAGACTACTTACGACTTCACATGCCCAACTGAGGTGTCATAAGTCACGTACTCCAGTAAGTTTCTCAAAGTCACCACACAAAGTTCGAAATTTGCACAGTACACACACAAACAGACCTCTCTAGGTGGGTGTGGAACTACCCACTTAGGTTGTACCGCATAAAATTTTGATCTTCCAAAATGTGAAGCTGTAAGTTGCTCTTATAAATTGCAAAAGTTTCTTTAATGCTGCGAGTCATGTACCTCTTCACTTTCACAACTTTTTGACCTTCAACTGTTACAGTTATAGTGTCTTTTTTGTTGGCACTCTAGCAAGAACACTCCCATTTATCTTCCAGAGAAAACGACTGCACTATTTGAACTTGAGCTGCTTCTAGAGAATGGCCATAATAGGGATCTGGTCTTCCAAAGACTCCTTCTACAGATCTCACATTTCTTAATTTGTCTTCCATGTACTTTGATACTGATGGAACGTGGTTCAAAATTGTTTTCTTTGAAAATATCTCTGAAATAATAGTTAAAACTTACACCTTTTCACTGTAGGATGCACAGTATTCAACAGCTGAATTGATATTTGTGAAAAATTCCTGGCAAGAGGTGTGAGAGTGGTTTGGTTCATTTTCTTCTGAAGATGGAATTTTTAAAGAAACTTCCTGGCAGATTAAAACTGTGTGCCCGACCGAGACTCGAACTCAGGACCTTTGCCTTTCGCGGGCAAGTGCTCTACCAACTGAGCTACCGAAGCACGACTCACGTCTGGTACTCACAGCTTTACTTCTGCCAGTACCTCATCTCCTACCTTCCAAACTTTACAGAAGCTCTCCTGCGAAACTTGCAGAACTAGCACTCCTGAAAGAAAGGATATTCCGGAGACATGGCTTAGCCACAGCCTGGAGTATGTTTCCAGAATGAGATTTTCACTCTGCAGCGGAGTGTGCGCTGATATGAAACTTCCTGGCAGATTAAAACTGTGTGCCCGACCGAGACTCGAACTCGGGACCTTTGCCTTTCGCGGGCAAGTGCTCTACCAACTGAGCTACCGAAGCACGACTCATGCCCGGTACTCACAGCTTTACTTCTGCCAGTACCTCGTCTCCTACCTTCCAAACTTTACAGAAGCTCTCCTGCGAACCTTGCAGAACTAGCACTCCTGAAAGAAAGGATGTTGCGGAGACATGGCTTAGCCACAGCCTGGAGGATGTTTCCAGAATGAGATTTTCACTCTGCAGCGAAGTGTGCGCTGATATGAAACTTCCTGGCAGATTAAAACTGTGTGCCCGACCGAGACTCGAACTCGGGACCTTTGCCTTTCGCGGGCAAGTGCTCTACCAACTGAGCTACCGAAGCACGACTCACGCCCAGTACTCACAGCTTTACTTCTGCCAGTACCTCGTCTCCTACCTTCCAAACTTTACAGAAGCTCTCCTGCGAACCTTGCAGAACTAGCACTCCTGAAAGAAAGGATGTTGCGGAGACATGGCTTAGCCGCAACCTGGGGGATGTTTCCAGAATGAGATTTTCACTCTGCAGCTGAGTGTGCGCTGATATGAAACTTCCTGGCAGATTAAAACTGTGTGCCCGACCGAGACTCGAACTCGGGACCTTTGCCTTTCGCGGGCAAGTGCTCTACCAACTGAGCTACCGAAGCACGACTCACGCCTCGTACTCACAGCTTTACTTCTGCCAGTACCTCGTCTCCTACCTTCCAAACTTTACAGGAGCTCTCCTGCGAACCTTGCAGAACTAGCACTCCTGAAAGAAAGGATATTGCGTTAGCCACAGCCTGGGGGATGTTTCCAGAATGAGATTTTCAGTCTGCAGCGGAGTGTGCGCTGATATGAAACTTCCTGGCAGATTAAAACTGTGTGTAAAGCTGTGAGTACCGGGCATGAGTCGTGCTTCGGTAGCTCAGTTGGTAGAGCACTTGCCCGCGAAAGGCAAAGGTCCCGAGTTCGAGTCTCGGTCGGGCACACAGTTTTAATCTGCCAGGAAGTTTCATATCAGTGCACACTCCACTGCAGAGTGAAAATCTCATTATGGAATTTTTACTTTGAAGAGTGTGGTCAGTTTTGCTGTAGTGTATTCCTCCGTAGCTTTCGTAATTTCTCTGTGCTTTCTTGATGCATAGAGCCTATTACTCAATTTCAGTGGCCATGGTTTCTTCTGCATCTACATCGACACTCTGTAAATCACATTTAAGTGCCTGGCAAGGGGTTCATCGAACCACCTTCACCTTTCTCTATTATTCCAATCTCGTATCGTGCGCAGAAAGAATGAACACCTATACTTTTCCGTACGACCTCTGATTTCCCTTATTTTAATGTGGTGATCATTTCTCCCTATGTAGATCGGTGTCAACAAAATATTTTCGCATTCAGAGGAGAAAGTTGGTGATTGGAATTTCGTGAGAAGATTCTGTCATAACGAAAAACGCCTTTCTTTTAATGATGTTCAGCCCAAAACCTGTATCATTTCTGTGACACACTCTCCCATATTTCGCGATAATACAAAACGTACTGCCCTTCTTTGAACTTTTTCGATGTACTCCATCAGTCCTATCTGGTAAGGATCCCACACCGTGCAGCAGTATTCTAAAAGAGGATGGACAAGCGTAGTGTAGGCAGTCTCCTTAGTGGATCTGTTACATTTTCTAAGTGTCCTGCCAATAAAACGCAGCATTTGGTTAGCCTTCCCCACAACATTGTCTATGTGTTCCTTCCAATTTAAGTTGTTCGTAATTGTAATACCTAGGTATTTAGTTGAATTTACAGCTTTTAGATTAGACTGATTTATCGTGTAACCGAAGTTTTTTCGAATTCCTTTTAGCACTCATGTGGATGACCTCACACTTTTTGTTATTTAAGGTCAATTGCAAATTTTTGCACCATTCAGAAATCTTTTCTAAATCGTTTTGCAATTTGTGTTGATCTTCTGATGAATTTATTAGTTGATAAACGACAGCATCATCTGCAAACAACCTAAGTCAGCCGCTCAGAATGTCTCCCAAATCGTTTATAAAGATAAGGAACAGCAAAGGGCCTATAACGGGAACGCCAGATATCACTTCTGTTTTACTAGGTGACTTTCCATCAACTACTATGAACTGTGCTCTCTCTGACAGGAAATCACAAATCCAGTCACACAACTGAGATGATATTCCATAAGCACGCAATTTCCCTACAAGCTGCTTGTGTGGTAAAGTGTCAAAAGCCTTCCAGAAATACAGAATCAATCTGAAATCCCTTGTGCTGTTGCACTCAACACTTCATGTGAATAAAGAGCTAGTTGTGTTTCACACGAATGACGTTTTCTAAACCCATGTTGACTGTGTGTCACTAGACAGTTTTCTTCGAGGTAATTCATAAGGTTTGAACACAATATATGTTCCAAAATCCTGCTGCATATCGATGTTACCAACATGGGCCTGTAATTTAGTGGATTACTCATACTACCTTCCTTGAATATTGGTGTGACCTGTGCAACTTTCCAGTCTTTGGGTACTATTCCTTCGTCAAGCAAACAGTTGTATATGATTGTTAAGTATGGAGCTAGTGCATCAGCATACTCTGAAAGGAACCTAATTGGTATACAGTCTGGACTAGAAGACTTGCTTTTATTAAGTGATTTAAGTTGCTTCACTAACCTGAGGATATTTACTTCTATGTTACTCATGTTGGAAGATGTTCTCAATCCGAATTCTGGAATATTTACTTTGTCTTCTTTTGTGAGGGCATTTTGGAAAGCTGTGTGTAGTAACCCTACTTTGGCAGCACTGACTTCGATAGTATCTCCATTGCTATCATGCAGAGAAGGCATTGATTGTTTCTTGCCACTAACATACTTCACATACGACCAGAATCTTTTTGGGCTTTCTGCCAGCTTTTGAGACAAAGTTTCATTGTGGAAACTATTATAAGCATCTTGCATTCAAGTTCGTGCTAAATTTCGAGCTACTGTAAAAGATTGCCAATCTTGGGGATTTTGCGTATGTTTAAATTTGGCATGTTTGTTTTGTTGTTTCTGCAACAGTGTTCTAAACCATTTTGTGTACCAAGGAGGATCAGCTGTGTTGTTTGTTAATTTATTTGGTATAAATCTCTCAGCTGCTGCTGATTCTATTTTTTTGAATTCAAGCCACATCTGGTCTACACTTATATTGTTGATTCTTGGAATGAGTGGAGATTGTCTTTCAGGAAATCGTCAAGCGAATTTTTATCTGCTTTTTTGAATAGGTATATTTTTCGCTTAATTTTGGAGGATTTGTGGACAACAATATTCAGTCTCACTATGACAACCCTGTGTTCACTAATCCCTGTATCGGATTTGATGCCCGTTATTAACCCAGGATTATTTGTTGCTAAGAGTTCAAGTGTGTTTCCACAACCATTTACTATTCGTGTGGGCTCATGAAATAACTGCTCAAAATAATTTTCAGAGAATGCATTTAGCACAATTTTGGGTGATATTTTATGCGTACCTCCGGAATTATACGTATATTTTCGCCAACATGTCGAGGGTAAATTAAAGTCACCACCAACTATTATCGTATGAGTCGGGTATGTGTTTGAAATCAAACCCAAGTTTTCTTTGAACCTTTCAGCAATTGTATCATCTGAATTGGGAGGTCAGTAAAAGGATCCTATTATTATTTTATTCCAGTTGCCAACAATGACCTCTGTCCATACACAGGAAATACCTACTTCAATTTTGTGACAAGGTAAACTACTTCTAACAGCCAACCATGATTAGCCTATCCTTTCAGACCACCATTAGGTTCTTCGCAAAAATTTTGCCTGAGCTTATATCCAGCTTTAGCCAGTTTTCAGTGCCTATAACAATTTGAGCATCAATGCTTTATATTAGTGCTTGGAGCTCTGGTACTTCAAGCAAGACTGGCAGCCTCTACCACTTCTGTTAGCCGCTCAAAACCAGAGAGAATCTCTTCTGATCCAAAGTGACACACATCATTGGTACCGACATTGAGCAACCACCTGCAGTTGGCTGCACCCTGTGCTCTTCATGGTGTCCAGGAGGACCCTTTCCACATCTGGAATGACTCCACCCAGTATGCACACGGAGTGCACATTGGTTTTCTTTTCCTTCTTGTCAGCCAAGTCCCTAAGGGGCCCCATATCGCACCTAATGTTGGAGCTCCCAACTACTAATAATCCCACCCTCTGTGATTGTCCGGATCTTGCAGGCTGAGTGGTTTCCTCTGAAACAGGACAGGCGACATCATCTGGCTCAGCCGCAGACAGCACCTGGAATCTGTTTGTCAGACAAACCACGGAGACCTGATGTGCGGCTCTGGGAAGTCTTTTGTCGCCTGCTTTGCCCTGGGGCACCTCCCACTCGACCACAGGTGAGGGGTCAACCTCAGTGTGAGCAGTAACTGGATTAGCCACCGGTGAGGACCGATTGGACTACTTGGACATGCTGGACGTCTGTTGGATCCCCACAGCTAGCCCACAACAGTGACGGTCATCCACTGCAGCCCCAAGCTGTGTAACCAAAGTGATCACAGCCTGAAGCTGAGAGCGAAGTGTCACCAACTTGGCTCACATCCACACACAACAATTGCAGTCCCTATCCATACTAAAGACCGTGGAAAACTAAGCTATGCAGATAAACGGACTACGCGCATGTGCTGCGCAACTCTACTGTAGACCCTGATGAAAACACAGGAACTGTGTCTAATGATATGCAGATATTCAAAAACTGAACTACCAAAGCACTCAGGTGAAACTAAATAATTCGCCCCTGATTAGGAACTTGTAATATGTCACTAAATAGGTTTACTTTCCAACGTTAATGAAAACGTGAGAACTAAGGCTATTAGATATTAAATTTACATGCAGAAACTCAAGAAACTAAACTATTAAAGCACACAGATGATATAATAAAATTCACTCCAGGTTAGGAACTCGTAAATGTGACAAAAGCGGTTACTTCCTTGTTGCTACTTCTGTCTCAGTCGGCTACTACTGCCTGACTTAACAGGACTAAGACCTACCTCCGTAGTTGACTGATTCAGGGTATTTAATTCTTCCTCTATTGATGCAAACTCTGCATCATCTGCGCCATGGGAGGCTTCACATTGTTCAGATACTATCATTGTTGTTATTCTCTCAAAACATTTGGAACACAAAAAGTTGTCACTGGAAACATCTTCACTTCGAAACAGAGTCTTCAAATGAGAACACTTATCTCAACTTGAACAAAGTCTGTTTTTTTGTTTGTCTTATATAACACTCTTTTATGGACATACAAACAGTCAGCACACTTCACTCTCCTGTGGCCCCAGTCAGAAGACATTTCAAACAGTCCTTTTCACAAAACACACTGGCAAGTACCTTACGAAAACACAGAACTCACAGGATGGTCTCAGATTTCTTAGAAGCTTCTTCAGTAAACAAATTAGCACTGAACAACTAATTACAATACAGAAACCTGCAATGAACAAGCACAACAAAGAAACTGACAAGAAACTATAACAAAGTGTAAGAAATATCTGCAACAATGAAAGTGAAAAGAAATAACTGCAACAAAGAAATGATAAGAAATAACTGCAACAAAGACAATAGAAATAAACATTGTAACAAAGAAATTAGTAAGAAACAACTTTTGGGAAGACATAAGTTACCCTTGAAAGTTAAAAAAAAAAAAACAATTAAAAAAAAAAAAAATAAAACTTGTCCAGCTTAAAAGTGAAAGCTCTGCTTTACAGTGAATATAGTACTACATGGTACTAATCAACAGAAAAAAATCTAACTTTCATGGATTGGAATTTTCAACAAAAAATTTTTTTCTGTAAATTATAAAAAAAATTCAAAAGGTGACACTAAAAGAACTTGGATGGAGATGTACAAATGGAGAATACCATTGTAATCATAAAGCAATTATCTTTCAAATAAAAAAAACTGGAACAAAATATCTAGAACTGTTACAGAGATACAGCATTTTAAAAATTTTCCCGAAATTCACATCTTCAAAATGATGTTTGCAGTCTCATCTTTGGAGGCCTGTATCTTGGGGCAGGAATTTTTTTGGAGAAAACAGAAAATACGTATTTCTTACTTACTCCTGAATTTCAACATATGCCAAATTCAATAACGTCTGAGACTATGAAGGTAGCACCCCTGAAGTGATACGTATTATGCCGACAAGTTAATGGCACACGACTTCATAATTAAATGGCAACTATGGCAGTCGTGTGTCACTGTCATTGAACATTTGGTTGATGCTTCAGGAATATGTCCCATCCCAGAGAAGAGAAACAAATCTACCTCCTCCCTCCCCCCTTGGACTGTCAGGAATCATGACATTTCCTTGTAGTTGTCATTTTTTAAAGGCATCATCTCCCACATGCTGCTGAAACACTCTTGCCCATGATTGAGCCAATGTGTGGAAAGAACACCACCAGCAAACCTGACGTGGATGCCTGAAATGCAAATGGCCTTCGACAAGATTAAATCGGACCTCACACAAGCTGTCATCCTTGCCCTTTCATTACTGGACACACACCTTGTGACCACCGCAGATGAGTGGTACAGTACTGCAACAAGAGATTGCTGGTGAATCACAGTCGTTGCATTTATTCTCTCAAAAGTTGACTGATACTCAGAAGAAGTGGTTGACTTTCATAGAGAGCTCTTGGCCATCTGTGAGGCAGTCCACTATTTCAAGGATGATATTGAAGGACGTCCTCTAATCATATACACTGACCTCAAGTCTCTTGTAGATGTGATCAAAAACCCTTCTGTTAACATCACACTAAGGTGCTTTTGCATCTTGACCTAGTCTCCCAATTTACCACCAATGTCAGACATGTCTGAAGTGTGGAAAATAAAGTCGTGGACTACCTGCCTTGCTTGGTGGTCACACCTACTCTGCTGGACTTTGGTCTACTCACTGACGCACAGACCACAGACCTTGATGTACAACTACTACTCACTGAACAAGACACAGGGCTGCAGCTGCATCAGCGCAGACTGCCAGGAGCCACCAAACCTGTTTGGTGTGATGTGCTATGTGAAAGTATACGAACAGTTGTCCCACAATCCTATCATAAAACTATGCTTGACTTGTACAATCTTACACATCCTGGCATACATCCCATATTCAGATTAGTCATGGAATGCTTCATCTGGCCCAATATCAAGCATGATTGCACTGCATGAACCAGGGCCTTCACCCTTGTCAAAAGGCAAAGGTAGGATGCTAAACTCAGTGCCCCTTTGGGGAATTACCTGTCCTAAACGGACCTTCTAACAGCCGTGTTGCTCATCAGTGTGTGATCCGTACCAGATCGGGTTGACGGAGGAGATAGAGAAGATCCAAAGAAGAGCGGCGCGTTTCGTCACAGGGTTATTTGGTAACCGTGATAGCGTTACGGAGATGTTTAGCAAACTCAAGTGGCAGACTCTGCAAGAGAGGCGCTCTGCATCGCGGTGTAGCTTGCTCGCCAGGTTTCGAGAGGGTGCGTTTCTGGATGAGGTATCAAATATATAGCTTCCTCCTACTTATACCTCCCGAGGAGATCACGAATGTAAAATTAGAGAGATTAGAGTGCGCACGGAGGCTTTCAGACAGTCGTTCTTCCCACGAACCGTACGCGACTGGAACAGAAAAGGGAGGCAATGACAGTGGCTCGTAAAGTGCCCTCCGCCACACACCGTTGGGTAGCTTGCGGAGTATAAATGTAGATGTAGATGAGTGGGAGTCACCCATACCAAAGGTACCCACTACAGAAATGACACTACAATACAAAATCAAACAAGCCATGATTACACTAGAAAACAGGGCTGAGTGTAGAAAGAAAATTTATAAGAAGAAACTGAAACATGTTACACAATATTTTGAAGGACAATGAGTCCTCTTATGGACTCACCCTAAATCAATAAAATTTGGCAAACTAAATAAGAAGTGGCAATTACTCTATTCAGGACCATATGTAATTTCCAAAATACCATATCCTGGGACGTACAGGTTAGCCTATGAGAAAACAGGAAGAGACAAGGGTCTCTACACTCACAAAGAAATAAAAGCCTTTATAAAATGACAAAGTGTGGTAACATTTTTTTTCACATGATAATTGTACATAGTGTACATAATTATAAGTGTAATTTTTCTTCTAGAGTGTATGTTAAGATAAAGTAATGTGTATAGGCATAAGTAATGATTTGTACACAGAGGGATAAAAATTATCAGCAATGAGAAGTAACCCACTCATTACCTGTGAAGCGAAAGTATAAACATAATTAGCTTATGGCTCAGCTGTCGTGCGCTCAACAATACGCACTGACGTCAGTAGCAGTAGAGGAGACATTGACTAGCGTGCATGCGCAAAAGACTGGCTGAAGGTGCAGCCAAAATAGGAATGCAATGTGTACTTAATCTAAATACAAAGTAAACGGAAATACTGTGCAAATACATATACTATCTAAGAACTAGGGAACCTATTGATATATGTACACAGAGATTTAATTAAATACTAAGCTATATACAACATATTTACAGCCAAAAGGGAGCATTATGAAAAACTATACAAGATGTGTAAGCTAAGGACTAGCGACAAAATACTGTAAGAAATGTCAGATAATTCTCTTTGCAGAGTAAATGGTCATAATGGATAACAGAATAAATGAATGTCTATGAATTTACACAAAGTATGAAAATACCTGTGAGTGCATGTGATGGCCAAATGTATCAGTGGCCACTGAGCTATGAAATGGAATTAGTTTTTTTTCCCCCCAATGATCAGTGTATCGTCACAGCACAGAAGAAGAGAATTACAATGAGAGTAGCAGGTACCAAATGAAGAAACGGGCCGCACCTCAGGTAAACAATTTAGTTATAAGGATATTTACAATAAAGGTCATAAGTCAAATGAGAAATGCAGTATGCATCATTGCAGTGTGTCTTAGTGACAATTATCACTACCTATTCACCGCAGAGTACACACAAACTTTTAAGCATGAGATTTTACAAAAACCAATTAATTTCTTATCGTCACACATAAAAGCTTGAATAATGGCATTTCCAGGTATTTGAGAAAGATATCTATATGATGGTTAAAACATTAGATTTCAAACTAAGCTACACGTGATTTGAAGTAAACAACACTAGTACATGAGGAAACAACCTGACATTTCGTCAATGATTTGTCGGTACACATTATTTTAGTGAAGGAAAAGTTTCTTGGCAACTAGTCCATGATTGTACGAGTAACATTTCCACATAAATTCTTGAACCAGTAGACGAGTATTTCCTTTCTTCTCTTCCAAACAAAGGAGGTGGTGCCAAGCATAGTTAGGCCAGCAGGGTGCAATGTTTTAGTCCTATTTCCAATGTTTTTTCTCCCTCCTTTACCTAAGAAAGAAATGAGCTCCCACAAGTGATAAAAGCCTATCTATAAAATGAAGCAAAAATGTATCATATGTTTGTATTGTGTCATGAAAATGTGATATGTACTTAATTTGTATATGTGATGTGAAGGAAGATAAGTTGAAGCTAACAAACAAAGTTTAGTAACAGAACCCAGTTAATGAAAATTTTTCTGATGTTTTAAACTTAAGAAATTAATGTTCATAATATAACCAATGAATGGAATGTCAGCCATAGCTATAAGCTACCGTGTTATGTATATTGTTGTAACTTAACACTTGTATGAAATTCCGTTGGAAACCAAACTCTATATGAAGAAATGAACTTCAAAGATAAGCAATTTATACAATGTTTTGGATGGCTGTATGTGTCTTTCAACAAGTGCAAGGTCAATTGTGGTGACATGAACATGTGTGTGTTGTGGCTCAGAACGCTCGACACATGTACAAGTGAACTATAGTTGTTCGAGCAGGTACTCACCTCATCGATGGATGCTGTTGGTCAGGGTTCTCTCCACTGAAAATGTGGGGAGAATAACTTTTTGGAGTCACCCGGAGCAATATCACTGCCCTGAGGTAGCTCAACTAACCTTTCTGGACTAGTTCACTTTGATCGATGCTTGTGGCTGCATGGTTTGTATCTTGTAGGATAATAAAATATATTTGTGTGGAATCATATGGCCTGTTAGTTGTTGTTATATGTAATTGTTATCCCAAGTTCTGTACCTCCTGCAGGTCCCCTATAAGTTCGGAGAAGGTGACAGCATACTGCTTCCACCAGGTTCCTGCTTAGTAATGCACTGTGGTGTTCAAACCTATCTTCGGACTGCAGACAGTTTTACTTTACTTTACTCAGTTAACTGATTCATTTCAAGTCATTACAATATCCTTTGAGAAGTGTCATGTAATTAACTAAGTAACTATATGATTGTATAGCCAGTTATTGCAGAAGATATGCAAACACATTTGCAATGTAGCTTCCTGTGTGAACTTTCCTTATTTGATGCATGTTGTAAGGCCTTAGCATGCAATGGTGCCAAAAATATTGACATTTCTAGCAATGGACCAGATTGGTAATTAATGGTCATACTTTCAAACATAAAAAATGTTTTCTGATGTACTCTGACAATATTAGTAAATGTAATATGGGTACAGAAGTAGCTGTTTTCTTTAGCTTTCAATTTGCATACTATGTCATTTTCCTTACATATGTCACTCCTTCAGCATGAAATATGTTACAGTCAGTTTGTTTTATTATGAGTTCTATCAATCACAATAGCAATACAGCTTTGCTATGATACCGAATAAAATATGTTTTTATGTTATGGTGAATACGTTGCAAAATTTACTATAATGAATACAAAAAAGTACTGTGTGGTAGTTCATGCTAGTACTCACATCTGCTGATATAACATCATAATACATACAGTACACTGTACAATGAAACACAATAATTTATGTTTTTGCAGGTGGTACACTAAAGAGATGTTCATAATAGTTTCACATTGACTGAATTTACACCTTAATACATAAAAATAAATTTAATATGTTTTGCAACAAATTACAAGAATTTATATTTACACATACACCAATGGGATGTGACATGAATATAATAAACTATATTCCAAGATACTCATTTATGGTAAAAAAATCACCAGAGATTTTTGCTACAGGTACTCCTTCAATTTGCTCTTGAATTCTGTTGTTTCAGAGCAAGGTTTCGTATGTATGTTGGTAAGGCAGTAAACACTTGCAGTCCTGGGCAGTTTGCTCCTTTCTTCACAAGGGTGAAGCTCATTTTGTTATTGTGCAAGTCATATTTTGATCTCAAATTGAAGTGCTGATGTGCACTATTGTCTTTGATGAGGAGTAGATCTTATTAAATGAAACATGTAGAGGAGAAGATATACTACATCATCACTGTGAAAATCTGTAGTGTCATAATGCAAAACACAATAACAGTGCAGCCACAATTAACCAATTCTTCCCCGTACAAGTGAACAACAAACATAGAAACTGATAAAAGTAAATGGCAAGAACACACTCTGAGAGTGAGTGCCTGCTGCACTGTGCTTATTTAGAGGAAGGCTCCGGTAGATGACACAGCAGATGTTGGGCCATTAGCACTAGTCATGTAGCCCATCGCAGATGGCCTCTGGTGGCTAGCCTGTGCAGATGCAGCTGGTAGACTGTTTGAACTGCAGTGCACCAACAGCTTAGTGGCACAGCATGCTACCAAGTGTTATATACAGATTTATAGTAACCCTTCTTCCTTTGGGAAAGGGTTCTCCTCCAATGTGAGCGTTGCGTGTCTGTTGAAACATCCACCCCCTCTGCAGCAAGCACCACAGCCAATGGGGACAGCAGCAGAAGGAGATTCCAGTTTGAAACAGGTGAGTATTGGTGGAAGTTGCATGGCCATAGACACATGTGGCAGGCACTCCCACAAAGAGCACCGTAAGATAGGTACTCAATCTCTGGGTCCTTGATGTGGTGGACTGTGCCGACAGTGCAGGTGCCAGTTGGTTGGGCAGGGATGCTGTTGTCGAAGGTCCTGACGGTTCTCGGGGGCTGAAATCCAGAGAAAGGCAGGAGGCAACTACATCAACAAGGAAATAAGGCCTGCCTCCACAGCAAGGATGCCCTGTGGGGCTGGGACAGTTGCTGAGGTAGGAGAGAAGGCGGTGGCAGTGGACCCACAGCCTTCACTATGGCTTGAGGATGCAGCTGGTCAGGGTGCCACCAGCCCCTCACTGGTGCGCACCATGTAGGTGCACTGGCTGCAGCAGCTGTAGGCCATGGCCAGAATCCACGTAAGCCACTAGGTCCAGACTATGGAGCCAGAATCAAACTGCGATAAAGGCTGTGCTGACAGATGTTGGTGGAGTGCCATGAGTAGATGCAGCAGGGTGCATGGCTGGTGACCATATAGTATCTTGGCCACACTCTGATACCCTACCAGCATAATCCTGTAGGAGCTCAAGAAGCATATCTAGTCAACATCTGTGGAGTCAGTAATGTATTTCCTCATTTGAACCTTGAACATGCAGATAAGGTGTTCCACCTCAGCCGGCCGAAGTGGCCGAGCAGTTAAAGGCGCTACAGTCTGGAACTGCACGACCGCTATGGTCGCAGGTTCGAATCCTGCCTCGGGCATGGATGTGTGTGATGTCCTTAGGTTAGTTAGGTTTAAGTAGTTCTAAGTTCTAGGGGACTGATGACCACAGCAGTTAAGTCCCATAGTGCTCAGAACCATTTGAACCATTTTTTTGTTCCACCTCATCATTAGATTGGAGGTGAACAGGAGGACCTGTCATGTGGTGGATGCCTTGATGGGTGCGGAAATTGCAGAAGGTCTGAGACACAACTCGAGGACTGTTATCCGTCAAACGCATATAAGGCAATTCTTCAATAGAAATTTTTTTAAGAGAGGGCCAGAATCATAGCTGCGGCTGATGTCGAAGGACAGTAGTCAACTTATGGAAATTTAGAGAAAGCTTTGAAAACAACAACCAGTAAGAATTTTGGAATGGTCCTGCCAAAGCTAGACAGACACATTATTATGGGCGCTGTGGTGTGGGCTACCTATTGGGTAGCACACTGAGAGCAGGCCATGATAAGAAACACAATGTCACTACCGATGCCAGTCAAAAACACAAGCTGATGGGCCAGTGTCTTAGTACCGAAGACCGCCCAACGCTGATGTAGCAGCTGAAGCATGTCCTGCTGTAGGACGGCTGGGCTCACAACCCTGGGTGACAACCCATCTGTAGCTAAGAGAACAATACCATCAAATACCAAAAGGTGGTGAGAAAGGGCAAAATAGTTACAGAAAGGATCAAAAGCCCTGACTGGAGGAGTCCTTTCTGGCCAATCATGTTGAATGAGGCAAACAGCCTGATGCAAAACCGGATCAGTAGCAAAAGAAGGCGCAATCTGGGAACCTGTAATATGAAACCCTTCCACTGTATGTTGTTCCACAACATCTAAATGAACACAAAGTGGACATGTTGAGTCGCAAATTGACACAATAAAAAGACTGCTAAGTAAGTGAAAAATTTGGCCAAAAAGTGTTCTTCTTAGATAGGCAACATACGCACACATGCACAACTCACACACACATGACCACTGTCTCTGGTCACTGAGGCTGACTATGAGCAACTGCACATGATGAGAAAAGCAATCTGAGTGGTAGGGGTAAAGAGGAGACTGCGACGGGGAGGAGGAGGGATAGCAGGGTATGGGTGGGGGAGGTTGTACTGCTACTTGTGGGAGCATACAGGTGTGTGGTGGGGACAGTGACTAAAGAAGGCTGAGGACGGGGGTGGGGTATGGTTACGTAGAATGTATTAGGGGGAGAGTGTTCCCACCTGTGCAATTCAGAAAAAACTTGGGTTGGAAGAAAGGACCCAGAGGGTGCAGTATGCAAAGCAGTCATTGAAGTGAAGTAAGTTGTGTTGGGCAGAAACTGTGTGATCCTGCTGTTTCTTTTGTGAGTGGCTGTTCATGCGGACAGTCACTTTCTTCGCTATCATGCACACATAGATTGCAGCACTGTAGTAGCAGCTTACCTTGTAAATCTAACAGCTGCTTTCACAGGTAGCCCGTCCTTTGGAGGGATAGGTGATGCTTGTGACTGGACTGGAGTAAGTGGTGATGAGAGGATGTATGGGACACACCTTGCATCTAGGTCTTTTAGAGGAATATAAGACATGAGACAAGGGATGTGGGGCAAAGGTGGAGCAGGGATGGAAGAGGATATTGTGGGTGGCAGAATACCAGTGTTGGAAGGGTGAGAAGGATGGTGAGTAAGATATTCTTCATTTCAGGGCATGACGAGAGGTAGTCGAAACCCTGGCAGAGAGTTTGATTCAGTTGCTCCTGTCATGAGTGGTACTGAGTCATGAAGGGTTGGACAGTGGAACATTGGGAGGTGATGGGTGACTAGAGAGATAAGGCATGGGAAATCTTTTTCTGTACAAGATTGGGAGGGTAATTTCAGTCTGTGAAGGCCTCAAGGATATAGGTATATTTGGAGTGCGCTGCTTGTCACTTACAGACTTGACAACCATGGGGGGCTGGACTGTATGGAAGAGACTTCTTGGTATGGAATGGGCAACAGTTGTCAAAATGGATGTATTGCTGGCAGTTGGTAGGTTTGTGCTGTAGTCACCACAGATGCCTACTGCAGCAGAAACTCTGCAGACAGACCAGCGATGCCAGTTGCCGACTCTGCTGCGGAGTCTGGCTGACACAAGAGTGTTTAGAAGCAAGTACCACAGCTAACAAGAAACACATAGGTACGGCAAATGTCCATTAGAGGGCATCAACCAGCAGCAGAGGGCAGGGGCACAATGATCAACGAACTGTTTCTTTGTGATCACGTGGGTGCAAATACTCCTGGAAATATCCTTCCACCTGGGGCTAGATAAGCCGGTGCTCAGCTGTTCAGCAGGCAGTTCTCGACTTGCCGAATGTGGAGAAGATTGGCCAGTACAGCAGTGTGCCACCTCAACCCTCCTCTGTTCCTCAACGATTGTGAGACGTCGCTTCTGTCGTGTTAGGTTATCTGCCAGGTGCTATCAGCCAACTTCAGTGTGGAACAGTTGTACAGGTATAGAGTCAAAGAGAACTCTGGTTATAGGAATTAGTAGTTATTTGGTTGATCGGGTAGACCCGTTAGACTGTCAGCAAGCGCACTGCTAGTGCCTGCTACTAATAAGGCGAGTACACTGTTCACTTGTTACATATTTTTATGAGCTTCAAACAGGAGCGACTTATTTTCAGTTATCTGGGTAGTTACTAGTTTATTTTTGTAATTTATTGTGTGTTTGTGTGCTTACTAGGCACAACCTTTTATTTCAATAACAGTGTAGTGTACAGTACCGCCGTTGCTATCGACCCTCGTATGGTAAAGGCTTTTGTTTGTTTGGTTAGAACAGCTCAGTGTCGGTTAGACCATCAGTGTGAGAGCACTTCGATTTCCCACTGCTAATAAGGCAAGTATACTGTTCGTTTGTTGCATATTTTTAAAGCTTCAAACAGGAGTGACTGCAGTAATGGATAGGAACTGTGATTGTTGTGTACAGATGCAAGCTGAGTTGGCGACCCTCAGCTCACAACTCCAAGCTGCTTTGGCTTCCATCACACAGCTTGAGGCTGCTGCCAAGGGGCGTCTGTGGGGGATCGAACGCGGGGATGCGAGGGACATTGAGCACGTCCCACATGTCCTCCAATCGGTCCACTGCTGTGGCCGCTCCGGGTAGTGCCTGCACTGATGTTGACCCCTCACCTGTGATCGAGTGCGAGATCATCCCAAAGTCGGTAGGCAGTGAAAAATTTTCAGAGGGGCCGATCGTAGGGCCTCTCCGGTTCGTTTGATGAACACATTTCGGGGTTTATCTGTGGCTGACGATGTCTCTGAGCTGGATGCAGTAGTCCACCCTGTTCCAGAGGAAGCTTCTCGGCCTGCAAGGTCTGGGGCAGTCACAGAGGGTGGGTTTGCTGGTAGCTGGGAGCTCCAATGTTAGGCACATAATGGGGCCTCTTAGGAACATGGCTGCCAAGAAGGGGAAGGAAGCCAGTGTGCACTCCGTGTGCATTCTGGGGGGGAGTCATTCCGGATGTAGAAAGGGTGCTTCCGGATGCCATGAAGAGTAAGGAGTGCAGCCAACTGCAGGTGGTGGCTCATGTCAGTACCAATGACGTGTGTCGCTTTGGATTGGAGCAGATTCTGTCTGGTTTCGGGCGGCTTACAGAAATGGTAAAGACTGCCAGGCTTGCTTCCGAGATTAAGGCGGAGCTCACCATCTGCAGCATCGTCAATAGATCCGACTGTGGTTCTTTGTTGCAGAGCCGAGTGGAGGGTCTGAATCAGAGGCTCAGGCGGTTCTGTGACTGTGTAGGCTAGAGCATCCTTGACTTGCACCATCGGGTGATGGGTTTCCGAGTTATGCTTAATAGGTCAGGAGTCCACTACACACAGGAGGTGGCTACACGGGTAGCAGGGGCTGTGTGGAAGGGACTGGGTTGTTGTTTAGGTTAGAGGGTCTCAGGGAACCACAGAAGGGACATCCGTCTAAAAGTGGCAGGTAAAACACAGTAAGGTAGTTGTAGAAACGATTGATATTGTAGTTGTAAATTGTCGTAGCTGTGTTGAGAAATAACCAGAGCTCCAAGCCCTAATAGAAAGCACTGAAGCTAAAATAGTTGTAGGTGCAGAGAGCTGGCTAAAACTGGAAATAAGTTCAGCCAAAATTTTTTCAAACGATCTAAAAGTGTTCAGAAAGGATAGATTAAATACAGTTGGTGGTGGAGTAATTATTGCTGTCAGAGGTAGTTTGCCTTGTAACGAAATTGAAGTAGATAGCTAGTGTGAAATAGTATAGGTAGAGGTTATACCTGACAATCAGACTAAACTATTAATTGGATCGTTTTACTGACCCCTGACTCAGAAGATATAGTTGCTGGACAGTTCAAAGAAAACTTGAGTCTCATTTCAAATAAGTACCCCGCTCATACAATTATAGTCGGTGGTGACTTCAATCTAACCTCAATATGCCGGAAAAATTACACGTTTAAAGCCGGCGGCAGGTATAAAACATCATCCAAAATTGTACTGAATGCATTCTCAGAAAATTATTTTGAACAATTATTTTGAACAATTATTTCATGAGCCCACTCGAAGCGTAAATGGTTGCAAAAGCATACTTGACCTTTTAGCAACAAATAATCCTGGACAAATTGTGAGCACTGTTATGAATACAGGGATTAGCGACCACAAGGCAGTAGCTGCTAGGCTGAATAACACCTACCTACCCCATCAAAAAGAAACGCAAGGTATATCTATTTTAAAAAGCTGATAAAAATGCTCTTAATGCCTTTTTAAGAGACAGTATTCACTCCTGATCTGATCATGTAAGTGTAGAAATGTTGTGGAATGTTTTAAAAGAGATAGTATCAACAGCAATTGAGAGATATATACCACATGAATTAATAAGTGATGGTACTGATCCCCCATGGTACACAAAACAGGTCAGATCGATGCTGGATAAGCAACAAAAAAAAAAAAAAAAAAACATGCCAAATTTAAAAGAATGCAAAATCCCCAAGATTGGCAAAGTTTTACAGAAGTTCGAAATATGGTGCGTACTTCAATGCAAGATGCTTTTAATAATTTACACAATGAAGTTCTGTTTCGAAATGTGGCAGAAAACCCAAAGAGATTCTGGTCACACATAAAGCACACCAGTGGCAAGAAGTAATCAATACCTCCACTGTGCGATAACAACGGTGTAGGCACTGATGACAGTGCCACTAAAGCAGAGTTATTAAACACGGTTTTCCAAAACTCCTTCACCAAAGAAGATGAAGTAAATATTCCTGAATTCCAATCAAGAACAACTGTGAAGATAAGAAACATAGAAGTAGATATCCTCGGTGTAGCGAAGCAGCTTAAATCATTTAATAAAGGCAAGGCCTCTGGTCCAAATTGTATACCAGTCAGGTTTCTCCCAGAGTATGCTGATAAAATAGCTCCATATTTAGCAATTATATACAACCACTCGTTCACAGAAAGGTCCGTACTTAAAGACTGGAAAATTGCTCAAGTCACACCAATACCCAAAAAGGAAAGTAGGAGTAATCCGCTGAATTACAGTCCTATATCACTAACGTCGATTTGCAGTAGGGTTTTGGAACATATACTGTATTCGAACATTATGAAGTACCTCAAAGAAAATGATTTATTGACACATAGTCAGCACAGTTTCAGAAAATATCGTTCTTGTAAAACACAACTAGCTCTTTATACTGAGGAAGTAATAAGTGCTATCGACAGGGGATGTGAAATTGATTCCATATTTTTAGGTTTCCAGAAAGCTTTTGACATCGTTTCTCTCAAGCATCTTGTAACCAAACTGCATGCCTACGGAGTATCGCCTCAGTTGTGCGACTGGATTCATGATTTCCTGTCAGAAATGTCACAGTTCAAAGTAATAGACGGAAAGTCATTGAGTAATACAGAAGCAATATCTGGCATTCCCCAAGGAAGGGTTATAGGCCCTCTATTGTTCCTGGTCTATGTTGACGACATAAGAGACAATGTGAGTAGCCGTATTATATTGTTTGCAGATGATGCTGTCATTTACCATCTTGTAAAGTCATCAGATGATGAAAACGACTTGCAAAATGATTCAGATAAGATATTGTATGGTGCGAAAAGTGGCAATTGACCCTGAATAAGGAAAAGTGTGAAGTTATTCACATGAGTACTAAAAGAAATCAGCTAAATTTCGATTACATGATAAGTCACACAAATCTGAAGGCAGTAAATTCAACTAAATACTTAGGAATTACTATTACAAGTAACCTAAATTGGAATGATCACATAGATAATATTGTGGGTCAAACCAAAGACTGTGATTCATTGGCAGAACACTTAGAAGGTGCAACAGGTCTACTAAAGAGACTGCTTACACCATACTTGTCCGCCCTATTCTGGTGTATTGCTGTGCAGTGTGGGATCCGCATCAGATGGGACTGACGGATGACATCGAAAAAGTACAAAGAAGGGCAGCTCATTTTGTATTATCACGAAATAGGGGAAATAGTGTAACAGACATGATATGTGAATGGGAGTGGCAATCATTAAAACAAAGGCACTTTTCTGTGCGACGGGATCTTTTCATGAAATTTCAGTCACCAGTTTTCTCCTCCGATTGCAAAAACATCCTGTTGACACCCACCTACATAGGGAGAAATGATCATTACGATAAAATAAGAGGAATCAGGGTTCGCACAGAAAAATTTATGTCCTCGTTTTTCTCGTGTGCTGTTCGAGAATGGAATGGTAGAGAGACAGCTTGAAGGTGGATTATTGAACCCTCTGCCAGGCACTTTATTGTGAATAGCAGAGTAATCACATAGATGTAGATGTAGATGTAGATCTAGATCCTCAGAAGGGATCGTTATTGTTTTGTTGGTTCTGAAGAGTGTGTTACTGTTTGTGGTGTATTGTAGTTTCCATAATAAATAAGTTGGCAAAACAAGTTGGTTCTCGCTCTATAGACTTAGCGGTTTGATATTAACGGAGGTACTCTTGTAGCCATCTTTGCGGTGGATGTCATTATCTAGGAAGAAGGCTTGTTGCGTTGAGGAGGACCAGGTGCAGCGAATGGCGTAGTAGGAGTTGAGGTTCTGGAGGAATGTGGATAGCGTTTCCTGGTGTAGGATGGTGCCATGAGGGTGCCCATTGCTGTACCATAGGTTTGTCTGTAGATGGTACCTTCAAAGGTGGAGTAATTATGTATAAGAATATAGCTGGTCATGGTGATCAGGGAGGTGGTTGTAAGTTTAGAATCCAGTGGGTTTTGGGAAAAGTTGTGTTCAGCAATATCAAGGCCATGGGCATTAGGGATGTTAATGTAAAGAGAGACGATATCAGTAGTGATGAGCAGGGCACCGCATGTTAAAGGAATATGAAATATGGAGAGTTGGTATAGGAAATGGTTGGTATCTTTTATATAGGAGGGTAGGTTGTGGGTAACAGGCTGAAAGTGTTGTTCTATGAGAGCAAAGATTCTCTCATTAGAGACACAGTAATTGGCCACAATGGGATGTCCTGGGTATTTGGTTTTATGGCCTTAAGGAAGCGTGTAGGAGGTAGAAATGTGGGGAGTGGTAGCAGTGAGGAGAGAAATAGACTCAAGGGAGAGGTTCTGGGTTGGGCCTAAGAATTTGAGGAGAGACTAGTGATACTGCTGGATTTTTGGAATGGGGTCACTGTGGCAGAATTAGTAGGTGGATGAATCTGACAGCTGCTGGGGTCCATCTGCTGGGTAATCCTAGCAGTTCAAAACCACAGTGGTGGATCCTATGTTAGCAGATAGGGTTATAAGGTTGGCTTCAGTTTTTTGGTGGTAGATTGTGATTATTTCCCCAGAGGTAAGGTTAACTTGCATGTTGAGGGATTTGCAGAATGATGAGGCAAGATTTGAGTTTAAGAAATTCTGTAATGTTACACAATGTGACTGGGGGCAGTGAGGGTGGATCGCGGTTGGATGGAGGAGGGAACTGAGTCAGGCAGGGTTCAACATTGGTTTTTGGTTCAGTCTGATTGGTAAGGTTGGTGGCGAAAAAGTGCTTCCACTCTATACTGGCACAGATGGAAGAAGCAAGGATGATTGGTGAAATATAAAAATGTATAAAAATACACAATAACATAGAAATATGTGCAAAAAAATTTAGAATACCTCTTCACAATCTGTAAAATGCAATTGCTCTGCAATCCTAAGTTCCTGTATCCCATCTCTCACACTGAAATCCATGCCCTCTGGGAATTAGAGCAGCATGCACAATGTCACTTCAAGAAACTCTCCAACCTGTTCATCTCCTACTTCCCACCTGGGACTACCGCTATCCACCACTCCCTCACAGACTTATTATATTTTTACACCCTTGGAGACACTTAAACACACCTGTAACACGATCATGAAACTACCCTCCAAAAGCCTTAGTACCACAGAAGTGTCAGTTCTTCCCAAAGGCCTTACCTTTTGCCCACTGGACTTGTATCCCAGCCCCTGTAGTGGAAACACTTTTTCGCCATCAACCTTACCAATCAGAACCAACTCAAAACCTATGTTGAACCTTCCCTGACTCGCTTTACTCCTCCACTTAACTGTGATCCATTCCCACTGCCCCTGTTGCTCCTGTTAATATTACAGAATTCTTTAACCTCAAACCTTACCTTACAATGATTCCCCAAATCCCTCAACATACGAACTAACCTTAGATCCACAGAAAGAACTGCAATGCACCACTTAAACACTGATCCTGACCTTACAATCCTACCTACTAACAAAGGTTCCACCTTTGTGGTTTTGAACCACAAAGATTACCTGATGGAAGGATACCACCAGCTATCAGATTCATCCAACTACTAAACCTGCCACAGTGATCCTGTTCCAGAAATCCAACAGAATCTCCAGTCTCTCTTCAGATCTTCAGGCCCATCCCTCTTCGTGTATTCCTGCCTTCTACATGGTTTCTAAAGTCCATAAACCAAGCCACACAGGATGCCCAATTGTGGCTGCTTGTTTTGCCCCAACTGAGAGAATATCTGCACTTGTAGACCAATGCCTTCAGCCTATTATATGCAGCCTACGCTCTTGTATAAAAGACACCAAACATTTCCTCCACCAACACTCCACATTTCCTGTTCCTTTACCACATGTTGCCCTGCTCATCACTATTGATGCCATGTCTCTTTACACTAATATTCATAACAGCGATGGTCTTGCTGCTTTTGAACACTAACTTTCGCAATGCCCAACAGGTTCCAAACCTAAAATCGCCTCACTCACAGTTACTTCACCTTTGAAGGCGCCACCTACAAACAAATCCATGGTATGGCAATGGGCACCCACTTGGCGCCATCCTATGCCAGGACACGCTATCCACATTCCTCCAGAACCTCAACACTTACTCCCCCATTCGCTTCACCTGGTCCTCCTCAACCCGACAACCCACCTTCCTCAATGTTGACCTCCACCACAAAGATGGCTGCATCATTACCTCCATCAGTATCAAACTTACCACCAGCAATACCTCCACTTCAACAGTTGCCACCCATTCGATACCAAGAAGTTCCTTCTGTACAGCCTAGCCACACATGGCTGTTTCATTTGTAGTAATGAGAAGTCCCTCTCCAAATATACCAAGGGTCTCACTGAGGCTTTCACAGACTGAAATTACCTTCCTAACCTTGTACAGAAACAGATTTCCTGACCCCTAACTCTCCAATCATCTACCAGAGTCCCACCATCTGGCTACAAAGGAGCATTCCCCTCATGACCCTGTCACTTATGTATTTGACATCTGTCTGTATGTCTATATCTTTAAGAAAGATGAGGCCAAATCCAATTTTGGATTCACTATTGTCACTGCTCCAGTATAGCACATATCCATTTCTCAGAGATTTCTTGCCACAGCTTTTCCACTTTGTCTCACTCAACCACAATATCCTGAGCTTACACCTGTCCATGAGCTCTACCAGTTCTTCACTTTCGTTGGTGACGGTGAGGATATTAAGTGTACCAATTTTCGGTCAGTTATTTTTTGGGAGAGTTTTGTGTCTTCTGGTATCTTCGGTGAGCATCAAGTATTTTCTCATCATTATGTCAAGCAGTACTAGAACAACTGTCATGTCTTGTGTTCAATTCAGTCTTCCTTCTGAGGCTTGATTTAGGTTTGAAAGCAGTATACAGGGTATTACAGAAAGAATTTTACAACTTTGAAAATTCATATAAATTCATTCATAGTACCTACAGAGGTGATTGTCGTATCAATTTGTAGGGAAATACATCAAGTTTTGTCTCACATAGTTTGCTAGTGCCGAATCGCATCGTAAGGAGCGCTAGCAGCAGTTGCATTAAAGATGGCTGCCTTCACTGGACCTGAGCTTGCTAGCTGTGTGTCTTGGCTTGAAGAATCGAAGTTAGTGACAACAGTTCAGCGTAATTTCTGTGCCAAGTATGCTAAAGATCCTTCTAGTAGCCCTACAATTTATAAGTGGCATAAATGTTTTATAGAAACAGGGTACTCGGTAAGACATGGGAAGTCATCGGGTCGTCCAGGCACATCTGATGACGTCATTGAGTGAGTGAGACAACATTACAATAATTTTTGATACCACAAATGGATGAGGATGACCAAGAACAAAATGTTTACTTCATGCAAGATGATGCACCACCCCAGTACGTGGCTGATGTCCGGGATTTTCTCAGTGATGACTTTTCAGGTCAATGAATTGGCAGTGATACATAACTTGCGTGGTGCCCATGTTTCCCAGACCGAACACCACCGGATTTTTTTTTTGGGAAGAAATTGACTTCCAATGGGATGTGTGCAGGATAACCAACAGAAGCCACATACAACATCTTTAGTTTAAGGTAAAAAAAACTTGATGTGTTTCCCTACAAAATAACACTAAACCCAGCTCTATATCTTCTTTCAATAAATTTGAATAATTTTTTTTAAGTTGTTAACTTCTTTTTGAAACACCCTGTATATTTGCTCAGCTGCTGACTTGCTAGGCCTTACATAGATGAGGATTTTATTTCAGGGTTTACTCACTTAGCCTTTGAAGATACCTCTTCTCCACATGGCAGTGGTGTCTTCTTCTAATTATCCCCAGGGAGGATGGGTTGCCTCATCCACCATCTCGACCATTCTGAAGGTCTCGTTCTCTGCCGAAGGCGCCATTAAGGTCTTTGGCCATAACCTTGGGCATGGTGTAGGGAAGCAGCCTACTCACGCTGTAGTAAATTCACATCAGTTTCCATTGTGTGCCAGCCAGTCTGCTGTAACTAGCTCTGACGTCATAAATGTTGCGCAATACCTTAAAAATCAAGCAAATGACCTAAAACTTTACTAGCATGTCAGGAATAATACTAAATTAATGTGTGTTAAATATCAGTTCGATAACTTCAGTCATTTTCGAAATTTGGACGTTTTTCTGAAAAAATCATTGGCGCAACAGAAAAGAGCTAGAGACTTCAAAATTTATATTTAGATTCATCTTTCATAATGATTTAATAAAAACAGTACTTTGGATTTCACAAATTAAGATTTTAGTGGAAATTCATGATTTTCTGGTTTTCATCTCAAAACTGAAGGAAGCAAGATAGATTAAGTAGGCTAATAAATAAGGCTAGGATGTTTAGATTTAAATAGGTTGGAGGTCCGCTATGATTATGAAGATGTGTAAAGTTTCTTTTGAATACCTATAAAATTATAGCGATAGTGGATCTCAAAAGGACCAGTTCAGAGCTCATCTACTGCGTGCAGTGTAATTTAATTAATTCTCTCGCCCAAAATATTTAACTTAGCCACGTCAAAATTTTATTATCAATACTTACCTGCGTGCTGAATGCACGTTTAAATTAAGAGCTTCTTCGGCCATCAGCAAAAGAAGCTATAAATTATTATGTAACTTGAAGTGGTGCGTTACTAGCCCAGCGGCTAGTCGGGAGAGCCGAAAAGATCAGGCGTTCCCTTAGCCGTCCGCACCGCGGCTTTATATATAAGAACGCTGCTCGAGGAAGGAAGGCCCCAGTTCTCTCCAGACGCTGAATGACACGCCATCTGCGTCGGGAGCCGCGTCGCATCAGTGTCACTGCTACAAACAGCCTCGGGTGCCGTATTAAGTTACTAGAGATACGCGGAACCATGAAAACATTTCATGTGAAGTGTTAATTCTGGAATGATTTTCATTATCTAGCTTCAGTTTGCGTATTGTCGCGTTTTCACGTGCCGTCGCGGGACAGACATTCTACCAAATATTTAGCGTGGCGTTTGATGAAGTATTTTCATCAAATTATGGCGAGCATTCCTTTTAACATTTAATTCGGACATTTATAGTTGCATCAGCGCATTAGACTCTGAACTGCTCTGTTAGTTAGGTTGTAGGGATACTCGTGTTTTTTATCAGTGAATTTCAGAATATACTCAACTATTTTGGAAAACCATTTTTGATTAGAAATCCCGGACAATCTCCTAATTCCTCAGAGCTATAAGCTGCAGCTATAATAACATTCTCAGATAAAGTGGGCACTAGGATCTCTAATTACTGGTTCCATGTTTTATTAAATCACTTTCTGGGTGCCAAAAAGTAAATAGAGAGCCAGTGTTGAGAACGGCGAAAGACAGCATTAACAACATTCTAAAAGCCAGAAACTGATTCAACATGCAAGTGTTTATACAGCAATTATACAGCAATCAGTAATTTAGTTCATTTTTACAAACTTATCCGCCGCCCCACAACGCGTTTCACATTATAGCCCGCGAAGCTGGATCCCTGTCTGAACTTAACCAACCTTTCATACTGGCTTACTGATGTGGAGGGTGTCCACCTGGATACACCATGCAAGAATTACTCAAATTGATGATAGGGAAGGTGGCCCTATCTCCCAGCCAGGTTAATTGTCGTGTATGTGGCGACAACCAATCAGACAACCTACTCTGTGTACTCCGCTCATGAAACAGGCTACTTTTGAGCCACACCAGTCCCACTGGTCAGATTCCCGTTGCTCGCTTTGACCTAGATGTCATCCACACTGCATGCTTTCATTCTCTCCAAGTCTGATGCAGCTGGTTACATCGTCTTGTGACTTGCCTCTGCACAGCAAGCTGCATCACATATGGAGCCAAACTGCACAACTGTTCTTCCTCTATGGATGTCACTGTGACAACCTATTGGACTGCAGAGTCATCTTAAGCTGCCACTTTTTTGGCTAGGTCAATCAAGCTTGTGGTTTGCCACCATGGAAAGCAATTTCCTTTTGAGGGATGTCATCAGTGACAGCACAAAATTCATCACACTGCTTAATAACTCAGGTGAACATGTGGATACAATCAGCAATATCGTCTTTGTCCCACTCTCCAACGATAAATACAAGGCTGCTAAAACAGCACTCCTCTGCCACCTCTCCTGCTCCCAGGAAGAATAGTTACACCGTCTCATCTGTGCTGGAGATTTAAAGGACTGGACTGTACCTCGTACTCAATTGCACACCATGGCATTATGGGTCATGAAGGTTCACCCATAAGTTCAACTGGTCATAGTTGCACATGAGAAAGAGCCTCTAGACACATGCCTCGTACTAGTGGATAGAATACTTTCGATCATTCAACAATGACAATGTATTAATAATGCAGAAAACAACAGCACTGGACGTGGCTGGTAACCACAGCAGGAGTGCAACCAACCTACTACAAGCCAAGCAGATTTCGCCTGACCTCTGCTGACCATAACATCATTGCCATTAGCTGGAGTGATGACTACAACAGTACTCACCTACCCATCAATGTACTACACACACCTGCACCTGTGCAAAATCATTCTGCTGGTACCACACTCGGTTCAATGATCCACTTGCAACTGTCATCACCCATGCGATTATCCAAACTTGATGCATAGTTTTCAGGAGGCGCACCAAACTGTTCAGGATATTTAAGCTGCCTAGACACTCGATACAATGACACCAGTTCTCTCCTGCCTCATTCTCATCTAGTCAGCAGGCTCTTCATTCTCAACTGCATCAACAGCCAGTACTTTCCTGTTGCCTCTAGCTTGGAAGTCAGTACTTTGCCACTCTCTTATCCCTCTCCGATGCCTGGCCAGCTGGTGTGTGTTGGTTAGAGTCTCGCAATCTACTAACCACTGCACAGTGTGGATTTCATGTACCCTGTTCTGCAGTTGACCATCTTGTCACTTTGTCAACCAATGTCATGAATGTTTTTTTGGTTTTCTGTGGAAATATCAGACTGTGGTCATTTTTTTTTTTATTTCGAGAAAGCCTGCAACACCTGCTGGGGGACTGGTATCCTCTGCACTCCACACACATGGGGCTTCCAAAGCCGCCTCCTCATTTCCTTCATGAATTTTTAAAAGACCAATTTTTCAAGGTATGTGTCAGTTTGGCCTTGTCGGATGTCTTTTTATCCATGAGAACAGGGTGCCTCAAGGCTCTGTCCTGAACTTCGTTCTCACTGCTAGTGTCATTAACCCATTATGGACTGTCTCCCAACAGGCATCTCCAGCTGCCTTTTCGTAAATGACTTTGTGATCTATTGGAATTTTCCACAGACTTGTCTCCTCAAGTGGCATCTTCAGTGATGTTTCGATTGTCTTTACTCATAGAGCATCAACAATGCCTTTCGCTTTTCCACTGACAAAACCGTTTGAATGTATTTCTGCCGGCGCAATGGGTTTCTTCCACCGTCTTTCCATCTTGGCCCTGTTGCCCTTCCATACGCTGAAATTACAAAATTCCTGGGGCTCATGCTTGATAGGAAACTTTCTTAGTCCTTCAATGTGTCTTACCTGGGTGCATGCTGCGTCCGGTCCCTCAATGTTCTACGTGTCATAAGTGGTACTTGCTGGGGAGCGGATTGGACTATCCTTTTCTGTTTGTACCAACTACTTGTCTGTCTGAAACTAGACCATTGGTGTTTTGTTTATTCCTTTTCACATCCGTCCATCTTATGCCATTTAGACACAATCCATCATCATGAAATACGTTTGGCCACTGGTGGACTTTTCTCTAGCCCACTTGAGAGTCTGTACGCAGAAGCTGTCGAACTATCACTGTCATACCAGCCTGATGTCTTCCTCAGCAGATATGCATGCCATTTGTCTGCATTACCCAGTTATCCAGCCTGTGCCCTCTTTTTTGATGATTCCTCGACCAACAGTAAGGGGTGCACGCTTCTTCTCATTTACCTTCTTGAGTACGCTCTCACCTACTGCTCCAGCAGCTTAACTTCAAGCTACCTGCCACATTCCTGACTGGTGTGAATCCTTAACCATCTTGGCTTTGTGGGGCGACCTGTGTTCATATTGGACTTCATTCACTTCCCAAGGACATGGCTCCAGATTCAATCTATCACTCTAAGTTTCTTGATCTTCGCATGCAACTTAGCAATACTAACCTTGTGTACACTAATGGCTGTAAGACTGACTGTATTATCAGGTGTGCCATTGACATTTTTGGTACTGATTTTCAGAACATTGGTCAATTTTTACAGCAGAGCTCTTCACCCTCTATCAGGCCACCTAGTACATCGAGCAACACAGGCTCTTTAATTGTGTCATATGCTCTTATTCTTTCAGTGCCCTTCAGAGCCTCTGTGTGTTGTACACAGTTCATCTCCCTTAATATAGTTGGTCCAAGAAAGCTTCCACTTGCTCACTGTTGAGGGAGCCACCGTGATGTTCATGCGGGTTCCTGGTCACATTGGTCTGATGAGAAATAATGCTGCTGACACAACTGCCAAGGCTGCAGTCCTCCTACCTTGGCTACCATTCCTTTGGACGATCTCTGTGTTGCTGTCTGTTGGCAGACAGTGTCACTATGGCATCACCACTGGTCTTCTCTTCACGAGAGCAAGCTCTGGGGAATTAAGCCTCTCCTAATGGCTTAGCCGACCTCTTCTCAGCCTTCCCATCGCGAGGAGATCGTTTTAGCTAGGTTACGTATTGGATACTGTCTTTTTAGCCATCCCCATTTTGTTAAGTGGTGATCCCCCACCACTTTGTGCTCATTGTCATCAACCTTTGATTGTTTGCCATTTCCTGACCCAACCTTTCTTTAACCGCTTATGTTCTAGTGTATGTTTACCCTCTGAGTTATTGTCCATTTCAGCAAAAGATCTGCTGGCTGTCGACCGCATTGTCTTAGCAATATGACTAAGGAACTCCACTGCCTCTGTGGCGTATTTTGTTGTGGATGTTTTGGCCCCAGTTGGTTTTGTGAAACAGCAGTGTTTTGATTCACAAGCACACGGAGCAACCGAGCCTCTCACTTTACACAACGGCTTCTGCAACTTACTTGGTACCTTCAGAACTGCCTTCACACCATCAATCATACTCAGAATCTACAGCAACTCTATTTTTACTTGCACACTCTGAACACTCATCTGCAACATGAAAATGATGCCATTCAGTGCAGAATTCACAACCTTGAATGGAACTCCACATGGCATTGTCACAGTCTTGAACAGCTTCGTCGACCACCTCTGGCTGATTCCAGTGTTGCCCCCGTATCTCTGCATGAACCCAACCTTGAAGCTCATTCGTCATCTGCAGATAAACTTACAGCATAGTCACCGTCTGCCGACACAAAGGTCAGTACTGTACTTTTTGCTAATTCTTCTCCTGCACCGGCCGGAGTGGCCGTGTGGTTCTAGGCACTACAGTCTGGAACCGCGTGACCGCTACGGTCACAGGTTCGAATCCTGCCTCGGGCATGGATGTGTGTGATGTCCTTAGGTTAGTTAGGTTTAAGTAGTTCTAAGTTCTAGGGGACTGATGACCACAGCAGTTAAGTCCCATAGTGCTCAGAGCCATTTGAACCTTCTCCTGCCATGCCTTTGCGCTCTTCCCCGCAAGACCAGTTTGTGCACTGCGTCATTAAAATGGAATACTTCATAAGATCAACACTACTCCTAGCCCTACCGGTACTTTGTAGACCATGTAGATTACTGCTGGATCTATTCAGGGTCACTGAGGCAGCAGTTAATGAACTAGAGGCTGACATTGTGCAACCCTCTGACAGCTGATGGGCTTCGCCCATCAAATTAGTTAAAAGAAAAACACAAATCTGTTACGTTGTGTGGTGATTTTAATGAACGTGCTATAAGGTCAGCCTGCCAGAACATCCAGGCTCTTCACCCATCATCTGGTAGGTGCCTCCGTGTTTAATTCAAAATGGCTCTGAGCCCTATGGGACTTAACATCTTATGTCATCAGTCCCCTAGAACTTAGAACTACTTAAACCTAACTAACCTAAGGACATCACACACATCCATACCCGAGGCAGGATTCGAACCTGCGACCGTAGCAGTCCCGCGGTTCCAGACTGAAGCGCCTAGAACTGCACGGCCACCGCGGCCGGCCTGTGTTTAGTGTCATTGGCTGCAAGAAAGCATACCCGCAAATCCCTATGAGGCCAGATAATATCCACAAAATGGCTGTTATCACATCTTTTGACTTGTTTCTGTTTATGTATCTGCTATACGAACAGTTCTCAAACCTGGCAGCACTATTGAAGTCCCCGTTTTGTCATGCTTACCTTGACAGTATTCTTATTTTTCTCATTGGATTAAGATTCCCATATCATGAATTTCAAACAAGTTTTCGATGCACTCTCTGACAGTGAAGTTGCATTCAAGGAAAAATTCCAACAAAATTCCATAAAAGGGACTTGTTTTCCTTGCCCATGTAGTACATACCTCTATCAGTCTCCCTAGGCCAAAGCACAGAGACCATTCAACAACTGCTGCTGCCGCTGGTCTACCATGTCTGAGTGTTTTATTTTTTACCACCAGTATCTCCAACAGGCAGCTTCCCTTCAAGTGCCACTCACTCAAACCCTCTTTGGCTAGAACCTTACCTGCTGACATGAACTCAGATGGACTCCAGAGATGCAATCTGCTTTCGAACAAATTAAAGGCTGCCTCATCTGAGCCATTACTTTGGCAACTCCCTCCCTGATGTCCAGCTCGTCATAACAGCAGATGGAAATGACTCCACTATTGGCACTGTCCTGCAACAAGAGGCAGGGGTGTTCAACAGCAATTCCATTTTTTCTTGCACAAGCTCTCATCTTCACAATGCGAGTGCTCAGCATATGATCGATAGCTCCCAGGAGTTTACAAAGTAATATGCTGCTTCTGGAAAGACACTGAGGGCCACACCCTATTTAGTTACACACACCACTGACTGCTCGAAGACTCTACCTAAAACCTGTCCGTGGCGCCTGGCCCTGACAGCTTCGGCACTTACATTATGGTGCACGGTTCATCCAAAGTCTGTCATATGAAAGGTGGGGAAAGCATCATGGTAGATTATACCTCTCATGCATCAATGCAATGTTATCCTATTTTGACTATACCTGGTCTATGAAAGTGAAACAGGAAGACCAACAGTTACAGGCTCTTCTTCACAATTCCTCCACAAACCTCCAGTTCGAACTTTACCTTTTCCGGCTGTGACTTAACTGATCCTCTGTGGCATCTAGCAAAAATGGACATGCCCCCTTGCTCCTCAACCATTTCACTACATCATCTTCAACCAGTTACATAACTTGGCACACCCTGGCATACACCTGACTAAGTGCCCAGAGATGGACTGTTTCATATTACCTAATGCGAAGAAGGATGGTAAACTCTGCCTGCAAGTGTTCTATGCCAAAGGATGGTAAACTCTGCCTGCAAGTGTTCTATGCCAAAGGAGCATGGTATCGTGCCACACTCAACTGCCCCTAGGATGCAATAATCAATCAGGTTTCCACTATCTGCTCTTAAAGCCCCAGTCTTAGTTATTCTTTTAGCCTCAAAGTACATTCAGGGTTGCCTCTCAACAGTAGACCTCCGAAGGTCATTGCAGAGAAAGGAACAATAAGAGGTGCTTTCTTTAAACAGCACTGAAAGAGGTGAGAATATTATGGTTATTTCTTGCTGCAATACAGCAGGTGCATATTTACCTCCACTTGTTACCTTACAGGGTCAAAGACACAGGTTGGAACTGACAGTTCACTTGCCCAATGGGTCCATTCTGTGCATGAATGAAAGTGGATGGATAAATGAGGAAGTATTTCTGAAATGTCTCAGACTCTTTCAGGAAAAGAGAATGGCTGGAAAAGTACTTCTTGTTTTGGATGGGCACCTGTCACATTCTTCACTATCAGCAAGGAATTCTACCAGGGGAATGAGATCAAAGTATTTTGTTTACTCTATATTCCGACATAATTGTCGTAAAGGAGTGGGGCTATAATATAAGTTAAATGTTTATTTGACGTGAAGCCATATTCACAGCACATAAATTTTTTAATGTACTGTTTAGTTTAGTTTCAGTTTTAGTTTTGTCATGTTCCGTAGATCATTTTCCCGATTATTTTATTGATATGATGTGGAACAAGTCAGATTACAAGATATATATTATACACACATGGAACAGTGCTAATATTAATATTACCGAAATTTTTAGTTCTACACATGCAGCTACATTTAGAGTTACAATTTTTTTATTTTTTATTTTTTTTTAAATTTTTTATTTTTTTTGCCATTTCTGAAACAGAAATTCGCTCATGGAGTAGTAGGAGTTGTCCAAAAGAAATAATTTTAAGCTAGATTTAAAACTTGATCTGCTACCTGACTTGCCAGACATTTTATGTTGTTGGGCAAATGATCAAAGATTTTTGTTGCTGTATAATGTACTCATTTTTGAGCAACTGACACCTTCAATAACGGATACAAAAGGTCATTTTTCCCTCTAGTGTTTTATGTATGAACATCACTGTTCTTTGCAGAGTGAGCTGGATTATTTGTAACGAATTTCATTAGCGAATGTGATGGTGCAGTTAAAATACCTAACTCCTTGAAAAGGTGCCTACATGACGTCCTTGGGTGAACACCATTAATTATTCTCTCTTTTGTGCAACCAATACTTTATGTCTAAGTGGTGAGTTACCCCAGAAAACTATTCCATAAGACATTATTGAGTGGAAATATGCATAGTACGTTAGGAGGCTGATCTATTTATTACCAAGACTAGCGATTATACGAAGAGCAAAAGAAGCTGAAGTTAGTTGTTTGAGAAGCTCAGTAATATGCTGCTTCCAGTTCAAGTTGTCATCGATGTGAACACCCAAAAATTTGGAGAAATATACCCTGTTAATTGAGCCCTATTCATATGCTACATCAATTGTTGGTATGACTCCATTTGGTGTACAGAACTGGATACAGTGAGGTTTTTTCAAAATTAAGGGAGAGTCCATTTTCTGAGAACCACTTAATAATTCTTTGAAAGACATCCTTAACAATATCTTCAGCTGCTTTTACTGGAATTGGATATATTATAACACTCGTGTCATCTGCAAAAAGTACTAGTTCCGCTTGCTGAACATTAAGTAAGGGGTCACTCACGTGAATAAGGAACAGCAGAGGACCTAAAATTGAACTCTGTGGGACTCCCTTTGTGATAACTCCCCATTCACTAGAATTTACCACCCTCCCAACATTATTTGTTCAATTCAGCACAACTGTGACTATGGCTTCACTATTGCAGTGTCAAATAAACATGTAACTGTTCTGTTTACTGCCACATGTTGCCCATGTGCTACAGCCCTTGGACATTATTTTGGCAACAAAATGGGCAAAGTTCATTTCAACGGGATATTCAGCAAAGCATGGGTGTCATGAATACTGTTACGAGGGTAATCCCAAAAGTAAGGTCTCCTCTTTTTTAAAAAGTACATAGTCCTGTTTATTTCTATACTGGTTTACATCAGTTTACAGCTTGAACATTTAGCTGTTTTTTGACATAATCACCATTTCTGTTGATGCATTTTTGTAGGCACTGTGGCAGTTTTTGTATGCCCATGTCATACCAGCTCACCGCCATGCTGTTTAGAAAGTTATCAAACTCTTTTTTCACCTCATCATTGGAGCTGAATCGCTGGGACTCTGAAAAAACTCAAACGGGCAATTCAGAACTGGAGAAGAGGAATGTTGAGCAAGGGCGTACACATTCTCCATGACAAAGCTCGCCCACACATCGCTTGGCAAACTGTTGCTCTCCTGCAACAGTTTCAGTGGAACATAATCACCCACCCACACTATAGTACTGACTTGTCACCCAGTGAATATCACCTGTTCCCTAGGTTAAAAGAACATTGGCTGAAAAGTGATTCAGCTCCAACGACTAGGTGAAATAAGAGGTTTATAACTTTCTGAACAGCATGGCAGCGAGCTGGTATGACATGGGCATACAAAAACTGCCACAGCACCTACAAAAATACATTGACAGAAATGGTGATTATGTCAAAAAATAGCTAAATGTTCAAGCTGTAAACTGATGTAAACCATTGTAGAAATAAACAGGTCTACGTACTTATAAAAAATAGGAGACCTTACTTTTGGGATAACCCTCGTACAATGCAAGAGGTCATAAGCAGTTTTTCTCACTCCGCTTAGCTCTAAGTGGATTTACCTGTATGGGGATCTACTTGCTCCTTGTGAAGCTTCAAGAGCAAACACGGAAACAACCACAGAAAATGGTGCAACAATTGGTAATTCACTCTTCCATCTCCACAGAAACAACCTGAAAGAAAAATATCCAGAGTTTTACCAAACACTCATCATACAACATCTCCAGAGAACATTGTTGTAGTGAGTGCAAGAGAGAGTGTGGTGTCCTGATGGAGAAATTAGCAAAAAAGAAAGCATCCAAACCTAATGGTGATGGAAAAAGAAGTAAGAGAGCTAATGTTGGCCTATTCAAGAAGACAGCTAACAATTTTAAAAGAAAAATTTTAGACACCGATTCAGATTGCAGTGTTGATTATCTTACGCTGTTAAATGATTCTGAAGATGAGGCGATGGAATGGTAATGTGGATTTAGCTGCAAGAAGTGGTCATGGTTGCAGCTTCATGGTTGAAGATGAAGATAAATATGAATGGATACAATACCAAAAATGTACCACATGGTATCATGAATACTGTGTCCATGTGATAGTACATAAGCAGTTTTTTTGTGGATGCTGGTGAATCACAATTGCGTATCTGTCCTTAATTTACTTTATTCAAACAGACCCAACCACTGTATGAATAGCTCCACTGAAATGCACTTTTGTCCAGTCAGGAGAGTAAATCAAATGGCAGCATAAAATAAACGTCTGACAATCGGGTACAACCACTTTTCATCAATAGGATAGTTATACCTGTAGAACTAATACTACATGCCTAAAACAAAAATGTAACCAATAATAATTATCTGCAAAAATCTGATGTACGCTGAAATTATCCTTACCCTATTTCTCATACAGTTGTACAACAAACTTTGGGAACAAATGTTTTGAATGAAACCCCTACTGTTGTCAAAAAATGTTAAAAGAGCACAATTTAAGTTTAGGCCTACACTTACTGATAACAGTAAGAGTTTATCATGGCACTTGTTGATGTTCAAAATTTCACCATGTATTGTGATGCACGCGAGTAGCAATGCAACCAATCACAGATAATACAGGAACAACATGAACAGTAACATATTATAATCTAGAATTTTGAAATGGCATACGAATCTGGAAAATGCAGACTCACACAAAGGACAATTCAGAAGTCGGTTTATGGTATACCTCTAAATAAAAGTATGCATTGCACAGACTTTTTACTTAGCCAAATATTTGACTGCTTCCACACTGGCGCGCCAAAGATGAAAACAGCAGCATCAGTTTATCTCAGTCAGAATTGTGGAGCAGCAACAAAGTTCATTTTCTGCTAGGAGCAGCTAAGGTATAACAAGGTTCTTATCAAGAGGCATGTCCACTGCATTGAGTGCCACTCAAGCTGAGGATGTGGTGGCTGAAGCACTGCCTATGATGCAGCCTGGAGCATGCTGTTTTGCTGTCTGTTGGACACAGCAAAAGCACCATGAGTACTTGAAAGAAACATTCTTATACTTCCTTGTTTATGTGCCCCTAAGTAAATCCTCCCTGGCCACTTGGCACCACACATTCCCTGACTGGTTCAGATTTACTAATGGCATTATCATGAGGAGGACCCAAGTCTAGGATAGCCTCTGCTCTCTCCTCCAGATCTTTAACATCTATTCTGAAATCCTTCACTCATCAATTCTTGACTACTAATCGCAATGTGTCTCATGTTTCCTTAAAAATCACTGTTAATATTGCATATATTAACCATCAACAGTACCTCCAGTCTGACAATCAGAATATCCCTCACATAAAGTATCAATGAAAGCTGCTTTAATAATGAGAAGCAAGAGTTATACAAATGTGCTGATAACCTTGCCAAACCCTATACAGGCAGACAGAAACCTGCTCTAGACCAGAAACAAATTACCTGCATCATTTCTTCCAATGGCATTGGAAAACCTGTTGTTTTATTAGCTTAGCACTGAAAACAGCCCCCTTTTTAATACTTTTTACCGTGTTCTTAAATGGGATATTCCCCATCCACAATCTTACCCTTAGTCCCCACAACAGTATGGCATTGCCCACCCAACTTTCACGATAGCCTAGTTAATTCATCTGCCAGTTCAGCAACCGATGGGTAATTTTTTTGCTGATAAATGTGATGTAAGACCTCTCCCAAACACACAACCATAAGGTTCTACTGCTGTGATTTGTTGGGTATGCCATAATTTTACACATCATTCTACTGGAGTTTCCCATTAGTATGAGCTTATATGGCTGTCCTTCAAGCTGTAATTTGTTTGATTAGATTAGATTATATTAGATACCATAGACCTATAAAAGAGGGAATCCTCCTGGGTGTGAAACATGTCAGATAAACACATTACAAAAATGTAATTAGAAAAACTTGAGTTTCATTAATTTTAATGATCCTCAGTCAATAAACAGTAAAATTATGTACATGACTTAAATTTAAACTTCTAATATTTACAGGTTTAATACTTACATCTGTTTTCATTAAATCCATCATTCAAACATGTGCTAGTTTCTTGGCTATTACAACCAAGTATTGTCAAAAATTAAAGTAAAGTATTCATTTCAGTGATTCTCAGTTAAGATCAATCAGATTATGTACAAGATTTAAAATTAAACTTCCACTATTTACAGTATTAAGACTTACATCTGCTTTCCATACATCCATCATTCACACAGTAGGTAGTTACTTGGCTGTTACAACCAACTATTGTCAAAAATTAAAGTATAATAAATTTTCATTAAAATGGTCTACTGCACTTGTTGAGAAACTCATAGATGGAATAGAAGGAGTTGGCCACCGAAAATTCTTTTAAATTATGTTTAAATTGTGCCTTGTCTGAAACTAAACTCTTAATGGTTGCTGGTAGGTTATTGAAAATATGCGTTGTTGAATACTGGACTCCTTTCTGGGCAAGAGTAAGTGATTTTAAATCTTTATGTATATTGTTATTATTCCTAGTATTGATACTGCGTACTAAGCAGTTAGTTATAAAAAGAGATGTATTATTTACAACAAACTGCATTAAGGAATAAATATACTGAGAAGCTGTGGTTAATATGCAAAATTCTTTGAATAGGCTTCAACATGATGTTCTTGGATTTACACTAGTCATTACTTTTATTATACACTTCTGTACTCTAAACATTTTTTCTCTGTTTGTGGAGTTACCCCAAAATATACCATATGACATAATGGAGTGAAAATAAGCAAAATATGCCAGTTTTTTAAATATTATATCTCCTATGTCTGACATCATTCGCATTGCAAACACAGACTTGTTTAGGCGCTTTAGCAATTCGTTAGTATGTTGCTCCCAACTGAATTTATTATCAAGTTGTAATCCCAAGAATTTTACACTCTCAACTTCTCCTATTTCCATGTCATCATATTTTATACATACACCAGAAGGAAATCTCTTGGAAGTTCTGAACTGCATATAGTGGGTCTTTTCAAAGTTTAATGAGAGTGAATTGGCTATGATCCAATTATTAATATTGGTAAAAATTTGATTAGCTGGCCTTTCTAAATTTATATTTGATTTACTATTCATTGCAATGTTTGTATCATCTGCAAATATGACAAACTTGGCATCTGGTAATGTAACAGATGACAGGTCATTAATATACACAAGAAACAGTGGTGGACCTGGTATGGGACCTTGGGGGAACACCACATGTAATTTCTTCCCAGTCAGATGATGTCTGATTGCCTACTGCTGAAGTGTTACGTAATGACACCCTTTGTTTTTTATTAGTAAGATATGACTGAAACCACTTTGCAGCACTACCAGTGACACCATAATATTTTAATTTACTTAAAAGAATGCTGTGATTCACACAGTCAGACGCCTTTGACAGGTCACAGAATATGCCAGTTGCCTCTAATTTGTTGTCCAATGAATTAAGGACATTTTCGCTGTAAGTGTAAATAGCTTTCTCAAAATCAGAACCCTTGTTGTTGTTGTGGTCTTCAGTCCTGAGACTGGTTTGATGCAGCTCTCCATGCTACTCTATCCTGTGCAAGCTTCTTCATCTCCCAGTACCTACCGCAGCCTACATCCTTCTGAATCTGCTTAGTGTATTCATCTCTTGGTCTCCCTCTACGATTTTTACCCTACAAGCTGCCCTCCAGTACTAAATTGGTGATCCCTTGATGCCTCAGAACATGTGCTACCAACCGATCCCTTCTTCTAGTTAAGTTGTGCCACAAACTCCTCTTCTCCCCAATTCTAGTCAATACCTCCTCATTAGTTAGGTGATCTACCCATCTAATCTTCAGCATTCTTCTGTAGTATCATATTTCAAAAGCTTCTATTCTCTTCTTATCTAAACTATTTGTCGTCCATGTTTCACTTCACTTCCATACATGGCTACAATCCATACAAATACTTTGAGAAACGACTTCCTGACACTTAAATCAACACTCGATGTTAACAAATTTCTCTTCTTAAGAAACGCTTTCCTTGCCATTGCCAGTCTACATTTCATATCCTCTCTACTTCGACCGTCATCAGTTATTTTGCTCCCCAAATAGCAAAACTCCTTTACTACTTTAAGTGTCTCATCTCCTAATCTAATTCCCTCAGCATCACCTGACTTAATTCGACTACATTCCATTATCCTCGTTTTGCTTTTGTTGATGTTCATCTTATACCCTCCTTTCAAGACACTGTCCATTCCGTTCAACTGCTCTTCCAAGTCCTTTGCTGTCTCTGAAAGAATTACAATGTCATCGCCGAACCTCAAAGTTTTTATTTCTTCTCTATGGATTTTTATACCTACTCCGAACTTTTCTTTTGTTTCCTTTACTGCTTGCTCAATATACAGATTGAATAGCATCGGGGAGAGGCTACAACCCTGTCTCACTCCCTTCCCAACCACTGCTTCCCTTTCAAGTCCCTCGACTCTTATAACTGCCATCTGCTTTCTGTACAAATTGTAAATAGCCTTTCGCTCCCTGTATTTTACCCCTGTCACCTTCAGAATTTGAAAGAGAGTATTCCAGTCAACATTTTCAAAAGCTTTCTCTAAGTCTACAAATGCTTGAAATGTAGGTTTGCCTTTCCTTAATCTATTTTCCAAGATAAGTCGTAGGGTCAGTATTGCCTCACGTGTTCCAACATTTCTAAGGACTCCACACTGATCTTCCCCGAGGTCAGCTTCTACCAGTTTTTCCATTCATCTGTAAAGAATTCACGTTAGTATTTTGCACCTGTGACTTATTAAAATGATAGTTCGGTAATTTTCACATCTGTCAACACCTGCTTTCTTTGGGATTGGAATTATTATATTCTTCTTGAAGTCTGAGGGAATTTCGCCTGTCTCAGAACCCTTAAGAAACCCAAACTGTGACTCTGACAGTATGTTATTTTCACTCAGGTGCTTAAGTAGACGCTTCAACATAGCCTTCTCAAAGATTTTTGAAAAAGCTGGCAAAAGTGAGATCGGTCAGTAATTTGACAGCATTTCTTTGTCCCCTTTTTTGTGGAGAGGTATAACTACAGTATATTTAAGCCAGTCCGGGAATGTTCCTGCGACAAGTGATTGATTACACAAATAACTTAAGATATGACTAAGCTCACATGAACACTCTTTTATTAACTTTGTTGATATGCCGGCCGAAGTGGCCGTGCGGTTAAAGGCGCTGCAGTCTGGAACCGCAAGACCGCTACGGTCGCAGGTTCGAATCCTGCCTCGGGCATGGATGTTTGTGATGTCCTTAGGTTAGTTAGGTTTAACTAGTTCTAAGTTCTAGGGGACTAATGACCTCCGCAGTTGAGTCCCATAGTGCTCAGAGCCATTTGAACCATTTTTTTTTTTTTGTTGATATGTTATCATAACCACTAGAATGCTTTGATTTCAAGGACTTTTTAATGGATTCTATTTCTTTGGGTGAAGTAAGTGTCAATTCCATGTGTGCACTGGTCTCAGATATTCCATTGCATTATTTACTGAACCTGACAACCCCATACTATCAGTAACAGAGCAAAATACTTGTCTAAATGGTTTGCAACACAGCATGCATTTGTTTCCAGGGTTTCATTTATTTTAGACCTATTTGTTCCTCTTCGTTTCTGGTCCTACCTGTCTCTGACTTAACTATATCCCATATTGTTTTTATTTTATTGCTGGATGTATTTATCTTCCTCTCATAATGCAGGTGTTTAGATTTCTGGATAACCTTCTTCAATATTTTGCAGTAATTTTTGTAATGAGCTATAATGCTAGTATCAAAGGTGTCCCTACGTATCAGATAGTGTTTCCTTTTTGTCTCACATGATATCTTTATCCCTTGTGTGATCCATGGTTTCTTATTAGACTTCTGCTTAATTTGAGTTACCTTCGGGGGAAAACAATTTTTAAATAAGGTGCTAACTTTGTTAATGAATCTTTTGTATTTTCCATTTGTGTCTTGGATGCTGTAAACATCCATCCAATTAATGTCTTTGAGCAATCTCCTAAACTTCTCAGTTTTTGATTGTTTTATTGGCCTTCTGTACTCAGTTCTGATAGATGTTTTACCCTGACAATTTTCAAACTTTAATGTTAGGTGTTGCATATCATGGTCAGATAGCCCATTTACTACTGGTTTTGTAATGTGGCTTAGTTGCCTAGAATTGTCTATAAATATATTATCAATGGCAGGCTTAGAACATTTGTATACCCTAGTTGGGAAATTTACAGTAGAAATTAAATTGAATGACAATGTAACTGATTTCAGTAACTGTTCACTGACAGTGTTTTTCAGGACATCTATATTAAAATCACCAGCAACCACTAGTTCTTTGTTTTATAATTTTAGATGAGATAATAAATCTTCAAGACCATTTATAAACAGGTTGAAATTTCCTGAAGGAGCTCTGTAATTGGCTACTATTATAAAGGACCTATTATGAAATTCTATCTCTGTTGCACATGCTTCTAAGTACTGCTCTAAGCAAAATTTATTAATGTCAATATTCTTAAATTTGAAACTGTTTTTAACAAATGTGGCAGCTCCTTCTTTCTCCATCTTTTGTCTACAGAACATGATGTTCAGATAGGCAGATTATATCAACTGGGTTTGATGACTCTAATTCATCAATGCACGTAAGTAGTTCATTAATTTTACTTCTAAGCCCTTGAATATTTTGATGCACTAAAGATAGTTAGCATTTCACATTTACCGAGATGAAATCGGGTGGAAATAAAATGTCTGCTGATTGTTGTAAATTTTTAACCAACAGCTGTGTTCGCTGATCCAATGTGCCAGGATTATGCTGTTTGATTTCTTTATCAAACTGAAGGTTTGTTTCAATCTTTACTTCTCTCAGAACTTGACTTCATTCTGTCCTACCTCCTATCCTAAAAAAGGTGCTGCTCCAACACCTATGACCACTGGTATATTACCACTCATGGCAGGGCCTCTCCCCCCGTACATTTCCTGCTATTAGCCCAGCCAGTTTACCCTTCCCTTTCCTGATGAGGTGTAAGCCATGTCTAGTATAATACCACCTACTGAGAGAATCAACAGGAACTAAACCAATATGTGACCCCACACCTGACCCAAGCAGCCGTTCCAACTCCAAATTAACTCTCCCGACAGAAGAGTTTAAACGAGGGTGGTCATGACGTCTCAGAACAGACTCAAACATAACACTGGTATGTCTCTTTGCTGATGCAGTCTTTGCCAGGTCACACACTATATTGTATCTAGGATCTCTGTCAATACTATTGGCCGGCCCACCCAGAATAACCACGGTGTCTTCCTTGGTAAAATCTTTACAGAGTGAACCTAAATCCTCTGTCACCTGACCCAGAACAGCACTTGGTTTAAAAAAATTTGTGACCTGGTATTCTGATCCTAACTGGTCCTGCAAAAGTGAAATGCACATTCTACACCAAGGAAGATGGCAAGCATCCATCGATTCTTACTGAACCCTTGGAGTACACTGTTAGTCAGTTTGAAGAGTGCGTAATTGGTGGAGTGGTTATGATGGAAGTCTGCCTGTATTATGGAGAAAAGTCCTTAGCTGAGGTTTTATCTATTACATATATTGGAGAGACTAGGTCAGTCTTAGGTTGTTCCAGTTTCTGAATCGTGACTGTCTTACTTGTTTTCCATTTGGTTGGTAAAGTCTTTTTGGTCAAGTAGCAATGGAAAATAAGAATGGGACTGGAAGACAATGTTCTGGGGGACTTTCTGTACATGTTTGCTGTCCTTCTCTCTGGGCGCTGAATTCCTCCTATAGAGGATTGCACCTAGGATTTCTGATGAGCAAGTTGTGATACTGCTTCTGTTGCTATTGCGGTTTGTTCATGAAATATGATGGTTCATTTTCTACTGTTCATCTCGAGTAAAGGTGTATACTTCTTGTAGTGAATGCTTGTAGACCTGCTCATGTTTCAGTGGAAGCTGTAACTGTAGTTTAATATACTAACATTGGCTGAATCAGTTCCTTGTTCCTCGAGGGCGTTTGATACTATTTTGTTGAAACGTGTCAAAATTGTTCTCTGAATTTATGAATCCCAGACAAATTGGCGATTCATACTCATTACTCCTTTCTGCAATTTTGCTCACAATTTGTAACTGATCTATTGTTTTATGTGTTTTTCTAAAGCTTACTTGTTCCCTTGCCTGATAGAAATTTAACGTTTTTCCATGCATTTTGTGATAATATATTGTTGATTACAGAACAGAAGCTTGTATATCTATTGCTTTATTTTGTTTTGCCTGTGCTCTTCATGAAATAAAACAGCTATATCATATCTATAATGTAGCTCTCATATGTGTATATGATGACTAATATCTTGAAGAATGTGTCCCTTTGTTAACATTCTCCTAATTGAGTTTAATTCTAACAGGGAGTGTTGATAATTTAACTAGAAAAGAAAGAACTGAATTGAAAAATATTTTATTTCCACTCCATACATTCTGCATATTGGAAGTGATGTTTCAAAAGCCTTTGAATATTTTATTTACAGTCATGGCAGTTTTAACAAGTATTAAATGATGAAACATTTTACAAAAATTTATCTCATGCTATAAAAGACATTAGGCAACAAATTTGCTGCACAGCTGAAAGCTATGCAGTCACAGCATAAGCTGGTATGCAGGCAACAGTTTTATATTAAAATGTGTATTATGTAAGTCTTTCATTACAAGTCACAAATGTTTCAACAAAATGCCAAACACTCAATCATGAGTAATAAAATCTCTCTCTCTCTCTCACACTCACTCACACACACACACACACACACACACACACACACACACACACACACACACACATTCACATTATTAAAAACCATCACCACTTCTGCAGTAACAACACCTGCTTTTCTCAGAAAAAATGAGATGCAACAGGCAGTATGGCATTCGTATTATTGTAAATGTTTAAATTAAGTCTCAGCTGCTAGCTACACATTTACGTCCATTATAAAATGTAATAAAAGTATTCGCAGAAATAAAATTAGTCTATAAACAAAATTAATTGTTTTACCTATTAAAAATACTGATTCACATAAGTCACAACATGTTTTGCTGCCTACTTTTCATTTGCACATGGAGCATTGAAAAGCAATTTGCCCTTTATTTATTCACTACAAAGAGCTTTTCAGGCTTGAAAATAAAATTACATTAAGCTGCCATATTTTGTACAATGACACAAACATGAAGTCTTCCTGGAATGTCTAAAAGTGTGTTCCACAGAAAAACATTCAGCATTTACAAAAATGGTACCAGTCTCTATAGTGTTCATTAAGTCCACGTGCTATTTTCATGCAAAAATTAGAGACAGATGGCAAGATGAAGTCCTGTATTTGTAGCAGCTGGAAGACACTTAAGACTGAACTGGAATTTCCACTTCTAAATCTTCCATTCTTGCTAATGGGGCTTTGCGTGATTTAATCTGCAAAGTAATTAGATCATTTTAAAAACAGTATTATATAACAGGGTATTTATCTAAGCAATCGTGTGAAGACAGCTAACACCAGTCAATAAATGGAGAACAGTAATATGAAATTCATGTTAGTTAATTAAACCAATAACTGCTACTGAATCTATTGCTTACACTAAATCCTGTAATACATACTTCACGAGAGCACAACTTGTCTCACATACTGCTCACTGAAGTCCAGTGTACACCACTTTTAAATATATTGCCATTAAAGGTGAACAGACAGAAATATAAATAATTTTTACAAATCCGAGTTTTGCATGAAACTCTATTACCATGTAAATGCTTATGACACATCCAGCCATAGTGCTATTCTTCCTCTACATCTGCAGTGATTTGGAAATTCATGTCTTACAATGTTGCTGCCTGGAGGTAAACTTTTTCTGAATAAAATGTGATACATTTTTGATGCTGCAAGAGTACTGTCCTTCAATCACTCTTACGAACACAATGAGGAGGAACAGAAACAATCATTTGCCATATAGAGGACATGTTCAATGGTGTACAGACACTAAATACCAAATAATTGTGTTTATTGGGGTGTTCTGTTGTGTGTTCTTTCCAGGCATTCCTGGAATTGTATTAATTAGTTGAAGATTATTATCAGTATTTTGTAATGAACATTCATTCACAAGGGTATCAGTATCCTTACTAGAATAATTTAAGCCCATTGCAGTTAAAAGGTAAAGTTTGTAAGATTACAAAATAAAATAAATAATTAAAGTTACACTTGGTCTCTGTCAGTCATGAGGACCTGTACATTAAAAATCAATTATCCAAGTTCTGAAATTATTAATACTGAGTAGTACTTTAAATAAATACACATCTTAAATGCAATAAGGGTAACAAACAGAAGCTGCAGTAATAATTGCCAATTGATTCGATAGAACAGCCATTTGACAACAAATATGAATATCATAGTTTAAAAAAAAAAAAAAAAATCTCATTAACATTATGGTCATTACACCTTGAAGTGTACAAGGAAGAGGTAGGAAACAGACTATGGCCTATTAAAAGGAATCATCTAGGTTTTAGACTTGATCAATTTAGGAAAACAATGAAAACCACGTATCTTGAAACTTGATAGGCATTTGTACCTTGCCGAATTTAATCCCTGAGCGGGCACACCATATTTCATAATATGAGCGGGTGTGTGGACCACTTTGTATGCATGTACCATGTTCCAAGGTAAATATTTATGAGCAAAATCACAGTTTAATCTTAGTTTAGTGAAATAACAATAAAATAAACTTACATAATATGAGCTAAAGCACTATTTAAACAATAATAAAATATCATTACTTCACTTTGCTGCCAAGGACAAGACATTACCCTAAGTAGTGACCCACTCGAAGTATTAAATACCAGCCATCTGCTTGTTCAGTTACCAATTATCTCATAGGAAACAGCCTCATCATGGAACTGTACTGTTAGCTTGTAATCTGAGCCATTTTCTTGCACATATTGTAATTTTCTTCTCACCTAACTTGCTGTTTATTTTATATTATTGCTGCTCACTTGGACATATGACAATAATGAAGGAATAGGTAAGGGCTTACAATCATGAAACAACAATGGAAAGATGCAAAACAATTTTATTTGTGGTTGGCGCACTTTATACATAGGTGTGTCCACTCGAGGTTTAAGTTCACTGTATTAATATTTATGCTCCCTCACTGTTTAAAAAACAGCAGGTAATCTCATGCATGATCTGCTTCAATTAAAATATTTTGTTTAAATATGCGGTATTGTAATTTGCCTATTACAAGCTGTCACTATTTATGAATTTTCTCACCAGAAAGAGACACCAATACTCCACTTGGGAAGTGTTTAAGTTGAAGCCATGTTAGGAGCACTTCAACCTGACTAAGCACCTGCTATAAAATGAAGTTTAGAATCTGCCATTTGGCAGCACTGCAGTCACTGAAGACTGACAATCAACACAGCTGAACAAGGACAGGGAAGGAAATTGCCACAGCTTTGATGAAGGAACCATACTTGCATTTGCCTGGCACAGCTTTTTGCACACCAAGGTCAAGTGGTGGATTTACCTGAACATTTCTTATGATACCTTGCTTTCGTTTCTAACTGACAACTAGGTTGTGGCATGTAAAAGGACAGAATATCGTACAACACACTCAGTGTAAGAATTTGTAATTGCTATATTGACTAATACAGGGTGATTCAAAAAGAATACCACAACTTTAGGAATTTAAAACTCTGCAACGACAAAAGGCAGAGTTAGGCACTATCTGTCGGCGAATTAAGGGAGCTATAAAGTTTCATTTAGTTGTACATTTGTTCGCTTGAGGCGCTGTTGACTAGGCGTCAGCGTCAGTTGATGCTAAGATGGCGACCGCTCAACAGAAAGCTTTTTGTGTTATTGAGTACGGCAGAAGTGAATCGACGACAGTTGTTCAGCGTGCATTTCGAACGAAGTATGGTGTTAAACCTCCTGATAGGTGGTGTATTAAACGTTGGTATAAACAGTTTACAGAGAATGGGTGTTTGTGCAAAGGGAAAAGTTCTGGACGGCCGAGAACGAGTGATGAAAATGTAGCACGCATCCAGCAAGCATTTGTTCGCAGCCCAGGAAAATCGACTCGCAGAGCTAGCAGAGAGCTGCAAATTCCACAATCAACTGTATGGAGAGTCCTACGAAAAAGGTTAGTTATGAAACCTGAACGTCAACTGCCCGAGGCGATGGTTTCGGCCGCCAGGCAGCCCGTGGTAGAGCACTTCATCACTGGCCTCCAAGAAGCCCTGATCTTACCCCCTGCGATTTTTTCTTATGGGGGTATGTTGAGGATATGGTGTTTCGGCCACCTCTCCCAGCCACCACTGATGATTTGAAATGAGAAATAACAGCAGCTATCCAAACTGTTACGCCTGATATGCTACAGAGAGTGTGGAACGAGTTGGAGTATCGGGTTGATATTGCTCGAGTGTTTGGAGGGGGCCATATTGAACATCTCTGAACTTGTTTTTGAGTGAAAAAAAAAAAACCTTTTTAAATACTCTTTGTAACAGAAGGTTATATTATGTTTCTTTCATTAAATACACATTTTTAAAGTTGTGGTATTCTTTTTGAATCACCCTGTACATTTCTGTGGCTTCTCATGTGAAATGACATCTAGGAGAATGAAAAAAAAAAAAACCATCCACTGTCTTCATAGTTGGAAAAGGGTGTGAACAGACTTAAATATTTGCAGGGGACAAAGAGAACACAAGGAATTTTATGGCACAATTAAATCTGTCTGCTACATTGCTCTTAATATTGTAATGCTATGCTTAATACGGCTACATTGCTCTTAAGATCAGATGCAATTCTGCCTCTTAAATGGTACATTCATTTGGAATTTTCATTTCATAGGCAAAATCATTGTGTACAGTAGTCTCACAGATTGAGCCCAGCTATCTGTACTGCTATTTATTTGCAGAACTCATTAAATAAATTACAAAATTACTAAAAAAAAAAAAAAAAAAAAAAAAGTGCCACCTCAGAGTGAGTGGGCCCCATTTGTTGTGAGGACAATAGGAGAAAAACATGAAGATAAGACAGAGGTGTCAAGGTATTAAAAATTGTACACTGATAAGCCCTATGTCATCATTAGTCCAGTAGTGACAGGCCAGAGTGAGAAGTAAAGAAATAAAAAGGAAGAGGAAGATAAATGAGATGTGGATTTAAGAGCTAGAAGTAAGTGGATAGGGAGAGAAGAAAATACATGAGGGGGTGGGGGGTGGAAAAAGAAAAAATAAGAAATGAAATTTAAACAATTAAAAAAGGGTTTGTATGTGTTACTGTAGCTTAAGTCCACGAGGTTAGCAGGATGTATCAATATGTTGGGGAGCAAGTTTCCATATCCAGAGTTCAGGTAAATTACTACAGTGTGGGAGGATCTTAATGACCAGTGTTCTTTTAGTCATGCTGTCAAATGTGCTCAGCAAGTGGATACTGGGTGTCTCCTAGGTGGACATTTCTTTTGAGCCCATTTGTATGTACAACCAGTCTAGTGCTTGTCATTCATATATATCAAAAAGCAGTGCTGTGAATATGTGTTAGATGGCAAACAACATGTGTGTCTTCATATGTTGTTCTGCTTAGATTTTGTAGGATTTGCTAGCTTCCAAGTTATCGGGAAGTGCGAGATATATTTGAGGGGAGAGATAAAGATTTAGTTTTTCATGCCTCCTATTCTGCTTTCCTCCCAAATTTTAACTGCACAATTCATTCAAATTTTCTCTTCCTCTTAATCCATCTTTAAGTCTTACTCTGTCCTTCTATTACCTACAGACTGAAATGCTTAACAGTGTCATATATGACCTATTCTACCTGGTACTGCCCCTTCATCTTTGTCTACCAACATTCTCACAGCAGATGGACCTCACTCAATCTGGATTCTGAGCGATCTGTCGCTCAACCTTCACAACCCAGTCCTTTTGGCGCTTTAACCCATCTGATTCCTTTATTTTTTGGTTAACCAAAGTGAAAAACAACTCCAGCCCTAGTGAAGCACTGCAATACGTTGGTAGTGTGGGCATAACTGCTCACATACTATTCATGAAAGAAGGTTTCCATGGTGAGTGCGTGGCAACACAGTTGTTTGCTGTCATCACTTAGATTTGCTAATGATGAACAGTGTCTATTATTTTCAAGTACGCAGGCCTTACTGATATGCAATATGTGTATCAATAATTGATTTAGGATCATAAAAAAGCTTCAAGATACTGAAGCACATATAATCTGCCTGTTTCTCATACCTGTAACTATAACACTTCAAAATATTTGGCACCTTGAGTGCTCCTGCTTTCAGATTTTTTAACACTTTGACTGCTGCACACATAGTGGCAGATGTTTCACTGCCAAGCCCAGCCAGGATGCAGCATAAGGCTCTGCTGTGGGCCGCAGAGTCCTAATGGCAGTCAACTTGTTACAGTATTAAATGGTCTGAATTGCAGCATTAACAAGGACAATATTAAAGAGACGGAACCTGGACGGCTGTCTGATAGATTACAAATGGACAAATGTGTTTAAAACTAGCACAAATAGACAATGTAAAATCCAATGGTTGTGAGCCATTACTCTAATTTCAAAGTAATAAGTTACAACTGATGCTACTGTTGGAAGACTAGAAGAGGATCAACTGCTTCCAAAATTATCCATAAATGTGGGCTTCTCTGCAGAATCCAAACCATTGATGTTATATTATTAATAGCAACAGCAAACAAAATCACACTTAAATGTTGAGAGACAGTAACCTGACAGGATTCTGCCAACTCAATATCTCAAAAACTGATGATGGAAGAAGGATTACTTAAAGGGCAAGTATCCATGAAATACCCCTTCAAGCATCTGTTTGAGGATATTGTGAGTACAAAAATTGATGTTGGAACAAGACTCACATAAAGCTGAAAGTAATTAACAAGTTTTCTATAGTTTGTTCAGCCAAAGAAGATCTATCATACTTCAAATGGACTTTGCACAGCCACTTCATGCCTCTATCAAGATCAGTCTCACAATGCAATTTCGTCAGTGTTTGTATAGCAGTACTTCAGCCTTGTTAGAGTTCTAGGTGACTAGCATACCTCCCCACTGGTTGGAAAGCAGCCCTATCTGATGAAATGCGGAATCCAGATTACCTTTGGTTAATTTCCTACGTGTTGTAACACATAGTACTGAAGTTTATCATGAATGACTGCATTGCCAGTTCTCTCAATCTACACAGTATTCAGCTTCCATAAGGAGAAGAAAGAATTAATGCTTCATTACCAGTACTCAAGCTTCAAGTATCTCTCTCTTAAATTAACACCGAAAAGCTGGCTGATGGGTGACAGTGACAATGGTCCTCGTAAAATGCTGTGCCATTTTCAGGATGATGTTTCCAGGTCATCTTGACCAGAAATCCTTCTGATGGCTTTACGTACTCCTGCAGTGCAAGCAGAATGAAAGGCATAAGCTCACTGGATTACTGATTGAGTCCAAGATCTGTGTTTCTGTAATTGTTTGCCTGCCCTTGGCCTTTGTGACCCAAGACACTTGAAGGTTTCCTGGATGTGGTTGGTCATTGAGCTATCTCAGATCACACACCTCACACTAGTTCTGGAGAATTACTTATTGTCTCAAACAAGCTGCCTCACGTTATAACTGAGAACTACAAAAAGGACAAAAATCACATATTTTTACTGCTTACATCACAATGAGCTTCCAAAAAGTAAAACCTGTATGCTCAATGAGATACTGCTAAAACATCCGAGTTCAAGTTCCAGTCTGATACACAGATTTCACTTGCCATGGATGTTAATGACATTTATAACTGAACAGTGAAATGAATGACAATTCTATATGCCACCTTAGAGTTCAAAAACAATTAACTGTTTGTGTGGTGTTTTATTTGCTAGCTAACCAATCATCTCTAAAGGTTACTCCTGGTTTATTTGCTAGCTATTCATTGAGGGCAATCTAATAAGTGCACCCAGAAAGTAAATATGGAAATATACTGGCGGAAGTAAAGCTGTGAGGATGGGATGTGAGTCATGCTTGGGTAGCTTAGTTGGTAGAGCACTTGCCCGTGAAAGGCAAAGGTCCCGAGTTGCAGTCTCGGTCCGGCACACAGTTTTAATCCGCCAGGAAGTTTCATATTTCCTATTTGTCTATTTCAATTGGATAGTACATGATTATAACCATTTTCCTACATAGCCTTCCACACTGTTCAAGCATTTGCCATAATGTAAGATCAATTTATGCATACAAATGAAGAATGTCGCTAACTGTGACTAACCAACCTAACATTACTACTTTCATTTAGTCAACTCCCTAAAATAATAAGCACGAGAAACTTATTCAGTCGAAGCAAGAAATGAAAATAACTTTGTGACATTCATGCAGTTAGTGGCAATATTTGTAAAATTATATTTACTTGAGAAATGTGCCTCGTATTAGGATGGGGGAGCAAACTAGGAAACTTATGGCAGAGGATAACCCAGCTGAAGCGGAGATGAGACAATGAGCAACTCAAACCTAGGGCCAAGTTCATCCATTTTAAAGCTCAGCATTACGTGCCTAAAGTCTCTGATTATGAGAAATGGTTTGGGGGTCATGTTATGCATCAATCAGCGGCCCACTGTTTTCAGCGGCCCGTCTGTTTAAAGCTTACAGTTGGAAAATGATTGCGCATTGGTTAAGAAGCTCAACAACATTTTTATGCTTTTCATATAAAGAATGCTTCATGAAAACCTGGGAGGAAACACACACTTCATATTCCATGGTAGGTGCCATACACAACAATAAGACACTTCAATTTCTTGCCTAATCGGATAGTAGACTGAGTCTTAAACAAATGTCTGCTATTCATAGTGAATAGTATAAGAAAACTTACTAAATGAATCCATTCAACCTAGTGAGACCAAGTGCAGAGTTCCAAGGGAAAAGCAGCAGAGAAATCGAGACACGATCTCCTAAAATTATGTCGAGACACGATCTCCTAAAATTATGTCATTGAATGGCTTACACCATAATGGAACCTACAAAATTTTTTCATAATCTACCATAGAATTAGCATATAAAAACTAAAGCTGTCCTCAACTCAAAAGGTGATTTGAACACCACAGAGTTTCACTAAGCACTGCCTTCTTGCTACCTTTAAAGTGACTTATACAGCCAATTAGGTCCACATTACATTGGAGAAGACAATTTGTAAAATTCCTTTTGACAATTTATAAAATTCCTTTTGTAAAATATTTGAAAGTGTACTAGGGGTGATTTTATAAAAGTTTGCCAGTGAATACTCAGCATTTCTCACAACAACACTGTTGTTGTTTTTGGTGTTGTGGACTTCAGACCAAAACTAATTAAGTTTACTTGGTGTGTCACTACTGTCACAACCATGATCATGTCTTAGTAAAGAGGGAACTAAATGCTGCAACAATCAGATGCTAGAAGCAACTGCATGGTGGATGACAGCAGAGAAAGTGGTACTTGGCTGAGATAGTGAGAGTAATAACAGTAGATTTAAAAAAAAATTATGCATGGGTCCACAGCTGTTAAACATTTGCTGAAAGAAGTCATCTTTCTGCATCGCCTGTTTTTTTAATTGAAATAAACACTAAATTTTAGTTTCCCACAAGATGATTTTTACCAGAAAACGCGTTTGTTAAATGGGTATCATGTTTGCAAATATAGGTGCTACTTTCATAAGCACAAACTTAAGGTACACTCTCAAACAATTTTTGTTTAACAGTGTACTTCCAGATATTCTGCCAAGTTTTTTACCTTTTTGAAAACAAGGTTTCTTCAGGTGCTGCAAGTTTTGGTGTTATCTGTATATGCTGCCTGTGCTCCAACCATACTGTAAACTATTGTCTCACACTATTATTTATAATAGAGTTCAATTCCCCAATGCCCACTATGCCCTTTGTTGCTTTCTTGTGTTTTAAATCTTGCGCTGGTATCTCGTGAAATGCAAATTATCTCAGTGTTTTCCAACTCTGGTAGATTTAATGGCCAGCAAGAAGTTAATAAATTGAGTGCCGGACCCAAAGTTATTTAAATTAAAACTGCCATCCCTGTTTATTAGGTTTCCTGATTATTTCAATAGACTCATTAATTATTCTGTCTCGGAAACTTGGGGTTTGCACCATGATACTGATGTCATCCTATTTCATTTCATAGTTTATATTCTAGGCAGTGCTCGACGACAGCCGATTCGTTTGGCTGTTTTTCGTCAGATATGTTGTTAATGTAGCTTACATCTCTCCTCAACTATTCTGCCTCCACCTGAGACATGTCACATTCATATGGAATGAGATTCACACCCAGCTTTCAGAGGCCTTGATCTTCTTCAACATTACAAAAAATAGTTTTTATTTTAGTTGAAAGGAGCGAAATACACTGGATGCCATGTATCCATAGGAGTCTACTGACCTTTCCAGATACTGGACCAGCATAAGAAAGATAAGCAGTTTTTTGCTTCTCTTCCTATCTGTCTCAACCAGTTTCTCAGGCATTCTTGATTTTGACTGCATCACCCATTTAATTTGATGATTTGAACACCCATTCTTTCAGAATACTATTCCCGGAAGTTGTAATTCTTCAGCAAGGCTTCCTTTGCCTGTAAGTATGAGAGCTCTATTAACCAGAGTCTTCAGTACCAAATATCTTGTGACAGATGGCGATGGCTCAAGGCACGGAGACAGAGGTCAGTTTGTGTAGGTTTTCTACGTACACTGTGACCCAGAGATCTGTACATTCTTCTCTTAGCTAAATCATCAAAGAGTTTCTCCTCCATCTTCACGTGTCAGCTAAACTCTCTGCATGCGACTTGGTCACAAGTGGAATTAATGCAGTTAAAAAGGGTTGCGTGCCAGAAAACAAAATTCAATTGCTTGCACAGAAAGCCAAGACAAGATGCTGGGAGCCCTACTGCAGAAAATCTCACAGACAAATATCTGGATGTGAGTAGAGTGAAGATCTTTGCTAAGGGTCTAAACTTCACGAATACCTAAAATATGCTTAAATGGAGCATGTTGCAGCTTCTCTCCCACCGGAAACAGCACAGGTGGTTTGTCGTGAAACCTGTAGAGTACTTACCAAAACAACAATGCTAAGATCAAATATCTCCAAGGAAGAACAAGTAGCACTTTGAAATCTGTGGGAGGACAAGGAAACTGTAGTTCTGCCAGCTGATACGGGCAATGCTGCAGTCCAAGTGGGCAGTACTACAGTCCACGTCACATGTGGATTACAATAAGATTTTCAGTCGTTTGAATGACATTGCACACATACAGATAGATGTTGATCCAACAAATAAAAACACGAGGGAGGTGATGACTCTTCTCAATGAGTTAGGTTTGCCATATAACATCATTAAGAGTCTTGAAACAAAGGCAGCAGTGCTACCACAATTATATGGCCTTCCTAGGATACACAAGGAAGGAATTCCTTTAAGAGAAATACTTACGCACACTCAGCTAGAAAAATACCTGAAGTGCATTCTCGGTGAATATGTGGGGAAGTGCAAACACCACATCCACAACTCCGCTGACTTTGTACACCATGTCAATCGATTATGGTCAGTTTCCATGTAGTCTCCCTCTTTATGAGATTTCCACTTTCTGATCCCTAGGAACTAATCACAGAAAAGTTTGAAGATTGTTTCACAGAAATTTCTAGGCATGATCTGACATCTACTTATTTCCTGTTTGACAGAAAATATTATGAACAAAATCGTGGTATGGCAACGGGCAGTCCATTGTCACCTGTTGTGGTGAATCTATACGTGGAAAACTTTGAAGCAAAGGCACTAGAATCCACCGAAGTTGAAACCAATACGTTTCTATCAGTATGTAGATGATAAATTTGTGGTGTGGCCACATGGAGCAGAAAAGCTTCAAGAGTTCCTGGAACATTTCAACTACATCCATCTGGAATGGCTCAGTCATGAAAAGTTGCCAAGAACAAAAGGAAAATCATGTAAATATGAATATTAGCTGCAAGCTTTGTAACTGAAGTAGAAAAATACAGTGCAAGCCATTTTTGTCAATATATTAAGAGATCACATGCATTGGCAAACTGCTGATTTTAAGCTCACTGATAGTGATTTGGAGGTAAAAAGTGACACAATCACGTACCATATGTAAGCAAAAAGCCCCAAATGTCAAGCAAGGCAGAATTCCACATCAAGGAGCCTCTGATGGCTAGCAGCCTACAGCAGATACTACGTAAGTGAGCATTATACTCAGTCAAACTTTCACACTAAGGACAACTTGCAAAGCTTGCCTGTATGTACCCCTGGACTAGATTTATTGGTTTTCATTGTACACTTGTCTACATGTGTACCTACGTCTGTATGCCACTTTCACTGTGATGAGTACTTGAACCTAGAGCTTGATAAGAGCAATAGAATCTGGCACTTCTATGGTTTGTGGTCTGTAGTAACATCTGTGATTGTGTATAACCAACTCTTTGAAAGTTATAGGTCAGGGTGGCCATTTGTTCTAATTGATTGGAGAAGTAGTAAGCTTCATGTGTGTTTTCATAAACTATTGTCTATGCTCTACTGCATGTTCATTGCAAACATGTGAAGAAACAACAGTCCAGTAAGCCAACACACAGTCTTATTTCTCTATCACCACTCTATCTGCCTCCTTAGCTAACATTCAAGTCAATCAGAGCTGTCTCCAACTATGAAGACCTGAAAAATTTCAGCTTGACCCCATCTCCGTTTCACTCCTGTACACAGACATTTGTGTACGAAGCAAATGATGTCCTCAAATCATGCATCACCTCTGATCTGAGCATGATCTTCTAAGTATGTATGTTGCAACCCACATTGGATTACAATACATCATAATGTAAAATTCATGATGGAACTAAGGAACCACCATCCGTCACAAAGAAATTTAGTGTTAAATACTCTGGTAAATAGAGCACTAACATTTTCAGATAAGGGGAAACTCTCTGGAGAATTATAACAACTGTGAACAGTGCTCTGAAAGAATGGGTACTCAGATCAATCAAACTGAATGAAAGATGCAGTCAAAATCACGAATGCCTAGAAAGACATTAAGACAAACTGAGGAGGAGACACCAAAAATCACTTATCTGTCTTATACTGGCCCACTATTTGGAAAGATCAGTAGACTCCTATGGAAGCAGGGTATCTAGTGTACTTTGCCAGCCTTCAACTAAGATAAAAAGTATTCTTTGTAATGCTGAAGATGATACCGGCCTCTGAAAGCTGAGTATGTATCACATTGCGTACAAATGTGGAATGTCTTAGACCATCAACACAGTCGGGGCCAGATTTAAGGTGCATCAGTGACATATCCAACTAAAGTCACTATGCAAATAAGCTGTTACCAAGCACCGCCTTTGAAACAATCATGAAGTGAAATATGATGAGACCAGTATAGTGGTGCAGACCTCAAGTTTTTGGGACAGCAACTCTACTTAGAAAATGCTGAGAGGATTTGTGTTTCATTGAACATCAGTGCGAGCTCTTAAAATCAAAAGAGCATCAGATGGAATAGTGAATGTTGGGAACTGATCGGCTATGAATAGTGACTCGAGACCAACAATAGTTCACAGTCTGGTTGGAGTCCAGGCAGTGAGTACACATAACAGCAAAACTTGCAGCATCTGAAGACGATGGCTGGGTCTCTCGTTGAAATATTTTGGATAAAATTGAAACAACTACTCGACAGAAAAACAAAGCTACAATAATTTTTATAATGCTTGGTGTTCTGACATTGTTACTCGCAAATCAAATCTGGTGAACACTGTGAGCTACTCTTCTTGTTATAATCAATTTCACCCACAATTATTTTTCATTTCTCTTCCTTTTCAAGCAAATATACTAACCACCAATATTACATGTCATTGCACTGAAGAGTAACTTTTTAGCACCCATTCTCAAACAACTATGATGAAAAATTTTATAATAGTGGCATGACTCTAGGGAGGTACTTTAGTAAAACTAGTTTCATAAAATCCTTCACAGAGAAAAAGGGGATCTACAGTTTAGCATGCATTCTAGAGGATGGGGTAACTTCGCATTTTCACCTATAAATCATTGTCATATGAGAAAGAAACAGTATGTGACAGAAAAAGTTCTAACACTATTCGAGCATTGTACCCTGAACATTTGTAATTTTAGTCTGACATTTATCCACTTACTCACCATACAACTACTTTTAGAGCATGTTGACAGCTTACAAGACAAAAATCACAAGGCTTGGAATGTTGGAAGGATTTCCCATAAAACTAAAACTACAATATTTTAATGAGTTTAATAATCATTATTTGTGTTACTGAAAGAATATGAGTATTAATTTAGATATATTTTCATTTAAGAAGTGCTTCCATAAACTAATCACAATACTGTTCTAATCACTGTTTATTTCTTTTGACATAAGTTGTAAGCACAACAATCACGTAAGGACAAGGTGAACTGCAGGATAACTCAAGTGATACACTCAACTTTATTCAGTGAAACACATCACATTTGCTTCTGAATGTCGATATAGGCATCTAGTCTATACTTAACAAGTCGCCTTTCGGCTGTGGGCAGAAGTACTTTTGGGTCATTTTCCCCTTTCATTCTTGAATGGTGCATGGAAAGTATGGGTGCAGTAAGCCTGCAGATGAGTGTGATATATGTAGGAGAAAGTAAAATTCTTCTTGGAATACATGCCCCCATGATTTTAACATTAAACATCTCACCGATGCACAAAACCCTTCTCATTGGATTTGTCATTGAAAATGGGTAAGTTTATCTGTGATGCTCGCACACTTACTAAATAAAACCATGATGAAACATGCTGTTCTTTGTACAATATACTCTCTCTCTTCCATTCATACCATTTGGTAAGGGCGAAGTGTGACAAGCAGTACTCAAGAATCAGTTGAATGAATTGTCTGTGTGCTGTCTCTGTTAAAGGTGAACTTCATTAATTACTCTTTCAATACATTTCATTCTGGGACATGCCTTTTTCTACAACTAGTTTTAAGGGATTATTCCATTTAAATAACTACAGACATATACTCCTATATATTTTACAGTTGTAGCACTGTCAGTGATCGTCCAAACATTGTGTAGTTTAAATATAGTCGGTATTTCTACCTATTTATGCACAGTATGTTTTGTTGACAGAGAGAACTTTCAGTCCTGGGCAAAACGTTGATCCTACACAGGTATCTGCACTTCATTAAAATTTTGTAGTGTTGTCACTTCATTAAAGTAGCTTCATTCACAAACATACTGATGTTATTCATCTGATCATTTATACGTGTATTGTAATGGTCACACAACACTCCTGTTGAGTACACCTGATTCTACTTTCGCAAAAATGATTTTCATAATTAAGTATGGCTTTAAAATCATCTTTAAGTATGATTTTCTGAGTTCCATCTGCTAAGAAGCCCACAGTCAAATCACATAGTTTGACATTCTAAAAGACCATTTTGTTTCCTTGGCAACAGTGTGGTGCTGTACTGAATGCTTTCTGGTCACATGTTGATCACTATAGAGGAACTTTTTCAGTAAAAATAAAAAAAATAAAAAAAATGGAAACATAAAATGTGTTCCATAATTCTAGAACAGGCTAAGATTAGCAAGAGGCCTCCAGTTAGGCACTGCTGATGACTGTTCTTGAATTTGAGAATGACATGCACCTTTTTCCAATCACCTGGAATGCTTCGTTGTTCCATTAACCTAGGGTGATATACTGCTGCTACAAGAGAAGTAAATTCTTTCACATAATTATATAGAATAACACATGTATTCCACCATGTTACATTGCTTTTACAATGTGACTGATTTTTAGTTTTCTATTCCTCAGTCACTTATCTCAGTATCTATCATTTCTTTACTCATGGCACGATTTGAAGGAGGACCCATTTGTACCCTCTTCCTTGCACAATTTAATTCATGTCTGTGTTTCTTTCTATTTTGTTCCAGTTAGATTAGTCAGGTAACTGTGTGGGTGCCTTTGGTCCATATATAAACCTTACGTGTGACCAAAACTTCTTAGGAATTCTTGTCAGGTAGGTATGTAATATACACAACCCGACAGGAATTTTAGAATTGTAGGATTTGAGGTCCGCCAGTTATGCAAAAAACAGTTTTTTTCCAATTACCCAAACATGTTCCAGCACCACTGTGCCATCATCAGTGGGTTTCCATTTTATTTAATCTTTACACTTGGTCTGCATAATTTTTCACAACCACTTGTGTATTATTTATTACAGGTACCTTGTTACGTTTTCGCGTGGCAAGCCGTATTATTCTCAGCATCATGGTGAGGTGTCTTGATGCACACATAAATATCACACTGACTGGGCTGGTACACACAACAACCCCAATTACACTGTGTTTTGGTGAAGTGCAAAGTGCTTTTACGACCTTATTAGTGATAAACTGTGTTGTATTTACATGTGCATCATGACACCTCACCATGATGCTGAGAATAAAAGAGCTTGCCAAAAAAAAAAAAAAAAAAAAAAAAAGTCATGAAAAATCATGCACACCAAGTGTAAAGATTAAATAAAACGGAAGCCCACAGTGGTGCCGAAACATGTTTGGGTACTTGGAAAAAATGGTGTTTTGCATAACCAGCAGACCTTACATCCTACAATTTTAACTGCATACAAGGTAAACACAAGGAGCTGCAAATCCAAATGAGGAATTTTATATTTCACTACTATATACTTATGTTGTTGACAGCTTATTTGCTCTATCATTATAAGTGAGATTATTTCTGGGGCATTAACATGACACTGTCATAGTAAACTAACAGTATACCTCTTGGGTGTACAGAAAACAGACTGCACACAAACTACAAGACATATACAAAACACACATACCACATATCATTGGAGTGAAGAATTACGGCTGGCTGTTGTGACCGAACAGTTCTAGGCGCTTCAGTCTGGAACCGTGCTGCTGCTGCGGTCACAGGTTCAAATCCTGCCTCGGACATGGGTGTGTGTGATGTCATTAGGTTTAAGTAGTTCTAAGTCTAGGGGATTGATGACCTTAGATGTTAAGTCCCATAGTGCTTAGAGCCATTTGAAGAATCATGTCAAGTTTTTAACTCACATTACAGGGACTTAATAAGGGCAATGTTTATGACAAGAAAAACATCAGTATGTGTGTGGTATTTGCTGAAGTCACTGATATGAATTGCCCAAAAAGGCACAAAAGCACCCCACTCTGAAAATTTGTTCACTGGGTTGTTTATCTGCAAGTACGAACTAATTTGATGCAACAATACAGAACAGATGATTTATCTCCATGTTGTGATGACAAGCCTTCCCCCTCTCAGTCCAACTACACTGCAGGCTGCATTATGAATTGAAACTTGGAGAGACGCTCTATCAACTGATGTATGGTTTTTTTCTGTATGTATTGTAGTTATCATTCAGTCATCTTTTAAAACCCTGAAGATATTTACGAATTATTCTGTACCACCATTTCATTTCTCTCTTGTAGCACAAATGTTTCCTTTTGTGCTCATTATGACCTTTTCCTTCCTCAGTCTGAACATGGCATGTAATTAAGTACCAGGTCTACTCATGTCTGCTACCTGAGAAGCGATTTCCTCCGTATAGTGCATGTGTGACCTATTAGGTAAGGTCTCAACATTCTCCATTATTCACTTTCTCTTGAGATGCTTTAAGAGATCCTTAATAATTTGGCCATTTGTCTCTAGAGAAATTTTCATCTAGACTATAGCTTCTCATCGCATATAATTGTTACATATTGTCACCTTGTATATCCACAACAGCATATGTTTGAATATCTGAGGTTGAGGATAATGATTACACTTTTAGCTCAGTTCCACTTGAAAATGAAGACATGTTTTCCATGTACATATTTAGTCCATCCAGTCATGTCCCAAGCTCAAATAATATTCCACTACAGCATGCAAACAATTTAATTTAACTGGTGAGGCTTTTGTTTTTCTTTTCAACAATTATCAAGAAATTGTCGCAGTAGGAGGCGGTTTGAGTAGTTTTACATTTTCATCAGATAGACTTAATATTCCATGTTGTTGTTGTGGTCTTCAGTCCTGAGACTGGTTTGATGCAGCTCTCGATGCTACTCTATCCTGTGCAAGCTTTTTCATCTCCCAGTACCTACTGCAACCTACATCCTTCTGAATCTGCTTAGTGTATTCATCTCTTGGTCTCCCTCTACGATTTTTACCCTCCACGCTGCCCTCCAATACTAAATTGGTGATCCCTTGATGCCTCAGAACATGTCCTACCAACCGATCCCTTCTTTTGGTCAAGTTGCGCCACAAACTTCTCTTCTCCCTAATCCTATTCAATACTTCCTCATTAGTTATGTGATCTACCCATCTAATCTTCAGCATTCTTCTGTAGCACCACATTTCGAAAGCTTCTATTCTCTTCTTGTCCAAACTATTTACCGTCCATGTTTCACTTCCATACATGGCTATACTCCATACAAATACTTTCAGAAATGACTTCCTGACACTTAAATCTATACTCGATGTTAACAAATTTCTCTTCTTGAGAAACGCTTTCCTTGCCATTGCCAGTCTACATTTTATATCCTCTCTACTTCGACCATCATCAGTTATTTTGCTCCCCAAATAGCAAAACTCCTTTACTACTTTAAGTGTCTCATTTCCTAATCTAATTCCCTCAGCATCACCCGACTTAATTAGACTACATTCCATTATCCTTGTTTTGCTTTTGTTGATGTTCATCTTATATCCTACTTTCAAGACACTGTCCATTCCATTCAACTGCTTTTCCAAGTCCTTTGCTGTCTCTGACAGAATTACAATGTCATCGGCGAACCTCAAAGTTTTTATTTCTTCTCAATTAATTTTAATACCTACTCCGAATTTAAAAATATTCCATAGCTTCTGTATAATGATCATGGTATTTATCAGACAAAGCTAATGTCACATAGCCTGGTAGCCTTTGTTAAATTTTTTTGGGTTGTGGGGTTGAACTTACTCCATCCTTTGGCATTGATGGTGGAGATTTAAAAATGGGCACAAAACAATTAATGTTTTTATGTGCTCATTAATATCCATGGTAAGCTGTGCATCAATGACACCCAATCGCAGAATGGCCAGGAAATTAGGATTTTAAGCTAGTTCACTTTCGTAACTGCACAAATCAAATTCTTAAGAATAAAATCAAAGGATGTCATCAATATCAAAGACTGCACTATGTTAGAAGATATTTATGCTGTGAAATACTCCTTTAACTATTGGAATTAAACCTGACAAACACTGTTGACCAATTTGCAAATGCAGAGTCTTCTATTCTGATGAATATGCTGGGTTACCCTCCAATTACATCAAAAATGAAGATTCTTAAAAAACTAACAGATGTCTGCAGTTTTTATCCTAAGAATAATCCCAAGCAATGTGTCTTCTATCAAATATTGTCTGAACAGGAAATACAGGTTCTTTTGTAATTGCTACTTCTGGAGCCACAGTTTCTGTACATCAAGACTGATTTTCATCATTCAGATATTTTGTTTTATGTCTGAATTTCTGGAGCCAACAAAACATCATGACAGTGAAAGAAGAATCACAGTTTCACAAGTTCAGTAACGGTAATTGCTCGAAGTCCTGATTAACACACACTTAAATGTACTTTCACACATGTCCCACAGACAGGATATCTCAAACTATCACAACCTGCATATAATTTTGTTCACCTGTAATCAAATCATGTTGCCCAAACATTTAATGCAAATAAACACTTTCTATTGGATCACTACAACAGCAGATTATTATGTTGCAGGAATTTGTCTACAAATACATTAATATTCACAAACAAAATATTACAGCTATTTAAAAGATAGCTGCTAGCAGCCCAAGCTGACGATCAAAGTCAAGTATGTGTGTATTGTGTCCAATTATTTCTGCAAACTGTGCAGTACAGTTCCAAGAGCAAACACTCTGAAGATCTAGAACATGTGTTCTCATCTAGTGAAGGATGTATTGTTCATGACATATTCCTCCACACATGGTTCCACTAGCATTCCAAGAGTGTAGATCTGTATATCTTCTCCATACCTTCACAATATTATGAAAAGGATAGTTAGTACTCACTATATAATCAAGACGCTGAGTGGCAGCCAGGCACAACCAGAAGACTGTCACAAAATGAGCTTTTGGCCAACAAAGTCTTTGTCAAAAATAGAAAAACACACACACACACACACACACACACACACACACACACACACAAAAGAGTGTGCACAAACACAACTCACACACAAGACCAAAGTCTCTGGCAGCTGAAACCACACCACGAGCAACAGTGCCTGATAAACTGGGTGCAGGTTACGAGGAGGCTGCGACGGGGAGGGTGAGGGATAGCAGGGTAGGGGTGGGGGATGGTGAAGTGCTCCTGTCTGTACACATGAATGGCCACCGACAAACTGTGGCCAAGAAACTACTGGACCACCCTGTTGCTGAGCACACCACCCAACATGATGTTCTTCATTTCAGTGACTGCTTCAAAGCCTGTGGCATCTGGATCCTTCTCACCAACACCAGCCTTTCTGAACTGCACATATGGGAACCCTCCCTGCAGTGTATCCTATGTTCCCGTAACACTCATGGCCTCAGTCTTTGTTAGTCAATGCCCTTACCCATCTAGCCCCTTCCCTGGTCCCATTCCAGCACTACACAGCCCTCTATTCCAACACACCCAGTCTTTTTACTTCTCTCCTTTTCTGCTACTCTCCCTCTCTCCCCCACCCTCTGCCTAACTTCACGACTGCACAAAGTTTCCCTACCCTCTCCACCTCGCTCCTGCATGCTCCCACAGCAGCACTTTACTATCCCCCACTTTGCCAACCCTCCCCATCCACACCCCAGCTTCCTCCTTACCCCCACCGATCATGCATTGCTGCTCATAGTCTGTCTTCAGCTGCCAGAGACTGTGATCATGTATGAGAGAACAGCATATGTGTGTGTGTGTGTGTGTGTGTGTGTGTGTGTGTGTGTGTGTGCGTGTGTGTGTCCGATGTCTATTTTTGACAAAGGCCTTGTTGGCTGAATGCTCACTTTGTGACAGTCTTTTTGTTGTGCCTATCTGTGACTCAGCATCACTGATGCATGGTGAGTAACAACTATCCTTTTCATAATATTGTTATATTCCATCCTGGATTCTCCATACCTTACTTAGATGTGCTCTCCCTTCTTCTGCTTACACAACTGCAGATTGACCTTGCAGGAAAACAGTATGACTGTTAGTAAAAATTGATTGAATAAAGTGCTTGGTAGGATTAAATACTTAATAATTTACAGATGTTTAGAAGGTGTAACCTAACGGATACAATGTGTACAAACAGACATGTAAATTTAAAATTTATTTCACAATCTTAAGTTGCACATTTATTTTTATAGCCAGTGCACCATAAAAGTAAATGTGGAACTGAGACTGAAGGATAAATTTTAAATTTCAGCACTGTAGCAGAATTGCTCATAGTGAATATGTTACCAACAGTGAGATATGCAAAAATTTTTCTGTATATTTGCTGGCCATAGTAAGTTCTTGACTTTTATTAGAGGAACAAGAGTGAGGAATATATATTTGTATGTATGTTCTTCCACTTTCAGATGACAACGCTTGATGTGAACAAAATCCCTCAGTATACACACAATTCTCCACTTTTTACAGTACAAAAAAAATTATAAGGAGAGCAGACAGTCACACACATCTGCATTACAAAACCCTTCTAGTCACTGTCCAAGAGTGTAAGATGCATGCTATAATACAAGATACTATAAAGTATTAGTAAATGGACAAAGTATTGTTAATAATTCTTGTTATGAATAATGGCTTAGATCAACTGTTCTCTGCTTTCATACTGAAAAATAATTATAAAATTATTTAAGTTTGTTATCTGTAAGCATTTTGTTAAAGCCCAACAACAAACACCTACACCACTGTAGCTTGCTCAAAATAAGACAAAAAACACCCTCATGTAAGCCTTTCACAATATAAGCTATGGTCAATGTAATGTTAATACTGTGAAGAAACAGTGAGTCAGAGGGAGAGAAAATATGTTACTGATTTGTTAGTGTGAACTAAAAAGATATCTAACCTCAAGAGTGTTGGTAGCACGCTGCTCATCGGCCAGAGAAGGCTCAACAACGGCTACTGAGGGCAGGACAACACAAAAAACAAAAAAATCAAGCTGGGGGAATGGGATGAGAAGCAAAAACTATATACTATGAGTTACATGGAGAAGTAACACATTTATGAAAACATGACAAATTGTTATATTACTTTGTGTAATGCTTATGTCAAAGTATATTATTGAGCTGATCACTGCACTCTTCAAGAACCCTAGTAAGTGGTGAGGATTTAAAGTGTGAAGTGATAGGAAAATGCAGTGAACTACTGGTTTCCAGGATTTTTTTTTAAAAAACACTAATATGTAAACAGCCTCACATTAATGTGGTAGATACAATAGTAACTGAGATTCTTACACTTTTCAATGTTACGGCAGCAGACATGCTTGGAATGAAATACATAAACATATGATGGGGCTTACAAGTTGCCACAATGACAACAAATTAGCTAACCAAAATATTGCATACCACTAGTTATTCATGCTATACTTATATAAATTACATATTTCACCACACCCATTAATGCTAACTTAGCAACACAACACTAATTTCATTTGAGTGAGCATTAAAAAATATAATTTGTTAATTACTAATGACTATCACTGGCATTAAATTTTACACTTGATGCAGATTTAATAATAAAAAGAATGAAACTATTTTAAAACACAAATACTTTACAGATATTAACAGCTTTATGCATGCAGTATGAAGTTATGTTATTAAGTAGTTCTTTAAAAATAGACAAATTGATACTCTAGTAAATTTTATGCCTTCTGGATCAACTGACAGCAGTTTTCACAGTGTAGTTAATTCAAAGTCATTAAAAAAAATTGAAGATTTTCAATAAAAATAATTTAAAACAAAAGAGCTAATTAATAATGATTTCAATAGCTGCTTTACAAGCCTGGCCATCTGGATGCTTCCCTTAACGACCAGCTTTTCTGAACTGTGCAGATGGCAGTTATCCTTAAGATACGTCCCACACCTGAAACCATCCCAGTCTCAACCTATGGTAACCTACTGTCCTTATACACCCCCCCCCCCCCCCAAACTCTTTTTGACCCCCCCTGTCCTGTCACCTCAGAACAATTCACCTCCCCTCACCGCCATTGTGCGCTACTCTATCTGGTGCACCCACTTGTCTTTTCCCTTCTCTGCTCCTCTCGTTTTTGTTCTACATTTTCTCCCTCCTGTCCCTCCCCACAGCCTCCTGACGCTATGTCTGTCAGCCCTCTCCTGCCACCTGTAGTCCCGGCGTGCTCTGCCAGGCAACATTGATACCTCTTCCTCCACCCATACTCCACTGTCCCTCCCCCTTCCCCACTCCACTCGAGACTGTTGCTCATTCAATGTGTATATGTTGCAGTCTGGCCTAAGTGGGCAGAGGAAGCAGTCGTGTGTGTGAGGTGTGCTCTTGCTTGTGTGTGTGTGTGTGTGTGTTTGTTTTTCTTTTCTGAAGGAGACTTTGGTCAAAAGCTTATATGTAACAGTCTTTTCATTGCGCCTGCCTGCAAGTCAACGTATCATCTTGATGGTTAGTAGCAGTCTATCCTTCTCATAATATTGTTGAGATTCCAACAAAAAGATGAGAAACTGAGTACTGTGCCAAATTAAATCCACAGGACAACTTACCAAAAAAGTGTGTGCGCTTACATAGGGGAGAAGTGAGATTTTGTATAATAATATAGTAAGTGGGTGATTTATTGTACAAAAAATTGTTGCAAACTACTTCTGTCTACTAGCAACTTATCAATAGTATGATCTACTTCATAAAAGACTATGCGACAGGTGTGTGTGTGTGTGTGTGTGTGTGTGTGTGTGTGTAGAAAATATAAAAGAACTTCTGAGGAAGACACTCTGCACCTGGGAAACACACACTATATAGTGACAAATGAAGACATTCAGCAATGAAAGATGTTGTGTAGGGAAACAGATGTATTGCTGCACAGAAAATAGATACTGTTTTTTATATTAGTGTTGATTCAGCAAGTGATTGAATAAAGTGTCCACAACGTCCATGTCGTATCAGGTGATTGCTGAATTGAGAGTCGTGTCAGTGCCTGTAAGGAACTTTTGCATTATTTCGAGGTCAAAGATAATTGCGTTTCTGAACAGAACTGTTACAGGAGAGATGGCAAGATTGAGGAAGGAATGGTGATATATCTGGCTACAAAGTTATGTTCTCATATTTAATTTTTTTTAGCAAAAGAGATAATTGTGGAGGAATAACATGGAAAGGCCATTAATATGATATCCGAATAGCCTAGGTGTTGTAGCAAGTACTCATTTCACTTGAGCCATACTGTAGATCATGTTCTGAAATTAAATACCGATTGTCCCAAAGGCGGACAGTTGTTCTATGATCATTCTAGTGCTTAACCGAGTTTGTGGTGGTTATGTCTATCTAGTGCTGTGTAGTGGGCCCAAGTTGGTTGATAAAACAACTTGTGTAGTTTTACAAATTGTTTTGAATTTGTTATTTTAGGATTTACGTACAGTAATGGAGCTGAAGTAGATAGTAGTGGGTGGTTGGATGGAGAAGACTTCTAGCAGGTACAATTGCACAGATAGAAAAATTGTCATAGGGATACTTATTTGGGAAGATTATAAGATTTTATGAGTGTTACAGAGTTTAGGAGGACAATGGAAAGTGACAGTGGGTGGTGTGGGGAGGATTTTAGGACTTTTAAAAAATAAAGTTATCACCTTTTTGGAGTAAAATATTGAGGCATGTGGGGGAAATTGCAAGACCAGAAAGCCTGGTAGAGGTTCTTAGTATAGTTACCGAGTGATTTGGTGTGGTGGAAGGTACACGTTTTGCCACAGATGCCTACACCAGTAAGCTCTCGTAGGCTTCTCTATCATGCAACTACCACTCAGATTTTTTTGACAAACTCATCTCCTGCCACAATAGGACCATGGAATGATTCAATTTAAAAGTAATCACCACACACATTAAAACATTTATCCCTCTAAGAGATGGGAGTATCAATTACTGTTTCAGAGAACACTGTCAGCTGCTGACAGATCCACAACCGCATGCACTCTTGCACTTCCTCATCCAGCTGAAACCAACATCCATGCATGTCTTTCTTCAGGTCACCAAAGGTGATAAAATCACACAGTGAATAATTCGGGCTATGTGGAGGAGGTTGCAGTGTTTCCGAATCAAATCACTGAAGTGCAGCCTTTGCTTGATTGGCAGTGTGGGGGCAGGCATTAGCACGTAACAGGATTATGCCGTCCGACTGCATTCAAGGGCGCTTTGACTTTATAGTGCATCGCAAACTCTGCAAAACGTCTTCACGGCACTGTGCTTTTATTGTGGTTCCATGCTCAAGGAATGTGATGAGCAGTTGAAGGAGGTCATCACAACCTTACTTGGTGCCACCATTTCAAGCCCAAGGGTGAACGGCAAAGTCAACAGTGGAAACATTCTACATCTCCCCTGCCAAAGAAATACGAAGCTGTTCACACAAGTTCTAGTAAGGTCATGAACAACTTGCTCCTTCGACAGCAGGGGACCTTTGCTCGTGGAGATCCTCGAACATTGAACCACAACCAATGCTTAGTGCTGTGAAGACACTTTGCAAAATCTGTGATGCGCCATAATGTCAAAATACCCAGGAAAGTTGTTGGATGGCGTCACCCTGTTGCACGATAATGGCTGTCCCAATCTGCCCATCAGACAAAGGTTGTGTGTCAGCAATGTGATTGGGAAACACTGCAACATACTCCATTCAGCCCAAATTGTTCACTGTGTCATTTTCAAATCTTTGGCGACCTGAAGAAAGACATGTGCACATCGGTTTCAGTTGGATGAGGAATTGTAAGAGGGGGTGCAGTTGTGGATCCGTCATTGGCTAATTGCATGCTACAAAACAGGACTTGATCATCTTGTCTCCCAGCGGGATAAATGTCTTGAAGATTTACTGTTGTTCAGGAGTCAAAGTATTCAGATGAACTTTTGCATCAGGGGAGGGGGTGGGGGTGGTTTCTGAGTGAAGTGGAAACAGGAATTTTGGATCCTCAGTTATCATCTGTTCAGGTGAGACCTAAATCAACCTGTAAGAGTATGTGAACTTTGAGAATATTGCTACTAAGCATCAGAAAATCCTCATCAATCCTTTGAAGGGCTGCTGCATAATCTCGAGATTGGTGGTTAGTGTACACTGTCTAGTGTCCACATTGCAACACAGTTCTCTCACCAATATGTGAATCCATGTGTGTCTCACGTCACAGAAAATGAGCAACTTTATGGATATTAACAGCAAGGCAGAGCAACAGCATACCATCATGTTGTGTTCGGTGAGGAGAGGACAGTGAGCAGAGGCAGTGCAATACCCTGGGCCATCTTGAATACCTGATCTCTCCCCCTACAATTTTTACCTGGGAGGCAAATTGAAGGGTCAAGTGTAATCAAACAATCCTCACATACCAGAAGTGTTACAGCAGAACATTGATAATGCTTTTGCTGCTATCCCTCAAGCAAAGATGGTATGCACCTCTTTAAGTTTCATAAACTGAGAACAACGCTACATCAGTGTCAATGGTGGCCATTAACAGCATATGAAATTCTATGGTGGTAATTAACAAGGATCATCCTGCATCAGTCTTATTTTGTGTGTGTGTGTGTGTGTGTGTGTGTGTGTGTGTGTGTGTGTGTGAAAAAGTAGTCCATATTTTGAGAAGTGGTAGTATAGACCAAAACAAGACAAAAATATGTAGTAAACATGGGCTCTAAAATGCTCTATAAACTACCTAGAGAATGCAGTAAATAAATAAGGACATATACCTTTATTATTCTCCACGGATACAGCATACACTAAACAGCTGAACAGCTGTTAGTGGTGTTGCTGTAAATCTGTTCACAGTTGCAGGTAAGTGCAGTGGATACATTAGTTCTAATGGAATCATTTTGGGTTTGATAAGTTTGTGAAACATTTTTACATTGTAGTTTTATCTTGGCACTTACCATCATAATGGAAGCCTATTATTTTACACAGGAAATTACAGACATGATCTTATGTTATGGTCTGGCAAATGGAAGCAACGTTCAAGCCCACGTCCTGTATGCTGAAAAATATCCATAATGCAGAGGTACCATCTGAACAGTTATTCAGATGTCTTTTCCAATGACTAGCAGATTCTGGCCCTGCAACTCCAACAATAGCAGATTGTGCACCATTCATCTCCTGTTTTGGAGGAGCGAGTTTTGCAACTTGTGGAAGAAGATACTGGAACTAGTTTATGTGGAATTTCAGCATCTATCAGGGCTAGTCATTATCTATTTTGGATAATCTGAATGAATAGTCGTCGTACACATATCAGGTACAGTGTTTCCAAGCCCTTTGGACACAAGATCAACTTACCAGAAAGCAGTTCTACCAATGGCTGTTGCAGAGATGCGGTAATGATCCAACACACTGAAGATACTGTCCAGAGACGAGGCTGGTTTCATCTGAGATGGGATTGTCTTTTTTTTGTAACTGACGCGTGGGCTGATGCAAATCCACACACACATGAAGAAGCAAGGCATCAGTGCCGATCTTCGGTTAATGTATGGGCGGGAGTTATTGGTGATAGACTAATAGGATCTTACATACTACCAAACAGGTTGACTGGAGTAAGGTATTGCCAGATTCTGTCAAATTACTTTACTGTCCTGCTGGAGGAGGTACCACTCTATCAACAGCTGGAGACATGGATTATGCATGATGGAGCACCAGACCTTTTTCTTCTCTGAAAAATGACACCTCAGACATACATATAATGAGCAATGGATTGGTCGTGGAGGTCCAGTAGATTGGCCAGTTCAATTCCCAAACTTTTTGATATATGACCGTGGGGAAACCTGAAATCTTTGGTGTATGCAAGCCCTATTAATGATATGCAAACACCACACAAGCACATCAGAGAGAGATTGAACTATTCACTCCTGTTCCTCCTAATCTCTTTCTAGTTCTTCCTCTATCCTTATCTCTAGACTACAGCAAGCACAGTGCTTACAAATGTATCGTCTCTCATCATCATCTACCCTCATCTTCATTATAGCTGGGTTGCTCTTTTTAGTGTGTGTGATTCCAAAATGTTTGTACTAATCTACCACAACACAAAATAATAGCAGTTTTTATTGCTAAGAAGCTATCTGACATAACAGATTAGTACGCAATGGTTTTCACTGTTGAACTATATATTTACACTGTATCAGTTTTGCAAAAAAATCATCTACTTAATGGCACTAATAGTGATACTGATATGTTATACACTCCTGGAAATTGAAATAAGAACACCGTGAATTCATTGTCCCAGGAAGGGGAAACTTTATTGACACATTCCTGGGGTCAGATACATCACATGATCACACTGACAGAACCACAGGCACATAGACACAGGCAACAGAGCATGCACAATGTCGGCACTAGTACAGTGTATATCCACCTTTCGCAGCAATGCAGGCTGCTATTCTCCCATGGAGACGATCGTAGAGATGCTGGATGTAGTCCTGTGGAACGGCTTGCCATGCCATTTCCACCTGGCGCCTCAGTTGGACCAGCGTTCGTGCTGGACGTGCAGACCGCGTGAGACGACGCTTCATCCAGTCCCAAACATGCTCAATGGGGGACAGATCCGGAGATCTTGCTGGCCAGGGTAGTTGACTTACACCTTCTAGAGCACGTTGCGTGGCACGGGATACATGCGGACGTGCATTGTCCTGTTGGAACAGCAAGTTCCCTTGCTGGTCTAGGAATGGTAGAACGATGGGTTCAATGACGGTTTGGATGTACCGTGCACTATTCAGTGTCCCCTCGACGATCACCAGTGGTGTACGGCCAGTGTAGGAGATCGCTCCCCACACCATGATGCCGGGTGTTGGCCCTGTGTGCCTCGGTCGTATGCAGTCCTGATTGTGGCGCTCACCTGCACGGCGCCAAACACGCATACGACCATCATTGGCACCAAGGCAGAAGCGACTCTCATCGCTGAAGATGACACGTCTCCATTCGTCCCTCCATTCACGCCTGTCGCGACACCACTGGAGGCGGGCTGCACGATGTTGGGGCGTGAGCGGAAGACGGCCTAACGGTGTGCGGGACCGTAGCCCAGCTTCATGGAGACGGTTGCGAATGGTCCTCGCCGATACCCCAGGAGCAACAGTGTCCCTAATTTGCTGGGAAGTGGCGGTGCGGTCCCCTACGGCACTGCGTAGGATCCTACGGTCTTGGCGTGCATCCGTGCGTCGCTGCGGTCTGGTCCCAGGTCGACGGGCACGTGCACCTTCCGCCGACCACTGGCGACAACATCGATGTACTGTGGAGATCTCACGCCCCACGTGTTGAGCAATTCGGCGGTACGTCCACCCGGCCTCCCGCATGCCCACTATACGCCCTCGCTCAAAGTCCGTCAACTGCACATACGGTTCACGTCCACGCTGTCGCGGCATGCTACCAGTGTTAAAGACTGCGATGGAGCTCCGTATGCCACGGCAAACTGGCTGACACTGACGGCGGCGGTGCACAAATGCTGCGCAGCTAGCGCCATTCGACGGCCAACACCGCGGTTCCTGGTGTGTCCGCTGTGCCGTGCGTGTGATCATTGCTTGTACAGCCCTCTCGCAGTGTCCGGAGCAAGTATGGTGGGTCTGACACACCGGTGTCAATGTGTTCTTTTTTCCATTTCCAGGAGTGTATGATGTTGCGCTTTGCCTGAAAGCAGTAAATGCTATAGCCTCCGTACAGCATCAAAGAAACCATCTTTCACAAACTTTTTGAGCAGTGGATGGAACATATGCAGATTTGCATGGAGCAGCCAGGTGCTGCTTCAACGACTACTACCAGAATTTATTTCATAGTTGCAGCAATTTGCACATCTGCCTCTTTTGTTAAGCGCTGGCCTAGTACATAAAATTTTCTGCCTGTATGTTAAAATGTGTGTGCAGTAGAATGTGCATTCACTGTCGCAAAGTTGACCAATTTTGACAAAACATTTTACAGCAAAAAGCCTTCAAGTCTGAAGAACAGTCGGGGCAGAGGACCAATTGCTTCTGTACGAAATGAAATTTTAAATGGATAACAGGGTTTGATAAGAATAACATGCAGTGCTTACCCAGGATCCTGTAAACCAGTTGTTTATATTTTAAGTACAACATTATTATATACTGGTTGCTTAATTGGTTATGTTAAGAACCTGTAAGAGCTCTTAATTGCATTGTAATTAGGATTAAGGTGACCAATAAGGTTACATCCTAATGTTCATTCCACATATTCATGTTGTGCAATTGTTAGTACCGATGAGGTAATCGCCGTGATGTGTCACTATATGATGAACAAATGTTGATGGCAGATGGTGTCGTCAGTCAATGTCTGCAACCCTTTATATTTCAATCCATTACAAGTCACATTTGGATTAACACACTATTTAATGATGCTGCTATTTTAATGACTCTGCTGACATGTGAACTGGTTCTTTCAATCAAAAGTTCAAATAGACAGATATATCTATCTTTCATTCAATAGATCAATTGTGGAGTCATAAAAAATTACATGACAAATAAAATGAGAGAATAGGTAACTACCCACTGAATGGTAAATGCATGCGCAGGTCTCTTTTACCTGCGTCTTCCACAGTGATATGACCCAACTGACAAGGAATTGATAGTGTGTGGGGCATAATGATGGACTACATACGATATTGTGTACATGGAAGGGGTAGCGAAATACCACTTTGGAAGGATTGTGGGTTATGCGTCCCTCATTTCTAGGCATGAAGATAAATAGTTCAAGCCCTCACAAAGGATGTGGTTCAGTTGTTCCAGACAAGAATGATATTGGGTGATAAGTTGGGTGCTCTTTTAACAGCTGGTTTATACCACCATCCGAAGTAACTATTCCTTCTCTTCCACCTAACCAGCCCCCAGTTATCTTCCAGGAAACCCTTACTTCGAACCCTCCTTCTGCAGGGCCCTTCCGAAGAACACAAACCTCTCCATGGAAGGAAAACAGCCATCTGTAATGTCAAGGCTAATTTAATCATCTTCCCTGCAGACAGAGGTTAAACAACTGTCTTGATGAACCACAGTGATTACCTCACAGAAGACGTACACCAACTGCCTGTCCCCTCTGCCTACAAGCCCTGCTACAGAGATCTCATATCAGGCATCCAGCATAACCCTGCATCCTTACTCAATTCTTTAGGCCATTCCAGAATCTCTCCTCTGAATCTGTCTCCCTACACACTCTGTTACTTCATGCGCAACCAACTTGTAAATGTTTCCCAAACTACAAATGCTCAACACTCCTGTATGCATTATGTAGCCTGTTACCATGTTATCACTAAAAGAATGTCCACTCTTGCTGACCACCATCTTCAACCAACTGCACCTCTCATATTAATGGCACAACCACTTTCTTTGTGACTCTCCGCCATCCACCTGGATCACTACTCATCACGATTGATGCTACCTCTTTAATGACACACATCTTCCATGCTCAGTATCAAACACTTCCTCTCATAACATTCTTCTGGCTCACAACCCACCACATTTAACTACAAGGTTTGATCAAAAATTTATCCAATTGAGCTGTGGAAGTGTCAGTACTATTATTTGTGTAAACCTTGTTCAGTGCTTGTGTTGTCGCACAAGATGCTGTCAGCTTTGGAGCTACACTATTCAGTCAAGTTTTGTTCAAAACTCAAAAAACCCCCAGCCAAATACAAAATGCTTCAAGAGGTCTATGGGGAGTCTGCCATGTTTTGCTCGCAAGCTTCCAATAGCTAAAGCAATGCAACGAGGGCTGGGAAAAGGTTACTGAAGAAGCCCATTCTGGATGGTGGCCGTCAACAGGTTCAACGCCCGATAGTATGACCCGTTTGCATGCTTCACTGGATGCCAACAGACATGCGTGTTTCTGGTGGCCAGTGGATGAGCTACACATGTCACATGGAACTGTGTTTAACATCGTTACCAGTGATTTGAACATGCGTAAAGTGGGTGTCAAACTGGTTCCAAAAGTAATAAGTGAAGACCAGAAGCGCAGTCATTTGTAGATAGTGACAGAACTTGTGGAGACCCAGGTTTTTAGATAATATCATTACTGGTGATGGGACATGAGTTTTACGGTATGACACAGAAACAAAGTCCCAAAGCTCAGAGTGGCATATGCCCACATCTCCTGAGCCCAAGAAACCAAGACTGAGCAAGCCAAAAATGAAAACCATGCCCATCACCTTCTTCAACGTGAAAGGCTGGATCCATTTGGAGTTCATACCACATGGAATGAGTGAACACTGCCTACTACCACAAAGTGTTAAAGACTAGCAGATCGCATCACCTGCACAAGGCACATGTCCACTAGGTTGTGGATGCTGCATCAGGACAATGTGCCGTGCCACACCCTCTGTTGATTCAGAAGACCCTAGCGAAGCACACTTGGCAACGCTGCTGCAGCCGCCGTACAGTCCCTACAGGGCACAGTCAGCCTTCTTCCTGTTTTCATACATCAAAACCAAGACGAAGGGCACTGTTTTGATATCACTGAGCACATCCAAAAGGCGAGGAGAAGTGCTCTAAAGGAAATTCCAGTCACTGTATTCCATGAAGCATGGGGGACTCACTGTAAGAAGTGTATTGCTGCTCTAGGCAACTACTTTCAAGGATATTAATAGACTGTACGATTTGGATAAATAAATTTTGTAGGTCAGGCACAATTGCGTTACGTTTTGATCATACGTTGCAATTCACTCTTCACATACAACTACTTCTCACTAGAGGGGAACATATGAAAACAAATTTGTGGAATGGCCTTGTGCAAGCAATAACTCCCCTATATGCAACCCGTTCACAGACCATCTAGATGAAACCTTTCTAGCCACCTAAAACACCAAATACCTTGCTTGGTTCAAGTTTACTGATTATATCTTCATGATCTGGGCCGAGGGCCAAGAAACCCGACCCTCATTCCTCCACAGTTGAACACCTTCTCTCCCATTTCCTTCACCTACTATTTTTCAGCCCAATGTGCCACTTCCCTGGACACTGACCTCAACCTCTCTAATGGCTCCATCCTTACCCCTCTCCATATCAAGCCTACTAACCACCACTAATTCTGCATTTTGATAGCAGTCATCCCTTCCACACCCCAAAAAAATCACCCCCGTACAAATTTTTTGTATCATTATTTGTGGAAGTGACAGATTTAAAAACACACTATTAAAATTTTTAATTAAAAATGCCTTGGCTACATAAAATAATTTATTTTTGTATTAAAGGGTGACCATTTTTAATCTTTGAGAGATTCACCTTCAGACCAGTTACTCCATGATGACTACCGGAGACAGTGGCACAGAGCACGAACTGCTATGAGAAGGCATGAAGCGTCAGCAGTTGATCTCCACACCTTCCCAGAGTGGTTCCTACTCTGTGACACCATCTCGAACAGTCATCATGCAGTTACCTGTCTGAAGATGATCTCACACAGATTGAAACCAGTCACCTTTTAAAATAAAAATAAATTATTTTATGCAGCCAAGATGGTTTAAAATTTTTAATACTCCCACATAGCCTGATCACCTATGGGCTGCACATCTGCTGTGACCAGAATTCTCCAGCCAGCATGCTGAACATCCCACTAAGACCTTCACACAAAGACTCTATCCCCAAACCCAGTCCACAGATGGATTTCCTACACCATATTCTTGCACATCCCTATTCCTTATTTATTTATTTATTGTTCCGTGGGACCAAATTAAGGAGAAGTCTCCATGGTCATGGAACGAGTCAATACATGAAATTATAACACGATATTAGAAACAGATAAAATGAAATATAAAAAAACATATTCAGGTGACAAGTCGTAAGTTTAAATGAAGAAAATCAACAATGTAACACTGGAATTTGCTTAATTTTTTAGCTCTTCCAGGAGCACCTCGACAGAATAGAAGGAGTGAGCCATGAGGAAACTCCTCAGTTTAGACTTAAAAGAGTTTGGGCTACTGCTAAGATTTTTGAGTTCTTGTGGTAGCTTATTGAAAATGGATGCAGCAGAATACTGCACTCCTTTCTGCACAAGAGTCAAGGAAGTGCATTCTACATGCAGATTTGATTTCTGCCTAGTATTAACTGAGTAAAAGCTGCTAACTCTTGGGAATAGGCTAATATTGCTAACAACAAACGACACTAAAGAAAATATATACTGTGAGGGCAATGTCAGCATTCCCAGATTTTTGAATAGGGGTCGACAAGACGTTCTCGAACTTACACCACATATAGCTCGAACAGCCCGTTTTTGAGCCAAAAATACCCTTTTTGAATCAGAATAATTACCCCAAAAAATAATACCATACGACATAAGCATATGAAAATATGCGAAGTAGACTACTTTTCGTGTTGAAGTGTCACTTATTTCAGATACTGTTCTAATGGTAAATAAAGCAGCATTTAGCTTCTGAACAAGATCCTGGACATGGGCTTTCCACAACAGCTTACTATCTATCCGAACGCCAAGGAACTTGAACTGTTCCGTCTCGCTCCTCTGACCATCATTCAGATCCAATTGCAAAGTAACACTCCCTCATCTCCCAAAATGATTTCGGACTGCAACAAATGAATGATGCCCCTCACCAGAACTATTTGTCATCATGTTTGGAAATGAGGAACATACAAACCACAATCCTTCCCTTTCCACAGTAGTTTTCTGCCACCCACCCAATCACCCAATTCACAAAATAACCTTGGACATCTTTATGCTACACCTACTCTCAACTGCTTGCCATGTGGGTCAGATTCTTGTGGTAGACTCTGGTGTAAGACATGCACAATATGCCCATGCAGCAGTTCCTACTCAGTTTCTTTCACACGCTTTTCCTATCCCACCAGTAGCAGGGCTACTTGTGAAATCAGTTGTGATGCACCTGCTCTCCTGAAATTTCTGCCCAGTGTTTTACAAGGGCACAACCGCCATGCAGCTATCCATCCAAATGAATGACCAGCACCAAACTGTTAACAACAGTAGTGTTGATCAGCCAGTGGCAGAACATGCTACAGTTCGAGGGCAGCTTCACAACTTGTGCTGTCTGGATCCTTTCTCTCCCCCCCCCCCCCCCCCCCCCCCCCACACACACACTAGCTGAACTGTGTGGCCAGGTATTGTTCTTGCAATGGATCCTTTGTTCCCATACTATTCCTGGCCTCAATCTCTGCTACCTTCCCTGCACCACACTTGGCTCCACATCTCCTCAGGGACTGAAATGTGCTCATATATATATAATAGAGGGAAACATTCCACGTGGGAAAAATATATCTCAAAAGAAAGATGATGAAACTTACCAAACAAAAGCGCTGGCAGGTCGATAGACACACAAACAAACACAAACATACACACAAAATTCTAGCTTTCGCAACCAATGGTTGCCTCGTCAGGAAAGAGGGAAGGAGAAGGAAAGACAAAAGGATTGGGTCTTTCCTTCTCCTTCCCTCTTTCCTGACGAGGCAACCATTGGTTGCGAAAGCTAGAATTTTGTGTGTATGTTTGTGTTTGTTTGTGTGTCTATCGACCCGCCAGCGCTTTTGTTTGGTAAGTTTCATCATCTTTCTTTTGATATATATATATATATATATATATATATATATATATATATATATATATATATATATATATATATATATATATATATATCACACACACACACACACACACACACACACACACACACACAGATGTCTTCTGTCTCCCCTTCCCAGTCAACTCCACATGTCACCTTAACTGTGCATGGCATGAGTCCACACGTGTGGTTGCATCTGTCATATTCTTATCCTGTACACTTGGTGCCACACTCCCAAGTGCCTGGTAATCTTCCTCAATCCTCCTCCTTTCTCCCCTCGCCCACTCCACCCAACACAACCCTTCACTCATCCCAGTCAAACTGCAGCTTCAGCAAAGGTATTCAGCAAGTGGTATGTAGCCATGCACACACGTGTGTGTGTGTGTGTGTGTGTGTGTGTGTAATTGGAGGGGGGTGGGGGTGGAATAGGGTGGGGTGGGGTTGGATAGGGTGTACTCTAGTTCAAAATAGAATTTGACTGAAAACTAATGAAGTTTCCAGTCTCGTTTATGAGCCTTTTGACAACTCAGTGCCTCTACCATGAAGTGATTTTTTACCTTCGCTCCTAAATAATCAACTTCCCATCAGGAATTCTCACTTCCATCAAAATACATGATATATGAATGAAAGAGAAGAAGAGGCTGTGAGAAGAGGGCAGCCAACCACACGGTGACCGACCTCCTTTCAGGATAGCAATAGCAGTGGCCCCTACGTGAAGAGGACATAAGTGCCATGTCTGACTGGTGGCATCTCACTTTGACAGCAGCTTCAGTGTCAGCCACTTCATTAGCTATCTCTATGAAGCACAGACTAGTGTTTGTCTGTTCTGAAGAAGACTGATTACTTTGTACATCACCCTTTACTTGTGACAAATCTATCAAAGTTAATTGCAATTGTGTTGCTGTAATAAAACTCTTTAATACAAGATGTGTGATTGTTTGTCTAATGAACCAAGTATGCAGGATTCCTAGACACAACAACATTGGCATTGGGGATGGGATAAATAACATTGGCAATGAGGCGAACAAATACTATAGCAACAACCTGTTAACAGAGTAACCTGCTGTCACGGATTGTCTCCATTTTTTGTCATGGGCTTTTGTGGTTTGCTGGTGTCTTAATTCTACATGGTCTTTTCTTTGCAGGGTTGTGTTTACATGTTTTAACAGTGTCTCATAGTGTTTTTTCTAAACAGTGTTTTCAGGTGAGCATTGCACAAATTTCCTTTGCTTGTGTGCTTCTTTTTCTTTCTTTCATTGTCTGTTTATTGCATTTGCCTATTCCAAAATGAACAATCCACCTCTCCAACCCCCTGCTCAGGCACCTCAGCTGCAAGTGATAGATGCAATGCAACTAACACAGATGTTTCAGTTTGAGACACAGCAGATTGCAACCCTTCTAAACACTGTACAGCAGTTAATCCCCAATCAAGCAACCAACGGAGCAAAACATGCAACAACTATAGCTCCCAGAGCCATACCACCATTTCGCCAGTTTAACAAAAAAGAAGATGAATGGCTTGAGTAGTTGTAACAGTATGAAGCCCACATCATCGCTCACAAGTGTCAGGTACTGTGAAACTACATTACGTTTTGTCAATGGTAGGAAGTGCCTCATTCAGATGTTGTTCCCTAACACCACTGAGTGAACTTTCCTATGATCAGGTTGTTGGTTCTTAAACTAAATATTATGACCAACAAGTGAATGTGGTGCCAATTCTTTCATTGCAAAAAAAAAGAGGATGTGATTACGTTTGGTTTGTTGGGCACTCAACTGCGTGGTTATCAGCGCCCGTAAATATTCCTAATCTTTGCTCAGTCCAATCTCACCGCTTTCACGAATGATGATATGATGAGGACAACACAAACACCCAGTCATCTCGAGGCAGGTGAAAATCCCTGACCTTGTCGGTAATCGAACCCGGGACCCCATGTTCGGGACTTTTTTTTAAAATCCAGAGTCAGAATGAACTTATCATGAGTGGGTCACCGATTTGCATGTTCCCCAGAGGAAATGCAAATTCAAATGTGCTTGGGATGCTTTATATTCAGATTTTATGATGTGTGATGCAATTGTGTACAATGTAACTGATGTCAACCTTGGAGAATTGATTTTGAAACAGTCAGACCCACCATTTCATTACATAGTGCAAACTCTAGATCATTATGATTCAGGTGCCATAGTGGCGCTAAATTTGAGCAGCCACCAATTCGTCAGGTTGAGTCATCCCTTGCGCACGACTGGCCCAGTAGGCAGAAATGGCATGCGCACGCCAAGCCAGGTAAACAGTTCTCTAAACACGCAGCATGTCAGTCAACAGAATTAAGTCATGCCCTTGAAGCTATTCAAAGCACAAACACCAAGATTGCCTGTCCAGATAAGCATAGTGTTTTGCTTGTAGCAAGACAGGTCACGTACAATCCATATGTTAGAAACATAACAAACATAAGAATTCTGCCAACTCACAAAAATCTAGTCACAAGGCCATGTAATCAATGCGGAGTATTCAAAGGCTGCTGCAGGCATTAGCAAAACTAGCAAGCACAGAGTTTCTTCAGTGCTATGCCAGTCCAACAAACTTTTTTTTCCATTTGCATCTGAGTGAAAAACGTGTGAAATTTCAGTTGGACATGGGTGCCTCTGTTACACTGCTGAACCGTAGCACATATGAACTTTTAGGCTCCCCACACCTGTCTAAAACTAGCAAGCACCTGACGGTTTATAATGGACAAGACATTTCTATTCTCAGAAAATGTACTGTGCCTGCTATGTATAGCTCGCATAAGCAAACTGTGACTTTCACCGTGCTAAAATTATGCGATTGTGAAAACGTATTTAGCCTTCATTGGTTTGATTTCTTTGGCTATCAAATTCAGGACAATGTGTTGTCAGTGACTGCATTCAATGCCAAAGACAGTTCAGCTAGCGTGCTGAAAGAATTCCCTGAACTCTCTTTTGGTTTAGGCACATATTACTACGAACGACAATGCTCAGCCAAACTTTTGTGGGGGCCAGAGCTCTTCCCATTGCATCACAGGACAAAGTGGCTACTAAACTCAAGGAATTGCAGGATAGCGGAGCTATTGCGCCCATACAAGCAAGTCAGTGGACAAGTCCACTGGTTTTGCTCCCCAAATTTTAAGTCTACAGTCAACCCCCAAAATGTGATTGATATTTATCCATTGCCATGCCCAGAGGATCTCGTGGACAGATTAGGCACAGGTTGGTACTTTTCAAAAATTGATTTGCGTGATGCAAATACCACTTCAAGTACCACTATGTAAACACTCATTTGGGCTTGTTTAAATATTTGCATTTGCCTTTTGGCAATTCTTCCACACCCACCCTTTTCCAGCAATAAAAAAGCATGTATTGTAACATGCTTTCAGCGACAAAGAAAATTCAGTGAAATATTGGTTAAATGAAGGAGGGGAAAAAATTCTTGAAGTTACAGTGTACAAAGGCATTTTTGTTTTATAAAATTGGAGTGTGAGCTGTACATTTGGAAGAATGAATTACATGAAATAAGATATATGTGCCAAACAGAAACCCGAAACCACCTGAGTGAAAACTGTTCGAAAGATTTGAGACTGCTCGTGAGAGGCTATGCACCGTTACCAATGGGGATCTATGAGACTGGGCACTCCGTGCGTCTGACATGGCTACAAAGGTTCAAGAAATTGTACAGAATAGGAAGTCACAAAATTAACAAATTTATGTCATTTAAGCATGTAAAGCAGCTGCCAGTGATAGACAACGCTATAGAGAAATCCATGGCTGATGTAAATATGAAACTTGCTGTTATGCCTGCAACTGCTGTTTATAGCACCGATCAGTCAGGTTTAGTGAAAGAACTGTGTGCACACTGTAATTTATCATTTCTATGAGATTCATATACAATAATGCCAATGATGAGTGGTTTACTCTTTCTGCAGGCAAATTAAGACCAAAATTTAAAAAAAATGGTCTGTTTAGTTGCAAAAACCTTTTAACTGATGCATCAAAATCTGTAAAAAATGGAAAAGAATAATTTTCAACATTTCATTCAAAACGTATTCCTACCAGCTGCAGAAACTAATTCATTGCTTTTATTGGATTCATGGTCTGGACATAACGCCACCTCCATATCTGTGGAGGACGACAAAAAGATTTTTTGTCGTAGATGTAATGTGCATTCTGCCTGGAACTAATAGTGTGATTCAACCTCTCAAAGAATTTTTTGAACTATGGAAAGCGTTTTTCAGGAAATTATTACTGTGAAGTACCTGACTGCATCAATTTTTCCTTTGTCCAGTGTACCTGGTGCAAGAAAAATGTTTGTCTTTGTTCAATACACACTTCACATTTTTGTGCTGACTACAGGGAATATATGAAGAAATGTTTCACTGAATAGTCAGATGTACAACAGTCAAAAATTATTGTAAGGAATGGCCTACAAGAATTGTTATAAAATGTACACCATTCATTTCAACAAATTACAGGTCGTCCCTGATGGAAGCCGTATGTGACAAAACACTGCCATGATTTTATTTTCTCTGCTAGTCATTTGTATCAAAATTACATGTGCAAGAATTGAACTGTCGAGATGAAGTCATTCAAAAAAGTGTTTGTGTAGTTTAAGCTAGGTTTTCACCGGAGCAAGCAAATTAACAAGCATGTTCCGAAGAGAATTCTCTCTGGTGTACCCGGTAGGCCTCTTGCAGGTCTTTCAACTGGATGCCACTGCAGCTAGTTACATTTCCCTAATCTTCCCCAGCTACATAATCAGAAAATGTCTATTCTGAAGAAGACCGATTACTTTGTATGCCGCCCTTTGTTTGCGACACATCTATCAAAGTTACGTAACTGTAATTGTCTTATTGTAATAGAACTCATTAATACGCGTTGTTTGATTGTTTGCCTAGTAAACCAAGTATGCAGAATTCCTTGACACAACAGAATAAACCATTCAATTTTAATCAGACAATGGAAATGGATATAGTACGAGGAACGACTTTTAAGCCCTCACAACTGTTGTTCAGGAGAATAAGTGTGTATGAATGACTTGGGATGGATAATATTACTTCTAAAAACCAGATTATTGTCAGGTGGAAAAATATCATCACTATACTGTTTGGGCAATTTAGAATTAGATTCCTACGCTAAGAATGTCTGCATTTTTCCTATAAACAGTATTCTGACATAGTTACTTCAAAGTGATACACGCCGGGCTTAGAATTGTAATGCTCACCATAACTTTGTTAAAGCAACTGCCAGCAATTGATCTGAAATCTAAATTGATGTAGCAATAGTGTGGAATGAATTGAAGCAATGAACAGTAGTAGATTTTAACAGTAATGTTTTCAGTATATCATGTAACTTCATTAGGGTCACATCAGGCAGAATATTTTAGAGAAAGCTCTGATCTACAACTTTTAGCCTCCAGTAGCTTGAAGGCTCTGAAGACTGTGCCAATACCTCAGAGATGACAGGCAGTACAGGTAAAAAGATTAACTCTCTGACTATGAATATCTGTAAAGAACACCAAGCTTTTTGTATTTCTTGGCCATTCTAGCGCTCAGTGAATTTATCTATGATTTAGCCTGATCAGGGAAATATCTTTGTAAATACCATATAACAGTAATAAGTGGGAAGATTGTGGCACTTTTGAATGGCCCTAGACAGAGCATTTTGTTTCATGTGGCAATGCAGAGCTTCGAGAAACAATGCGGAAGTAAGTCACACAATGCCATGAGAGGTGACATCGTCTGGCAGATGACATGTCAGAATGCTACCTGTAAGAGTACAAATAACTACCAAACACATTTGCTACTACTTACTTTCCCACAAAAATATTTCCACAAGTCTTGTTTAGAAAGGTGTGGGTTTCTTGAAGATAATTGCAGAATAATTGTAGGAAATAGAGACAAATTCTCGCAGAGCAAAACACCAAAAATTGGACCAGGAGTACATAAACAATAACTTAACAATGCAGGAAAATATAAGATGGCTACTTACAGTAAAGAATACACATTAATTGCATACAGCCACAATTAAAGGACACTTACATAAACGTTTGGTCACAGCCTTCATCAGCAAAAGAGAAACACAAACCATTCATACACACAAGCAAGCACACCTCATGCACATACACTCCTGGAAATTGAAATAAGAACACCGTGAATTCATTGTCCCAGGAAGGGGAAACTTTATTGACACATTCCTGGGGTCAGATACATCACATGATCACACTGACAGAACCACAGGCACATAGACACAGGCAACAGAGCATGCACAATGTCGGCACTAGTACAGTGTATATCCACCTTTCGCAGCAATGCAGGCTGCTATTCTCCCATGGAGACGATCGTAGAGATGCTGGATGTAGTCCTGTGGAACGGCTTGCCATGCCATTTCCACCTGGCGCCTCAGTTGGACCAGCGTTCGTGCTGGACGTGCAGACCGCGTGAGACGACGCTTCATCTAGTCCCCAACATGCTCAATGGGGGACAGATCCGGAGATCTTGCTGGCCAGGGTAGTTGACTTACACCTTCTAGAGCACGTTGGGTGGCACGGGATACATGCGGACGTGCATTGTCCTGTTGGAACAGCAAGTTCCCTTGCTGGTCTAGGAATGGTAGAACGATGGGTTCGATGACGGTTTGGATGTACCGTGCACTATTCAGTGTCCCCTCGACGATCACTAGTGGTGTACGGCCAGTGAAGGAGATCGCTCCCCACACCATGATGCCGGGTGTTGGCCCTGTGTGCCTCGGTCGTATGCAGTCCTGATTGTGGCGCTCACCTGCACGGCGCCAAACACGCATACGACCATCATTGGCACCAAGGCAGAAGCGACTCTCATCGCTGAAGACGACACGTCTCCATTCGTCCCTCCATTCACGCCTGTCGCGACACCACTGGAGGCGGGCTGCACGATGTTGGGGCGTGAGCGCAAGACGGCCTAACGGTGTGCGGGACCGTAGCCCAGCTTCATGGAGACAGTTGCGAATGGTCCTCGCCGATACCCCAGGAGCAACAGTGTCCCTAATTTGCTGGGAAGTGGCGGTGCGGTCCCCTACGGCACTGCGTAGGATCCTACGGTCTTGGCGTGCATCCGTGCCTCGCTGCGGTCCGGTCCCAGGTCGACGGGCACGTGCACCTTCCGCCGACCACTGGCGACAACATCGATGTACTGTGGAGACCTCACGCCCTACGTGTTGAGCAATTCGGCGGTACGTCCACCCGGCCTCCCGCATGCCCACTATACGCCCTCGCTCAAAGTCCGTCAACTGCACATACGGTTCACGTCCACGCTGTCGCGGCATGCTACCAGTGTTAAAGACTGCGATGGAGCTCCGTATGCCACGGCAAACTGGCTGACACTGACGGCGGCGGTGCACAAATGCTGCGCAGCTAGCGCCATTCGACGGCCAACACCGCGGTTCCTGGTGTGTCCGCTGTGCCGTGCGTGTGATCATTGCTTGTACAGCCCTCTCGCAGTGTCCGGAGCAAGTATGGTGGGTCTGACACACCGGTGTCAATGTGTTCTTTTTTCCATTTCCAGGAGTGTATGATCGCCAACTCTGGCAGCTAGGGTCAGAACGCAATTATCGCGTGGGACAGAAGCATTAACTATCACATGGGATGGAAGCAGCAACCTGGAGGGGGTGGGGAAGGAATAGAAGTGTATGAGTGGGGGTGGGGAGGGGGAGAAGGAGGAGACGGCTATCTGGCGGAGTGTGCAGTGACTAGAATTCTAAAAGGTGCAGTGTCAGAAGGTTGTGGGGCTGGGAGGTGGGGAAAAAAGGAGCGAAAAAGGAGAGGAGCAAGGGAGATGTAGGCAGGCATGTTGGCAGAGGGCAGCAAACAAAGAGGGTGGGAGACATGAATGGGGAGGAGGTCATTGGACAGAGGGGATGGAAACTCATGAGTGGAGGGAGTGGGGACACTATGTTACCATAGGTTGAAGGCGGGATGATTACGAGAGCAGAGTGTGTGTTGTAAGGATAACTCCCATCAGTGCAGTTCGGAAAAGCTGGTGGTGGAGGGGAGGACCCAGATGGCTCAGCTAGTGAAGCAGCCATTTAAATCAAGTGTGTTATGTTCAGCTGCATGTTGTGCCACAGGGTGGTCTACTTTGCTTTTGGCCACAGTTTGGCAGTGGCCATTCATTCTGGTGGACAGCTGGTTGGTAGTCATACCAATATAAAAAGCTGTGTAATAGTTGCAGCACAGCTGGTAAATGACGTGGCTGCTTTCACAGGTTGCCTAAGCCCAGATAGGGTAGGATAAACCGGTGACAGGACTGGAATAGGAAGTGCTGGGTGGGTGGATTGGGCAGGTCTTGCACCTGGGTCTTCTGCAGGGAAATAATCCTTGTAGCAATGGGTTAGGATTGGGAGTGCCATAGAAATGGACTAGGATGATGTTTAGGCAATGGAACACCACTTCAGGTGGGATGGGAAGGATCTCAGGTAGGAATCCCTCATTTCAGGGCATGATCATAGGTAATCAGACCCCTGGCGCAGGATGTGGTTCAGTTGTTCCAGTCGGAGGTGGTACTGGCTGACAATGGGGACTCTCCTTTGTGGCTGGTTCTTTGGGGTGGAGGGAAGTTTGAGGGGTGTGAGGGGAAAATGGCACAGGAGAGCTGTTTGCAGACTAGGTCAGGGAGATAGAGCCTGTTTGAGAAGGCCTTGGTGAGACCCTCAGAATACTGAGCAAGGGAGATTTTGTCACTGGTGATACGCTGTCCCTGGGTGGCCAGGCTGTATGGGAAGGATTTTTTGGTGTGAAAGGGATGACAGTGATCAATATGCAGGTACCATTGGTGGTTGGTCACTTTAATGAGTACAGAGGTGCTGATGGAGCCATCATAGAGCAAGTCAACGTCTTGGAAGATGGCATGTTGGTTTGAAAGGTCAACATCTAGGGAGGTGGCATCCTGAGTTGAGGAGGACCAGGTGAAATGGATGAGAGAAGGTGTTGAGGTTGTGAAGGAAGGAAGGTAGGGTGTCTTTGTCTTGAAACCAGATCATGAAGATAACAAGAAATCTGAACCAGCCTAATGGTTTAGCATTTTGTGAGGCTAGGAAGATCTCCTCTAGATGGGCCATTAACAGGTTGGTATAGGGGGGTGCCATGCGGGTGCGCATGGCTGTGCCAGGGTTTTGTTTGTATACCTTGCCTTCAAATGAGAAGTAGTGCTGGGTTAGGATAAATTTAGTAAGGCATATGAGGAATTAGGTACTTGGTTTGAAGTCTCCAACTTAACATGTCTTCTTTACAGTATGTCACAGTCTATGTACATTGTTGATATTCCAACCTGGAGTTTTGGTTGTTTAAACACCAACTTAGCATTTCCTGTACAAAAAAACTAAACTAACAGCTTTTTGGTATTCATACGACAAACATGGAAAGCGGTATAGATATATATGCACTTTACTATCAGAAAACTGCCTGGAAATCACTGTAATTGAGCAGTTTCGTAATTTCTCTTGTATTACTGCAGAGCTAGTAACAGAAATGGCTCTACCATGCAGCTGTAGATGTTGCAGTAAAATACCAGTAACTTTGTCTACAAACAATATGATGCCGTTGGTATGTGGAGAAATTAATAATGATTTTATGTGGGCTAGTGCTGACTGTGGGAATCAGCTGTTATTGATCTTCAGTTTTGGCTCATTCCCTTAGTAATGTTCCGCGGAGTACAGAAAGAAAAAGTGCAACAACCCTGTGGCAAAGCTTTTTTGTTAGTAGTAGTAGTAGTAGTAGTAGTAGTGCTGTGGTAAAATATACCATTCTTAATAGGTGGTACTTCATTAGAAGTTTCAGAACAACATTAATACAAGTAGTGGTCACTGTGGCTTCAACAACGTGCTCAGAAGTAAAATTATTATAACAATACTTTCAAAGGAAATACACTCATTGAATGTAGAAGAAAATACCTATTGGAACCTATCTTTTACCCAATACCTACTTCCAATAAAAGTGTTTCTCACTTGGAAAGCTGAATGTTGAATGTGGTGGTGTGGGCACCCACTTTAGACTTTAGTTGTTTTTGTGATCACGATTACTGCTGACAACACAAAAACTGTTCATGAAATTTATGGAGAGTTAGGTAAATAAAAAGAATGCAATCTGATGTTGATAAATTAAGTCAATTTCCTTAGCATCTCCTTCCCCTCTACATGGTCTTTTATGGGCCTAATAGATGCTGACTGTTGACTGCACTATTTAACAGAAAATTCTTATTCTTCGCATCTGCACAGCTAAGTACGTGCACTATTGGTTCTGTCTAATGTAGTTAAGATTTGACAATATTATGAAAAGATAGATTGCTACTCACCATATAGTGGAGATGTTGAGTCACAGCCCGGCACAAGAACAAAAAAAATTATGTTCTCACTATTAAAAATAAATGTAACAGCTGTTGTCCCCAATATTCACCCGAATATGGATGATATGGAAAATAAATGCCAATCTTGATGCTATTTTGCAATGACATGACTGCTCCAACGGTCAATTTAGAGAACTTTTAAAAAGTGAAGACTGACAACATGAGGCATGTGCATGTGTAAACTTTCTTGCCCATCTACATCTCAATGCAAATGGAAGATGGATTGCCAAGGTCAATGTGGGTGTAGACAAGCATGCCTGTACTGCGCAGTAGTGTGCCAGCAATTTGAAGGATCATACTCCCAACACTGACGACAATTTTGATACAAAAGACAAAGGTGACCTGGATGAGCCTGTTGCAGTAGTACTGTCTGAAGCAACTGAGGTGACATAAGGTATTATTTCATGTAATATGCTGCAGCGTTGGGCACCTTTACTAATAATTTTTTCACCATCATAATATTAATCATTCAATTGCAATTTTTTCAGCTGAAGAACAGTGATAAGTCACTGCTCATACTGGACCTTCCACAGACCGTGACGCTGTGCCTTGACCTTCCATTGCCCATGACCCTTCACCTGGAGTTTCTAGTACCCAAGAAACATTGCCTGGGCCACCAACAGTCAAACAGAGACGAGTAAAAAAAACTGTGCATATGACATCAGTACAGGTATGCATTCATAAATTGATACTTCACTACACAACTTGTCTGCATTTTGTACCCATATTTTATCACTGAATTTCTTCTTTCTTTTCCACATGGCGAACCTACTCAAAATGACAACTCAATCCTGGGCTTGACATTCACCATTTCATTGCACATGTACAGTACATTGCTATATGCAGATTTTATATTCTTTTCTTTATTCAGTGTTATTCATCTATTTTGTTGCAAACATAATTTGTTAATGTTTTCATCAACACACTTTCCCATAAATTTGTTCAAACCAACCTCCTTTAAGAATAATACACGAAAGTACACCTTCAGGAGAGGTAGTCTGACTGTAGGGCGCAGACGTTATTTTGGTAATTTATGTTTTGCTCTCTCCTCTTTCATGAGAAAAATTGAATGTTGCAGATGTCTCTTGTAGGAAATTTAATGTATTTTCATGTGGTGTAGGTGTTTCTGTTGATAACAAGTTAATTTTTTGAGTTGTGGGGGTCGGGAGTGGTCACGTTTGGTGTTTTCGCAGAAGGGCCAAAAACTGGCTGCTTTTCAGTGTACTCTAGTGCCTACACCACTTGTCAGAAAATCAAACCTTACTAGTGCATCTTATTGGAAATTTTGTCTACTTTAATTTTGTATAGGCTACTCATCTTCGAAAAATGCAAGATGTAAAAGGAAACCTGAAAGGATGAAAATTTTGAAGTTTTTTGCGGTTTTTGTTGCAAAATCGACTTTTCACAAGCAGCAAACACGAAATTCAGATTCGCACCCAAAAACATATAGAATCGCTCAGGGGGGAAAAAACCTTCCACAATTCTGTTATGGGAAAACCGCCATTTGAACTGGGCTAAGAGAGGACATGCCACAATGGGAAAGTGCCTGTGAAGAAAGCTGAGAAGAGAGTTTTGTTAAATGCGGAGGACTTGGCTCTGATCAAGACACGAAGGAGCACTACAAGCAGTATCACAAAATTCTTCAGTGTATCTCCTATAAGGCTAAATCCATGCACTAGGTACAAAAAGTTTTGAGACAAGTAGGAGTGAAATAGATTATCTTAACTTAAAACAACTGGCCAAATAATCCAATGGATTTTTCTTAATAGTAACTGAAATTGTGGAAATAAATGTAATGGAGAACTGAAAGCAGATCCATCAGACTTACTTAGAAAGGGACTGCATAATCCACCAGCAGATGTAAGTTACACCATTTTGTTTGTTTGAGCCTTTAGAAAAAATCATCAGGTCATTGAAAAACAGTAATACTTCTGGCTATGTTGTTATTTCAACCAAAGTAATAAAATCTTGTACTGATTGGGTAGTGCCTCCCTTGAGTTAACTTTGCAATCAGTTAATGAGTCAAGAAGTATTTCTGACATACTGAAATAACAACCATTTATGAGTGTGGAAAAAAAGCGCAACTGTCCTCTAATCGTAGTCTCGTCTCTCTCCTTCCTGTGTTCTCAACATTTCCAGAGAAGATGGCTTACTTCAGAATACTGAACCACTTTTCAGAGCTCTGTTAGGTTTCTGAAAAGGCTTCTTTATAGAGAAAACAATAAATGAACTCAAACTCAGTTCTGAGTGGAACTAAACAAGAAAATTACACTTAACATTTTCTGTGATTTTGTTAAGGCTATCTAAATCTAAATCTATACTCTGCAAACCACCGTGAGGTGCAAGGCAGAGTGTGTGTCCCTTTGCACCAGTTATTAGGGTTTCTTCCTGTTCCATTCACATATGGAATGTGGGAAGAATGCCTCTGTGGGCATGCGGCAATTATTCTAATCTTATCCTCTCGATCCCGATGTGAGTGATATATAGGGGATTGTAGTATATTCCTAGAGTAAGCATTTAAAACCGATTCTTGAAACTTGGTTAACAGACTTTCTCAGGACACTTTACATCTATCTTCAAGAGGCTTCCAGTTCAGTTACTTCAGTATCTATGTAAAACTCTTCCACAGATTAAACAAATCTGTGACCATACATGCTGCCCTTATCTATATATGTTCAATATCCCATTAGTCCTATCTGGTATGGGTCCCACATATTTGGGCAATATTCTAGAACTGGTCGCATTAGTAATTTGTAAGCAATCTCATTTTGTAGACTGATTGCACTTCCCCAGTATTCTACCAATAAACCGAAGTCTACCACCTGCTTTACCAACGACTGAACCTATGTGATCATTCTATTTCATATCCCTACAAAATGTTACATCCAGGTATTTGTACGAGATGGCCAATTCCTACAAAGACTCATTGATGTTATAGTCATAGGATACTACATTTTTTTCATTTAGTGGAATGCAGAATTTTACATTTCTTAACATTCAGAGCAAGTTGCCAATCTCTGCACCACTTTGAAATCTAAACTTCAGTTATATAGCTGATAAAATTCTACTAATGAAACTAAAATGACATGGCACTGAAGGCCAAAGATGGTGTCACATTTCAATAGAAAATAGAATGTCACATTAACAAATTATACCACAGGAATAAGACTAAATCCAGTGTTAGGAAAGACAAAAGATGTCCCACACAAGGATCTATACTTGGCCTGTTCCTGTTCTTGACCTACCCAAATTATCTGTCCAGAACATTAGAACACTCTTCAACAATTATGATATTGCTGAAGAGAAAAGTATACTAATAAACAGTCCAAGCATATTTATACTAAACACAGGCAGTGAAAATGGAAAAAAAGTATTATCACATAGTTGGCTGGAAGTCACTCAAGAGTGTGGTCGGCCACCAGGTACAAGTCTTTCAAGTGGATGCCACATGTGTATATCCCTAACTGATCCCCATAGTCTTACTAGGGAGAGGGGACCAAAACTTTAAGATGGAATCTGAATGATTTGTTGTCCTTGGCATATCTTCACTGAGAGGAGAGAGCTAGAGTAAAGGCAGATTGAAAAATTTCAAGGCCTGGCACTTTGGCACTAGACCACCAAACTCACATGGAAAATACTTGCACCTGGTTCACTGCAAGCTCTTCAGCCCTTAACCTTATGAAGACTTGTATTAAGGACCTACAAACAGATCAAAATGACTCACAGATAACAGAAGTAATGGACAAATACTGAATGAGGCTCCATATGTGAAGCTACAAGGCAGCGAGATGGATAATAAACTGAGGTGGCACCAGCCAACAATAAGTTAACCTAACAGCTCAGTTCTGCCTCTTTTGGTCTTAGAAGAAATTACACTTACTGTGCAGACCTGCAGACAATTGTTAGTGTGTACTGCCCTTTGATGTAATAATCTGGGGCAATGCCACTACGGCAGAAAAGATATGAATCAGAAGTGTGCAGAAAGAATATTGTGTAAAGTTTGTAATCGAACATCCTGGAGAAGCCTTTATACTTTACAGGGACCCACATAATTATACAACTACATGTCAACACAGATAATTCCCAATAATTTTGAATAGCATCAATAATATCCTTGTCAGATATGAACTCCAAAATTGGTTCTTTGTTGTCAATGAGTACTGCATTGGAGAACATCACATTCAGACTGCTGTTGAAATCTATGTCACTACAGCATTCATCTGTCATTTTCTTCAATGGAACACTTGTTCCAGCAATTCCTGATAGTGGCTGGACCAATGCCTTGCCACACTTCACTCTTAAATTTACAGTTTTCGAGAACATTTCAATTTCCTCATTTAAATTTACAATTAAAGTTAGCATTTCATGATGATAATGAGCCGTAAATGCTCATATGATGCCCTGATCCCAGGGCTGTTTTTTGGGTGGGATAGATGAGCTGGACAGTGATCACAGATTAGCAGAGCTGCTTCTCTTGGCTTAACTGACCACATGTATTTTCTCATATACAGAACAGTCTTCTCGAAACCAACTGGTGAAAATGTCACACATCGTCCAAACATTCTTTGAGTGAACTGTAATGATGACATGTTAACATGTTTGAAATATCTTGGGATTTTACTTTTACCTATAAAAAGAGTTTCAGATTATGGCAAAGAGGAATATTCTGTCTTCATTCATTTTTGAACCCATCTTATTTCCTGACTGTTTTGTGACAAGAGTTCTGGTTGGTAGCAATCAATAATAAAGGAATGTTTCATCACAGATATACACTTGATGATCATTTAAATTTTGATCTACCATTATTTTATGTAGAATTTCAGGAAACTGTGAACCAGATTTACTGTTGCAAGACCTTGCTGCTCTTTCAATAGTCGATTGGCAAACTGTGGCGACATTTCCATCTTGAAAACCATCCGTTGGGAACTATAAAATCTTTATTGCCATGTAAATCAAAGTGAAATTTTTTAGCATAAGCTTTAATAATTGGCTTGGAAAATGGAACACCTTCACTTCTCTTAATTAAAAACTATGTACATAGGTATCTGCCAAGTGCACTGCCGTGTGTGTGTGTGTGTGTGTGTGTGTGTGTGTGTGTGTGTGTGTGTGTGAGAGAGAGAGAGAGAGAGAGAGAGAGAGAGAGAGAGTGTGGGGGCGCACATGTGCGGATGTGGTGCCGACGCTCTCCAGCAAGCTACAAAGGCCTCATTGCTTCTATGCCACAATGTGTCACTGCTTTTATGCATGCCAAAGGTAGACATACCGGCTATTAGGTAGGTGGTCATAATGCTGTGGCTGATCAGTGTAGATGAACCTGTTAAAGAGACAGAACTCAGAGATTTTTGTACAGTGATTACCAGTGCATATCCGTGAGAAATTAGCTCTCACAACACATGTAGCATCAACTAGATTTGATGGTAGACCGAATTGAAGCTCTTGACACCGAGTGAAGGCAGCGTGAGAACAATCATTCCGAAATGAGAAAATGAGACATCGCAAAATGAGCCTATACTGAATTGAATTTTGGAGCACCAAATTGGTGGAATGATTATACCAGATCACAGACATACAATGACCACATATGGCCGTACGACAGAATGCAGGGATATTATGAAGTCCAGAGGAATGACAACTGCGATACTTATAATCGACCGCTACAACAGGGAAGGCATGATAAGGTTACATATTGGGATTCGCAGGAAAACTCTGTTTAGTTTTGGATGAAACCTACTCAGAGACTGAATGTATAGACAGGGGGAGCAATGTTATAGAAGAATTATTAATGGATGTTGAGGAGTGTACTGAGGACACTGTAAAGCCCATTGTTACAGTCTACATATCTTCATCTACATAAATACTCCACAAGCCACAGTATGGTGCATGGCGGAGGGTACCACATACCACTCCTAGAGAGAGAGAGAGAGAGAGAGAGAGAGAGAGAGAGAGAGAGAGCACATCCTTGCCTTACCCTTTTCTAATATTTGCTTCTTGTTCATGGTGACAGTTCCTAATCACTGCCATCTCATTCTCATAGAAGCTGAGTATCACACGGATGTCTTTGTATTTTATTCCACTTTTCCTCAGCACTCTGAACATCTCTTGCCAGATAACGTTATCAAATGCCTTTTCCATGTCTACAAAGACAATATAAGTTGGTTTATTTTTCTGTAATTGCTTTTCGATAACGAGTCTGAGTGCCAGAATTGCCTCTCTTGTTCCCAATCCCCTTCTGAAGCCAAACTGATCTTCACTCAGCATATCCTCTACCTTCTCTTCAATTCTCTTCAGAACTATTTTTGTGAGAATTTTTGATGCACTTGATATTAGGCTTAGAGTTCGGTAGTGTTCGCATTTTCTAGCTGCTGCCTTCTTTGGTATAGGAACAATGATACATTTCTGGAAGTCTGTTGGTATCTCTCCTGTGTTATAGATGGACCTAATAAGTTTAAGCAGCATCATTTTCATGCTGTCACCAGCATTCTTTATTAGTTCTGCAGGGATGTCATCAATACCCGTTGCTTTGTTGTCCCGTAGTTCTTTTAGAGCCCTGTCAAATCCTTCTTGTAGAATGTCATCTCCCTTGTCATCTTCGTCTACTTGCTCTTCTCTTCCTATTACTTCCTCCGAAAGAGGTGTTCTGGCACACAACTCCTCTATGTATTCTTTCCACCTTTCCACCGTGTCTTCACCAAACTGCATTTTCCCTCTTTATTTTCTATTGTGCCTGAGAGTGTTGTTTTACGTTTGTTAAAAAATTGATTTGCTGTTCTGTAGGCTAAATCAGTTCTTCTGTTTTGCAATTTTTCTTCCACTTCTCTGCACATTTCTTCAAGAAAATTTTCTTTTGCTTTCCTAGCTTCTCTATGAACTACATTCCTTAGCCTTCTGTATTATCTCCTCTTTTCTATAAGCTCAATAATATCTGCTGTAATCCATTTCCTCTTGTTTTTGGGTTCAGTTCTTCCAACTATATTTTCTGCTGCTTTGTATATACCAGATTTAATTTGATCCCAGTCTTCATTTACTCCACCATGTTGAAAATTCTTAGCTAGGTTATCTGTTTCATGAGCATAGCGCTTTGCCAGTCCCTTAGTTTTCAGTTTTTCTAGTTCCCATTTAAGTTTTACTGGCTTCTTCTTCAAACATTTGAATCTCAGTGAACTTTTCATCAGGACCAGGTTATGATCACTGCCTGTGTCTGCAGATGGACAGCTCCTGCAATCTTTTATCTGGTTCCTAAAACGTGCTTTCACTAGAATGTAATCAATCTGTTATCTCCTCGGGTCTCCACGGGCCTTCCGTGTGTATCTTCTTCATTTGTGATGTTGGAAAAGTGTGTTTGCAACAACTAATTGGTTCCTCGAGCAGAACTCGATAAGCCGATCTCCTCTTTCATTTCTTCTTCCAAGTTTCATATTTGCCAACAATTCCTTCCTCCGGTTCTTCACCCCCAATTGCGTTCCAGTCTCCCATGGCTATCAGGTTTTTATCTCCCTTAACATTTCTCATCACATTACTATTTCTTCGTATATTTCGTCACCTCCTTCTTCGGATGTTGGCATGTATATTTGTATTATCACAGTTTACTTTGGTTTAGTTTCAAGTTTGACTAGTATTATTCGAGAGCTATATTGCACATATCCCTTGACACATGAGTCATAGTTTTTCCTCAAAGTTATTCCAACTCCTCCCATACCTGGTCTATCTTGGTCAGTTCCGGTGTGAATGACTCTGTATTCTCCAGACCAGAAATCACCTGGCTGGGAGCCATCTCATCTCCGATATGCCCAGGATATCAATTTCCAGTCGTTCCATTTCAAGTTTTACATTTTCTAGCTTGCCACACTGAAGCAGTGTTCTCACATTCCAAGTGGCTATGTTAAAATTGGGATTCTTTTCCTTCACGTTGTCTGTAGCCTTTGCAGTCCCCACCCGGAGATCCGATTGGGGGACTATTTTATCTCCGGAAAATTTTATAGAAGATACTGACATGGTTTACTGCTTATCTGCTATACTGATACCACTGATAAATAAGGTCAGGCCTGGTTGCAGCTACAAGGGCTCAAATATTTCCATTGTGTGTGGATTGTCTAACTAGTTGTTCAACGCAGTTTTTGGAAAACATGCTGAAAAGTATTTCACAATAATATCTGTTGTGCTACCTGCCGTGAATCCACAGATGTCCCACTCTGAACTCTGTAGATTAAAATCTCTTCCAACTAATACTGCATGATCTGGGTTTTACCACACTAATGAGCATTGACTTTTCTTGAATGATGCAACTGATACAATGGGATCACGTGACTGGTAAAAACATGATTAACTTGAGTTCACCTAGACCTGCTACTTATGTCCGGGCAATTCAGTCAGGCCCAATTTCAACCTTGGTAGACAACATTTTTGTCAACAGTGATGAATGCTCTCCTTCCTGTGCTGTCTCATCCATTTCAACACAAATCACATGTTTACAAACACAATTACATAACTAAACACACTTTACACTACACAAATTTTTGTTACTTATGAGCAGCAAAAGCAGGCCTACAGGTTAGCAATTCAGGTGCAAAATATAATGGAAAACGTTATTGAATTCCGCTTACAACAAGAACTTAGCACTCAATCAACTGCAGTATGCATTACATTATCTTAATCACAACAGAATGTAGCTTTATTGTATGCAAACTGCTCATAAACAAATGACTAGGGCGAAAGATTCTAAATCAAGCAGATTATGATTTACTCTTCTTTCTGGAAATAAAACTTAACAAGTGATTAAATTTTTAGAAAGAAAAACAGAACAATTAAGTGGTACTTTTAAGTTAACTGTGCCAGAATGTAAAGAAACATACTATTACAACCTGACCTTACGATTTTTCACATTTTCTGGACTAATACATAAAGGAAAGTGATACATGTAACAGAAAGCTTAGAAAAATGCACTGATGCATGTATTGAATGAGTAATTAGTACTGAACTACCTGCTATTACAATCTAAACAACTTATCTTTCTACAAGGTGTGTTTTTTTAAGTAAGTACTGTTTCGAAACTAAAAAAAGACGTGCTAAGATATCTCAATAATTTTATTTTTACATGAAAGCCTGTACCTTAATCTACGCACTAACGCCGTTACAGTCCGATTCTTCCTTGTTTACGTTGTGTACCAAGTATTTAAGATGACTCCGATAATAGTGAATCCCGCCGACTGTGAAGTACGGGCTGTTATAAGATTTCTTAGTGCTAAAGGCCTAAAAGCGATCAATATTCATCGCGAGATCTGTGCAGTTTACGGAGAAAACATTATGAGTGATGAAATGGCAAGAAAGTGGGTGAGAGCATTTAAAGATGACCTCGAATGTTCATGATGAACGACAGAGTTGGTGTCCTTGGGTCGTTAATGAAAGTTTGGTGCAGGAAGTGGACAATACGGTGAGAGAAAACAGATACTTTACGATTTCCTCCTTGCGGGATGACTTTCCTAACGTTTCTCGTAGTGTTTTGTATGGCACTGTGACCGAGCATTTGAATTACCGAAAATGTGCACGTTGGGTACCGAAAATGTTGACGGATGTGCACAAAACCAAACATTTAGACAGTGCTTTGAGTTTCCTTGAGCGGTACTACAATGACAGTGATGATTTCTTAACCCATATTGTTACGGGCAATAAAACATGGGTGGCCTACATCACACCAGAATCAAAGCAACAGTCCATGGAAGTTGAGCAAGGGCATTGTTTTGCTGCAAGACAATGCCCGTCCGCATGTGGCGAATCAGACCACAGATCCCATCACATCTTTTCGATGGGGAACTCTAGATCATCCTCTATACAGCCCCGATCTTGCGCCCAGTGACTACCATCTATTCCTGCACTTGAAGAAACACCTGGGAGGTCAGCGTCTTCAAGACGATGACGAAGTCAAAACAGTGGTGATGCGGTGGTTAACAAGTCAGGCGGCAGACTTCAATGCGGAGGGTATTGAAAAACCGGTATAGCGTTATGACAAGTGCCTCAATATTGACGGAAATTATGTAGAAAAGTAGATTAAGGTACAGGCTCTCATGTAAAAATAAAACTATTGAGATATCTTAGCACATATTTTTTTTAAATTTCAAAACGGTACTTACTAAAAAAAAACACGCCTCGTATGTCAAAATAGTGAAAACAGCTAAACAGATCACAGTGGGTAGTGATCGGACTAGCAAAGTCAAATTGAGGCCTGCAGTGAAAGAATCTACCACTCAGAAAAGCCAATCGGCAAATGTACTAGCAGCATTCTTTAAAAAACTAGAATTGAGGTCTTCAATAATGACCATGGTTTTAAGCCGCGTAAGAGAAATTTGAGTGTGGATCTCACATGTAGGATATACTGGAAGGTGCCCTGATAACAGAGCTCATGGATGGAACCAGTGACACCTCAAGTGTCCCATGCATCATGCCAGTTTCTCTGCTGCCACCACACCTCGAGGCAGCAGTCTGCAGGTGGCTGACCAAGGCAATAAGCACCTTCAAATGTTCGCAAACTGCGATCAGCTGTTCCTGTGTGCACTCAAATAAATCCTACTATCTAGAAACAGAAACCCTGTCATCAGAACTTGAAGACCATGCAATGGTCTCCCGACTGTTGTGTTGTCCTCAGTCGTTCATCACTGGATGTGGTATGGGGGTCAGCATATTGCACTCCCAGCCATTGTTGTTGTTTAGACCTTGGAGTTGTCATCTCTCAATCAGGTAGCTCCTCAGTTGGCATCAAGAGGCTGAGTGTATCCTGGTCCAGTCCTCCCACCAAGAAAAAATTCCTGGCAGTTCATGGAATCGAATCTGGGTCCTCCACATGAGGGTCTCTTGAGTTGACCACTCTACTGTATGGGTGGACTATCCTACTATCTTAAGAATTAAAATATGAAAACAAATCGAGACACTAAAAATGTAACTTGCTAGTGTCCTGGTGCTTCACCATTGGGGGCAAATGGCTGACTGAGCTGTTGTGAATGGTCACTAGCTATCCAAAAAACTATTGTGCTACAGACTGCATGAACCTACATGTTACCATTGCTAAAACGTGATACTACACATGCCAAATACAAAAATATACAACGACTTTAAGTTACACTATGAAAGCACCAAAAACATATAAAGAATTTAAGAATTAAAGTATGAAAACAAACAAAAAAGCTAAATATGTCACTTGCCAGTATTCTGATGTTTCACTAACGAATGATATATAAGGGGTTGATGTAGGAAGTCTTACTGGATTCTGTGGCAGAACTTTCATTTTGTTAGCATGAAAGAAGAGGAAATTGTGACTCCACGGTTTCATTGGAAAAAGTAATGATGTGAAGTCGTGGTATGAAGTTAATAACACTGCTGCAATAAATTAACAGATCTTACTGAGCATCGAAGGACAGACTTAAGGGAGGTATAGCGGTTCCACCAAGGTAACTTTCATCTTATTCTGTGTGAAATCTAGTGAGTCAGCCAAACTTGCTGCTGACAAAGAAATTTAAAGAATGTTAAATGTGGGAAACATCCAGCAATCAGTAAGTACTGTAGTACCACACATGCAGTAACAAAGCAGGATGGTATTGCCAAGATTGTATTGGATGCCAGAGAAATCAATAGGATCAACCCAAACATTTGATTTAATAGCATCAAATATTTGATAGAAATCATATTTTGTATTTTCAAAAATCCCCACCATGAACCAAGGACCTTGCTGTTGGTGGGGAGGACTGCCTGCCTCACTGACACAGATAACTATACCGTAAGTGCAACCACAATGGAGCGGTATCTGTGTGGTTTCTGAAGAGGGCAGCAGCCTTTAAGTAGTTAAGGGGTAACAGTCTGGATGATTGACCAATCTGGCCTTGTAACATTAACCAAAACGGCCTTGCTGTGCTGGTACTGCAGTTGAAAGCAAGGGGAAACAACTACACCCATAATTTTTCCCGAGGGCATGCAGCTCTATTGTATGGTTAAATAATGATGCCATCCTCTTGGGTAAAATATTTTGGACGTAAAACAGTACACTATTCAGATTTCCAGGCAGGGACTACTCATGAGGACGTCATCAGGAGAAAGAAAACTGGCATTCTACGGGTCAGAGCATGGAATGTCAGATCTCTTAATCGGGCAAGCAGTTTAGAAAATTTAAAAAGGGAAATGGATGGATTAAAGTTAGATATAGCAGGAATTAGTGAAGTTTGGGGCACAAGGAACTTCCGGTCCAAAATTAAATAGGGGTAATGCAGGAGTAGATATAATAATGAGTAAAAAATAGAACACGGATAAGCTATTATGAACAGCAAAATCAACACATTATTGCACCCAGGTAGACATGAAGTCCACACCCTCCACAGATGAGAAGAAGATTGAGTAAATGTATGATGAGTTAAAAGAAATTATTCAGATAGTTAAGGGAACCAAAAATTTAATAGTCATTGGGGGCTGGTATTCAGTAGTAGGAAAAAGAAGAGAAGGAGAAGTAGTAGGTGAATATGGACTCAGGGAAAGGAATGAAAGAGGAAGCCACCTGGTAGAATTTTGCACAGAGCATAGTTTAAGCACGGCTAACATTTGGTTTAAGAATCATAAGGGAAGGTTGTGCATGTGGAAGAGACGAGGAGACACCAGAAGATTTCAGATTGATTGATTATATACTGGTTAGACAGAGTTTTAGGGACCAGGATTTAAATTGTAAGACATTTCCACAGGAAGATGTGGACTCTGACCACAAATTATTGGTTATAAACTGCAGATTAAAACTGAAGAACCTGCAAAAAGGTAGGAAGTTATGGAGATCGGTTTCAGAGGGAGCATTAGGGAACACTTGACAACAACAGGGGAAAAGAATACAATAGAAGAAGAATGGGTAGCTTTGAGAGATGAAATAGTGAAGGCAGCAGAGAATCACGTACGCAAAATGTTGAGTAGAAATCCTTGGTTGACACAACAGATACTGAATTTAATCTATGAAAGGAGAAAATGTAAACATGCAATAAATGAAGCAGGCGAAAGTAAGTCTAAAAAAATGAGATTGACAGGAAGTGCAAAAAGGCTAAACAGGACAGGCTAGAGGACAAATGTAAGGATGTTGAAGCATATATTGCTACGGGTAACATAGAAACTGCCTACAGGTAAAGACCTTTGGACAAAAGAGAACCAGGTCCCTGGTTTGACACACACACACACACACACACACACACACACACACCCCAAGAACTCAGAGCTCAGATGGAAAACCAGTTCCAAGCAAAGAAGGGAAAAGGTGGAAGGAGTATATAGAGGCTCTATACAAGGGAGATGTCCTTGAGGGCAATAATATTATGGAAATTTAAGAGGAAATAAAGGAAGATGAGAAGGGAGATATGATATTGCGTGAAGAATTTCACAAAGAACTGAAAGGCTTAAGGGCACATTGTACATGAAATTCGTTGAAATTTGACATTTTCTGTTTTCCACTCCATAATGTATTTTGGACTTTCCTGAACATTTTGATATGTAATACATTAAAATCAGACAATTGTGAGACCTTCAAATAATATTTTGAATGTTGAAGCGTGACTATCAAATTTCGCGGCTACGCATATACTGCCACAGTTTAGCAGTCATATCTTGGGAATCACACAATCTAGAAGGCTGTGAATTGCTTTGTTTTGTGTCTACTGCTATGTTTGAGAAGTTGGCTTTACGGATAAACAAATCAGTCCTTTGTTTCTGATATTAGTTTTCATTGAAAGTAGTGTGATTATCAGCTATTTTTGTAGTAAGCTAACTTCAATTGCTTTTTATACGTAAATAAAATGACTAACCGTAAAAGTAACTTCAAGAAATGCAAATTTGCAGGTAACAGATATGAGAGACTTGCATTTTCTTCTGAAGTACTTGGAAACACGTGTGCTAACAGTGAAGGAAACCATGATTATGTTTCTGAAGTGATCACGCCCCCAGTGTATCCAAAAGGAAAGTAACTTTAGGAACAAGTGACAGTGGTAAAAGTATCGATATCATGGACAGTAATGGAGTTAGTCAAACCTATTTATAGAGATTTGGCAAATCCTGAGCTACTAAAGAAGTGCTTACTTGGGAAGACCCAGAATGTAATTGAGTCCTTCAATAACGTCGTGCGGTGCTGTGTGCCTAAAAATGTATTTGGTGGCCTTGTGACTCTAAAGTTGGCAGTGTCTGATGCTGTAATAACTTTTAATGGAGGGAACTAAGAAAGACTTAGGGTTCTGGAGAACATTCAGGTAAGATCTGGACAGAACACAGCTAAAGGACTGTGAGAACTGGATGAGCTTTGTGTATGTGGAGCAGAGGTAGCTGCCCCGCAAATGACAAAAAGAAGCAAGAAAGTAAAAGGAGAGGCAAGCACTGGACTTTTGGGGTGCTGAAGAAGACACAGAATATGGGCCAGCGCAATTATGGTGCATAAAAGACGCAGAAATGTAAGTCTGTAAAACAAGTTTTAAACCTCAATACCTCTGAACCACATTTTTTGCAATAAATGACCCATTTTCTAAAAAAAGTACTGATGGTAGAGACATGAAATTTTCACAGCATGCCAAGTGTGAGAGTCAACACATATGGAACTAAAATAATTAAAATATCCTGAGTTGTTTTGTTTTTCTGTTCATTTATTTACAAAATTCTTCAAAAAATTGAGTGTTTAAGAGGAGGGGGGGAGGGGGGGGAGAGAGAACAACAACAACAACATGCCCCACAATACAATTTTTAAAAAGTTTCCAAGATAATGAGTCACAAAATTCGATAATTTAACTTTGGCGGCATAGGACATACAATGTTCCCATAATTCGAAACAAGGCCCTGGGAGTAGACAATATTCCATTAGAGATACTGATAGCCTTGGGATAGCCAGGCACGACAAAACTCTTCCATCTGGTGAGCAGGCGGACGAAATACCCTCATACTTCAAAAAGAATACAATAATTCCAATATCAAAGAAAACAGGCGTTGACAGGTGTGAAAATTACCGAACTATCAGTTTAATAAGTCACCGTTGCAAAATACTAACACATATTTTTTTACTGATGAATGGATAAACTGGTAGAAGCCGACCTCGGGGAAGATCAGTTCGGACGCCGTAGAAATGTAGGAACACGTGATGCAATACTGACCCTATGACTACTTACAGAAGATAAACCTATGTTTATGGCATTTTTAGATTTACAGAAAGCTTTTGACAATGTTGGCTGAAATACACTATTTCAAATTCTAAAAGTGGCAGGGATAAATACAGGGAGCGGAGCTATTAACAATTTGTACAGAAACCAGATGGCAATTATAAGAGTCGAGGGGTATGAAAGGGAAGCAGTGGTAGAGAAGGAAGTAAGACAGTTGTACCCTATCCCCGGTGTTATTCACTCTACATATTGAGGAAGTGGCAAAGCAACTAAAAGAAACATTTGGAGTAGGAACTAGCGTCCAGGGAGAAGAAATAAAAACTTTGACGATGACATTGTAATTTTGTCAGAGACAGCAAAAGACTTGGAAGAGCAATTGAATGGAATGGGCAGTATCTTGAGAGGAAGATATAAGATGAACATCAACAAAAGTAAAACAAGGATAATGGAAAGTAGTTGAATTAAATCAGGTGATGCTGAGAGAATTAGATTAAGACATGAGATACACAAAGTAGTAAATGAGATTTCGTGTTTGGGAAGCAAAATAACTGATGATCCTCGAAGTAGGGAGGATATAAAATGTAGACTGGCAATGGGGAGAAATGTGTTTCTAAAGAAGAGAAATTTGTTAACGTCAAATATAGATTTAAGCGTCAGGAAGTACTTTCTGGAGTATTTGTAAGGAATGCAGTCATGTATGGAAGTGAAACGTGGACAATAAACAGTTGTACACAAGAAAAGAACAGAGGTTTTTGGAATGTAGTCCACCAGAAAAATGCTGAAGATTAGATGGGTAGATCATGTAACTAATGAGGAGGTACTGAACAGAATTGGGGAGAAGAGAAATTTGTGGTACAACCTGATTAAAAGAAGGGATCGGTGGGTAGGGGACATTCTGAGGCATCAAGGAATCACCAATTTGGTACTGCAAGGAAGCGTGTGGGTTAAAAACCGTAGAGGGAGACCAAGAGATGAATACAGTAAGCACATTCAGAGGGATGTAGGTTGCATAGCTACTAGGAGATGAAGGGACTTGCACAGATAGATTAGCATGGAGAGCTGAATAAAACCAGTCTTTTGACTGAAAACCACAACAAAATATCATGTTCCAGAATTTCCTACGTGACTGTTGTAGTGCATTATATTTTTATTTCCACTTAAATAGTTTGTGTAGCTCCAGTGAGTTCACTATGCAAAGTGCTGTGCCACATATTGTTTGTGTGTATATGGTGCACGTGTTGAATACTAAAACTAATGCAATGTGAGTGCAGTAACCTCTACCTATACACAGCATGTGATCATTTTGCTGCCTTATAGCTAATGCTGTCACAACATGTCTGCCTGAGTCGTGGCAGCACTAAGGCTGCTGACTACCGCACTCCACCCATTCACTGCAGGTGTGCATGCGCTGGTGTATGCTCATGCACTGTAACAGCTGAGCCGCCTGTTGGTAGCTCTACTGATCTGACACCTGCTGCCAACCACCACAATTGCCAGCACATCTCTGTCAAAAATGTTGTGCAGGCAGCTGCTACAAAGCTCACGCCATTTTCCCCAGCTGTGAGACTGCCAGGCGGTGTACCATCTAAACAACGTACTACGACTGCTGCTTTGATGGATGCCATGTGTACTCCACGATGTGATGTACTCTTAACAGTGCATTCCGTGACCTCTACTACATGATGTCCTCTTTGCTACAATATCTCCAAAGCACATGTATCTACAATGAAGTTTAAAAGCAGAGAATATTTCAGCAGTGAATTACATAATGCATCACGAAAGTAAATTGATATAAAATGGGAATTTACCACTGTTGAAGGTATTTTTGAACCACACTCTAATCTTTATTGTGAACTTAATGAGCCAATGTTTGAGCTCTTTTTTCTGACATGCTGTATAACGTAACGATTTATTAATATTGTTTGATTGCGTCTCCATTTATCTCCTTCCACTACAATTCATATACTCCTGTCTGGTGTTTTCTGCATCTTCTGATCTATCCTTTTCATGTAATTAAATTTTATAAATAAAAAAATTATTAGGGTAAATTTTTGCATCTCAACTGTTACAGCAAACAACTGCACCGACTGATGAGAATCTTAAGCCATGCAACCTTAGTGTTTAGAGATTGTGTTTGCTTTAATTTGACTTAACTGCATAAAAGACTGAGTGTTTATACAGAAGTAGTTGAGCTTGTTTACATGAAGGTGGCCTTTGTTTCTAATTACTAACTACACTCCTGGAAATTGAAATAAGAACACCGTGAATTCATTGTCCCAGGAAGGGGAAACTTTATTGACACATTCCTGGGGTCAGATACATCACATGATCACACTGACAGAACCACAGCCACGTAGACACAGGCAACAGAGCATGCACAATGTCAGCACTAGTACAGTGTATATCCACCTTTCGCAGCAATGCAGGCTGCTATTCTCCCATGGAGACGATCGTAGAGATGCTGGATGTAGTCCTGTGGAACGGCTTGCCATGCCATTTCCACCTGGCGCCTCAGTTGGACCAGCGATCGTGCTGGACGTGCAGACCGCGTGAGACGACGCTTCATCCAGTCCCAAACATGCTCAATGGGGGACAGATCCGGAGATCTTGCTGGCCAGGGTAGTTGACTTACACCTTCTAGAGCACGTTGGGTGGCACGGGATACATGCGGACGTGCATTGTCCTGTTGGAACAGCAAGTTCCCTTGCCGGTCTAGGAATGGTAGAACGATGGGTTCGATGACGGTTTGGATGTACCGTGCACTATTCAGTGTCCCCTCGACGATCACCAGTGGTGTACGGCCAGTGTAGGAGATCGCTCCCCACACCATGATGCCGGGTGTTGGCCCTGTGTGCCTCGGTCGCATGCAGTCCTGATTGTGGCGCTCACCTGCACGGCACCAAACACGCATACGACCATCATTGGCACCAAGGCAGAAGCGACTCTCATCGCTGAAGACGACACGTCTCCATTCGTCCCTCCATTCACGCCTGTCGCGACACCACTGGAGGCGGGCTGCACGATGTTGGGGCGTGAGCGGAAGACGGCCTAACGGTGTGCGGGACCGTAGCCCAGCTTCATGGAGACGGTTGCGAATGGTCCTCGCCAATACCCCAGGAGCAACAGTGTCCCTAATTTGCTGGGAAGTGGCGGTGCGGTCCCCTACGGCACTGCGTAGGATCCTACGGTCTTGGCGTGCATCCGTGCGTCGCTGCGGTCTGGTCCCAGGTCGACGGGCACGTGCACCTTCCGCTGACCACTGGCGACAACATCGATGTACTGTGGAGACCTCACGCCCCACGTGTTGAGCAATTCGGCGGTACGTCCACCCGGCCTCCCGCATGCCCACTATACGCCCTCGCTCAAAGTCCGTCAACTGCACATACGGTTCACGTCCACGCTGTCGCGGCATGCTACCAGTGTTAAAGACTGCGATGGAGCTCCGTATGCCACGGCAAACTGGCTGGCACTGACGGCGGCGGTGCACAAATGCTGCGCAGCTAGCGCCATTCGACGGCCAACACCGCGGTTCCTGGTGTGTCCGCTGTGCCGTGCGTGTGATCATTGCTTGTACAGCCCTCTCGCAGTGTCCGGAGCAAGTATGGTGGGTCTGACACACCGGTGTCAATGTGTTCTTTTTTCCATTTCCAGGAGTGTATATGAGTGCTTATCTTCTTGATTATTTAGTTGTGACCACAGCTTCAAAGTCAGATCAGATTCCTCCTTTTTCTCCTCTCTGTGTTCCACTGACAAGTTTTCTATGTACATGCATGTTACTACTTAGATGTTGCCTTCAAAATTCTATGGTTTTGTTAACATATGTCTTCCCACTGATTGAAGTTATGTTAATTAGACAATATATGCATTACATATAGGGAAGCCACAACGTCCATGATAGATTGTTCTTTCTTGCTCTTTGTAAACATTCTTGGACAACTTAAATGTTTCGTTTGGGGGTTGTTTTTAAATTTATTCCCTTACATTTCACTTAAGCATGAGGAATCGAAAGCCAAGAATTTAAGAATTTACCAATGATTTCCCTCTTTCATTAGGGAACAAATATAGTCTCTGTGAGCAACAGCAACTTGTGGTTAAACCTCTCTGGTTACAACTATCAGATACAACGCGGCTCGCTTTGAGCGCGCAGTGCAGCATTCGTGTATATTGATTAGAGCCAGCCAGTCATTAAGATAAAGGTGCCATAACACGTGCTGGGCCACAAGTGCAAACAGTGTTTAATGTTAGTGCAAGGGTAGGGAATGTCATCACAGAATGAATCATTTCAGAATGCAAGGTATTATTAAAATAGCGTGGCACGATTGCATTATCTGATTTCTTAACTGTCACCTACAAAGGCATTCATTCATAAATATATAGTTGCATCTTAGTCTGTTTTAAGGACTGCACTTCATCCATCAGTAGGTAAGTGTAATTACTTAGTCAACAAGTCACTATTACAAAAGAAGATGTGTTGTTACCAATTCATTGTTTAATTGTCTTAGAGGAGGAGGGGGTCTCTCAAATCATGGCTTGGTGTGGAACAAAAGGCTTCCATTATGTTGGTAAGAGCAAAGATAAAACTACAACGTAAAAGGATTTCACAAATTTATCAAAAAATATACTGGTTCCATTAGCACTAACATATGTGCTGCACTTACCCGCAAATGTGAATATGTTTACAGCAACAACACTTACATACATTTACTGCATGCTGTATCTGTGGACAATACCAGAGGAATATGTCCTCATTTGTTGACAGCATTCTGTAGGTTGTTCATAATAGCAAACAGTTTGCAGCAAAAAATGCATTTCACACTAGCGAAGATGACCAATTACTTTACAGTCCGTGTTCACTGAATATGGTTTCATTCTGGTCCATACTACCACCTCGAAATATGGACTTTTTTTAAGTACCCTGTATATTTATCTTACTGTATCGTGTGCCAGCAACGCCAACAGGTGGTATTCAACTTTGCAGTTGGCAGTGGTCATATCATTTTGGCTCATCAGTGCATATAAAATAATCTGGAAGTAATTCCAGTAATTTGTAGGGAGAGTATATAAACAATAGTCACAATTTTTCGTCAGCGCACTTCGCCAAAATATCCGTGCAGATGCTGCTATAGACTACTAGTTTGTTGTTATTCGACTTTTCTCACATCCGTCAAGGCTTTCCTTCAAGGTGGAATTTATGAAATATAATGAATGAATTAATGAATGAATGAGTGGACAAATACTCTTAGTATAAGCAATATTTGATGAGGAATAGTAGAATTTATTCACTAACTTCTAAAAACAATCGCTGGACTATGCCCGATATACAATGGAACTTCGATTTTATATTATCCAATTTTATGTTTCTCACAATTATACACCATAAATTCATAGCCCCTGTGAAAACCCCATAGGATTAATGCTAAAAATTTCCTGATTCTATGCTTCTTCCCAGTAAGGTTTACTTCGATTTTACATTCTTACCTGACGTCTCAATTGACTTCGTCCCATTTTCTTTGTATTGACATTTGATGTGAGTGAACAATGAGTTATAAGTGGCACAAAAGACAGATGGTTCACACCACGGTTGGTGGCTAGATTGAGGGAATATTTTTGGCCGTCGTGGAGAGGGGAGACGTGAGAGAGGAAATGATGACATAATCCACGAGAGGCGTTGTCAACGCACCTTGCAACGTTTAGCTTCACTGCGCAATTATGATACAACTACTGCTAAGTTGCAGCAGCAATGGAAAAAAAAGGACCATCGACGCAAAGTGTTCCGGATGGAGCCAACACGTGACAAGTGGGCCAACGTGCCACCCTTTCCTGGGCCATTTGTGTAGCTCAGTCTTGTTTCTTTTTGCATGTATTTCTGATGTGCTGTATTCAGTAACAGTGTCAATCATCAACCTTTTAAACTGAAGCACAAGTCTCTAAGAATATGCTTACAGACCTAAGCCTATTAAGCATTGCAAATTCCTGAAGTATTGGATTATAAAATATAAGCAGGCACACAAGCTATAAATCAAAGTCGATGTGAGAATTTCATTCTTATCCTCCTAAGTAGCAATTTTCCCAACACTCAGTAAATTCAACCGACATAACCAAATCTCAAATCCGTAAACAAAGAAGAAAGAAATTTCAAAATTTTATGTCATATAACTGATCTATTAGGGAAAAAGTGGGTTTTGCCATTAGTAATACTGCTGGGTACATAACTGAAAAAGCTATCACTTTTGCTAATGATGTATGAGGTAATTGATCCATTTCCCAACACACTACTGTCACAAATTTTACCTTAAAAAACACGCCGTTTTGAGGGTTCTTTAATTTTATGTTCATCTTGCAAACCGCAAAAATTAATAGCCTATACTGTGGAATAAACTGAAAACCGTGAAATATGGTGAAAACTGCCGAATTATAACATCTCGGATGTTTGTTTTCCACCTGCAGCCAATAGTTGTATAGCACAGTGAGGTCATGCTAATGCAGTGGCTTCAAGCATGTACAATGATAAACAACAAGCTTACTTGTCGGCTCATTCCAAGGTAGGGCTGATGTGATCAATGTATAGCAATGGGGTGACCACAGCTTCCATTTCAGTTTAATTTATATTGGTATACTGTGTATGCCCTACACTACCATGCATTTATTTTACTTACAGTAGTTTTGCTAGGAGCCTACCGACAGAATATGAAATGTATTGTGCCTCTACTGACTACAGCCAACATAGGCTACTCCATCTGCTATGTGTGGCACTACAATTAACAGGTCATATTCAATGAATGGTTGTGCAATAGCTTGTCTGTCTTTTGCAGTAGTCCTCAATGGTATTTTATGTGTTGTGATGGCAGACAGATTTTTATGAAGGTAACGAATTGCTGGGACAGGAAAACATCACTGAAATCACAGCAGACATAACTTTATTTCATGTTCACACGTATAAATAAGTACCACATGTGAAGGAAGTGTGCATATACATCCTTTCACAAAATCTGTTGTGTTTACGCTGCAGGAAATGACGAGTTCAAAGCACAAACAGTGAGTGTTGGAAATACTGCTCCACTTTACTCAGCACAATGAACAAGGAAGTTTACAAGCAATACACTACAGGTCACAGTGCTCGTGTCATGAGAGTATGCTGCACTGCTATTGGCTACAGAAGGAAAATTTCGTCTTGGTGTAGCAATTTTAATGGCCAGTAATGTAATTTCCTTCACTTATACAGATTTTATACCATGTATTGGAGAGGATTATGATTTTTAATCGTATAAGCCAACTACATATGTTTTTACTCGTATTTGGGAGGTTTTTAATGTTTTCCTCAGTTCTGCATTTTTTAAGTCTGGATTGTATGATCTAGGGGTTTCAGTGTATACACAAATTAGGAAACCACTGACTATAGCTACTAAAAACAATGGAAGGGACAAAGGCAACCTTTCACTGTATAATTGGTGTGCTGGTTGGTAGACACCCATCAATTCCACGCAATTATGTTTGAGGCTTTTCATATGTAATTAATACTTAAAACTGTTACGGGGTGTAACATCCAACATTAATCCTGCTTATTCCAAAATTGTTCTTTCATTTCTGAACCCTTACAACTGAATACACTCAATATTTTCTATTCATATACATTTATAATGATAACATCTTCCACTGTGTTATTAGTTTTATTTACCTATGACATGTTTTGGTGATATGAATGTCATCCTACACAGTCTACATTAAATAATGCATTATACTACACAATTTCACCATTCCTGAACCTATCATGTAACACGATTAGTCCACAAGTGCCTGCTTAATTATCTCAACTGTTCTTCTTAGATACACAATTTTCTCTACGTTGCTTTGTTACCAATAGGATGTCACTCTCTCTGCACATCAAGCTTATTGGGATCCCTCTCCAGTTCGCATACTTCACTTAGTTTGATGAAGTGTGTAGACTAGAGCATCATAGGTAGCCTTATTTAATCTATTATATTACAATATAATGTAATTGGCCAGGTAAAAAATCTACTCACCAAACATCAGCAGAAAACACACATAAAAGGAGGTGTGGTGTCACAAGGCTTAGCCCTGTCCCACCCCACATTAAATCGACCAAGACTTATACGAATAATTGTAAGAACAGTTATTAGTATTATGTTCTTTAAGTTTGTTTTTGGGTTTTCAGAAATACTGTGGGAAGAAAGTTTATTTATGTTGCAGATAACGTGGAAGACGTTGCCCAACGATCACCACGAAAGTTCGATGTAGCGGCAAGTGGGCAAGGAATAAAACGAATGCTGCAAACTACCGCGAGCCATGGAAGAGCCTGGGCCACGAGGGCATCGAGCTTCCTAGGTTGTTGTTGGACAACATCAAAGGAAGAGATATTCTACTTCCTCTTTGTAAACAGATCGATCGAGTCTTAAAAGGTTCATGTAAAACGTATAGGTGGGTGACACATTAGGTGGGACCCGATGCCTGTAATACTTCCACAGTTATTAAAAAGTTGTTAAACGGCAAAACCAATAGTTCATCATTTATATAGATAAAAAGTAGTAAAGATATAGGAAAGGGAGAGCTGCGGCATCAGAACTAAAAGTGATACATCACTCAGCAACGAAGGACGACGTAAACAGCGGGCGTTACGTGGTGAAAACAAATCAACTGATAAAATAATAAGTCTGTAATTAAGCATAAAGCCACGTAACACTGCAGATGTTATAATTAGGCAAGCTTTCGGAGCCAGTGGCTCCTCCTCCTGGCAAAAGGGTTGAAGGGGAAGGAAGAGGGGTGAAGGAAGAGGACTGGAGAGGTCTAGAAAAGGGGAAAAGTCTAGCCTGCAGGCAGAATTGAACCTTGATCCTTTTCCTTTACGCCCTCTTTCTTCCGCTTCTGCCAGAAAGGAGGAGACATTGGCTCTGAAAGCCTGGCTAATTATAACCTCCTTTTATGCATTTGTTCTGCTGCTGCTTGGCGAGCAGATTTTTTCTATCTACCAAATTACATTACATTATCAAAAACTGATTGCTTTCATTGTTCTATGTTACTACAAATAACATTCTTACTCTTTATTAATACTTTTTACCATATGTTTCAGTTTTAACCAACTTAGCTACAAGTGTTATATCCCACCCCCTTGCAAGTGACACATTGTACACTACAGCATCTGACAGTGACTGTCACAAGAGGAACACAGTCCTCCTAAGGTTATTGTAGCCTAATAGGTTTCAGACCTTTCTGCACAACCCTATGCTAAACAAAACCCTATTCATTCAGGATAACATGGCCCGTACGCAGAAATACATTCTTGTTCTTAGCACTTTGCAAATCCACCACTTTTTTCTGAAGGGGCGACGGCCTCAACTGCTTGTTGCTCATTGAGCCATGTGCTTCATCAGTTATGGTCAATTCGTTCCCTGCCCACATTAAACACAGTGCAGGAACAGATGCAACCTTTCTGAAACAATGTAAAAAGAACTATATGGCAAAAAAATTATTCTTACACAACTCATAGCCTCATTCGTCACCTTCATGATATGAACTGCCTGTCATTTTCTGTTATTGTGATATTTCTGTATTGAGAAAGGTACCATGTAAAATTTGAATATGTTGCAATGAAAAATAGTGGTCCCTACGAGTTTGCACTTGGTGCATGTTAGACCACATATTCCTGCATAAGAAATGGACCTAACATGTTGAATTTTTGAGGCGAGATCTATATCTATCGCCAATCACGAGAAATTTTTTTTATATAATGCATACGCTTTCAATTGTGTGTGCAAATGCAGTAGAATGCCAGTGAAATATTCATAACATACTCCGCATCTCAAACAGTTCAAGATACCGAAAAGAATTTTAGACAAATGATAGCAGATAGTAATTTGCCATAAAGCTAATACGCAAAAATTTCTGAGAGATAGGAGTGATTACAGATTTTTTTGGTTAAACAATATAATTATTTTAACAGCTATTGATAGCTGGTGAAATAAGGAAAAGTATGCTGTTGCAACAACATAAATGAAGGAATCTTACTTTTATTTTTATAATGAGCATGACTTTTTCATAAATTATTAACCTTCTTTCTCAATCGTTTAATTAATAGTAAACTATTTCAGGATTCTGTCGCAGTTATAGCTGCATTAGTATGTTAGTGAGGTGGAACTGCACAAACCCCACTTATATTACCAGTAGGCTTTAGCCATTTTTATTATCTTTCCAATTGGACGATCAACCAAGAATCATTTTCAAGCGCATATCTTAAGCTTCCATCTTCATTTCACATTGTAAAATGTCACTGGTAATGTGGACAGGTGTAATCATACTTCTGTACTTATTTGGCATAAAAACAGTACACTAGTGTACATGACTACATCCATTAACTGACACAAACAGCTAATGAACAGTCTAATATAGTTAATGTTCCATCATATAAAGAAGTAAATGTAGATATTCTTTTGTATAGTATGATAAATGTTATATTTGCCTAAAGATTTTGAATTGTATCACCAAAACTGGTTACAAATAAAAAAGTAATACAAGCAGCTTAAGGTATTATTATTCCACATAATATTTTCTGTTCTCAAATTACAATGAACTTCCTTGGTGGTCTCTACAGCTTGTTCTTCTATCTTTTGCTTTGTCGGTCTCATACGTTATTTTCCTTGTATCATGTGAGCTGATAAACCAAATGCACCAAGTCTGATGGTCATCTCAAGGAGAGCGACATAATCTGATTGTCAATTCAAGTAAGAGTCTTCAAGCTGTAATTAATAGATTTCAGCTATCAGTAGCCCTTTTGAAATTTTATTGGCAGATCTAGATTCCAGCTAAAAACTAGCCATTCTCAATGCACTATCATTTTTGATCAATGCATACCTACTATGATTATTCAATGAACTGTGGATGAAGTCCGACCAACAGGCATTACATGCATTGATCAGAAATGATAGTGCATTGAGAATGGCTAGTTTCTAGCTGAAATCTAGATCTGCCAATAAAATTTCAAAAGGACGACTGACAGCTGAAATTTATTATTTACAAATCAATATAACAGTCGCTGCGTGCAACAACCTCTGAATGGAGGGTAACCTGATGAAGTCTTCAAGTTTATTAGAGGTGTCTGGTTAGTTAGCCGTTATGTGCATTATCACTAATAAAAAATTAGTGTTACTCATACTTAGTTGCATTCTTCAACTGTTTTAGGATGTTCCTTTTCTTACATCTCTTATAACCTATTATAACTTAAACTTCCTGTAATACTTCTGCAAATATTCATCAATTCACCATAATTTTCAGACTAAGAAGAACTCTTTATGAGCCTCCTACTACCAATGTAGGAAACTGTTGCCCTGATGACTAATTTATGTCAACTCTTCTTTCTTCCTGTCCATCTCAAACGTGCAAGTATGTACAAGGTTCCCCCCTCCCCATACCTAACTCACTAAATGTTAAACCAGTACAGCCTGATTGCTATTCTATTCTCTCAAAACTACCACACATTCTGCAGCAATAAACGACGATCATAAAGGATCATTTTAACACTAGCAGTAGATGATACCACATTTCCGAAAATTAACGTAAGGGACCAATTTATTTCCTTATTTTGCCCAACACTTTGAACACATTCTCGACAACTGTGTATTTATATTCTGCAAAAGGGAACTAGTTCTTTGACATGTAAGTTATCATAAATAGGATCCAATACGTTCTACTCCCCCCCCCCCCCCCTCTTCCTGTTTCACCCTCAAATCAGTCAACAATCTGCTGTGCGTGTTCTGTTTGCTTTTCTTATAATCTCATTACTGCTTCCTTAATATGTATTCCTTTCCTTCTTAGTCTGACCTCTTTTTTCAGTTCACATCTTTCATTTATTTCATTTCTATGCTCTTTTTGCATACACACTTCTTGCTGAAAATTGAAAACACTTTGCAGATGTCCTTGCACCATGACAGAAAAAAAAGAAAAAAAGGGCGTACTTAATACAAGGGCGTGCTGAAAAGTAATGAGTGTGAAAATTTTGCATTAAAATCCTTTAAGCTTTTTGAATAAAAAACAAACATTATTAAGATTCTACGCAATTATTCTTCATGTCTACATATATATTTCACACTGTAGGCACCCTGACGACCAACACATTTCTCCTATTGAGAGACCAGTTCCTTGATACTGTCACTGTAGAATTTTTGAGTTTGCTGACAGATAAACATCTCCACCTCTGCTTGCATAATATCACCACTATTTAAGTCAAGTTCTTAAAAAATATTCTCTAAGTTTTGAAAACAGATGAAAATCAGATAGGGACAAGTCAGAACTACATGGAGGATGATCTATGACAGTGAACCCAAAGCGCCGGATTGTTGCAGATGTGAGCATGGACTGGCATTGTCGTGCCGAAGGAGATTGTGCTCCATGTGTGGACAATCTCTTTGAATTTGAAACTCCATTACAGCATGCTGTTTCTCTCACACTGACATAACTCCGTTGCACACCATGTTATAAGCTACAATTCTGAACCCACTACTAGCAGGGTGCTGCAAATGTGCTGACGCAAAGAATAAAGATGAAGAAAGTTATTAATATTTGTTTTATGCAAAAAGCTTTAAGAGTTTTCACTAAAAACTTCAGAAGCATCACTTTTCAGGAGGCCCTCCTACCTATAGCTTATTATCAAATAAACAAAGATTTAAATCTCTGGCAATAACACTCAACTTCTGCTTTTTAGTCTCTCATCCCATGCACTACACATTATTTTCATTTTTCTCATTCTTATGTTCATCCAGTAATGGATCAACTTTTCTGACATCAATTCTTACACCTCTCCTACTAGTATTTCCTATCTATAAATTGATTCCTGATGACATACTCCTGAGGTGAATGGATATCTTCAATAATTTCTCTCAATTACTTCTTATACTGATTACATATTTCTAACTTGTGTCGGGAATATCTCAAATTTAATCTTGCCTGGACATTTAAACTGATGGTACTATTTTACTGCCACTATCATACAAGCCAAAGCAAAGTGCATAGCATAACTGGTGCAGATAGGTGTAGAGGCATTGGATGTAGTCAAGGGAGGAAGGATGATTTGAGACAGGTGCACATTGATTATGAAGATCAGTAGTTGTTAGTGAGAGAATAGATGACGTTTCTGCCTACACATGGAATTATCAGTAATGGTCATGCAATATTTCTAATTACTCTAGTTTGATTGCCTGATAAACTGTGCATGCAACTGTAATTGATTTAACACAAGGTGAGAACAGTTTGTACACAGCAAAAACTTCACCTTAGAATGTTCATAAAAACACCCTGCAAAATGTAACTGCAACATATTTTAACAAATTACTGTGAATGACTGTGTAAGTTGACAGTATATAATTGCTGGAAAGTCATTTTAAAAAAATGGAAAATTTGTCTCGGCTAAGAAATACGTATTAGAGCATTTGGGGGGAGGGGGGGGGGGGGGGGGAGGGGGGGGGGAGATAGAGACAGACTGCAGAATTTTATATTTCCTGTGAGTGATATGCCCAGAGGAAAGCTCAAAGTTATCAACAACAAAGCTACCATACTTATTATAGGGCATAAAACTGTAAAAGTATATTGAAACAAATCACATGCAATACACACAAAAAGGAAATGATGTTTTGTTATTTCTCATATGTAGAAAAGCAAACCATACATACAACTTTGTGAAAAAAATGCGAAATAAAAAAATACAAAAGCTTTTAACTTTTTAAGATTGCCACCTTAAGTCATTTAAATAAATGAATAAAATGCTTAAATTTACAGATGAGATAGTAAAATAATACTGAAGTATTCTAATGCCTTCATAAAATTAGATAAGAGCATTGTAGCGTAATACACAGGGAGCTTTACACTAAATTGCCAGTGGCACTGGCAACTCCAGTATATTTCAATATACAGATAAACAATCCTCATTTTGTGAAGCAGCTGACAAATTAATACTACTCTCTGTACAGTACAGTTGTTTCATCATGCATTTCAGATGCAGTAAAAGAGGAGGAATGTATAAAGTAAGAGAAACTAACTGTCAGCAGAGTTGATGACCGTTGTTTCACTACTGCTGATGATGGTGGTCTTCATCACAACTGACTGCATCTCTGTTGTCCGGGAGTTCAGCTCCAGCCTCTCCGTTTTCAACTCTGTAACACGGCCATCCTCTGTGGCTGTGGATGTGCTGCAACATCACCAGCTACATACAAATCTGATACTATAATGTACAGCACTGTTTCTTATCATTTCAGAAAGTATTGTTTCACATAATGATGTGAGTTTTCAATGTGGTGTATTTCTTCCAAAGCCTATATGTAGTAAGAAATTATAAAAAAAATTAGAATAATACATTAAAAACCTGTCACCATTAATTTTATCACCAGATTTTATTTCTTTTTTTTTAATACTGCAGTACCAAAACTGAATTATAATCTGTGAGTGTGAGTTGTTCCAAGAATATATTTGAAAAAGTATGTACAGCAAACACTGTGCAGTAGTGGAAATAAGATAAACACAAGGTTTATTTCATCAAATGCCTGCCAGTGAAGTAAACCTGTCTGTCAGTTTATGATCAGTTTGGACCTTGTAGCAACCAATACATCATTCAATAGATTCCGATGCACTAACACAGTGCAGGAAGTAAGTCAACATCTTTTCATTCCAAAGGGCGTCTGAAATTAAGTGTCAATTTGAAATGGTAGAATTTGCAATACTAAATGGCCATGGCACTGCTTAAAGAACCATTCAGATACGATGCACTCATGGAGTCAGCAGCATAATAGAATAAAAATCAACAGATGATGATTTCTCCAGGGGCTGATGGTACGAGCATTGCTTACTGGAGGTCAAATTTGACTTTAGTTCTGAGATTTAACTCTGTTCATGATTCCACTCCATTGTGCGACACTACGATTTGGTCCAATTAAGGAGGTTCAGTGTTGATCTAAATGCTTAGAAACACTGCTAAAATTGGCTACTGACACAATTATTGTGTTTTGACATCAGTATTTACTACTGAAGATATAGTGTTAGAAAAAAAGTTAAACAAACAAGACACAATAAAGGCAACAAACTGATAAAAGTTACACAATGAAGAAGAACAGGTATGGATAAAAGTTGCTGTTGATTTTAATTCACAGAATATAAGAGAACTTGTGACCGTAAATGTCTGAAAATGTGTTATGACAATATTAAGAAAAGGAATAAGAAAACATTCACAGATGAGAGCGTATAATTGTAAGATGCATTTGAAATTCATTAAATTTCATCTGTATGTAAATTACATATGCTATGTAAACTGGAGCAAAAACAATATCAAAACTTTTCGAAGTCGAAATGCATAAAGCTAGAAGCAGTAATTTTGTCAGGCTTACTGTTATCAGAAATGGGCAGAAGCTAAATGCACGCGTGAAGCCCCAATTTATTCCTATTTCCCACCACTACAATGATAATGGCGATTATCATCTCCGAGTTATATATGGTGAGATTGCATACATTTTAATACCCCCAGATACATTTTTAGGGTTGTGTATCTCTGGACTTAAAGGATCACTTTTTCAGTTTAAATTATTTCTATTACAACAGTTTTCTGTCCTGCCAGCTGTGATTTTGAATTGTGCTAGGATTTTGTTGTCATTGAATCATTGGTTCACTAAAGTGCACTGAAAATTGTTATATTGTCTTAATAATTGGGAAACTCGGCATTGCCAGGATGTTTAGGTACAGCTGTGCCCCAGATTCATAAGCACGAAATTTATTTTTGACTTATGAAGCTTCTTTGTATACGTGTCAAGATTATAGCTGGGGACATGAGCCAAGAGCTGGTTTGCTTCAGTAGTATGGAGAGAGCCTCATAGAGCTGGCCATGCAAAAACAACTGACACTAAGGTCCACACCCATAACACACAGCGTGCTTAAACCCGCAAACAGAAAGACACAAGATGAAACTTTAAATTACAATATATTTTTTCCTCTATGATCTGATCTTGATGAACTAAAGTCTATACGTTGCCCCCAAGTTACACTTAAGTTACCTGTGAAAACCTAATGAAAATTTGCCCATAGTTTTGGATATTAGCACGTTCGGACACGGACACACACACACACACACTGCTTTTGGCAGTTTTATTATTAGCACAGATATGATGGATACATCACATGTACCTGGATTACTGATCAGTTAGACACAAGCATGAGTAGTTGGGTAGTGTTGTTAGTAGTTTATGTCATGGTGTCTGGATATAATTGGCAGTTAGAGAGCAAGGAGTAGTTAGCGGGTTATAACTTAAGTGTCTATCCTTGATAAGTCTCTTCTCTGTGTCTGCCTGCAACTCAACGTGTCATCTTTACAGTGAGTAGCAATCAATCCTTTCATAATATTGTTGATATTCCAACCAAGGCCTTCCACTGTTTGATTTTTGCCTAACAGCCTTTCTTCCATCCCACAACCCAGTGGTGCTTACCTTTGTTACTATTCTTCAAAGCAATAGTCTACTCAGTGTCTTTCCTGTGTTATTTCATCACCTTCCACATGCCCTGACACTATAAACCGTCTCATATGCACACAACACACGACTATGTGACCGAGTGGACTGTTGATGCAGCACCTCATGCCCCAAATTCTTCCTGCTGATAATTATAATTATTCCTATTATCATATTTCCTCCCTGATCCTTGTATATTTTCACGTTTTATTTTCCATATCTATCTCTGCCGCAGGAACTTGTCAACCTCAACTTAACCAATCCCCCACCCCCCCTTTCCTTATTCCAATATATGTGTGCTACCATGCCTCATCCATCTCCTGGGGGATGTGTGTGTGTGTGTGTGTGTGTGTGTGTGTGTGTGTGTGTGTGTGTGTGCGCGTGTGTGCGTGCGTGCGTGGGGGGGGGGGGGGCGGTGAGGGAGAAGTGCATATTTTTACATATTTGTAATTATGAAAAGGATCGATTGCTACTCACCGTAAAGACGAAACGTTAAGTTGCAGACAAGCACAATGAAAAGAAAATTATACACTTAGCTTTCAGCCAAAGCTTTCTTCAGAAATGGAAGGAAACACACACACACACACACACACACACACACACACACACACACACACACACATTTACACAAGCACCACACCTGGTTGTGTGCATGTATGTGTGTTTTCTTTTCTGAAGAAGTCTCTGGCTGAAAGCTCAGTGTGCAACAGTCTTTTTGTTGTGTGTCTGCAATTCAACAAGTCATCTTTACATTGAGTAGCAATCTTTCCTTTTCACACTATCCAGATCTCCTCACAGCCATCTAATGCCTTCATTTGCCCATTTCCTACCTCACTTCCTGTTTCCCAACTATATTCCTGTCATGATCGACCCCCTGCTCCTTCTCTCTGCACCAGTTCAGGAAAATATCCCTTTCTCTGGCTAAAGCCCATTTCAGTATCCTGTTCCTTAAATGCTGCCTAAACCATGGAATCACTCCAAATGGCCTAAACATAAAAATTCCTTTCTGCGAATCCCATCTCTCCTTTCACAATGACCTTCACCTTTTCAAATCCTGCCAACTCCTATCCCTTACAAACCTGGTACTGCAGAATCACACCTCCATGGCAAGCGCATCCCAGAACTGCCTAAGCTGCCTCCACAAAATACTGCTACTGTGCAAGCCCTAGCACATTATCACATCTCTAAAATTGAATTCCTTGCACTACAACACCTGGAAGAGACTCAAGACAACACCTTGGCAAGTTATCCAGCCTGCTGGCATCCAACTGCTGCCTTGGAGCACCACTATCCATTCACATCCTATCCAAAGTGTTCTTCAACCCCTCACAGCACCCAAGACCTCCACTTGTCACATCCCTCAAAACTCTCTACCAACACTCCACTAAACTCAGAGCTGGAACAATCACTATTGCTAAGCTTTCCACCCCGCCCCCTAACCTCCTGGATCCTTACTCCTCACTGACATCACTTCTCTATACACCAACATCCCCCAGGCCCATGGTCTTGTTGCAATTGAACACTACCTCTCCCAATGTGGTACAGACTCAATCCAACTACCTCACTCCTCATATATATTACTAGCTTTATCCTAATATACAACTACTATTACTACTTTGGAGTGAAGGCATACCAACAAATCGGTGGCATAGCTATGGGCACCTGCATGGCATCCTGCAATGCCAATCCGTTTATGGGCATCCAGAGGAAACTTTCCTAGCCCACCAAAACCCCAAACCCTGGGTCTGGTTTAGGTTTACTGATGGTATATTCATGTTCTGGACTCAGGGTCAAGAGACCTATTCCTCATTCCTTCACAACCTCAAAACCTCTCCCATATGCTTCTCCTGGTCCTCCTCAACCCAGTGTGCCTCCTCTCTGATAGCTCCATCTGCTCTTCTATCCACATTAAACCTACCAACCACCAACAGTACATGCATTCCAACAGCTGTCATCCCATTCACACACAAAAAATCCCTCCCATACAGCCTGGCCATCCAGTGGTGGCATATCTGCAGGGACAAGAACTCCCTTGCTCAGTATGCTGAGGGTCTCACCAAAGCCTTCACAGACAGGCTCTATCCTCTAGACCTAGTCTGCAAACAGATCTCCTGTGCCATTTCCCCTCACAACCCCAATCCTCCCACTACTCCCAAGTACTGGCCAAAAAGGAGTGCCCCATTTGTCACACAGTACCACCCTGCACTGGAACAACTGAACCACATCCTTCGCCAGGGCTTTGATTACCTGTTACCCTGTCTTGAAATGAGGTAAATCCTACACAAGATACTTCCTACCCTTCCTAAAGTGGTGTTCCATTGACCTCCACCTCTCTAATGGCTCCATTCATATCTCTGTCCACATTAAACCAACAACACTATCTGCTTTCCGAAAGATGGTTTATGACAAAATACTGCCCTGGACTGGAACAACTGAACCACGTACTTTTGTCAGGGCTTTGATTACTTATAATCAGACCCTGAAATAAGGGACATTCTACTCGATCTCCCCCCCCCCCCCCCCCCCCCCCCCCAAACAATGAAGGTTATGTAACATATCTGACAGTTTTCAGCATCTGACTAATATATAATACACCCATTTTCAATGTTACAAACCCCCCCCCCCCCCCCCAATTCCATGAAAAATATGGAATTAAGATGATAACAACATGTATACTGGGAGAGGCGAAAGTTCCCTCACAATTGTAGGATTACCAGTATACTCACCTTTTGACTGCCTTAATACCAGAATACTAAGACTTACTTTCCCTTTATTTCAGTTTTGAAAAAATAACATAAAACCAAAATTAAAAGAGAAACAAAAGGAGTGATATGTTTAATGTTCAAAATACTACTGCCACTTCATCTCCATCTTGTCTCCACTCATACTTACAACAGTTTGTTGATCTAATCTTGGCAGACCCATTTTTTCTCCTGATGAAGAAAATAATAGTTACAAAAATCTAGGAATATGTTTTTTGCTTGTAAATGTGTATCAGCAGGAATGGAACATCCCCATTTGAACTTAAAAACTGACCAACTAATCTGCCTTGATGAATTTTCCTATCTATCACTTATTTCCATCCCAAAATTAGGAAAGCAGTGGCAATAGTTTGCTGTGACGTTCCCTTCTATTAATGAAATATATGATGTACTTACAGCAAATGATCCTTGACAGAATCTATAGTGATATCACCAACACTGAGGGCACTGATGTCATTTCTGTCTTCTTCTGCACCATTTTCCTTTGCTTCTTCTCCATCTTCTGATTTTGGTTCTACATCTACGAGGAAGGAAAAAATTTGATAAAAAATATATATATATATATATATATATATATTGATATAATGCACAACAGCAATAGTACTAGTAAAGAAAGGATGAATTGCAGAGGAAAAAGGAAGCAGCAAAGTGACACGTGACAGCAAAGGGAGAAGACAGGAAACAAGTGCCATGCCGTGGCAGAGGGAGGAAGCAGTGGCTCGAGCACCACGTGATGGCAAAGGTATCAAGAAGGGGCTGGAGTAATGTGCGGCTGCACGGGACAACACGGGGTAATAGGGAGATGTGGCTGCGATGGGACAACAAAGAGCTCCAAGTGACTTAGATGTGATGGGTGGCTCTGATGGGACAAGAGGCCAGAGTGGCATGCAACAACAAAGGAGGCAGAAGAAGGGCCCCAAGTGATGTGCAGCAGAGGCACAAGAAGGGGGTTGATTGACATGTATCAGCAGAAGGACAAGAAGGGGCCTGAGAAACATTCAGCAAGACAAGAAATGGTCCAAGTGGCACGCCACGGCAATGGAGACAGAAGAAAAGTACCAATGAAGTGCTGTGGAGGCTCAAGAAGGGCGTCTAAAGATGTGTGATAATGGAGGGAAAATAAGGGAGCTGACGACTTGCAGTGGTGGCTGCGGCAGCGGAGTGACATGAAGGGGTCCAAGCGCTGTGCAGCTGCGACGCAACAAGAAGCGGTCTGAGCAACATGCTGCAGTGACCGAGACAGAAGAAGAGTCCCAATAAGGGGCAAAGGGTGGGGGGGGGGGGGGGGGGGGGGGCTGCTGAGCGAGGGAGCTGCGAATGAAGTGGGAGGTGACGGTGGATGATAACGGACAGGAGCCACTCTACTACGGTTGACTGCAAGAGATGACGGTCACTACTGATACACAGTATGATGTATCCCATCTTCCTACTTCTGTCAACTGCTAAGCAGGGAACCTAAAGTGGTGCAATATGCTGTATCATGAAGTCTATGGGAAGATTATTAAGAATTCGGAATCGTGCTTGGCCAGAGGGTGGATCATGCCTTTCTGGTTACTGGGTATTACAGGAAATTGCCAGTGGGTCCTGCACAAACAGAATGTAAAGCCTAGTTAAGTACAATGTCAAGTAAATGTGGTAGGAAATGGAAAGTATCAACAATGAACTGAGACTGCATATTTGTCTGCAGATAATGACGGTATGAAATGTGTGACATTAACAGAAATAAAGGTAGCTGTGAAAAATGGATCAAGGATGATTGATAAATGTAAAATGTACTATGACTTTAGAGGAACTACCAAAAGAGTAGCAAGAACGTCACACTATGGAAAAAGAAGTTGGTAAGACTTATTTATGGGGCAGCAGAAAGGTTCTGAGAGATTGAAAAAATGGATTTTTGCTCAATGTAGATCATGAAGGTACTCACAAATGAACCTAAAACAGACAGGGGACATGGTAGAAAACGGAAGATTCCCATAATTTCTTCACATACATGATTACAGTCGTGGGTGGCATATTGGTACTTCTAGCCATGCTATTGATGTACAGGGTCTCATCAACTTCTTTTGTCAGAATGAGATAGATGATAAAAAGGATCAAACTAAGCATTTCCTCAATATGTGAGAATCAGTTTGAAACAAGCATTGGTAATGGAGAAACTCAATTGGAAAATGTTGCATAGTGTTTACAGCAATAATATACGTTTGTTCATGTACCTTTGTTCTCCTCGTGAGTAGCATCTCCATTCACTGTATGTGATGCAGGTGGGTGATCTCTAGCAGCAGCTGATGGACTTGCATTTTCTGCTTCTTCTTCCTCTGCTACTTCCATTTCTTCCTCTTCCGTCTCCTCCTCTTTTGGTATCTGTCTGGCTCCTTCTGGCAAATCAATGCGGCACCGTGGATATAACAGTGTTGAAGCGGATAGTGTTATCCTCTGAAGCTCGCTGGAGGAGTGTAAATAAAATGCTTCTCCGTACCGTGTGAATGTCAGACTTGATATTCCACTAAAGAGAAAAAGAACCATAAAGGTTATGAACTAATATAAATCATTAACTGTGTAGCTTTGCTATTACCACATTCTACAAAATGTTTTTGAAAATGAACAGTAACAATTGAAAAACTGAAAAGTTGCAATAAGAAACTCATTTGTTTGGAAAACACAAATTTTCCCATCATCATCTGCACAGAAAAGTCCAGAATAAAGTGTATGATCATCATTACCACAATTATTTTTTTTATTATTATAAACAGTGATAAATACATAATTCGTAATGACTTGAATAAATTCATGAAATGGCTACAATCAAGTACTCTGTTTACTATAAAATCTTTGCCTCCCATGTTTCAGGCACAATTTCAGTAATGTCTAGTGCACATATGAAAGTTGGAAAAAGCATGAACCATTTTTTTTCACATTGGTGACTTATAATTCTTATTGTGAAAACAGCCAACAACACTTAGATGTTACAATTTAGCTTAGGAATTACCACAAAACATGCTGTAATATCTGCAATACTCACTTAATATCTTCTCGTCGAACAACAGCGGCATTGAGCTGCCTTCTTAAGTCAGGAACACTGAGAACTATGCAGTCCCCCAGATTGGTGAGACTCACTATGCACCATTCTGAGTACTGTGCACCACGATCTGGCCTTGAAGTTACAAAATGTGCCAAGCTCATTCTTCTCACACGGGAACCTTCGTGAGCAGTAAGTTTAAATTTGCAGAAAGGCTTAAGGCTTGGCAATGTGAATATCTGAAGCAATGAAAAGAAATACCAGCCACATACATAAACTCATTAGTACTAAAGCAGCACTTTATAACATTACAGATTCCTCTCATCTGTGTAACACTCTATATGAAAATGAACAGAGAGAAGTAAACTACATTGCAAGTAGCAAAACTAAAGAAGTTCTCAAAAACCCACTGGTCCTTATAATGTGCTATGTACAACACTGGGCAGAGAAGTTTAGATATTTTTCACATATGCTTTTGTTGACAATGTCTTATGGGTGTAAAAAAGCCACTGTATTGTTGCAAAGATTATTCTTTTGTATACTTCTTAGCAGAGGGGTAAAAAACCACTATATTATTTGCTGTCTGCAAAAAATTACAACATACGGTAGCAACAGAATTTCAAATATAAAATTCAAGGTCTAGGTAAGTAACTGAGATTTCTGCTGTGTAACCAAATGAAAAGTGACACTGTCAGTACCAACCAATTACATAAACGATATTAGTCACAGAAAGCTAAAAGCTATGGCAAGTAAAACCCCAGCCAAGAAAAGAACTTCCTGAGCCATGAAAGAAGCTTCTATGAACTTCATGTCAGTGGTCTCCTAACATGTGTATACAACAGCAGGAAAGTAAAGAATTTCACTACCATCTGATAGATGGCAAGGAATGGCATTTTACTGCAAGACCAAGACTGTCAAGAGCTCAAAAAAGCATTAAGGTAATCATTTCTGTATGACAATCGAAACCTCTCAATGCAACTATGTCCTGAATAGAGAGAGTGTCATGCTAACTGTAACAATTTTTTCCCACTAATCACATGTCATTGTTAAACCACGGAGTATACACGAGTTTATGATGCCTCTACCGTGAATTACGAAGAAGCAATCATGCAGTGACATCAGACAAACTCTGTATTGTTCATCATAGTTTGATGAATTTTGGTTAGCAATCACACACACTGATAAATCTCTTTCAAGTCAATGATAAATTGAGGACACATTTCCGATAGGGGAAAAAACTGACCTTTGTGCAACCCTACAAAACATTCTAACATGATAATGCAGCATGATTGTTCAACAATTCTTTGGTGAATAGCAGATAGAGCACTTTTTTGAGTATCATGTTCATCTGACACGCAAGTGACTGAACATATATGGAATTTGCCAGCTGCAAAGTACCACTGCCAGCAACCTTTTTTTTTTAAAGGCGTGCAACCCCCCCCCCCCCCCCCCCCAAAAAAAAAAATTATCTTTGTCATTTCTGTAATTATTGAAGCTCCCTGTCATCATTCACTATTATCTATGGGAAAAAGAAAGGCTGCCTTGTAGTACTGAAAATTTATAAATAAAATATATGACATGTATATTACACTTACATCCTATGACACCATTATTTTCGGATGTTCAAATTTTCAGACATCTGATGTTCACTTTCATCTCACAAAATTCAGTGATTACAGTTTACAGTGATTTATACCACAGCAGAGTGTCCCAGCACAGCAATCATAGCTGGACAAGCCTGATAAACCTTGTTTTTGTTGAGAGCCAGTAAATCTCAAGAAGTGAGCCTTTACACAACTCAGATAGGCCTAATTTCAAGTTTCTGTTCAAACTAGGTGACCTGGATGAAATGTAGGATGCTTAATGTTTTTAAGTTACATATCAGGATGTTATACAGGGTATTAACTAATATTTGGATAACTTCTGGGGAGTGGATGTGTTTGTCTCTGAGTGAAGAACTAGGTTATGCGCTAACTTTCCAGCCATCTGTCATTGAACAAGATGGTGTATGACAGTTTCCCCAAACCCAGCTTCTTCATTAATGTTGCCAGGTGAATCTCTTCCTTCACTGCTTCAGTGATGTTCATCCACCACCTCTTGATGAAAGTGCAACAGCTCTCTGTCTGTGTGAACACCATGAGATTGCTGATCTGGATATGATAAAGATGTAGTCTATATCAGCATTGAAATTTCCCCAGTCAGTACATGCAAATTCAAAGATTTCTTATTTGTCCTTGATGTAGGTCAGTTTGTTTAAGGTTACACTGAGGTAGCTAAGCATTCACTAAGCCGCTTGCCTGTGAACAAAATTATGTCTGCTAGTCCACTGGCTTAGCTTATTGACTGTGTGGCTTATGTCAGGTCAAGTACCTGTGATGATACATATCAATGCTTCAACCAGTTCTCTGAAGAGATATGAGTGCCATTTTCTGTATTCGCAGCTGTTGTTGCACCCAACTTACTCCCAGTTGGCAATGTAGTCCTTACTGGCTTGCAGTCATCTATTCTGAATCCATGTAAAGCTTTTTGATGTTAGCTCTTCGGCACAATGTAATTTTGTCAACAGACTGATTTATGTTGATGCCAGGACAGCATCTTAAGGCACCGATATCTTGACATAGCTCATTCTTGATTTTTTTTGTCCTTTCTGGGTATGCTGGTGCAATTATAATGTCATCTCTTATAAATGAGTAGGATGACTGGATGTTTCCCCGACACTGTCTGCAAGGACACACAGATCTGAATTTGTGGGATGCAAAATCCAATTGATGTTGCAGTTAGAAGCCACTCAGCAAACCACTGTCAGCCACCTTGGCACAGCCCGTAAATGGCTTTTCTAAGTTTACACACAGCATCATCAGATTTCAATGTCTGGAGGCACTCACTTGCCTTCTTTACAATAATTATGATTATCTTACTCCAAGTCTCTCCGCTCTTGTAAGAATTCGACCAGTGACTCAGGCCATTCCATGAAAATATCTTTGTCAATTTCACTATTGAGAAATGTAGTGGCATTGTGAGATGGAGGTGATAGCTGCGCCTTGAGAGAGGGTGCTAAAATACTATCAGTTTGGCCATATTTTGTACACTTATTACTCTGAATGTTTAAGTACATTATTATTGATCACTAGAATAGTCATAGTTATCAAATATCTGACAGCATGTAACCTGAACAACTTAGCCCCACATCCCCGCAAAAGTCTATATGTGGGGAAGTAGAAGCAAAATTGAGGTTAAATGGCCCAACACTGTTACCAAATGAGACTAATGAACAAATCAGCCATGATTTATAGAGGAAATGTGAATTTTTTTGTGGGCCTTTTGATCAGGATGAGAGGATACCAGCCATACTCTTTTTTCACATTATACAGGGTGAGTCAAGAAGGACTTAACAACTTTGGAATGATACAGAAATTTATTGAGATAACTTACTGAATCAGTAGATGTGTCATTTTGTACCAAATAACCTTAAGTTTCACATGAATGTCTCAAGTTTCATTTTGGTTTGATGTGACTACCATTTGTATCTGGCAAACATCCCACCAGCAATCAATTTCTTCCCACAATCATTGCATCAAATACAGCCTAACTTGTGCAACGGCAGCATGGATATGATTTTTTCAGGTCAGCTAAACTTTTTGGTAGGGGAGGAACATATACAAGGTCTTTAATGAAGCCATAGAGAAACAAATCCAGTGGTGGCAAGTCTGAGGAGCGAGGCTGCCACACAACTGACCCTTCACGGCCAATACAGTGACCTGGGAAGCAATTATCGAGGAAACCGCAAACATCTGTGAGGAAATGAGATGGTGTTCTGTCTTACTGGTAGTAAACCACACTGTCTCAGTCATCATCATCATCAATCGGTGGAATTAAAAAGTTTTCAAGCATATCCAGATACACAATACCAGTGACAGTTTTCTCTATCAAAAAGAATGAGCTGTAAAATTTGAATTTGCTAAGAAAGTGTTCCAGGGTTACATGTGGATTTTTGCTACCCCATATTATGTAGTTGTGGGTGTACACCATGTCACTGATATGAAATGTTGACTCATTGCTCAAGATTATTGTGTTCAGGAATGTCTCACTGTCCTCTATCCAATGCGACATTTCCACACAGAATTCCCCACAGGCAACCTTATCTGCATCACTAATGTGCTGTGCCATTGTGAATCCATATGGTTTCAAGTGTAAACATCTACCCAGTACTTGCCAAACAGTCTTTTCTGGGATGCCAGTCTTGCAAGAAGCACGTTGCATGGATTTTTGTGGACTAAAGGCAAAGCTCTCCCTAATTTGTTTGAAATAATCATTAACACAACGGTGACGTGCCGATTTATAATGCCACATTTAACAATCTGTCTCAGGAAAGTTCTCGTGCCAAGAGCAAATTGTTGGCCTGCATAGAAGTTCTTTAGAATATTTCGTGCAAAATTTATGCCAATCAGTTGCTGCAAAGTTTGTTTCATGAAACCAAAACACACAGTGAGCACACACTGCACCAGTGAGAGAACCCATTTTAACTGTGCACTAAGCTGGCGCTGCTGGTGGCGGAATGAGGTACTGATGCACAGCGTAAACCAAACTTGAGGTTGTCTACTACAAAATGACATATCTACTGAATCTATACCATTCCAAATCTGTAAAATCCTTTTTTACTCACCTTGTATATTACAGCCCAAGGTCACTCAATTAAAAAAACTCACTTGAAAGTCACTTTGTTTCTGGAAGGTAGTTAGTATACCTAGTCTGTGTATACTCAAAATTAATTGTGCATAAAAAGGATTATTTTCTGAATTTACAACAAGATACATTAATTATATCAGTACACCTAGTTGAGTACTCAACAAATTATGCATCACAAAAGATTATTTTATGAAGTCACAAAGAGATACATCAATTAACACCGATTCCTACCCTACACAACTTTTACAATTAACACTACTTTCTACCCTTCGCAACTTTATGAGCATGAAGGTAAAACTAAAGAAATTTGGACTCACAATTGTTCTTTCTGTACACCACACATGAATGGAGTAGGAAGAGAAGAAAAGATATTCGTACACAGCTTCTACTATGTGACGTTCCATGCAGTGTCAGCAGAGGGGACAGTAAATTTTGGTGTTCAATAACACTGCTACAAACTTCATCTCTGATGATCGTAATAAATGTGTAATTCTCACAATTTACTCTTCAGCCACTGGGGATGTGCACGTCACGTTCAGCTATTTCCATACCATTCCACGTGGCACACGGTCATCGCATTGGCTACAATTTCTGGCCTGTTTGTATGCCAGGAGTCTCTATCTTCCCATCGATTTTCTTCTGTTGCTCTGGAATGCTGGGTGCCAAGTTTTCTCAAGTCTCACCCATCCACTTATACACATACCATATAGGTGCTTTAGGGTTTTCAAAGATATCTTAAACCATTCTTCCTGCAATATAGTGGCAAGTTCAGGCAATGATGATGGAGGTGGATAGCAAACGTGCAGCTTTATCTCCAACATATACCACATAAGCTCAATAATACTGAGATCTGGTGATCATGGTGGTCAGGGGAGATGCAACAAATTAATCCTCCCACTCACAAAACGTCCTGGACAATATGAGCTGTGTGAAAAGGGGACCTATTTTCTTTTAACACTGTACTACCCCTGGGGAATAATCATTGTACCATGGGAAGGATCAGATTGGGCAAATGGTCACATAATCTCTGGTAGTAATGCAACCTTGCACAGTAACCGTGAACAATAAGTACTATGATAAGGATGCCCAAATCACTGACCCCCTCCCCCTCCTCCTCTGTTTCATTATTGGGAAATCAACTCTGCCAGAAGTTGGAAGCAGTGTGAAACAACACTCATCGGACCAAATGACTTCCTCCCATTAATCAACAGTTCAAGTTTTATCGCAATAGCATCACATTTTCTTATTATGGACATTTGCATCAGTGATGAGTGATTTTGGAATTTCAGCTCACCCTGCAATTCATTGCTCATGGTAATCCTTTCATGTTGCTTTGGTTCTGACAGGGTTTGTGAGTGTTACAATCAGTTCTCCCACACACTATCACATACAGTTGCAAAACTGCCGTGAAAATTGTGACAGTCCGATCCGACAGCTTGAATGATGCTAGCAAACCAAGTGGGCAAGAAGCCAACAGAAGATTAATGTTTGTTTTTAATTGTTTTTCTACATAATTAACAAAAAGTTATTACTTTTTGCCTTCCAAGCATTAGTAAATTATCAAGAGAGACAAATTAGTGTGAAACAGATGTAAAAACACTGAATATTGTAGATTCAGAGACACAGGATACAACTTATTCATGAAGAAATACTCCCCAATGTATGTATAACTGCAGTTTAATCCATGGAAAGCAAGAAAGTATGAACAAATATTTCACGCATGAGAATAATATATTTGTTGGTGTATGTTGTTACTATGATAGATACGGTCCTTGACCCATGTAACAATTTTGTGTTTGAGTTAATAATTCACACATTCTTACACTTTACTCAACTTTCTAATACACTAATATTTTTACAAATCTGATTACTTTTGCTTCAAAAGTGAACGTGTAGTTGATTCTTGCTATTCGTGGCTCAGATGTAGCAACAATTGTTGAGCAGGTTTCTTCTGTAATGATTGAGATTTTCACTCTGCATCGGAGTGTACGCTGACGTGAAACTTCCTGGCAGATTAAAATGCAAAGGTCCCGAGTTCGAGTTTCAGTCCGGCATACAGTTTCAATCCGCCGGGAGTTTCAGGTTTCTTCTGTGCTGGGAAACAGTTTTATTGCTCTTGACGTTTTATTGTATCATCTATGTGGTTTCCCCTTCAACAACAATTGCGGTGATTTATTTGCCGTGTTAAATAATGAAGGTGCTGCATTCCTCATCAGTTTCCTATGTTTCACATTCAATGATTTAATTTAACCTGTCGTGACAAAATATCACATTATCAAGTAGATACAGTGGCAGCTGTTGTGTGAGAGCACAAGATCACGTGAACACCCTAACTTTCGACACTTTGCGGATTTATTGGTTATTTTTCTTTGAATGCTGTTAAACGTAACATAGATGCTGCAATCTGAAAGACACACCACTTAAACCTACCACACTACTGCTTCTCTAGACTCCGTGACACTTGGTGTAAGCAGGGTGTACACACGACCGGGAGGGGGGAATCCCCGATTTTTCCTAGATTTCCTGACTAAAAATACACTTTCTCCCGGGTGAACACACACTTTTTCTGTGTTAAGTGACATTATATTTTCCCTCTGAACTGTAAAACTTATCAATCTTTTGAATGGTTATGGTTTTATACACAGGCGTACAATGTGCCGGCACTTTATAGAATGAAACTCAGGGAAAAACACGTTTTGGAAAGATCTTTGATGCGGAGCAACATCTACCCTGCATATTTTCATATTACAAAAGTATAAATCCTAATTCCATCAAACACCACATGTTACTTCCCAAGCATTGAAATTAAGATTGCGACGCGCTTTTGTAAGCCACTCATACCTCATGTCATGTGATCTCGCCAGCCGATGACAGCGGATATTCAGAACATAGGACGTGATGTAGTCACCCAATTAGCAACATCACTGTTAAGTAGTGCGAACACACAAACAAGAAAATTTAATGGTTTAAATTAATATACATGATGTTACTATAAGAAAAGCAAAGCTATCACATACAATATTGGTCTCTAATGTAAATAAGTTGCAAGAGAAGATAAGCTTCCACACACAATGTTGATCTTTCTGCGCGTGTTACACTCTAAGATATATCACACAAATGTGCCACTGAAATTTTTAATAATGACATAAATGTCTATTCTTCTGGGCTCAAAATTCTTCTAAATGGCTCTTCATCAAAGAGTTGATTTTTAAATGAGAGTCAAACACTGTGCGATTCAAGAAATTCATTGTACATTCTCGCTCACAGTTCAAGTTGTGTTAAAGGAAATTTACTTTGAAAGTAACGCTTTTCACACCCCTATTCGCAATATTTTCCCACGATCTGTTAGAAATAGGTTTGTTTCAGCAGTTGCCGGAGAGTGCCAGATGACAGGCATAACCGCGCTTGTGCAGCTGCAACGATGTAGGAGGCCTGTATGTTTGTACTTTTAACACATTAAAAGATCTTACATTATGTCATAAAAGAAACAAGACATCAGAAGATACCCCAAGAGCATCAGAATTTCGAAAACCATACTAAAACGTACACATTTGAAGTGCATACTTAAAGTGCACATTCATATGTCCAGATTCCCAATGAAGTAGGCCTCAACCTGATATTAAGCTTTTCAGTGTGGCGTTCGGGATGTAAATTTTCTTGGAGTGCCAGTATTGCATTATCTTGTGTTTGGTTCTCCATTATGGCATAATGCCATATATGCTAGAAGACAAAAACGCGCACTTGAAATGCAGTGAACACTTGAAATTAGCCAATAGTGTGGAATTAAACACTTCATTTCAAATACACTGACTGCCTCAGCAGAAAAGATTAATGAAAGTCAAATCTTTAGCAAACTGATGAAAACAATTTCATTGTCCTGCAAGGGGATTAATGCTTGACTGTCAGAAAGGTGGAAATAAAATAAAATCTGAAACTAATGACAAATTTTTGCTTCCTGTAATTATGAGAATGTATTTTAATTCTCTTGATGGCTTCCGGGCACAGCAGTCCGTTTTGTTTTCATTTGATGTGAGAGCATTAAACGAACAGGAAACAGCAAGATCACTAAATGTAAACATGGGTCACATGGAGACTACCCACTTCCCCACTGTAACTCAGACTGCTCTGCGCATCAGGCCTGGATGTACGATATTTGTGAGATGGCCAATACTTGATAGCTGAGGATATTTTGCCTGTCTCTTGCATCTTTCACACCTCATGGAATAATCCTACCACAGCTGACTCTCCCAAGACTAATCATTAGTTCCGACAGAATGTTGTTGCAGCTCATAATCAACAAATTGGGGTAAGAGTCCATATTTGCTCCTGGAAATGTCTTAACAGTTTAAAATCTGGTTCTGAAACTACAGTTGTAGTTTCCCCTTGGCTTCAGTCTTTCTTCTTCTTCTTCTTCTTCTTCTTCTTCTTTTTTTTTTTTTTTTTTTTTGCAGTAGTAGCACAGTAGTGCCATTCTGGTTAATGTTACAAGGCCAGATCAGTCAATCATTTGGACTGTTGCCCCTGCAGTAACTGAAAAGGCTGCTGCCCCTCTTCAGGAACCACACATCTGTCTGACCTCTTAACAGACACCCTTCGCTTGTGCTTGCACCTACAATATGACTAGCTGTATTGCTGGTGCACAGTCCCACCAATGGCAAGATCCGTGGTTCACAGATGAACATGTATTCCACTACATAGAAAGAAATTAAGTTAACAGGGCAACTGCTATGGTAGATTAGAGATATATGGCACATTCAGGTTATTTACCACATTTTCGTTTTCATTTGTTCTTAATAATGTGTTTATTTGAGAATTTCCCCACCCTTTTGAGAGTCATTTTATCAAAAATGGTGATATCTTACGTTGTGTAATTAACATCAAAACACAATGAATCTTTATATCTTTGAATTTCTCAGTTTCACTCCATTGTTACTTATGTATTTACCTTGAACTGCTCCTCAGAACAAATAACAACTCTGTGAGGTCCACTAGTATCTGGCAGTTTTTTAAGTCCTTTCTCAATTTCAAATGGTTCAGGCAGTGGAACATTAATGCCATCTAAGACAGCCACACTTATCACTGGTGCTCTGTGTTTAAGTTGAATCTCTTTGCCCAATTGACAGGTAACGTCTTCTTCTGTTCTTCGTTGTCCCACTGGTACAGCAATGGTAAACACATAAACTGTACCATTGTTTGTCCCTGCCCAAAGTGTAGCTGTTACTGACTGCACTGTAAAATGGAAAATATAATCCATTAGTTTAGTGGCAAAATATTTTCCTTTGATTACCAAGTACTGAGCTTTTTACCTAAATGATTTTTTTTAAATTCAAACTTTAAAAAATGTCTCTTTAGTCCTTCTCACATTTAACAAAATTCTTCACAAAATTTACATATTTGTAGAAATATCCTTACACTCTTAACAATTCTGTACGTAAACAACAGAAAACAGAATGAGGGAAGGCAACCACAATCTAAGACATTAACAACAGAAACCACAAACATAACTAGAACTGAAAATACAGAACAGCTTTGCATTTGGATCTTCCCCAGAGGAATTACGAATGAGGTGTTGGACTGAGAGCAGAACTGGCAGTGGGACAGACCAAAATATTGTATACGTTGGGTGAATTATGGAAGAACACTGTGTAGGCTCAAGGGTGGGATTAAGAGTACAATATCCTTGATCTCACAAAGCAGCAAGAGGTAGTCACAAGCCCTGGTGAAGAGTGCGTTCAAATTTTTCAGAATAAAGACAGGAAGAGGAACACACTCAATGACTTAAAAACAGACAATTTCAACCTCTCTTTAAGCATCTAAAACAAAAAATCACTGCCCAAAGAGATGTATTGTTTGCAGTATGAGAAGTGAGACACAGAAGAAAATTATTTATTTTTGTGAACATTATGCTGAATTGCATTTTGAATCATGTAAGTGGTAAAGAATTTTTGAAATGCTCACCATTTGCTACATTGTAAAATTCTCTCATATATCTTGTGAAGAGCAGCAGAGATGAACACATTATTGCCTAACAGTAAGATCATAAGCAAAAAGTATAGAGTTTTTTTTTTTTTTTTTGGAGGGGTGGGATGGGGTGGGGTGTGTGTTTGGGGCACAAAACATCTGTCATAAGCACCCAGTATAGAACCAGAGAATGCTGCAACCGTGAGGGTAAAAAAAACTGTTGCGAAGTCCAATACAGAATATCCAAAACGTCAAGACATTACAGAAGAGTATCTATAAGACGTCAACAAGACACCAGAGTCACCAAGTAGAAATCAAATCTCTTTTGTCATTTTCCTGCTTTTTAAAAAACTATAAAAATGCGAGCCACAACTAACATGCCATCCACTAAAATGTTCGGCAAAGCAGGCGGCAGCCCGACCCTGAGACATAAGTGGCTAAAATAGGGGCAGAGGATCAGGAAATGTCTGTTTATGCCCGGCTACAGAAAGGACAGCTGGGTGCAGGGTCGTCACTCAACAAGTGGCGGTGACTAAAGAGGCAGTGCCCTATTCGCAACCGAGCTAACATTACTTCCTCATGGCAAGACAGCTGGGAGGAAGTCGACCAGGCTGTTGGGAGAGATTTCACTTTTCTGAGTTTGTTCCCGTGAAGGGAGCATCAATGGTTGGTTGGTTGGTTGGTTTGGGGAAGGAGACCAGACAGCGTGGTCATTGGTCTCATCGGATTAGGGAAAGATGGGGAAGGAAGTCGGCCGTGCCCTTTCAGAGGAACCATCCCGGCATTTGCCTGGAGTGATTTAGGGAAATCACGGAAAACCTAAATCAGGATGGCCGGACGCGGGATTGAACCGTCGTCCTCCCGAATGCGAGTCCAGTGCCTAACCACTGCGCCACCTCGCTCGGTGAGCATCAATGGTCTTGCCAAAGTGACATGATGTGCTGACAGAGAAACGTACAAATATCTTGTGAGGAAACAGAGTAAGAGGCGGGCCGACCGAGATGGACTGAGGCCTTGGCTGCAGCATCAGCAACGTTATTCCCAGGTACACCAACATGTCCAGGAACCCACATGAATATCACTTGGGCTCCCCAATCTGGGAACAAATGGAGGCAGTCCTGGATCTGTCCAACGATGGGGTGGACTGGATCTGGACCATCCAGACTCTGAAGGGCATTGAGGGAGTCAGAGCAGATCACACAGCGAGTGAGCTGGTGCCTCCGGATGTAGTGAACAGCCTGATAAGAGGGCAAAAAGCTCTGCGGTAAAAACTGTGCGCTGGTCGAGAAGCCAGTATTGAAACTTATCAGCTCCGATGACAACAAAGGCACAGCCAACACCATGGGTGGACTTGGAACCATCAGTGTAAAAAAAATATGCTATCGGCAAGTTGTGAGCGAAGTTCGAGAAATTTGCAGCAATAGGTCAGCTCATGAGTCGAATCCTTCAGGAATGACCTGAAGTCAAAACAAACACAAACTTGTGTCTGAAGCCAAGTTGGTGAAGGTCTCTCCCCCATTTGGATAGTGGCAGGAAGTGTGAATTGCAGCTGCTGAAGCAGGTGATGAAAGCGGATCGTGGGTGGTCGCAGAGAAGAAATGTACATCGCGTATTGGTGGTAAAAAAAAAAAAGTCAAAGGTTGGGTGGTCTGGCATGGAAGAAAGCTGACACGCATACCTACTGAGTAGGATGTCGTGCCGGTATGACAGTAGTGGATCACCAGCTTCTGCGTAGAGACTCTCAACTGGGCTAGTACGAAAGGCACCGGTGGTGAGACGGATCCCCAAATGGTGTATTGTTTTTAGACGGTGTAAGATAGACAGCTGTGCAAGAGGAGTAGACAAAGCACCCATAATCTGACTTGGATCAGACAACAATAGAGCGACAGAGGCAGAGGAGGACAGTCTGGTCAGCTCCCCAATAGGTACCACTCAATACACGAAGGACACTGAGGGATCGGGTGCAGCGTGCAGCACGGTAGGACACGTGGGGAGACCAACTGAGTTTCCTATCGAACGTAAGCCCTATGAACTTCGTGGCACCCATAAACGGGAGAGCATTCTGGCCCAGTTGCAAGGACTGGTGGAAGAAACACCTCGCACTGCCAGAAGTTAACATAAATGGATTTGGTAGCAGAAAAGCGGAAACCATTTGTGACACTCCACGAATAGAGATGGTCCAACAACGCTGAAGACAGCGTTGCATGAGACACGTTTGCTGGGAGCTGCAATAAATGGCAAAGTTGTCAACGAAAAGAGAGCCGGAAATGCCAGCTGGAAGGCAGTCCATAATTGGGCTGAAGGCTATGGCAAAGAGGACGACACTCAGTAAGGAGCCCTGAGGCACCCCGTAAGGAGCCCTGAGGCACCCCGTAAGGAGCCCTGAGGCACCCCGTAAGGAGCCCTGAGGCACCCCGTAAGGAGCCCTGAGGCACCCCGTAAGGAGCCCTGAGGCACCCCGTAAGGAGCCCTGAGGCACCCCGTAAGGAGCCCTGAGGCACCCCGTAAGGAGCCCTGAGGCACCCCGTAAGGAGCCCTGAGGCACCCCGTAAGGAGCCCTGAGGCACCCCGTTCTCCTGTGAAAAGGTGTGGGTTAAGGAGGAACCCACACGTACCCGGAAAACTCAGCCCGTTAAAAATTCCCGGATGAAAGTGGGAAGATGATCGTGAAGGCCCCATGTGTGTGTAGTAGGTAGAATGCCTGTCTGCCAACAGGTATCATAGGCTTTCTCCAAATCAAAGAAAACGGCCACTGTTTGTCGCTTCTGCAGAAAATAATCATGATGAACGTCAACAGGGCAACGAGATGATCAACCGCTGAGCGGCACTTTCGGAACCCACACTAATCAACAATTGATCATGCGTTCCATCACTTTACAAGCGCTGCTCGTAAGGGAAATTGGACAACAGCTGGAAGGAAGAGATTTATCTTTAAGAGGCATAGGTAGGGGAACAATAATGGCTTCACACCAAAGTGTGGGAAATACACCGTCAGTCCAAATACAGTTGTAGTTATCGAGGATAAAGTGTTTTCCCACAGGAGGATGATTCTGTAGCATGAGGACGTGTATTGTATCGAGCCCAGGAGCAGAAGACCTGGAGGAGGAGAGAGCACACTCGAGCTCCCTCATAGTAAAAGGAGTATTGTAGCATTCTCGATTCAAAGAGAGAAAAGAGATTGCATGAGCCGCCTCCCGTCTGTTTCCGAGGAAGGAAGGCAGGATAGTTGTGGGTGGAGCTTGAAACCTCCACAAAGTACTGGCCCAAAGCATTGGAAACATCAACAGGGTTGACTATGACGTTTCCCGCCACAGTCAGACCAGGGATCGGGGAGTGGGCGGTAGACCCAGAAAGCTGCCGCAGGCCACCCAAAACAAGAGAGGATGGAGTAAATGTTAAACGAGCTGGTGAAGGAAACCCAGCATGCTTTCTTGCTTTCCTTAATAGTGTGATGGCACTGCGCACGTAGTTGCTTGTAGCGGATGCAGTTCGGTAGTGCGCAGGATGACTGTGAAAGACACGAAGTGCACACTGTCGGGCACGAATCGCATTGCCGCACTCCACCGGGACCGGGACCGGGACCTGATGGGGAGAAGTAGTAGTAGTAGTATTAGGGATAGAGGATTGGCAGAGAATAGCGTCCAAGAGGTGCTCGACCTGATCATCACAGCTGGGAAACGGACGTTTGTCAAAGACTTCCACGGAGGAATATAGCCTCCAGTCAGCAAGAGAGAATTCCGAATAAGCGGGCCGCTGTGGTGGGGTATGATTGTACAGGCGAGTCACACACGGGAAGTGGTCACTCGAGTAAGTATCAGAAAGAGCACACCACTTGAGATGTCAAGCGAGCTGGGCAGAGCAGATCGCGAGGTCTAAGTGGGAATAAGCGTGCATGGAATCAGAGAGAAACGTGGCTTTGCTGGTGTTATGGCACACAAGATTAAGCTGATTAAGAAGATCCGCCAAAAGAGAACCTCTCGGGCAGGCGACAGGTGAGCCCCAAAGACGATGATGGGCATTGGTGTCACCGAGGAGCAGAAAGGGTGGAGGAAACTGAGCAAAAAGCTGTATCAGGTCCACTCTAGTGACGGCAGAAGACGAAGGGATGTAAATGGTGCAGAGGGAAAAGGTAAATTCGGGAAGGAAAACACGAGCAGCAACTGCTTGCGGGTAGGTATGCAATGGGATAGGACGATGACAAACATCACCTCGTAGAAGCAGCATGACCCCATCATGAGCAGCAATTCCTGCCGTAAGGGGAAGGTCTACCCGTAGCGAAGTAAAATGTGAAAGAGCAAAATGGTCGTGAGGACAAAGCTTGGTTTCTTGGAGACAGATTACAAGTAGACAAGCAGACACTGCCATCGTGGGAGCAGTTTTAGGTCCACCCTGACCGAAGGCTACGGATATTCCATTGTAAAAGGGCCATAAAATTTAGGAAAACTAGAGAATGAAGAAGAAACACTCACCTCGACGGCTGCTTAGGGCGAGCCGTCGAGGGAGGACGGCCACTGGAATCCATAGGTGGAGGATCTTCGTCCATCAACTCAGCGGAATCAACGGAGCTTCCCTGGTGTCGGTCAGTTGACAAGGACCGACAAGTCAGAGAGGGGGAAGACCATTTGCCTTGGGATGTTTGTTTTGACTTTTTGCGATTGGCAGAAGAGCCAGACAGCTGCGAACTCTAGGAACGGAAGAAATCTTCCTGGGAATAATCTTTCTGAATTGACAGTTCACTGGCTGCGTTGCAACCGTCTTTGGCAGTGAGGGCGAAGAACGGGTAGCAGAATCTACAGCCTGGGAAGCAGGAGACGGAGTGTCAGCTTGAAGGTGAGGCGACTTTGCCCCCATCGAACTGAACTGTAAGCCACAAGTTTGCGTAGCCATGTTTTTCGTGGGACGGGAAGAGGCTAACATGTTGCTGTAGCTTCCAGAAGAAGGGACATTCGGTTTACGGCTCGTCAACAGTTTCCGGGCAACAGGAAAAGGTACCTTCTCCTTCACCCTCATCTCCTGAACAGCCTGCTCGTCTTGATAGATGCGACAAGAACGAGAAGAGGCAGCATGTTCTCCATGACAATTAACACAGCGGGGGGAAGGAGGAGGACAGGTGCCCTCGTGTGCATCCCTGCTACAAGTGACACATTTGGCTGCATTTTTACATGACGTGATGGTATGATTGAACTGGTGGCATTTGTAACACCTCAATGGACTGGGAATGTAAGGGCGCACAGAGACGACTTCATCTTAGTAGGAAGCATTAACCAATCAAAAGTAAGGAACAATGTGCGAGTGGGCACCAAATCGGCAGCTTCCTTCTTCATAACCCGATCAGATAGATAATTAGTTATTTCATCCTCAGTCAAACCATCCAACAGCTGGGTGTAGATACCATTGCGGGACGAGTGAAGTGTCCTGTGAGCCTCCACTTTTATAGGAAATTCGTGGAGGATTTGGGCCTTGAGTAGTTTCTGGGCCTGGAGAGCACTATCAATTTCCAAAAGCAGAGTACCATTGCGGAGATGAGAGCATGACTTCACAGGGCCAACGATGCCATCCATGCCTTTCTGTATAACGAAGGGGATAACAGTAACAAAAGTCTGGTTTTTTGTCTAAACGTGAGACTACTAGATATCGAGGCGCAACAGGAAGGGAAATTGAAGCAGGAGCCTCATTCCACTTTCTTTTATGTGAAACACTTGGAGTAAGAGAAGGAAAGCCAGTCATTGGGAAGAAGTCCCCCATGATTGCCAGCGTCTCTAATGGCATGCTCCTTCCAGCCAGGTGATTGTCCTCGCCTTAGGGGGGGGGGGGGGGGGGGGGGGCGTATAAGTTAAATAAAGAGAGACCAAGCAGCATTTTGCATTACGTAAAGATAAGCATCCAAGTCCTCAAACTAATAAAAGTAGAGACCATATGAAACATAATTTAAAAGTTACAAAAATGAATTCTACACAGGCAGAGTACAAGATGTGGCAGAGGCAGAGCTGAACAATGAACACACATCAAATGAAACAAATCAGGCAAAATATTTCTCTGTTTAGCTAATGATTTAGTGGCTTATCTCTCAATAATTTCCAATCTGCTGCTGCATCTATTGCTCTTTGCTAGATAAATGATGATGATTGGTTTGCAGGATCCTCAACTGCACGGTTATCAGCACCTGTACAAAATCCCGATCTCTACACAGTCCAGTCTCGCTATGTTCGTGAATGATGAAGAAATGATGTGGACACCACAAACACCCAGTCCCTGGGCAGAGAAAACCCCCAACCGGGTTGGGAATGGAACCTGGGACCCCATGATCCAGAGGCAGCAATGCTAGTCACTAGACCACGAGCTGTGTATGCGAGATAAATGACAGAACTGTGCGATGCAGCAAATGGTGAGCATTTCTGAAATTCTTTATCACTTTATGTAGTTCAAAATGCAATTCAACCCACCCAGAAAAATCCCCCCCCCCCCCTCAATCTCTCTCTCTCTCTCTCTCTCTCTCTCTCTCTCTCTCTCTCTCTCTCTCTCTCTGTGTGTGTGTGTGTGTGTGTGTGTGTGTGTGTGTGTGTGTGTGTGTGTGTGTGTGTTGGGGGAGGGGGGGGGGTTTAAGATGAGAGGATACATAGGTGCTGGGGAGGTGAGGTGACAAGGATGGTTCTGATACCATGTCTGAGAGCACATGGTGTAGCGTGGAATAGATAACAGCAGGTCAGACAAGTGCAGTGATGGTAGGCAATAAAAACTGGAGCTGGTAATGTGGCAGAATATGGAGCCTGTCCAAGTTTGGTGTGATGCTGTTGAGTGGGCAGCAGGAAAAACACAAGGATGTAAACTGGATCAGAGTGGTGCAGTAGTCATATTAACACTACAGAAAGGGGAGAAATGAGTTTTTATAAGTCACAGGGAGGGACTACCATGTGGCTGGAACTGCAGGGCACAAGGTGATGCAAAACAGAGAAAGGAAAAGGGGATGATGTATAAATCAGAAGGACAGGAGGTCAAGGGGCACACAAGAGAAAGCAGACACATGGGTTGGTGCAAGGCAGGCATGGAAAAGTCTTAGTCCATACTGAGGACTGAAGAAATGCTCCTGGAAGGACAAGAGAGTACAATGATTCACACTTTTCGGTGTTTTGGATTGTTGTATTTGTTTTGGGGAAATGATTAACTTTTTTGGATACAATTATGAGGCTTTTGCTTTTCTTTACAATTATTTTTCATAAATTCAAAAGCGTCAGGTAAAAATACACAAATATGATGGTACTTCATTGCCCACATAATTTAAATTTACAAATTTTATGTTAAGTGGCCTCTTTATAAAAACAAACTGATTTTGTGTACAGCTAAATTCATGTGCTGAAGTCCAATATTGTTCATATAAAATCAAATATATAATTATTATTGGAATTTTAGCATATTATCACAATTATGACAGAAATACATGTTTTAAGGAGAAAGAATGAAGTAAACCAAACTTAAACAATGATCTGTTATTTAATAAAATTAACCATGTAGACTTTTATAACAAAGTACCACAAACTGACTGTGGAGAAAATGTCAATATATTAGTAGCAAAGACTGCAGGTTGGCAAATGTTTTCTTACAAGTCAGCACAATGAAACTTAAGAAACTGGTAAGTTTGACATTGCACAATAAAGTGAACATTGAGGGAATCAGTGTCTTGTTAATTAATCAAACCCTGGACAAAACACATTCTGCAATCCATGGCAATGTGCACTTTTCTGGACTTCATTCTTATAGATGTTTTTGTGATGTTCTGAGTAATTTAACGACTTTGTAATGTACAATTATTGTAAACAAGAGTACAACAAATGAGAAGTCAATGAGAAGCCTTGCATTTATTTGAAAAGTCGAATATTGGACTCGTACTCTTAACTTCCAACAGCAACTGGAGCAAGACTAAATGTGAGAAAGTCTTAGCTCTCAATTAGACTTTACTTTGCCACTGGATATCACAGTAAAGAACCAGCAGACCAGCAGATCATCACACACACTGCATCTCGGTTTCTTCTAGGTTACAACTAAATCAGAAGGTTTTGTTGCACACGGTTGATCAAAATTCCTACCTTAATTCCAAGATACAAATCTGGAATGAACAGCAGTGGGTGTCTTGCAATTTTCAGACCACAAAATGTATGTCTGCTCCCTTTGTTTTAGTACCGTATCACCCCACCTTCCACCAGAAGAAATGAATGCATGACATATCTGTGATAATTTTAGTGAGAAAGTTTCATTTTTAACAACTGCATGTTGTTATTAATTATCTATCAAATAACAGGAATCTGACTGACCGCTAATGATGAAGGTCTTTGCAAAATATAAACACCGAACCATGCTTCCTAGAGAATCGTCAACAGGTCTTGCTTCGACCTGACGTTCCACTGGTTTGGCTTCAACAGGACTGAGTGGTGCTGAGGATGGTGTTGATGCTTCTGCTCCACTACAAGTTTGGAAATGGAAGATAAATTAGCCAAATTGATAGATAACAGAAACATAGTAAAGTATGTTAATCAGTTTACAATTATTGTAGGCAGTACATTTAAGTAATATGTACTGTGCTACTAATACTAAACTGCAACATATTACATTAAATCATTTAATGACACCTACTACTGAACACACCGAGAATGTTCATAGTGAAAATGTCAAACAATATTACACAACTTTTTTCATATAAGTGCTGTAAAGCTGTTTAATACCAAAACAAAGCATGCACAATGAAATTTCCATTGTTACACTAATAGAAATTGTGATGGATGTAACGAAATTTGCATTAATAGTGTGACAAGTACATAAAAAGTTTTGATAAAATAGTGCAAATCCCAGTCATTTTCATGAATTTTAAAAATTATCGAGACATTTCCTAGCAAACATAGACCGTTCAGCAATGCTTCACTGGTGGGAATAGTTGCTTTCACATGGCCTTAATAAAACTAATAACAGATTGCTTTTGTTGTCAGGGGAGAGGAGGAGACCCACAAAGCCAAATACGGCATTTCTAGTTCACTATAACAAGATACTCTATCTTTGGTAAGCCTTTGAACAGGCACCTTTAGATGCTATTGTTGGGTTGTTTTTTGGGGAAGGAGACCAGACAGCGAGGTCATCGGTCTCATCATATTAGGGAAGGAAGTCGGCCGTGCCCTTTCAAAGGAACCATCCCGGCATTTGCCTGGAGCGATTTAGGGAAATCACGGAAAACCTAAATCAGGATGGCCAGATGCGGGATTGAACTGTCGTCCTCCTGAATGCGAGTCCAGTGTCTAACCACTGAGCCACCTCGCTCGGTAGATGCTATTCTAGTTTCTTTTGCCAAGCTTAGGAAGCATTACTAAATAACATTTTCCAGTTACTAACCCACTCCCCGTCCCCCTCCTCTTAGGCTTGGTACTTTGATGAGCTGCTCATTTCACACAAGAGAAAAACATGAAAATGTCTTTCTGTC